>NC_064638.1:978332535-978954702 GCF_023864345.2 Schistocerca serialis cubense
GAGCACAAGACAAGCAGTAGGAAGTCTCATCGTGTACGAGCAGGCATTATCTTACTGAAATGTAAAACCAAGATGACTCGCCATGAAGTGCAACAAAACAAGGAGCAGAATATCGTCGCTATAAGTTTGTACCGGTCTAGGGGTAGCGTCTTTGATTAGTAGTCAAAACCTCCTTGGTCTCGGGTTCGAAACGCACCACTGCTTAAATTCTGATAAATAATCAGCTCTGGTGACCGAAGACTTTCAGCATAAGAAGTCACCCTCATTCTGCCAACGGCCTTTTCAAAGAGGGCGAAGGAGGGGACGGAGGTTCAGGGCACTCTCTTTTTCCTAAGGGTGGCAAACTGTCCCTAAAGACGGAAGAATCAGCAGTGAGGCATGAGGACGCAGAAGGCAATGAAAACCACTGCATTAAAGACACGTAACTCGTATAGACAGAATGTGTGGTCTGTAATTGAAAGAGTATCATGATAATCTCTCCATTGGCAATAGATTCCGGAATAGGCTCCCATTCAGATAACGGAAATGAAAAGGCTCAATATAGATATATTACGGGTCAGTGAAGTGAAATGGAAAGAAAACAAAAATTTCTGGTCTGACGAGCATAAGGTAATATCAACAGCAACAGGAAATGATATAAAGGGAGTAGGACTCGTTATACATAGGAAGATAGGGCAAAGAGTGCATTACTGTGCACAGTTCGGTAATAGGGTTATTCTTGTCAGACTCGACAGCAAACCAACACCGACTACGATACTTCAAGTATACATGCGGCCGTTGGAAGCAGAAGATGAAATACAGAAAGTATGTGAAAATATTGAGAGGGTAATACAGTACGTAAAGGGAGATGAAAATGTAATGGTCATGGGGACTGAAATGCAGCTGCAAGGAAGAAGTAGAAGAAAAGGTTACAGGAGAATGTAAGATCATTAAGAGAGACCATTAAGAGAGAGCTATCGACAAGAGCGGAGACATCAATAGAGAGCGGGCCTCAGGATAGGGAGTGATATCGAGAGAGAGCGAGCCAGGCGCCGCTCTTTTGTTTATTTACAAGCGGACAACTAAAGGCAACTTTACTATCATTTTTCCTCAGTCTCTTCCTGTCCTGGAAGCCTCTTGGGTAGAGAATTGTTCGAGAGACTTATCTGCGCTCCTTTCCGGAGCGGCTGATCGCATAAAAGTTCATTGTTGACGCCACTCGCACTGCGTCTGATGCACAACTTGCTAATTAAAAAATACAATTGCTCTCTTTCCTTAATTTTAACATATGTATGCTCTCAGACATTTAAGAATTAATTACAATTCTACATTGTAAGACAATTAAAGGAAAATACACAGAATTAATGCAAAAATACAGCGTTTCTTACGTATGTTTACAAAAATTATTTCCTTCTTCGGGTTTAAATTTATTTACTCTTAAAAAGAAACGTTTCATACGGAACTGCTAAGATAAGACGAGATACGAGTGACGTTCTGTAAGGCTACAAATACAACGATAAGGAATTGCTCACTAGGCAGGCCAGTTGAAGAGGAATCGACATCTCTAAAAAGGACCATCACGGAAGTTGGAAAGAAAAACATAGATACAAGAAGGTAACTGCGAACAAACCATGGGTAACGGAAGAAAAACTTCAGTTGATCGATGAAAGTAGGAAGTAGAAAAATGTTCCGGGAAACTCAGGAACAGATAAACAAAAGTCACTGAGGAATGAAATAAATAGCAAGAGCAGGGAAGCTAAGACGAAATTTCTGCATGAAAAATGCGAAGAAAACGAAAAGTAAACGATTGACGAACAGATTCACTCTACAGAAAAGTAAAACAACCTTCGGTGACGTTAAAAGCAAGGATGGTAACATTAAGAGTGCAACGGGAATTCCACTGTTAAATGCAGAGGAGAGAGCAGATAGGTGGAAAGAATACATTGAAAGCCTCTATGAGGGGGAAGATTTGTTTGATGTGACAGAAGAAGAACCAGAAGTAGGCTTAGATGAGGTAGGGGATCCAGTATCAGAAACATAATTTAAAAGAGCTTAGGAGGGCTTAAGATCAATTAATGCAATATGAATAGATAAAATTCCATCAGAATTTGTAAAATCGTTGGGGGAAGTGACAACAGAACGACTAATTTCGTTGGTGTGTAGAATGTATGTGTCTGGCGACATACCAGCTGACTGAAAAAGTATCATCCACACAATTGTGAAGACTGAAAGATATGACAAGTGCGAGAATTATCGCACCATCAGCTTAACAGCTCATGCATCCAAGTCGCTGACAAGAATAATATACAGAAGAACGGAAAAGAAAAATGTTAGATGACGATCAGTTTGGCTTTGGAAATGATAAAGGCACCTGAGTGACAACTCTGATGTTGTGGTTGATAATGGAAGCAAGACTAATCAAAAATCAAGAGGCGTTCATAGGATTTGTCGACCTGGAAAAAGCGTTCGACAATGTAAAATGGCGCAAAGCGTTCTAAATTCTGAAAAAAAGAATAGGGGTAGGCTACAGGGAGAGACAGGTAACATACAATATGTACCAGAGCCACGAGGGAATAATAAGAGTGGACGACCAAGAACGGAGAGCTCAGATGAAAAAGAGTGAGACAGGGATGAAGTCTTTCACCCCTGCTGTTCAATCTGTACATCGAAGAAGCAATGACGGAAATAAAAGAAAGGTTCAGGAATTGAATTAAAATTTAAAGTAAAAGGATATCAATGATACGATTCGCTGATGACATTGCTACCCTGAGTGAAAGTGAAGGAGAATTACATGTTGTGATGAATGGAATAAATAACCTAATGACTACAGAATAAGGACTGAGGGTAAATCGAAGAAAGACGGAAGTAATGAGACGTAGCAGAAATGAGAACAACGAGAAACTTAACATCAGGATTAATGGTCACGAAGTACACTATGTGATCAAAAATATCCGAACAGCTGACTGAAAATGACTTACAAGTTCGAGGCGCCCTACATCGGTAATGCTTGGAATTCAGTATGGTCTTTGCCCACCCTTAGCCTTGACGACAGCTTTCACTCTCGCAGGCATACGTTCAATCAAGTGCTGGAAGGTTTCTTGAGGAATGGCAGCCCATCCTTTACGGAGTGCTGCACTGAGGAGAGGTATAGATGTCGGTCGGTGAGGCCCGGCACGAAGTCGGCGTTCCAAAACATCCTAAAGGTGTGTTATAGGATTCAGGTCAGGACTCTGTGCAGGCCAGTCCATTACAAGGATGTTATTATCATGCAACCACTCCGCCACAGGTCGTACATTATGAACAGGTGTTCGATCATGTTGAAAGATGCAGTTGCCATCCCCACATTGCTCTTCAATAGTGGGAAGCAATAAGTTGCTTTAAACATCAATGTAGGCCTATTCCGTGATAGTGCCACGCAAAACAATAAAGGGTGCAAGCCGCCTCCATGAAAAACACGACCACATCATAACACCACCGATTCCGAATTTTACTGTTGGCGCTACAAACGCTGGCAGATGTTCACCGGGCATTCTCCGCACCCACACTCTGCCATCTGATCGCCAGATTGTGTATCATGATTCATCACTCCACACAACGTTTTTCCACTGTTCAGTCGTCCAATGTTTACGCTCCTTACACCAAGCGAGGCGTCGTTTGGCATTTACCGTCGTAATATGTAGCTTACCAGCAGCCGCTCGACCATAAAATACAAGTTTTCTCACCTCCAGCCTGTCATAGTACTTGCAGTGGATCCTGATGCTGTTTGGAATTCCTGTGTGATGGTCTGGATAGATGTCTGCCTATTACACATTACGAACCTCTTCAACTGTCGGCGGTCTCTGTCAGTCAACAGACGATGTCGGTCTGTACGCTTTTGTGCTGTACATGTCCCTTCACGTTTCCACTTCACTATCACATCGGAAACAGTGGACCGAGGGATGTTTAGGAGTGTGGAAATCTTACGTACAGACGTATGACTCATGTGACACCACGTTCGAAGTCCGTGAGTTCCGCCGAGGGCCCCGTTCTGCTCTCTCACGATGTCTAATGAATAATGAGGTCACTGATTGGATTATCTGGCAGTAGGTGGCAGCACAATGCACCTAATATGAAAAACGTTTATTTTTGGTGGTGTCCGGATACTTTCGATCACATGGTGCAGATGAAGTTAAGGAATTCTGCTATCTAGACATCAAAATAATCAATGACGGACGGAGCAAGGAGGACATCAAAAGCAGACTAGCACTGTCAAAAAGAGCATTCCTCACCAAGAGACGTCTACTAGTATCAAACATAGGCCTTAATTTGATGAAGAAAAGCCGGCCGAAGTGGCCGTGCGGTTAAAGGCGCTGCAGTCTGGAACCGCAAGACCGCTACGGTCGCAGGTTCGAATCCTGCCTCGGGCATGGATGTTTGTGATGTCCTTAGGTTAGTTAGGTTTAACTAGTTCTAAGTTCTAGGGGACTAATGACCTCAGCAGTTGAGTCCTATAGTGCTCAGAGCCATTTGAACCATTTGATGAAGAAATACCTGAGAATGTATGTCTGGAGTACAGCATTGTATGGGAGAGAATCTAAGCGTTTGAGGTGTGGTGCTAAGAACGAATCTTGAAAATCAGGTGGACTGATAAGGTAAGGGATGAGGAAGTTCTGCGCAGAATCGGAGAGAAAATGAATATGTGAAAAACACTGATAATGAGAGGGGACAGGATGACAGGACATATTTTAAGGAATGACTTCCATGGTACTAGAAGGAGCTGTAGAAGACAAAAACTGTAGAGGAAGGGAGATATTAGAATACATCTGGCAAATAATTGAGGATGTAGGTTGCAAGTGCTACTCTGAGATGAAGAAGCTGGCAGGGGAATGGAATTCGTAGCGGGCCGCATCAAACCAATCAGAACACTGATGATCCCAAAAAAAAGTGCCCTGCCTAGAAAAGAAAGAGGATCCCAGACCATCATTCCAGGTCGTTTGGCCAAATGGTGGACGACCCTCAGGCTGCTATACCATCGCTGTCTAGGGCGTCTCCAGACAAGTATTCGTTGGTTATGAGGGATCACTCGTAGCAGCACTCAAGAAGGCAATTCCACTCCAGTCAGTGAGATTCCAGGCCGAAGACGTGTGTAGAGACACTCTGAAGGGGTGATGCGCTGGAGTGTCATTGTTATTCAAAGCAAAATGCCTTCGGTTGTCATCGGCGGCCTCCTTACAGCACAGCCGTACGTTCGGTTCTGTTTCCCTTCATGGTAAACGATCCTGGGCTTAAATTTCAGTAAAGTAATGCCCATCTGCACGAGGCGACAGTTCCTGTTGCTTGTCTCCGTGCTTGCCAAACCGTACCTTGGTCAGAAAACTCGACGGATTTGTCTCCAGAAGCATTTTGGGCAGAGCCCTTCAACCAGCGCGAGATTTTGATGATCTAACGTGTAAATTGGACAGAATTTGGCAAGCTGACCCTCAGGTGGTCATCCAACTCTGTCAGTCAATGCTAAGTGTGAACAACTGTCTGCATAAGGGCCACATGTGGACAAACGCATCATTGAGTTTCTCAGTTTGTGAAGCTCTTTCTCTTGAGGAAATTATTCTGTTTTTCTGTAACACTAATCACTTGTTTTTCTGTGCATGAATATCGCATCTACCGATTTCCGTCCCAATCGAATAATTCCTTGATGATGCGTGTCTTTTTTCATTTTATTTATTTTTTCAATTTTTTTATTTATTTTTAGTCTTAAAAAGTATGTGACTGGATTGAAGACTGGATACTAAGTAGAACGTAATATTTTCTGCTAACGAGGAAACCCCCTCAGAAGCAACATAGACTGTACGTGAAAGACGTGCGATAGGACCTTTACTATCCACAACACGACACATATACAGGCCACACCGAAGCTCCACCGACAAAATTTCCGATTTTTACCAAATATTTGCGTATAAGGGTCCAGTGGTCTCTTGTGGATCGCTTCAGAGTAATTGCATTAAATCTGATTTCTTACACCGATTTATTTTTGCACGTATCTTGCGCTGAAAATAGCTCACAGCCACTCAGCTACCGACTTTCTGAGAAACAAACTTGGTCATCTCATTCATGGTACCTGCTGTTGACAATAGTAATGCTCAATCTACTCTCTGTCTTCAAACTTCCATTCAGAACTGCTCGGTTTCGTCCCGTGTTTGTTTTCCTGGCAGTGTCAGTTCCATGCAACTAGTGATACTCAGCAGTACAGATAGATACACTGATAAAGAGTTGCCCGACAAGCAACTCGTGTACAGGTTCACTGAATGCAATGGAGATTGGCACGACTATCGCATGCGGAGCTGTTACCGCAGCGACGAAGACCATATCACAGTACTTTTGCGTCTGTACGTGGGAGACAATGAGAAACCGAGCCCTTCTGTGTTTTGGTGATTGCATATAGAAAGGTTCGCATTCTTCCGAAGGTAAATGGAATGACAAATCGAAGGAATTACAATTGCATTATTAAGCTATAACAAGCCACCTGAGATCCCGAGTCGCTTTTAGCGAAATGCTTAGAATTCTGAAAAACTGCCCGAATTTTGTCGATGGGATTCAGGTTCCTCCTGTAAATGCCTTATTAGGTAACGGTGGATGCTCTGTGATGCTGTTCAACGACGAAGTTGCGTATAACAAGAAAGCATACTTTCAGTTTGTTACTAAATTCAGGGAAATGTAAATCCAAAGACTGCAACTGACCTAGAAAATTAAAAATAACGTAATGCAATAAAATCGCAGAAAAAGCTCAATATCATTTTATTACACCACCTTGATCAATCGCAACAGTCATTCTGTTCTGCTAAGCTTATAACACACTTTAAGCTCCCACAGCTTGGTTTGGCCGGAGAGAATGGGGCGGAGGGAATTGTAAGAAAGAGGCTACAAGAAGAGTCTCTTTAATTCATGTAAAATATTGCTTTCAAATTCCGAGAGTGGACGTTCTAAGATAATGAAGTAAAAACGCATTATATCCCATTACATACAGCTCACATATCGACAATGAAGTAAAAACGCATTATATCCCATTACATACAGCTCACATATCGACAGTTAAGGTATGGTCAGAGGTACGAATACCAGCAAGTGCTCTTCACACATGATCCGCAAATGAAATGGAGACAGAAGGGAGTTACTGCTCTACTGGTAAACTGTACCCATAGGCACAGATACCACTTAGAAGTAGATGTGCACATACAGTTCAGGGACTTCAGTGGCAGCACAAGCGAAAGTAACGTGATTCTTATGTAAAACAATGCATCACTTTATGCTCATCACGTATAGCACTGCTATAGTTTAGAAATGTCCCTTACTCAATGAATTACAAATCTATAGCGGCATTTGACATAACATAAATGGTAATGAAAAATATTCTTGATATAAAATTACATGTGATTCTATGTAGCTATCTGTATTGCAACAGCAATAGCATACTCTATAAATGTTTAAAGCAATTAATGCTCACAATGTATTCTGCTGTAAGTTTTAATTAGATTTTCAAAGAACTTATGTATAGAAACTACTGTGCAATGTGCTATTTCTGTCTGAATTAATATACATTTTTGATGAAGGCAGTACAAAAAGTGAGACAAAACTGTAGCCAATCTTCTCATTTCCAGTTCCACAGTTTCGCTACTTAGCAGATAATAACAACACCAAATAAAAAAATTAACCTGTTTGTATTTTGGGAGAAACGCAAAAATGAAAGTTGTCAGTACAACAAAGCACTCAAGATTTCCGTAATATATCTGTTTTAAATGTAAAGAAGTAAAATGATACTCATAAATATTTTCATTTTTCTGTAACTTCTTCAAGGCATTATGATTTAAACACTATATTTTGGATTGCTCTACAGCATGACGATATTTGTTATCACTGTATTGATTACTGAAGTTTGTTCGTGATTTCGTTTAGTTCGTTATACAACAGTATTTGTGATTATTTTACATACACTATATTAATACACTTGATATTCAATTTAGCTCCGATAGCTCTCCTGTTTTATATGTTGCAGAATTCATAGATACACAGCTTCCAGAATGAGACTACATGACCGAAAAATAGTACTTGAAACCACTTTACAGCGTGTACTGCGATACTACTAGGGTGGTTCTCTTAACGCCATTTCCCCACTTCTGCTTTCCGTGACGTAAATATTTCCTACCGCCCTTGCAAGATCACGCTCGCGAGAAAACGTCGTAGGGGGCAGAGCACATCCAACTTCTTGCAGCACAATAAATAACATTCTAGAAAACTTACCATCCAAATTAAGAATTGGCATAATTGTACACGAATACGTTAAGGCACTATTGTTAGTTGATCTCGATAGAACTCTTTTGGTACCTGTGATTTCCAGGGTTCCTTTAATATGCAGTTCCCCTTCAAATTCCGATTTGTTGGAGTTTATTAATTTCTTCGATAATTTTTTGGGCTGATTCCTCAGTTAGTTTTGCATCAAGTTGAAATTTGTTTCTTCCGAATCTGTAACACCGTTTGAGTCGTGTAACCATACTCTGCTCCCCTTGAAATCACTATAATCTCTGTCGCGCTAAGTTTAAAAAGCATAACGTAGTAGGTCACTATCATACACCTCCTGTAAATTGTATCGATCATCCTTGAAATGCGCAAACATCAGTTTTTGTATCAAATGCTCCTTGTCCTTCCTTGAAGATCCGTAGTTTTCCTTTTTCTACGCAACCTGCTGCAGGAAAAAATTTTCACTGTCAGTATTTGGGCGGCAAGGGGAGGTAAAGTTCCTGATCACCAGACTTTGCTCCAGTGCCCTGGTTTAAATACCAAACCTCTTTTCTGTGTCTCATGAAGTGAGGATGTGTGACGCTGTGGACAGTGATCCATCAATCGGTTGGGGTCGTTAAGCTCGGCGGCCCCATTGGTGCTATTCGTGAGGAGTTGACGAAGTACCAGCATCGGTTTTCAACCTCTTCCTGCCCTTCTGGAGATGGGATCATCATCACCATCATAAGCACAAACACTACACAACACACACACACACACACACACACACACACACACACACACACACACACAATACGCACATGTTTTATTACAAATATTGTAATGGAGATGTTGTAAATCAATAAACCAAATAAAAAACTATGCTGCGAATGTTCTTCCACGTACGTAATTATGTTTAGTACCTGCACCGTCCCGGCGGAGGTACGAGTCCTCCCTCGGGCATGGGTGTGTGTGTTTTTCCTTAGGATAATTTAGGTTAAGTAGTGTGTAAGCTTAGGGACTGATAAACTTTGCCGGCCGAAGTGGCCGTGCGGTTAAAGGCGCTGCAGTCTGGATCCGCAAGACCGCTACGGTCGCAGGTTCGAATCCTGCCTCGGGCATGGATGTTTGTGATGTCCTTAGGTTAGTTAGGTTTAACTAGTTCTAAGTTCTAGGGGACTAATGACCTCAGTAGTTGAGTCCCATAGTGCTCAGAGCCATTTGAACCATTTTTGATAAACTTAGCAGTTAAGTCCAATAAGATTTCATACACATTTGAACATTTTGAACCTGCACCGTGACAACGATTATCCTCTACCATGTTTCACTGGAGATGGGATTTGTGGCTTCCTGCCCCACAACGATGATGAACTACATGCCTGACATGTGTTTGTATATCAGTTTCACTTGTTATGCACGTATCGTCATGACTGTACTTCCCTTGTACATTTTTCTGATAGTCGAGCGTACATGACACCACACGTTACACTGACCCATCTTGCAGAAACGCTAATATTTCATCCGCCACTTTTTTCTCACTCTGTGATATCCCTTGGATTCCTTTCTGACGAAATGTCAACTTTAGCAACTGTTGTTATATAATGCCCATTTTGTTCGTTTATCGGTGCCACTGTTCTGTTTTGTATCAGCACCGCTATCAGTGAAGCACTGCTGTGAGTTACTCGCCATTTAAGCAGTTCAGCTATGCTCCGTAGTCCCATGCTCTTCTCACCATTGGATACCTACAGTCCCGCCCCCTGTCGTCTTTAGCAGCGAATGTTGTGGATGCATGGTAGACAACATGTGGGGCGTCGAATGGTGTAAATATCATTGACCTTTCGCGACCTCACAATCAAGGGGTTCCTTGTGAGCTACACGTGTAACATGGTGACACTGCGAATACAACAGTAGATAAAAATAGTAGTCCTCTAGTACTATAGGAAAACGACATGGCATCGTAATGTCTCATTTCATGTAGGATGTACGCTTCTTTTCAAATAGTTACAAAATGTTTAATCGTTAAGGAAGAAAATTAAATCAAGTCCAGCGACATATCATCGATTGGTGGCTACTACTTCTTTCAACATTATGGTTCTAAAGAGCATGCTGTTTCATTTGGAAAGCTACGTAATTCAACACTAGTTGCAACAGAACTTTTGGATCTCGCGCGAGTAAACCGCTACCAACCCATTTATCTTTCTTGTTGAAATCCGTACCCCTCTCACGGAGTAAATGAGGTTGCCTAAATTATCTCGGGCACAGAATAAGCGGATCCTTAACAGGAGGCCATTAGTCAGCTGCTTGCAGCAGCTACTGTGTCGTCACTGGGGTCTTAGCCTGCTGTCAGTCCCGAGCCAAGAGTCTGAGCCACACATAAATTCAGGGGCGCCCTTCCGCTCCTTCTAGGAGCGGTTCACTCGATACCGATAGCCGGTGCTTGCAGGGGTTAGGTGACACTTATTACAAGACACACAGCTCGTCATCTCCGTGCTAATTAGAATGTTCTAATTATCGTTCTCAAAGCTGCGTAATTAACGGAGGTATCGGAAGCTCAAGGAGGCTGTAATTAAAAGCGTAAAACGAGACGACTCAAAGGGGCGACCTCCTCGTAACGCCACTTCTTTCAGCAGTTACAGCATGCCATATCGATTGTCAATGATTGCTCTTATCCCTGTCTTGTCCATACAGCGCCCTCGACTGATTAATTAGCTTCCTACAGAACAGCGATGAGAGTAGACACTTTCTCTCTCGATAGACATAATTACTCCCGCTGTTTATCAGTTAATTAGAATAATGAACGTTTTTCCTATTCCAACGAGCAAGTTTAATCTACTGAAGTATGAGCAATGTTCTGCAACAAGGCTGGAATACTTATCATTCTTGGGTGCACTCCCACACTCCATGAGAATATGTAAACGCCACTGGTTTAATGACTTTTTCGACGTGAGATCTTAACCTATAAGGTGAGTTGTAGTTGATTCAGAATGAATAGAGGAGATCTAAAGGCAACTGGAAAATAGCAGAGGAAAACTGTTTGGGCATTTCTTCATTGCTTCATACTGTTTGTAAATGGAGATCACATGTAACGATTCATAGGCATTTACAGTGCCTACAGACTTTCATGTTTGTGTACAGTCTTCACTGTAAAAATTCCAAAACGAAGCTAAATAGTCGACGAAAACAAGAATACCAACAGTGAAAGTGACACAATACTTAGATAATGAATGTATAGTAGACACGGCCTTTTGAAAGTAGGAAAGAAACTTAGAAGGGATTAAAAGCGCTAACAACGATGTAAGTAGAAGGACACTTTGACAAGATATTAGTATTTGACAGTAATTGTTAAATTAGTTCGTGGAAGGCAAATTAAGCAAGTTAAAAGGGAAAATAGACAAACTAAGAGTTGTATTCACAATTATAGAAACTGTTCTGTTAAGTCGAATAAACCAAAATATTAGCACGCCAGAGCATAACAAAATTTGTAGTTCGCCTATGTAACTCAGCAACAGGCAACACGAAGACTTGTTGTTTTGATTGTAAACTCGAGATACCAAATCCAAACAGGATTAAAGAAATAGCTACAAGGTGTGGCTATAAAATTACAGGAGTACGAATGCGCCGAAGTTAAACGACCGATAACTGTGAAGCGTAAGGCTTTCTCAGGTGTCTGTAGACAAATCAGTGAGCCGTGGTCTATGTTTGTGTAAAAGCTGTTATTTTGCCAGAAAAATGATAATTGTAATAATAGAGTGACGAATTATCGTGAAGCTTCACTTTAAACTTATGAAACCGCAACTGAAATCTATCTTTTACTAAAAGGAAAGAATGGCTAACGTCGTGTAACACATATGCAAGTTTTTGATTGGTTAAAGCGTTTCCTAGATAGCCTAGAAGAATTTGATAATGATTCACGCGCGGGAAGCCCTTCAACGTCGAAACCAGATGAAAATGTTAGAAGAGTAAGTAATCTGATTCTGCCTGACCGTCGGTTCAGCATTCGATCGATTGCTGAAACTATAGGAATTGACAAAAAATGCGTAAAGAAAATTATACATAATCAGCATAACATGAGAAAAGTGTATCCGAAACTGGTACCGAAAATTCTCAAGATACAACAAAAACTGACACTTTGAATATCATTGAAAATTATCCTAATTTTTGGAAAGAGTGATACATATGACGAATCTCGTTTTCTTCACGTACGATGCTGAAACTAAGCGCCAATCCTTGCTTTAGAAAGGCCCAGCTTGACTGAAAGCGAAAAATGCACGAATGAGCAATTCAAGATTCAACACCGGATTCTTGAAGGTCAGACTATTAATCCACATTTATACGTTGAGGTTCTTGCTGAAGTTCGTGAGAAAAATGACCCGAATCGTGGAAGAACAAGTCATGGGTTCTGCATCAAAATCCACCGCCACATACCGGACTGTCTATTAAGAAGTTTCTACTGAAGTACAACATCTGAGTTTTACACGATCCACCTTATTCGCCTGACCTGGCACCATGTGACTTTCATTTATGCACCAAGGTTAAATCCGCATCAAAAGAAACAATATTTCAGGCCGCTGAAGCAGCGAAAGAAAAAGCGGCACGCGTCGTCAATGAGTTCACAGAGGGACACTTCAGCACTGTTCCCGCCAATGGAAAATTCGCAAGGACGGTTGTAGGGATAGAGGAGGGGTGACAATAACTAATGCATGTTTCTGTAATAAAATGGCTTACAGCAGGTGACCCGTTATTTTATAGCCACACGCATTTTTCACACAAGAAATCAGTATAACGTATGTAGAGGGTGAATAAACATCTTATTCTAACGTTATGAAAGAAAGGAAAAGAAATTTGGCAAACAAGTCTGTTTTATCACTTAAACTGTGCTAATTTCGGAATACAGCTGACTGCATACATAAAATCAACATAGAACTGTAAGATTAACGACAGCACCCCATTGTATCTCATTCTAGAAAGTTCAAATCCCCTTTTGGCTTCCTGCAGTATCCCTAAAACGCTTCCGCTGAATATGAAGATGTAACGGGATAGTCTTTCCCCAGGTTCTTTAAATGACAACCATATTTAAGCTGTAACCCTCCATCTCGTACATCCTGTTCAAAAAAATTGTACTTTTTGAACCATTATTATGCTAGATGCCAGCTATAGACACAGAGGTAATGGCCGTTTTCCTCTATAGTTATTTTATGCCTTATCCCACACTGGTGCAGAGACTGGCTGAAAATTATATTTCTTTACCCAGATTTTTCAAAAATAAAACACTGACCATAATTATTCAAAAATCTATTTAAATCTATACATTTTATGTATTAAAACACAAGTTACTGGTTCTGATTTTTCAAACAAAAATGGCGTCGATAAAAAACTAATATCGTGCAGTAATTTGGTGATAATGATGAAGTTGGTGCGTAATTTCGTGACTACAAGGGGTTGAGGAAAAATGTTAAGTCCTATTTTATTGATTTTGAAGACGAGATGTGGTGTGCTATATAGGCTAGTATTTGGGAGAGTAAGTGGTGAAGTGTTTGTAATTAACAAAGTTAATTAAAGACTGTCATATAAACTAGTTCTCAAACGTGGGTTGTAGTCAACTAATTCATCAGATAATTTGTGGCTTGTCCAAAATGGACTGAATAAATAGAATTTAATAAGAGGTATCAATACAAAAGCCTTCCCAGCTTAAACATGCACCTTATGTTTAAGCAAGCTTTTAGAAAATAATATTCTCAAATGACATATCCTGTGAGCCGTTTTGTGTCCCATATTTATAACTGTATGAGACGTATATCATAACAGAAACAGAATGAGCTACAATAGCAAAATGTGGTAATTAAATCAATTTACATTTGTGTGCTGAGTCATTTGTATTTTAGCAGCTGTTGTGAGTAATTCAATCATGACCTACAACGGTTGATCAGTCTGTCTAAAGCATAAAAAAAGTATTACATAGAATTTATTTTTTAACTAGTAGTACACAGCGTTCTCCGAAACACGAAGAAAACGAAAGAGGGATCTGCCAGTTTTTGTAAGTCAGTACTTACCACGAACGAAACTCGCACTCAGTAAATAATGTATTATAGACGAAACTTAGAAAATTAAGAAATAATAACTAATATGCGTAGCTTGTAAGCATGTATCGTTACTCAATAAATGTTTTCTGTGTTTTTATTGATTGCCTCTTTGTACACGAAACCAAAAAAAAAGTTTTCAGGTAGAGATGATAAAATTTAAGATATATTAAGTTAGTATTATGTTTTGTGATAGTTCTCAGATAAACTATAAAGGAGAATCATTTCTCAAAGTAGCTAGAGTTATAGAGAATTTGCATAAATGAAATATTTGATCCTTAATGAGATTTGCTCTATTACATTCCGTTGTTGGTAACATGTAGTTCAAAAACCTGACCAGCACGAAAAACACAGCACGCAGTAAATGATGTGTAATTAACTGTTCGATGAAGCTGTAGCACTTTATCGTATTTTTTTAGATGGGATATATTATTGTTATCTTATTGGCATTGCTTTTAGAGCAAACAGTGAAGCGTCGATTGTTTATTGCACTGGCCTTAATTGCTATTTCCCGAGCAACCTGAAAAACACATCAGCGGACGTGAGGCAATAATGTTGTCCCGCTCTTGTACTAGTTATTGTTGTCCTTAAATTCTTCCCCGTCAACCAAACGTATTTTTAGGATCTTTCAGTGATTATTGGAATCCGCTTTCTGCAGTAAACATGACGTTCAGCACTGAAGATGCTGCAAAAAATGTTGCATTGTAGGACGATTGTCGCAGCATGCATTGCATTGAAGTGTTGAGAATCACACTTTCCACGAATTTCATGCCAGTGAGAAGGTACCGTGAAACTGGAGTTGATGCACGGAAATTGGGATCGGGTTTTAGAAGAGGAATTTCGGCAAGAAATGAGCACTTCTTGGAACTTCAAGTTCTCCGAATCTGTCAGACCACCAACGGTGAAGCATGAAATCGGCTACACCAAATTATGAGAGTCATTCTTAGTCAGAAAACAATCCAAAGAAGGCTACAAGAAGCCAATCATCAATCCAGAAGACCTACTACAGGCCCAAAACTCACAGCACGCCGCCGTCTCTAAAGGGAAAATCGCTGTCGACGAGCACAACAACGAGCGCAGTGCCATTCACATATGAGGTACTATTTGGCACGCTATGACCTGACTGTAGAGAGACAGTCTAGAGAAGAACTGGGAAAAGGTACTCCCTTAGCACATTCTCATCTAGGACGCCAGACGCAGTGATGGAGTTGGTCTTCTTGGAGCATGGGGCTTACAGGGCGACGGCATATGGAGGAAATCGTTGTGGAGCATTTTGTGCCTTTTTCGCTCCGTATATGGAGGTGGCTTTACTCTAAGTACGACAGTGCAAGCTCACATCTTGCAAGAATTGTGCAGCAGTTCTGGCATGAAGCGGAGATTTTTGCTATGACCTGGTCTGCTCGAAGGGTTGCTTTGAATCTTTTTTACTTGAGCATGTGTTGGATAAGCTGGGGAGAAGGGCCTCTCAGCACTGTTCAGACACATCTACATACGCATCTTCTGCATCAATATTCCGCAAGCCACCCGACATTGTGTGGCGGTGGGTACTTCTGTTACCACTAACTAATCCGTCCTTTTCTGCTCCATCCGCGAATGACGCGTGGGAAGTGTTGAGTGTTACTTAAGTAAATAAATTAGTGAAATCAAAGTGAACTAGAAATTAGAATATAAATGAAAAACTTGGTTTAGTTTAGAGAGTTACATACCGGCAAACAGCGGGCAAAACAGCAGAACAGAAGAGACAATGACTGTGAAGTCAGCAAGTTCCACATAAGCGGGCGCTGTCGATTCAGCCGTCAGGGCATCGCCCGACCGGCTCACGTGTTTCTCAGTTGTCGCATGTGAGCAAAGGCCCTCGCCTACATCCCAAGAGCCAATCACCGACGTTAAGAAGATTCTTCAGGAAGCTTTTCAACTTGACAGAACAGGCAATGGCCGTGAAGTCGTTCACCTCCAGTGAACTGAAGTGAATAAATACGCGAGACGCGGTGGGCCCGACAGACGAAGACAGAGACGAGGACGTAGACGGAGACGGAGACGAGAGGCGAAGAAGACGAAGAAGTGAAGAAACGTAGCAGTTGTTTTCAGTCAGTTTCGCTGCTGAAGACCGTCATGCAAGAAGAGACTACATCATGCACAGACGCACCAAGTCCGCCGCTGTAATGGAATAGCAAGCAGCAGCCTCAGCGCCAGAAGACAGGAGTTAAAAGGTATTTGAAGTCTGATTTTTACGTACCCGGGTGACTCGTGAGGACGGGAAGGAGACGGCCTCACATCAGCAGTCACCTGTGAGCTGGGATGAAGATCTGACAGCCGAAGACTGGCAAGCGGGAGTCCGTGGTTCGAGTCCGCGACCCTGGCCTTCCCCCGCCGCGCCGCTCCGCTGGCCGACGCACAACACACGCGACCGCTTAGAGAAGAGAAACACTGGGACGCCACATTCAAGGTATCAACATCCGATGCACGACTTCGCTCGCAATAATTAAACGGGCTACCTCGCGCTGCGCGTCTCCAGTCGGCTGGGCGAGACGGCGACACGAGATACACACCGCTACGCGTAATCAGACGCCGCCGCCACTGCCGCAGCAGAAGGCTACGCAAACGACACAGCTGCCGTTCTCCGAACCAGAACAACCAGTAAGATACAGTGGTACGAAACTTTCAATAAAGGTTATCTTATGTAAAAATGCTTTTTCATTCTACCTCATACCCGAGCCAAGGAAGAACCCACCCTGCCCACATGATGTTAAGAGAGAAAAGTTAATTTATTTAATATTTTCACCCTGACAGAATGCTTTAGAATGCTCATCCTGACAATTGACAGCATGAAAAGAGAAAACCCAGTTACATTTAGTGACAGAAGTGTTACATTTAGTATCACAACTGTTACATTTGGTGTCAGAGAAAAACCCTTGGCTCAATATGAGGTGTGAATGACAGTCACTAAAGGTTCACAGTTAGTATCGTTTAATGTGTCAAAGGATAGAGGTTTGCATAGCATCGTAATATTTTCTTTATTTAGAAGTGTATTTTCCCTCATGATTTTAAGTGTTTGTCGAAAATATTTAAATATCTTTTTAATTCAGTGTAGTGAGATTGTGTAACTGATAGTTGGTAAAATGATGACACGAAATCGTACAAAGTCAGAGTCAGCACCACAAGCGATTTCTACTGAGGAAGATATTCAGATCTAAGTTAATCAAATAGCACAGCTTAAAAATGATAATAATGCATTATTTAAGCAGTTTTGTGGTGTTAGGCAAACCAGTTCAATCCCTCCCACCCTAGGTTCCTCAGCAGCAGCCTTGGTAACTCCTTTTTCAGGTAAACCTGGCGAAGACATAACAGCCTTTTTTGATGATTTAGTAGCAGCTGCAAAGTTAGGATCATGGTCAGATGAACAGCTCTTACAAATGACAAAGTTAAGATTGCTAGGAGAGGCTAAAGCACACGTATTATACCATGAGGAATTACGGAATGCTACAACATTTGAAGAATTGAAGAAAGGATTTCTTAAACGTTTTCAAAAACAGAACAGCTGTAGATTTTATAGGGAAAAATTAAACACTATCACTCAGAGTCAAAACGAGTCGTTAGAAAGCTTTGTAGATAGGATTAGAAAAGTTAATATTAACACCTATCAGTTGACAACAAGTGATGAAGCAAATAAAGTTATTTTAAAAGAGACAGAAGATAGAGCTCTGGATACATTTTTACGTGGGTTACCACCTGAAACTTCCCGTCGTGTCAGGGCAGAGTTTCGTAAAAATTTAGCGGAAGCTGTATCTGTGGCGACGGCTTTTGAAGAAATTGACATTGCCACCAGATACAAGGAGAAGCGAAATGTATTTTCAGCAGGAGTACGATGTTTTAGGTGCGATCGACAGGGCCATATAGCAAAAAACTGCAGACAACCTCAATGCACTAATTGTCAAAGAATAGGTCACACATTCAAGGAATGCAGGTCTAAGAAAATTTTTGGAAATAGAAATCAGTTAAACTCCAACGGGAATGTCGGAGCCGCCGCCAGGCGTTCCTAATAAAATTTCATGCCAATAAGGCGAATGTGAAGGCGGAATGCTGGTTATCTGCTACCATACAGGATAAAGAGGCAAGGATACTAGTGGATACCGGCGCAAACGTATCAATAGTAAGTAATGAATGTATTGGAGAAAAGAAATATGACCCTCCAAGGTATAGATTGAGTGGAGTAGGAGGAGGTACAGTGAAGTCATTAGGATGTACATCACTGATTTTCTATATTCACAGTGTACAATTTTAAGACGATGTAGAAGTGGTAACAAAGGTAACTGACGGGTACGACGCGATCCTAGGGTCGGATTTCCTGAATAAACATCACGCTAAAATCGACCTCAGACAGCAAACTGTAGAACTTAGCGGAATAGTGTTTCAGCTAGGTGACACCGCTGCAAGGGGCCCTCTGCCGCAAGATTTCCCTAACCGGAAGGCGAAATCAACTATACTGCGTGCAACGTCCTTGAAGGTTGATTCGCGAGATCAGATACCATCTGGCTCAGGAAAACTTTTCTGGATGACCGTTGACCCCGAGGTACCTACAGATACAGTGTGTCTAATAGAGCCATTAGAGGAAAATGAGGAATTACACTCCTGGAAATGGAAAAAAGAACACATTGACACCGGTGTGTCAGACCCACCATACTTGCTCCGGACACTGCGAGAGGGCTGTACAAGCAATGATCACACGCACGGCACAGCGGACACACCAGGAACCGCGGTGTTGGCCGTCGAATGGCGCTAGCTGCGCAGCATTTGTGCACCGCCGCCGTCAGTGTCAGCCAGTTTGCCGTGGCATACGGAGCTCCATCGCAGTCTTTAACACTGGTAGCATGTTGCGACAGCGTGGACGTGAACCGTATGTGCAGTTGACGGACTTTGAGCGAGGGCGTATAGTGGGCATGCGGGAGGCCGGGTGGACGTACCGCCGAATTGCTCAACACATGGGGCGTGAGGTCTCCACAGTACATCGATGTTGTCGCCAGTGGTCGGCGAAAGGTGCACGTGCCCGTCGAGCTGGGACCGGACCGCAGCGACGCACGGATGCACGCCAAGACCGTAGGATCCTACGCAGTGCCGTAGGGGACCGCACCGCCACTTCCCAGCAAATTAGGGACACTGTTGCTCCTGGGGTATCGGCGAGGACCATTCGCAACCGTCTCCATGAAGCTGGGCTACGGACCCGCACACCGTTAGGCCGTCTTCCGCTCACGCCCCAACATCGTGCAGCCCGCCTCCAGTGGTGTCGCGACAGGCGTGAATGGAGGGACGAATGGAGACGTGTCGTCTTCAGCGATGAGAGTCGCTTCTGCCTTGGTGCCAATGATGGTCGTATGCGTGTTTGGCGCCGTGCAGGTGAGCGCCACAATCAGGACTGCATACGACCGAGGCACACAGGGCCAACACCCGGCATCATGGTGTGGGGAGCGATCTCCTACACTGGCCGTACACCACTGGTGATCGTCGAGGGGACACTGAATAGTGCACGGTACATCCAAACCGTCATCGAATCCATCGTTCTACCATTCCTAGACCGGCAAGGGAACTTGCTGTTCCAACAGGACAATGCACGTCCGCATGTATCCCGTGCCACCCAACGTGCTCTAGAAGGTGTAAGTCAACTACCCTGGCCAGCAAGATCTCCGGATCTGTCCCCCATTGAGCATGTTTGGGACTGGATGAAGCGTCGTCTCACGCGGTCTGCACGTCCAGCACGAACGCTGGTCCAACTGAGGCGCCAGGTGGAAATGGCATGGCAAGCCATTCCACAGGACTACATCCAGCATCTCTACGATCGTCTCCATGGGAGAATAGCAGCCTGCATTGCTGCGAAAGGTGGATATACACTGTACTAGTGCCGACATTGTGCATGCTCTGTTGCCTGTGCCTATGTGCCTGTGGTTCTGTCAGTGTGATCATGTGATGTATCTGACCCCAGGAATGTGTCAATAAAGTTTCCCCTTCATGGGACAATGAATTCACGGTGTTCTTATTTCAATTTCCAGGAGTGTAGATGTATGACATTGTTTTGTACGAAGAAGTGTTGTACGGGTTCAAGACGTTGAGGGAGAAAGAAAAGAACCGGTACATATTGATAATTTCGGAGTGGAGAACAAAGAGTTGCATAAGGGAATATTAGTAGCTACAGTCAGTACTTTTGAAGAAGAAGATTTCATTTGGTCAGATATTACTGATGGTCAGAAACCAGACGCCTATAAAACCGCATTACGCCAGAAGATTGAGCATTTGAAAGGAAATGACAGACACACGATAGAAGCAGTTTTAGTTGAGTTCCAAGATTTATTTAATGCAGAAGGTCCACTGCCAGCAACAGATATCACACAGCATAGGATCCCAACAGGAAATGGCCCCCCAGTTTACAGGAAGACTTATAGAGTTCCGCATCACTTATAGCCAGTACTGGATGAATTTTTAGAACAGCATCTAAAAGATGGAATTATAGAATATTCTGATTCGCCTTATAATTCAAATATTGTAATTATTCCAAAGAAGTCTCCCGACGGTACGAAACGATATAGATTTTGTTGTGACTACAGACACCTTAACAAACAATCTCAGATGTTTATCCTCTTCCAAACATTACAGATATCATTGACAGTTTGGGTAACAGTAAATACTTTTCAACAATCGATTTACGTAGCGGATATCATCAATTGGAAGTTGCACCTGAAGATAGGCATAAAACAGTAATTTCTACCCCTGGAGGCCACTGGCAATTTAAAAGAATGCCTTTCGGTTTGAAAAATGCACCAGCAACTTTTCAAAGACTACTCGATGGAGTATTGCGAGGACTCAAAACTCAGCAATGTTGTGTATATCTAGACGATATTATTGTATTCTCCAAAGACATTAATGAACATGCTGTGCGTCTTCGTAATGTTTTCGAGAGACTTAGAAAGCTAAATTAACATTAAATATGGAAAAATGTAGTTTTGCATTGACAGAGGTTACGTACCTAGGGCATGTCATTAGTGCAAAAGGAATTAAAACAGATCCTCGATTAATTTCGGCAGTAAAGGACTTCCCAACACCACAACGCGTTAAAGAAGTACAAAGCATCGTATTACCGAAAATATGTTCAAAATTTTGCTGAAATTGCCCGACCCTTAACCCAATTATTGAAAAAGGGTGCAAAATTTCATTGGTCTGAAGATTGTGAATCAGCATTTCAAACCCTTAAAGATAAGTTAACACACAGTCCAGTATTAGCTTACCCAGATTATAATAAAGAATTTATTTTATCTTGTGATGCAAGTGGTCATTCAGTAGGAGTTGTTTTGAGTCAGAATATTAATGGCGCGGAACACCCCACAGCCTACGCTTCAAGACAACTAACAACGGCAGAAAGAAATTATTCCACAACGGAAAAAGAATTGTTAAGTGTTATTTATGGTATCAAATACTTTAAATGCTACTTGTATGGTAGGAAATTCAAGGTCATTACAGACCACGCAGCTTTGAAATGGTTGCTTGGGTTAAAGGATCCATCTAGTAGTCTCAAGCGTTGGGTCCTATGTCTTTCCGAAATGGATTTCGAAGTTATCCATAAACCAGGCAAAAAGCATACGAATGCAGATTGCTTAAGTCGGAAAATAGCACTTTTGGAAGCAACAGGACGAGATACAGGACGAGATACTGAGGACTGGAGAAAGGCGCAAGATGAGGATACAGAATGCAAAAAATACGCAACTCAAAAACAATTTTGCTTTGAAGATGGTGTATTATGCCGTAAAACAAAACTTGGACCGCGAATTGTTGTTCCCCAACACCTTAGACAAGAAATAATGGTTCAAAATGGCTCTGAGCACTATGGGACTTAACATCTGAGGTCATCAGTCCCCTAGAATTTAGAACTACTTAAACCTAACTAACCTAAGGGCATCACACACATCCATGCCCGAGGCAGGATTCGAATCTGCGACCGTAGTGGTCGCGCGGTTCCAGACTGAAGCGCCTAGAACCGCTCGGCCACACCGGCCGGCCAAGAAATAATGGCAGAGGTCCATGATCATATCCTTGCAGGACACGGTGGACAGCGGACAACCGAAAGATGTGTAGCAGAGCGATTTTGGTGGCAAACCAGAAAGCAGGATGTTGCACAGTACATTCGTAATTGCATTGCATGCGCACAACGAGCTGAACTTTCTCGTTCAAAAATACCCTTACAGAGGCTCCCCGAGGCTTCATGTCCATTTCAAATCTGTGGACTGGATCTCTACGGGCCATTTCATAAAACACCTGCTGGTAATAAGTATGTTCTTACAATTATAGATCACTTTTCACGCTATCTAGCTAAGATGAGTCTTCCAGATCAGCAAGCAAATACAGTTGCCCAAGCTTTAGTCAACAATTGGATACTTAAATTTGGCGTACCTGAAGCTATTATCACAGATCAGGGATCTAATTTTATGTCTGAATTAATGAAACAGCTATGCTACTTACTAAAAATACGTAAATTACGCACAACTCCGTTACACCCTCAGTGCAACAGGCGCACAGAAAGAGTTCATCGGACAATTGGCAAGATGCTTAGTTATTATATTAACGAACAACATTCTAATTGGGATACGTATTTACCAATAATCGTGTCGGTATACAACGCCAAAACGCATGAAGCAACTGGCATGTCACCTTATGAAGTGGTCTATGGGAGAAAAATGCCGTCCCCTTTTGATGTAATCAGGCAGAAAAACGGAAAAGTCGGAGAAACAGTAAGAGATTTCAGTCGAATGATGAAGGATGTATGGAAAAAGGTTCAAAAATCTAATACAAAGGCTTTGGAACGACAGGAAAGATTAGGTAATACCCAAGCTAAATATCCAAATTACAAAATCGGTCAGTGGGTGATGCTTTCAACTCCATACATTGCGAAAGGAAAAACAAAGAAATTTGTAACAAACTACAGAGGTCCTTATCAAATTATTGAGATCACATCACCAGTCAACGTTAAATTGCAACTGCCCTCCCGAACTACCATTGTCCATGCAAGTCGTTTAAAACCTTTTAAGGGCGCTCCAGATGTAATCCCTTCAACAATAGTATTTGCTTTTCCGAAGGGTGGAGGAAGTTCCCGTAAAGGAAAAAGAGTGGCCACGCCAGCACAACATACAGACATGGCACCATACAATCTTCGACCAAGTGTGCGAATGTCCTAGATGAATCTTAGTAGACTGTGGATAATATACAAATGTAAATAATTAATAAATGATAATGGTTTTTTTTTTAAAAAAGTTGAACGTAGAAACACGTAGATCTTGTAGTTAACAATGTGTTCCTTCTTTTCTTTATTTTTGTTTTTACTAGGTTCGTAGGTCCATAACCATGTTGTTTGCTTTTTCAGAAAACGCCATGCAAACATTTCCTACCTCAATGACTCCCTTGACAGTTCCCTTCTGAAGTCATTAGATACGTTCATAAACTCACAGCAAGGCAAAATTGATGCCAATGTTATGATGCAACATGTCTTAAAATTAAAAGGTGAACACAAAACTAAAATTATAATGCTAGGAACGGGTATATCTGGAACCTTTGTGTTGGTGTTACTGCTTTGTACAGTTTTCTTTTATTTAAGACGAAAATATAAACTAATAATAATATACCACTTCATCAAATCCCTGATCCACACTCTTAACTGGTGTACTTCAATGGTTACTTTTCAGCATTAGTGTATTAATTTTGTTTATTGCACTTCAGTCTTTACTAAACAGTCTTATGCTAAAGTAAACAATACTGTAGAATAGATATTCTTGCATTAATATAGGGTAGATTAAACAGGTGTTGCTATGTAATTTTCTAAGTGAAAAATCTATTGTCATCAAGATTTGTTACACTTATTACAACTACTTATGTGTGAACTACGTGATTCATGAGCGTACAGTGCTTTTGTAAAGTGATAAAGTATTTTCAACATACTTAATGTGAAGCGTGTGTAATCTTCTAAGTCGAGAGTTTTCATTGCTTGTGTTAGTGCTTTTGCCGTGTGAAGAGTGGAGGAATGTTGAGTGGTAAATTCGAGGGCGAATTTCTCCGAAGGGTGGAGGAATGTTGAGTGGTACTTAAGTAAATAAATTAGTGAAATCAAAGTGAACTAGAAATTAGAATATAAATGAAAAACTTGGTTTAGTTTAGAGAGTTACATACCGGCAAACAGCGGACAAAACAGCAGAACAGAAGAGGCAATGACTGTGAAGTCAGCAAGTTCCACATAAGCGGGCGCTGTCGATTCAGCCGTCAGGGCATCGCCCGACCAGCTCACGTGTTTCTCAGTTGTCGCATGTGAGCAAAGGCCCTCGCCTACATCCCAAGAGCCAATCACCGACGTTAAGAAGATTCTTCAAGAAGCTTTTCAATGTGACAGAACAGGCAATGGCCGTGAAGTCGTTCACCTCCAGTGAACTGAAGTGAATAAATACGCGAGACGTGGTGGGCCCGACAGACGAAGACGGAGACGAGGACGGAGACGGAGACGGAGACGAGAGGCGAAGAAGACGAAGAAGTGAAGAAGCGTAGCAATTGTTTTCAGTCAGTTTCGCTGCTGAAGACCGTCATGCAAGAAGAGACTACATCATGCACAGACCCACCAAGTCCGCAACCCTGGCCTTCCCCCGCCGCACCGCTCCGCTGGCCGACGCACAACACACGCGACCGCTTAGAGAAGAGAAACACTGGGACGCCACATTCAAGGTATCAATATCCGATGCACGACTTCGGTCGCAATAATTAAACGGGCCACCTCGCGCTGCGCGTCTCCAGTCAGCTGGGCGAGACGGCGACACGAGATACACACCGCTACGCGTAATCAGACGCCGCCGCCGCCGCCGCCGCCGCTGTCGCAGCAGAAGGCTACGCAAACGACACAGCTGCCATTCTCCGAACCAGAACATCCAGTAAGATACAGTTGTACGAAACTTTCAATAAAGGTTATCTTATATAAAAATGCTGTTTCATTCTACCTCATACCCGAGCCAAGGAAGAACCCACCCCGCCCACATGTTGTTAAGAGAGAAAAGTTAATTTATTTAATATTTTCACCCTGACAGAATGCTTTAGAATGCTCATCCTGACAATTGACAACCTCAAAAGAGAAAACCCAGTTACATTTAGTGACAGAAGTGTTACATTTAGTATCACAACTGTTACAGAAGAATAATTGTCGCAAAGCCTCTGTACTAGCCGTAATTTTTAGAATTTTCCATTGAGACCATTTCGCGAAACTTATTTGGGAGGAAGTAATACTTTGACCGACTCTTTCTGGAAAGTATTCTCGAAGTTTCGACAGTAAACCTCTCCGTAATAAACAACGCCTTTCTTGCAACATCCATGAATCGGCTTACGTCAATGACGTAAGCCTATAATTATGTGCATCTCTCCTACGGCCCTTCTTGAACGCGGGAATGACGTGTGCTTTTTTCCAGTCGTTAGGTACCCTTCGTTGCTCCAGCTATTACGACAAACTGCTGCTCGAACGGGAGCAAATTTTTCCGCATAATCTCTATAGGACCTTACAGATATCTCATCTGTACCTGATGCCTTTCCACAACAAAGTGGTTGTAGTTGTTTCCTTCCTCGGTGAAACAATTTCGGAACACCGAATTCAGTATTTCGGCCTTCCCTTTGTCGGAGGTTCGAGTCCTCCCTCGGGCACAGGTGTGTTTGTTGTCCTTAGCGTAAGTTAGTACAAGTTGCATTAATTAGTGTGTAAGACTAGGGACCGATGAGCTAAGCAGTTTGGTCCCATAGAACCTCACCATAAATTTCCAAAAATTTCGAAAACTGTTTTCCTACCTTTCTTAACAGTTCTTGTAATTCTCGTTGTGATAGCATCTATCACAGCCCTACGATCACACATACCCTCCTCTTTGTTAACTAATTCAAGAATTTCAAGTCTGTTTGTTGCTATGAGCTCTAAACAAGTTTGTTTCTCTAAATGTCTACTCAAAATAATTTTCGGGCAAGACATTCAGAATAATTTCACACGAACCTCTGTGTGTGGCACAAGTTTAGATGGTATGCCTTCCCAATCTACAACGTGCAAGTTGAATACATCCCAATTGCGACAGCATGATCGGGAAATTCATTCACAATATTTTGGAAATTTTCTCTAAAGCGCTCTACCAATACATTTTCTGAGCCAGGCGCTCTATAAAGGCATCTGGTTAATATTTTTAACAGACCTTTGATGTTAAGCTTAACGCAGACTAATATACCTTCGGAATCTGTCATAACCTCGTTAGACATTATCGAATTCTTTACTGCAATAAATACGCTCCCGCGAGTAACCTATCTTCCAGTCTGAATTTAGGATTTATCTGCTGCTCACTTCCGGTTTCAACAAACTTTCTGTTCTTAATAATATCTGGCCATTATAACTTTCATAGAGTAATACTAATTCTGTCACTAGCCGTGGATGCTCCTGCAGTTAACTAATATCGAATTAACCTTTTCTGTTTCCGATCTGCAGGAACGAGCGTTCTCTGAGAACAGTGTGGCTGATGTATCTTAGATTTTGGCAGGCAGTTTGTCTCTGATACAAGGGAATACCAAGGAGGGAGGCGGTGGGTTCCTCTTACATAAAAACATCCATGTGCATGTCATATATACTTCGCTACCCTAGTAAGTACTTCCTGTATGTAGTGCACGCCTGGCATATTAAGGGGAATCCCACAACTCTCCACCCGATAGCGGTCGAGAAATTCGCATCTAATACCATCGCAGAATCGTTTGAGCCTCTTGTTTAGACCTCTCTGGGCAAACCAGGAGACCGCGATCGATCTTTGGAACAATGCTACAAACAATGTGCTTAGCCTGCTCATCGCGTGCGATACTAGCTGTCTTCATCTAATCAGCCATCCGTCTGTAAGAGAGCATAGACGACCCTCGGGAAGCCCTCCTGAAAGAATGGGAGATAATTCCTCAAGAGGACATCGCAGCTTTCATCACGACAATGCGTGAAAGGTTGCATGCAGTGACTGGTACAAGAGGAGATAATACAAGCCTCTGAAGGTGTGAACTGTCTAGAACCAAAGCAGAGGTGCATTACCTTCAGGAACTTCCTTGTAATGTAATGTTACTCCCACATCTCTGGGTCAAATCTTTTACAATCACCGTTTTTCATTCTTAGACACCTAGACAGAACAGTGCCACAGTATTTTTACCACAAAATATTGTATTGGTGCCCCAAAAATGGGTGAAATTATAAATAAACAATTTTAAGTAATGTTTTAAGAAATAGGAGTGGTGCGTTTTTCGTGCCTACCATTAATTAATAATATTCCGCAACACGTTCTATCTAAGGTGTATTTATTCTGAAATGAAACTGAATTAGCATGTCCCCAAACTGACTAATAATATTAGAATTCTATCCCGAATAATGGACAATTCTGCAGATTGAATAGGAAAATATTCCGCATCCAACATCACCTGCTATTTTTATTTTATTTCACAATGATCGATGTCGACAGAAACTTTGTCATCATCAGATCTACAATACACCAAAAAAAATGAAGCCGTTACAAGAGAATTTATCACTGTACATAATCCTGTACACCAGTGGTAAGAACTACATACAGTAGTCTACATACCTTTGGAAAAATTGTCAAACACATAAAAATGAACATATAAAACATCTTCTGCACCAACTATATGCCCAGGAGTGGAGGTGAACATGTAGAAAATGCAATCATGGCCCAAGCACATCACAGGAAAAACTGAGTGGCCATGCAGCCAACGGCAGAGAGACTCATTACATGAACAGTCAACTGTTGGCGTGTGTGTGCACATGTCGATACTTCACATTCTTAGAGAATTACACGGGAGAATCATTAATTGACATTCTTACGAAAACTACACTAGAGAATCATTACATCGTTGACTCGAAATGTATCACATGATGCACCGACTATTTGACATCCATATAAATATTACCTTAGTGCAAATACCGCCAAGCCAACTCAAGCGTGTTAAACATACTTATTATACAATAATATCGGTTTTCAGCCTAATTTAGTACAAGTATTTGTGCTGTAGACTTTTTGCTTAATTTATGTATCACCACGAGATTCGTTGCAGCTTACTGATGTTCCTGTGGCTTCTGTGTATTCATGTCTTTATTGGTGTATTTGCTACCATACAACCCTGCGCCCCCTATTTTTGTCTACAAATGAGTACATACATTGTATTCAAGTGTCTCAATATCCTGGCCTTTTCACTTATGTGAAGATGTTGTTGGTGATAATTTGCTGCTGTTCACTACTGTACTTATAAAGTGGTTCGTGTCTGTCAGTTCCATCTCATTGGTTGCAGATTATTACAGCCTCTAAAACTATTGACTACTTCAGGTGCCACATTCTCATACTTTTTACTCTTGGCTGCCTACTGCATATGATTTGTAATGTAGATACATCCTAGTCCTTTAAGGTTTGTTACAATGTATTTCCAAAAGTTTCTTCGTATGTTTATGTGGCTCAATTTGCAAATAAGTTTGTTTTAAATGTCTGGAACTCTTTTTGAAAAATATCTCAAATAGCTTTCTTTAGATAGTTTGTATGTATTTTAAAAAGCTTTTATCATTGTATTAAAAATGTTTTCGTACTTTCTGGAATTGTAAATTTTAATTAACGTGACTTGTATGGTGTGTGTGTGTGTGTGTGTGTGTGTGTGTGTGTGTGTGTGTGTTGGGGCTTATGGGCGCTCAACGTCGAGGTCATCAGCGCCCTGACACCTATTAAAGGGAACGAATATGGACAGACCTAATAAAACTGAAACACACACGCAAAGAACGCAGAAAAAGAAGGAAAATGCTGCATAAGAAAGTAGAATGTAAGGTAAGGAAAAACATAGCAACAAGAATGCCACAGTAAATTGTCATTGGCTGGCCACTTACATAACACAGTGAGCAAATTAAGATCCTCTCCCTACAATCTTTGTAAAAACATTTGACACGGCACAGAACCTTAAAACTTTAACCACATTCGGCCGAGTGTTGCCTAAAAGAGATGGCAGGTCCGCTGGCAAGTCAGCCGCGGCCCGCTGGTCAGAAAATAAAATTCAATCCAATAAAACGTGGCGCACAGTGACTTGGACGCCATAAGCACCACACATTGGAGGGTCCTCAAGTCGGAATAGGAAGCCATGCGTCATAGGGCTGTGGCCTATCCGAAGCCGAGTGAGGAGAATCTCGTCCCGTCGACGGGGCTGAAAGGAAGTACACCACACACGCGTTGTGGGCTTGACTATACGGAGCTTATTGTCAGTCACTTCCAGCCACTCATCCTCCCACCGACGCATGACTCGTGAGCTCCACAGCGAGGTGAGTGCGTGCAGGGGTATAGCACACTGAGATACTTGTGGATCGAGACACGCCCCCTCATGGGTATGTAATTATGTACCCACCACGCTGGTTGTTATAACAGAGTATTATCTTGTGGTCTGACTCTTTCTCCTGACAGGAGGGGTGTTTTGTATGCATGGATTTCTGGTCTGTGATAACATACTTTGTTTATGTACCCGGGCTATAGCGTGCAAATCATGGTTTACTGTCCTATGCAGTATAGATCTGGCAGTATTTGCATTAAGGGAGCATTTGGGTGGATACCAAATAGTCGGTGGTTGTTACAGTATATTTGGATCCAATGGTGTAATTATTCCAATATAGTTTTCATAAGACAGTCAGTTAATGAGTCTTCATTGTATCTATGTAAGAAGGTCAAATATCGATACGTAAACAAATACACCACCTACTGGCAGCTCATGTAACAACTCGTTCAGCTATTGGCTGCTTACCTGCTCAGTTCTTCCTGTGATGTGCTTGGACCACGACACATATTCTACCTGTTCATCTCCCCTCGTGGGCATACAGTTGGTGTAATGAACGCATTATATTTTCTTTTTTATGTATTAAGTCAATTTTATACAGTGTCCTATGAGTGGAAGTTGTTCTCATTGTATTGGTGGCATGTATGAATTGAATGTTAAGAAGAATTTTCCAATATGTAACTCTCCATCAAACAGATAACCCCCGCCCCACTCACCATGGTCTAAGGCAGAGTTGCTATCCTGATCCACATAGCCATACCTTTTCGACTTGCGTTATTGGGACTGACCTTAACATCCATATTTACTCCCATGCTCAGCTGCAGCAGACACGTCAGTTTATTGACTCCCACCATGGTGATATATCCCCTGCCCCACTGGATAGCTGCTCTCATCTCTCGTAATATCCTTGGGCAGATTACTGCAGCCATCATCCACCACACTGGAAACTACCATCTTTCTGTCCTACTTACCATCCCCTACACAACACACCCTACCTGTGCACCCATTTCTCTTGTCTTTCCCAGATATATCCAGGACTGCTCCCATACCAACTGGGATACCTGCAGGGATTCCACTGCTGCTCATCTCGAAAGACACCCTTATCCTTCCAACACCTTAGTGATATCCACTATGCTGCCGCCTTCCTCCAACAGAACTTATCAAACGCCATAACTCACCACATTCCGATAAAGCCCGTTATCCACATCATTCCACATTCCCTCCACGTGCTCTTCTACTTCTCCATGTATCCTATCGCCAATCCTTCCAGCAAAACTGTTGCGAAGATACACTTACACACAACCGACTACTATAATAACACATCTGAAATCTGCTGAACGCCAGAATCGTCGAGTTTGTCGCAAAACATGCACAACCCTCAATGACATACTGCCCATTACCTCTTTCAAGCACTGGAAGGCACTGGCAGTAACCCAGCTCACTCGTATCTCCTCCTACATGATAATCACCCCCTGACCGAAAACTTGAGCAAAGCCAATCACTTTGCACCCTACCTCGCTGGTACTTTCACCATTACAGACGACTCCCACTTCAATTACTCCTTATTCCCCACAGCCCATGAGCGACCTCCCTCACACACATCGTCCCTAGCTTCCAGTACCTCGCAGTACCTCGACAACATCCCACATGCCATCCTGTAACACAAGACATTCAACAGGTACTGTATAAGAAACGCAATCATGAATGTATAACCTAGAGACACCTGAAAGAATGATCCCCCCCTCCTTCCCGAAAACCTAGCCACACTTCATTATATAATTCTTCGCAAGAGTAGCTATCCTGAGACGTGTAAAACCACTCGAATCCTCCTCTTCCTCAAACCAGATAAGCATGCTACTGACACATCCTTTGCCTGCAGCTCGTGGTCGTGCGGTAGCGTTCTCGCTTCCCACGCCCGGGTTCCCGGGTTCGATTCCCGGCGGGGTCAGGGATTTTCTCTGCCTCGTGATGGCTGGGTGTTGTGTGATGTCCTTAGGTCAGTTAGGTTTAAGTAGTTCTAAGTTCTAGGGGACTGATGACCATACATGTTAAGTCCCATAGTGCTCAGAGCCATTTGAACCATTTTTGACACATCCTTCTACCGTCCCAGCATACTCGCCTCCATGTTTAGCAAGGTTTCTGAGTCCATCCAGTCCTGATGTATGCCTAAACAACTACAACACCTATCATTTCTTGTCCAGCATTGTGGCTTCTTTCCCAATTTCTCCTGCAATGACCAATTCTTGTAAATTATTCATCTCAGATCCCACCATATCTACAACTGCAAGTCCACAATTTTTGTCTCCCTTGATCTCGAAAAAGAATGTAACTGTGTATGGCGTCCCAGTCTCCTCTTTAAGTTACAGACATATGTACTTCCGATAAACTATGTCCATCTTGTCATTCTTTTCTCTCTAACCACACGTCTTACGTCCCCAACAACGTTCCCATCCTACTGCATGTGTGCCCCAAGGATCTGTACTCTCCTCTCTTGCATCTTCTCTACATTGCCCATATGTCAAAGTCATCTCCTGCTTATTATTTCCTCCAGTATGCAGATAACGCCGCCTTCCTCGCCCTCTCCCCTACCATCCAGAAACACCAATGATTTCACTAGCTCTGTCTCAATCAAGTTATCTTCTGGTGTAACTAAAGTGTCCTCAAAATGAATCCTCCCAAAACCAAGACAGTAATTACAGGCCAAACCACACTCATCTTCTGCCCCCAAAACTTTTCCTTACCGTTCACAGTCGTCGTGTCCAGCTAACTAGTTAGACTAACACTTGATCACCGACGAGCAGAGAAGCCCATCTACTGACCATTCAACAGAAACCGCACATTGGATTATAATTACGAAAACAAATGTGGGGCTTGCACTCCCTCCCTACTTATAGATCCCTGATCCCACTAATCCTCTGCTATGCAAATGTGGTTTGGACTTCCATTCCTCTGTTCTTTTTGTTACACCATCCAGATCCTCCTCCGCATAGCCTCTCGGATCCGCTTATCCTCACCCACCCGAATCCCCTACCAGATTATGAAACTGCCAACCCTACTCTTCCATACTGACCACCTCCGAGTATCCTACATCATCCCGAAACTTGATATTACTCATCCACAAGTTTCCCCTGTGCTCACTAATCCTGGTGCTATATTGCGCCTCTAAAACTACATTCTCCGAACGCTTCAACTCCACCCTCTGCACCTCTCCCAAGTCAGGTTTAATCACCTCAGTGCTCCTTTGCTCCTCAGTCCTCTCCACCCACATTCGAAGACTTGGTCTGGAGCAGCATCCCTTTTCACCCTCCCAAATCCGTCCTCCATACATGTGCCCGCATTAACACCCTCTTTCGTACTACTCCAGCTGCTACGCTCCCATGTATCCCTATCCCTGGCAGTCTACATTGATTCATCACTTCACTCGTCTATGTCTCTATTTCAGCTAATCAATTCACTGGCTTTTTACCTTTTAACTTATGCAACTCTTCAGCTGTCTAGTATATTTTGTGAAACATTTATTTGTCATTTCATCTGTCTCAGACTTTTATATTTTAATTTGTGCAGCTGACGATCATTTATCAACCTCCAAGTCTGATTTTAAAATTTGTTTTAAAAGTTTCACTACTACGCTCAAGTAAAAAAAAAAAATTATAAAACAAAAAAAAAATATAAAAAAAACAAACAGGACACCTTGCACGGCTGGACGTCTAGAGATAGGGCGTTAATATTCACAGGGCATATACATTAGAATGTTGTGCAAAACTGAACCATGTCGGCGCGCGGGTTCAAGGTCAACATCAACATCGCGGCGGGAAAACACCTATCGGTAGAATGTGCCTGCGGCTCTCCATGTCGCTATAAGCCGAAGGTAATGGATCAATGTGACTTTACGAGACGTGCAGCGTGCCTCGCAGACCCATGCGCGAACCGTACCAACAAATCAGTGAGTTTGAAAGAGGGAGCATTGTTGGCATGAGAGAATGTGATGCATCCAACCGGTAAATTGCTGCTCGTATGGGACGAAATGTTTTGGCAGTCAACAGGTGTGTGGAGAATGGTTCACGGAAGGTCGCAGGACACAGCGGGATGGGTCAGGTCACATCACCCAGATCACCCCCCGAGAAGACCGACACCTCTTACGAATGGCATTGCGGGATAGATCTGCGACCTCCTAGGCTGTGGCGCAACAGCGGAGCAGTGTAATAAATCGAACACTATCAGTCCGTGGCCATTTATTACGCCATGGGTTACGTGCGCAATGTCAACTTCTCCACGTACCGTTGACAAATGTGCAGAAACATGCTAGACGGCAATGGTATATGGAACGATGACACTGGGGACAGTAATGGCATCAGGGAGTTTTTTGGGACGAATCCAGGTTCTGTTTGTCTGAAAACGATGACCGCACTTCGGTTCGCCACAGACAGGGGGAGTGGCATCACAGTGACCGCATTCGCGCAAGATAATTGAACGCAAGACCTTATGGTGCGAGGTGCTATTGGGCACAACCATAAATCACAACTGGTGCGTGTCCAGGGCACTGCGACTAACGTGACCTACGTGAATGACATCCTGTGACCCGTAGCGATACTCATTCTGCACAACATCCTAGGCGCCATTTTTCAATAAGACAATGCACGATCACATATTTCTGTACGAACACATGCCTTCTTAGTGTCATAGGATCTCAGCCTTTTGCCCTGGCCCGCCAGATCACCTAATGCAGTGCTATGACCCAGTGCCACCCGCCACAGATGAACTATGGAACCGGGTGAATGCAGCATGGATGGTTATACGACAGGAATCCATTCGCGTCTTATAAACATCAGTGCCATCAGGCATGAAACAAGTTATCAGCGCCCATGGCGCATACTCTGCCTTCTAGACAACAGAACACATGGTGAACCGAGGTGACTGAAATGCTAATCACTTCTGCAGTTCATTATAATGTACATGTCCTGTGAGTATATGAACGTGCTATCTCTAGTCTTTCAATGTGTCGTGTCTTTTCTGAACATGAGTGTAAACTGTTGTAGGACGGTAATTAGAATCCGCTGACAGCCTAACCCCACACCTCTCAACCGCCGCCCCGTCCGTATTGGGAGAGGGCGATAATTAACAATAAAGGGAAAAATGATATGTACACTATAGCTTTTGTACTTTTTACCAATGATATGCGGGTCTGTACACAGTGGTAAATTCTCTTGTAATGGCTTTACTTTTGGTGGATTGCAAATGCGATGACAACAAGAATCTGTCGAAATTGGTCATTTTGAAATAAAATAAAAAATACCAGACGATTTTGGTGGCAGAAAAGTTTCTAATGCATGAATGTCAGATCACCCCCGATGAACATGTGCAACCCATATTCTGAAGATTCATACGATCCGGTGGTTGGCGGAAGATGCTTCGTGCCAGTGTTGCTGTTACACTATTTACGATTTAAACTTAGGTAATTATTGCGATTTGTTTACTTCCGTACTTGTTCTAAATCTTCACTTCCTGTCATCTTACACAACATAAATTTAAGCAAAGGTCATATTCCAAACGGAGAGACTTGTGATGGAACTGCCACATACAATCAGGTCAGTTGGGAAAAAGACAATTTTTAGAAAATATTGTTCAGTATCGATAGTTTTCCGCTAAAAAACACTCCATCTATTTCATTCTTGAGTACTGTTCCTCTCCATAGTATCCTCAGTATATAGAACGTTATGAAGAGGTGGAGATACGCTTAGAGAAGTGGTGTTCCATTCGTGAAAGGCTGTTCTATCAGAGATGATGACATCGCTCTCGGTTAAAAATAACTTATCATTGGTCTCTCGGCATGAAATCGGCGTCCACACTCTATTTTTATTATTCTATTTTCTTTTCTGTTAAAAAGATGATGGCGTTTATAAATGTATATTGCCCATCTGTATAAGCACACATGATAATACTTTACCTTGACTGTAATTCTAATAACATTAAATACTATTTCATGGTCTCCAATATGGGAAGCATGTTAGTAGGTTGTCCAAAGCGAGAATTTTATTTTCGCCTTAGCCAGTGTTTGTGCTTCTTTTTGTGGTTCCATTGTGTATTTGGCCACTACCACGCGGAATGTTATACACAGCGGTCTCTAGTGGATGACGTACTTTTTTTTGCAGTTCGTTTATTTTCTGGTACGTTTAAAAATCGTTTGAACCCCATTCTTGTCCAGAACTATTTGGGTGCGGTAAGATACCTTGTTAAAGAAATCCGGAAGCCCTAACTTGTTCGTGGTCATCGTTTTTCAATAGCTTTACAATTCTCTCTTCTTGGAAGTCGTGCTTCTTACGCTTACTTATTAGATTAATCATTTTTCCTTAAAGCCAAATGTAAATGACTTTTTTCTTCATGTAAATAAACCGACTCGCACATTTTATTAGTCAAGCCCATTGATGTATTAATCATACCTCCTTTTTGTTTTGAATGACAATTATATTCAATATGCAAGATCGATCTATATGTGTTGCTTTCCTGAACACACCATCGCTTAATGCTCCGTCCCTTGTGTGATTACTGATACTTTTAACAAATACAGTTGCACACTTCTGGGTCTCTAAATTGTAAACGGAATTTTTGGTCTGCTGATGATATTACGATGTACCAGGAAGACATCCAACTCTTCTTTACTATGAGTCCGCCGGCCGGAGTGGCCGAGAGGTTCTAGGCGCTTCAGTCTGGAACCGCGCGATCGCTACGGTCGTTGGTTCGAATCCTGCTTCGGGCATGGATGTGTGTGATGTCGTTAGGTTAGTTAGGTTTAAGCAGTTCTAAGTTCTAGAGGACTGATGACCTTAGCAGTTAAGTCTCATAGTGCTCAGAGCCATTTGAACCATTTGAACTATGAGTATATACTACAAAGCTATTATCCATATAGCAGTACCGCAGGGCTGACTTTCATTGCTGTATGAAGCGCCCTTTATTTAAATTTCTTTCATAAATAGTCGATAAATACATATAACTACACACCATCGTATCCCGCTCTGAAATAAATCTTTGTGACAAGTTGACACTATGTCATTGTAGCTGAAATTGCATTTCTGACTTTCTGTGACAGGGCTGCTCATTTGAATCTTTCGAGGCCCGTCTGAATGTGCAACAGAGGTTCTGTGAGTATTTTTCTCCTCTCTCCACAGATGAACCCCAGCTATCCCTGCTTATCTGGCAACACCGGGAGAAAGGGTGTGACGAAGACTGGTTTAGCCACAGCTCAAGGATTAGGCACCGGCTGTGCAGCGGTCTGTGAGCGGAAATGAACGCAGCTGACGGCTAATCCCGCGTGATGGATCGACTCCCTGACGCAGGGTTTTCTGAGTTTCGTGGGCAGTGTTATAGGCACTGAAATTGTCCGTACACGGCACACAGACCGGAAACAAGAATCGTTCGATTCTGAATCTCGTTTCGGAAATCGGTCTTAATGTTATCAAAGATTAGAATATGATTCTGGAACTCGTTCACATCTTTTGGCTAGTAAGTTAGTAAGCAAAATGATGTTAAAATGACTTTATTCAATTCATTAAAAGAATGCACTTCTCAGTTAATTGTGAAAAACAGTTGCTCAAAATTAATTTCTTTCATTTCATAGTCACTGCTGGTGTGACCGTGCGGTTGTAGGCGCTTCAGTCTGGAACCGCGCGACGGCTACGGTCGCAGGTTCGAATCCAGCCTCGGGCATGGATGTGTGTGATGTCCTTAGGTTAGTTAGGTTTAAGTTCTAGGGGACTGATGACCACAGATGTTAAGTCCCATAGTGCTCAGAGACATTTGAAGCATTTTTTAAGCAATATTAATTATGAAATATCAAAAAGATAGCAGAATTTCGATGTTCGATTAAATTAATATCGTGGCCTCTGTGCTGTTTGCATTTCTACAATGAGCAAAGGTTGGTATGATATCTTATGAGATCTTATTTCTTCAGTCTAAAGTACCATGTTTATTTTTATTGACTTCATGAAAAGTATTTCTGTACCATGGCATGTACAGTCGTGCTCAAAAGTATCCGAACGACCTGAACTGCATTTCGCCTGATTCGCATACAACCCTCATAACGCAGCTGTCTAGCAGGTCCTCTAATCGCTCCTCGGTACAGTCGTTTGACTATTGAAAATGGTTCCAACAAATCACCACTAGAAAACACTACTCTGTATCACAATAACTCAAGACGTAACGTAATACCACGATACTACAAATATCAGGGCACACATTATCACAGATAAGACTGCCCTTAAGGCTCACATTTATTACAATAAATGACATGCTTGAAACGTTACCACTCTCATTATTACGTCAGATAGGTAATGCACGTAGTACGTTCGTGGTATTCATGATTTCCTCTTCAAAGTAATATACCGTACTTATTATTTAACACAAAATGACTTTAAAAATTTAAGTTTTTCACGAGCTGCTAGTTGAGAATATGTATGAACTTCAAATGACACGACGAACCGTCTCGATCTGCATATGGATTCAAGCCCAGCTCATGCAGACCAAGAAAAGATTTCATGACTGACGGAAACTAACAGTCACTCCTGACAAGGCGTACAGAGAGTGGTATACCTCGATTTTAGACTGTATTAGTTAGGAAACATCAACTTTAAATTACATAACGTAAACACTTTTAACGGACGCGAATTCCTACCCAGCATCTATTGTCCCTGTTAACGAACTACGAGAGTTGTTAAATATTGCTTCTTCGCAAGTATCTTACTTGAAATGTCGTGAGACATAGCTTTGTGTTGGACAGGGATTCGAACCCAGAACCTAATCGGATTGTTATCGAAGCACAACCAACAGTGACATATCGGATTCTCTCGGCAGTAGAAAGGTGTTTTAACTAAAATGACAAGACGAAACATTAATTTTTTTCCTTCACAGAACTCCAACCCGGCACCTATCGCTTTTACATTCTAGAGAAAACGAACGTTAAATATGGATTTGTTACTCCGGAAGCGACATGTGAGCATGTTTGAACTAGAAATAATATGCGAAGAGTTCAGTGCTGACTGGTAATCGAACCCCACACATATTACTAGCTACACACAAAGAGACGTCAGCTACCGAATTTTCCTCCACCAGCAGCTAGGTATAACATCCTTGAGAGTGATCTCGCAAATAGTTCTGTGTCTCACTGTGAGTCAAAAGCGTCAGATATCCTTAGTGTTGACAACGAATGAAAATATATTAAAAATCAAAATTACGTTTTATCCATCAACAGATAGGTGTTTTCATCCTAGAGCTCGATAATACATAATGAAAACTTTCGTGCCGGGCCGGGATTCGAACCCATTCACGCGCAATATGTGGAGATGTTGAGGAGTCTGCAGTTTTGAACAAACAACAAATTGTAGTCGAGCTGTAATGTCACGAAGGGGTCAAATTCCGCGTTAAGGGCGGTCTGAGTTGCTTTCCCAGTTCAGAACCAATTTTATCGACATACAGAAGCTCAAATAAAAGATGGAATAAGTGTCCTGTGACCCTACATAGCGTTTATTTCGCCACTAGAAATAAATAACTAGTATAAGAAAGGTTAGTGGTGATAGAGTTTCTACATGTCACCACTCCTGACTTTATTGTGGTTCAACCTAATGTCTACTTGGTAGAGAAGGAATATCATGTTAAATGCGAATTTCAGACCACAATGCCATTATACCTTCTTCACTTCGCGTAGCCGGAAGAGAATAGAATCTGTCTCTCCCTACCAAAACTCATCAGCAGAAGTTGGAATCGAACCCAGACCACGAGTATATCAATCTATCAGATATCCAACATAGAGGAGAGTGGGGCAAGTTGATACGTGGGCAAGTTGATACAGATGGGACTGTGACTTAACACGCATGCGCAGGGCGGACATGAGTGAGTAGAGGCTGTTGTTTACCGCGACGCAGTGCCACACGGCGCCCAGCTGTCAACAGAGCACTCTACGCGTTTTTATTGTTGAAATTGTGTTTTCATGAGTAGAAAGTAATTGTTGGCTAGTGTGTTTGAGTTGGCGTACCAGCAAGAGGATATTTTTAAGGAAGTTCACTGTTAGCACAGTTAAACGCCTGTTTCTTGGTAAGAATTTCATGATAGTTTCGTCTTTCTAGACTTTATATTTTAAAAACTTAAGTTTGACTTAAGAGTCACTTATTCAATGGGGCAAGTTGATACGCGTAGCTGGGGCAAATTGATACAGTGTATCAACGTACACCAATATTGTAAAAATTAGAGTTTTGCCTTTTCTTACAGAAACAAGGTGCGTAATTATACCAGGAAGACAGATCGAGGGAAAGTCCCGAATGAGAGCTTTGAAAAAACCTATGAAGCCGTCAAGACCAAAGCCGTGTCTTTACGGTAAGCAGCTGTAGCCTTCGAGATCAAGAAAATGACATTGTTTGGATTTATAAGAAAAAAAGATGAATCGCAAGGTCAACGGTCACAATGGGGTATGCCAAACCAAGACAAATTTTTCCAGACCAATTAGAATCTCACTCGAAAAGTATATAATACATTCTTCTAAAATCTACTACGAACTTACACCATAAAACATTAAAGTTTTAGCTTACGAACTTGCTGTTCCTAATAGGAATATCATTACATTGCCTGATTCATGGATTAACCACAAAATGAATACAAAGCACTGGTTTAGTTTAATTATGAAGACACCCTCGACTATCAATCAGGGAGCCTGAGGCTACGAGCCTTAGTCGCGCTACCAGTTTTAATAAAGCCAATGCTGATCTATTTTTTGACAATTTGAAGAGTACTTTAGATAAACACAAATTTGAACCTAAGGATATTTGGAATGTCGACGAGACCGGTGTGCAAACAGTTCAGAGACCAAACAAAATCGTTGCTCAGAAAGGAGTGTGCCAAGTAGGGAAAACTACGTCAGCTGAAAGGGGGCAGACTATCACTATGGTATTGGCTGTCAGTGCCATCGGCAACTCAGTTCCTCCGATGTTCATATTTCCAAGCGTATTCTTCAAGGATCACTTCAACAGTAACGGACCACCAGGATGTATAGAAACTTCCTATCCATCCGGATGGATCACATCTGAATCGTTTTTGAAGTTCATTTAACATTTTCACGGCCACGTAAGATCTACCTAGGGCAATCCCTGCTTGTTGGTTTTGGATAACCATGAATCACATTTATCTATTGAAGTGCTCAACTTCTGCAAAGAAAATGGTATCGTCATGTTGTCGTTTCACCTGCTAACTTCCCACTGCCTGCAACCGCTTGACAGGTCAGTTTATGGACCTTTCTAGAAATTTTACTTCGCTTCAGTCGACAACTGGATGATCAACAATCCAGGGAAAACTGTAACAATCTACGACATTCCTGGCATAGTAAAGATGGCACTACCTAGAGCAATAAATCCTACAAATATTATGTCTGGATTTCAAGCAACAGGAATCGCGCCGTACAACAGAGAAGTGTTTACTGATGGTGAATTCTCGTCCAGCGCAATCACAGATAGAGAGATAACTTCACAAGACAGCACTGTCAAGACTTCTCAGGCTGGGACAAGCAACGCTTATGGTCTACAGTCCAAAGTGAACCGAACTGAGACTACAACTGCAGTTCCATCTACAAGTAAGGATGTTTCTCTAGGTGTATTCAATGTAAGCCGTCAAGACATCCGCCCCTACCCTAAAGCTCGAGAGCGAAGAAATATCAAAAAAGGGAAGAAACCTTTAAAATACGCTATCCTCACTAGCACACCAGTAAAGGAGAGACTAAAAGAGGAAGCCAAAGAAAAGGAATCTAAAATGGTAGCCAAGTCAGAAAACGCCAAAAAAAAGGCTTTTTAAAATGATAGAGAGTCAGACTAAGGAGAAGAACAAGGTGAAGAAAAATAAATGCGTCCCAAAGAATAAAATGAAGGTTGCATCAGAGTCTGCGGAAGAGAACGACGCTTTGTGTCTCATATGTTTGGAGCCATTCTGCGAATCCAAGCGAGGTCAGGGCTGGATACAGTGTATTGCTTGCAAAGAATGGGCCCATATAGAATGTGGTAAAGACTGTAAGATGTACACTTGTATTCACTGTACACCTGACTTTGTAATCAGTGATTCTGAGTATGTTATGGACACAATCTCTTGATTTGTGTGTTTAAAATGAGTTAATAATATGTCTTACGCCACCGTTGAACTATATTCTGCTTAATAAATGTTTTCGATTGTCTGTTGAGTGATTATTTGCTACCTTAATGTCAATTAGCTTATTATTTATACATTTGTATCAACTTGCCTCTCGCTAGTATCAACTTGCCCCCATGTGGGGAACATTTATGCACTTTGCAGCATTTAACAAATAATTTAATTTTGGGAGATGTATGTGGTAAATCAAAGCATCAATACCACATACAAGTGCACAACTAATTGAAGTATATTATCATAATCTTCCCAATTAAAACAAAATTAAAACAAAAAATGTAAAAATAAAACCTGAAATTTGTCTCTACATGCCCTGCTCTCCCCTACCACCAAACCCTCTTCGCTGTGGCTCATTTTTCAATTGTAACGCCGATGCGCCACAATGGATGAGAATTATTGTTTGCAGCATGTTTAGTATATTCATTTACTTGGTTGACCGAATCGCCATGAACTAGCTACCTCGGCTAGCCAGTGCACACTCTATTTTGTAATCACCGAATTAAAATAACGTAACTGACACCTACACAGAACTGCCAACAGTGTAGGATGCAGAAATTTAAATAGGAACTGTTCCTTTCCACTTGAGCTACTCTATTGCGCTATCTGTTTGTTGAAAACATCGTGCACTGCAAAAGAAAAGCTGTAACTGTCTGTCTCTCAGAAGTCTCCATCTGGCCATATGCATTATCTCACAACTCTGTGGAATGCGGAAGTTCTAGAGGAATTGTTGTTGACTTCTGGAGCTGCTGTAGCTATGGTGCAGCTAGTAGTGTAATGGTAAGTGTGGTGCACTGTAGGCAAAACAACGCGAGTTCAAATACATTCACTACTACATTTTTTAAAAAAAAATTTTGCTGTCTGCTGAAGTTATTAATCTAATGGAACTTTGAACGTAATTCCGTTCACTTCTCAACCCAAAATAGTCGCATGGGGAAAAAGGGACATCTACTGCGACATTTTGTTCCTTCCAGGTTTAATAGTCTGCCAGGCAGCAGATACACCTCGAAACTTTTGTATTATGTATGGGGAGAGCGCATCATGCCAAAATACATCAGAAAAGTATTTGATACATTAGCTGTCGTGTGGTAGCGGCATTTTTTCCTTCTTCAAACCTTGTTTGACAGCTTTCACTCAGAACAAGTTTTCTACATGCATGTAATCAATAAACTGCATGCGCATTGTCAGACTGTTATAGATAACATCAAAGAATTTGCGTATATCATTGGTGATTAATTTCTCTCATATTTACTGTTGTTTAAACAACACTAAAATAAACCCTACGAAAATTGTACACTGTATTATAAGAAATGAAATAAAACTACCCACCATAATCTTATGACGAAACTCTGTTTTAATAAAGCTGAGTATCTGTACACAAGCGTGCCTCTATCGAACTGATTTAGGAAAATACTACTCACTTAGATTTCGATTGGGTTTGTGTTTAATTGATATGCTGTGTCATACTCAAGAGGTATGCGAATATAGCGTTTCATAAATAAAGTTATGTATTCCTAGAAACCCAAAACTTGCTTGTCAGCGACGGAAAGAGGTATTACCTGTTGTTCAGCATTGGAAGTTTTTCACCATTGCACTATGTGCTGAAAGTGTTTTTTCTTCTCGATGTTTCATCTGACTGCTTGTAGCTCTTTCACAGAAGGGATAAAAACGTCACAGTCAGCGAGACTGGTCCCGCGAACCAGAACAGACGCTTTTCTATAGGTCAGCATGTTACCACAGAGCTAGCGAAAAAGTACGTGTGTGTGATGCCTATTACGAGACCAATGGTGACTAGAACTCGTAAATCGCTATTTAAAGGACAAGATTAGTAGCGATTTCCACGTGCAACGACTTTCCTGGGCTGAAAACCGTCAGTTTACAATCTTTTGTTATACTTCAAGCGATAATAACGCAGATTATTCAGTGGAAATGACAGGAAAAATCAAGTGAACTTTGAGGCTTAACTCTGTGCACACCAGGAAGTAACTCGTCGATCACAGAGTTGCCAAACATACCTTGCCTTGTTGCCAAGTCTCAGTTACATCACCAGCAGGAAGAAGACGAACCGATGTGTTCCTACAGAGGGCTGGGAAGTGACCATAGCTGGCATCTCAAAGACGCAGCTGGCACGGCCTGGAATACGTAATGCGTCTGATTCACATTTCTGTAAGTAGGTTTAGGGACTGGAGCGAAATTACTAATAATACGCAGAACTGACTGTAAACTAAGCATCATAAATCAGTAACTCTGATAGTTGTTTTTTATATTTCTTTCGTAAGTGTACTCAAAACTGAGAAACTCATTCATGGATGTCTCGTGCCTGGCCAATAGTCGAGCACAACAAACAAATAAAAATAAAAATCAATGTTTGTGCGTGTGTGAGAGAGAGAGAGGGAGAGAGAGAGAGAGAGAGAGAGATAGAGAGAGAGAGATAAATATAAAAAAGAATGAGCGAGAGAGAGAGTAAATAATTGTTGTAAAGAAATTGCACCATGGTATGTAAAGAAATCTTTCATTAAAATGACACGTTCCACATCATTACAAAATGTCGCATTCATGATCTATGGAACAAATATTAATCTAATCTAATCTAATCACATTGCTGACTAGCCATCAAGAGTCATGAATTACCGAAATTTTCGTCACTATCAGTAACCAAATCTAAACTTGAAAATAAAAGACCACTGTTTTTGTAATAAACAAGGACGCTTTCAAGAACCTTTCGTCTCTGTTAACTAACCACGAAAGATGTCTGATATACCTCCAATCGGAAGTAACAAAGTGTGCATGCATTTAAAGATGAAGCGCATGATGTGAAGTTCTGTGATGGAGATACAAACCCAACACGTAATCGGATTGGTAACTAAGTAAAATTAAATGTTATGTATAGGTTTCTCTTACCAGCTCCTAGGTGTTTGAATCGAAAATAAGGATAGAAATATTTGGGCCTGAGCGACAATCGAACCGCACACCTACCGTCCTTCTTTATCATCCACGAATATAGCTTAAGTATCAATTGGTTACTCACCAACAGTAAGATGCGTGCGTGTTTGACCAGAAATAAGGACACCTATTGCGAATGTTGGCAACACATGAACAGACATTAAAAATGCATGTTAATTTTCACTAGCTGGCTGGTGTGCACGTGATAGGGCTTGAAATGAAATTATGAATATTTCTGTACTGGATCAGTATTCGGACCCACATACGTACCTCTGGAGGAGACCTAGAGAAGATTGCAGTCTTAGGAAAAGGAACGAAATGACTGAACTATACTGTTCCAAGAGATTCAGATCCTCAAGAGAGGAGGTACAAATTCAAATCACAGTCCAGCACCAAATTTTTCAACATCTGTAGTTCAGTCAAGTACAAGTAAAATAAGAGCCCTGTTCCTTTAAATGGCCATCGTTTCATCAAATAAAATAAAATTTTCTAGTGTAAGTAAATTTACTGGCGACAGTACTTCTGTTTACCATGACTTCCGCCTATGTCATTTCCCAACGTAAACCGGCTCTGCCCAGTAGGTAATGAAGGAACGTGATGTTTAATGCGGATTGTGAATTATAATGTCTTCCTCCTGAGGTTACTAGAGGGAGAGTAAATCTGTTTGTGCCTCTTAAAAGTAAATGCCTGAACCCACGCATTGCACCTGTGATAGTTCGTTGCACCAGAACATTGTGGCCACATTTCCCAGCCCCAGGAGTGTGCTGTAACGGATCATATTATTAGCTTACAAAATTAGTCGCGGTGGAAAAAAATGGGAGTCTATTAAATGGTTAAGTAGAAGCAGGCTTCTGACGTGGAGATAATGCTATTCTCATGTCAGCAGTATGTAAAGACTCTTCTAGGCACAATAGCCTCGATGTGAAACCATTTTGAAATTTTCACTAATCCAGCAAATTTCTTAGTTCAAGAAAATCCACTGTGAAGTGTGAACTTAGCGGATAATTCGATTATTACCGTCATTATTACTATCATTTTCTTCATACCGCTGCTGGAACACATGTGACTGAAAATCATTTAATGCCTTTTGGTCATTATAGAAGTAGTTGCCCAAGAACAGGTTCTTTCCCTGTCTACGGAATTCTTTTCATGTTAATATCAAACATCAGCAATTACTCATAGATTACATTAAAACTGAAATAATTGATGAAGACGTCACTTGATAACAAAAACGCGCTGTCTTTCTTCATTTACTTGCGCCTAGAAATGGCTGTTGAATACTGCCAAACCAAAAGCCAAGGGATCTTACTGCCTTCCGATATACGTCGCTGTCAGTTCTTCCATATGATTTGGTCGACGTGAACTGTTTGAAGTTAAGTATGACAGAGAATGGTTTAGAAAATCAATTATTTTCCTTTGCAATAAACAGAAAGATTTCCATCTAAGCTATCCAAGTTCAAAATTTTCTAAATATTAGTTCAAATTTAATATTCGCTTCTGTAATGTGGGAAAATATTTCACAGTTGCAAAACCCGCATCTGACCCATTGACCTTAAACTTAGTCGCTGACCATAAATTCTAGCTCAGAGTGACACCAGTTTAAGTAACCTAATATAGCGAAGACTGTTTGCCAGTGTTTTTTCTCACCAGAAAATACGCAATTAACCCAGTGGGCTCCATAAGTACACTGTAACAGTAATTTCTGTGTGTATGCAATGCATACGGATTGTAGAACAGTGGTCTTTTATATTCAAGTTTAGATTTGGTTACCGATAGTGACGAAATTTTCGGTAATTCATGACTCTTGATGGCTAGTCAGCAATATGATTAGATTAGATTAGATTAATATTTGTTCCATAGATCATGAATACGACATTTCGTAATGATGTGGAACGTGTTATTTTAATGAAAGATTTCTTTACATACCACGATGCAATTTCTTTACAATTATTTACTCTCTCTCTCTCTCTCTCATTCTTTTTTATATTTATCTCTGCCTCTCTCTCTCTCACTCTCTCTCTCTCTCTCTCTCTCTCTCTCTCTCTCTCTCCCTCCTCTCTCTCTCTCTCTCTCTCTCTCTCTCTCTCTCACTCTCTCTCTCTCCCTCTCTCTCTCTCTCACTCTCTCTCTCTCTCTTTCTCTCTCACACACACACAAACATTGATTTTTATTTTTGTTTGTTTGTTGTGCTCGACTATCGGCCAGGCACGAGACATCCATGAATGAGTGTCTCAGTTTTGAGTACACTTACGAAAGAAATAAAAAAAACAACTATCAGAGTTACTGATTTATGATGCTTAGTTTACAGTCAGTTCTGCGTATTACTAGTAACTACGCTCCAGTACCTAAACCTACTTACAGAAGTGTGAATCAGACGCATTACGTATTCCAGGCCGTGCCAGCTGCGTCTTTGAGATGCCAGCTATGGTCACTTCCCAGCCCTCTGTAGGAACACATCGGTTCGTCTTCTTCCTGCTGGTGATGTAACTGAGACTTGGCAACAAGGCAAGGTATGTTTGGCAACTCTGTGATCGACGAGTTACTTCCTGGTGTGCACAGAGTTAAGCCTCAAAGTTCACTTGATTTTTCCTGTCATTTCCACTGAATAATCTGCGTTATTATCGCTTGAAGTATAACAAATATTGTAAAATGACAGTTTTCAGCCCAGGAAAGTCGTTGCACGTGGAAATCGCTACTAATCTTGTCCTTTAAATACCAATTTACGAGTTCTAGTCACCATTGGTCTCGTAATAGGAATCGCACACATGTACTTATTCGCTAGCTCTGTGGTAACATGCTGACCTATAGAAAAGCGTCTGTTCTGGTTCGCGGGACCAGTCTCGCTGACTGTGACGTTTTTATCCCTTCTGTGAAAGAGCTACAAGCAGTCAGATGAAACATCGAGAAGAAAAAACACTTTCAGCTCATAGTGCAATGGTGAAAAACTTCCAATGCTGAACAACAGGTAATACCTCTTTCCGTCGCTGACAAGCAAGTTTTGGGTTTCTAGGAATACATAACTTTATTTATGAAACGCTATATTCGCATACCTCTTGAGTATGACACAGCATATCAATTAAACACAGACCCAATCGAAATCTAAGTGAGTAGTATTTTCCTAATTCGGTTCGATAGAGGCACGCTTGTGTACAGATACTCAGCTTTATTAAAACAGAGTTTAGTCATAAGATTATAGTGGGTAGTTTTATTTCATTTCTTATAATATAGTGTACAATTTTCGTAGGGTTTATTTTAGTGTTGTTTAAACAACAGTAAATATGAGAGAAATTAATCACCAATGATATATCCAAATTCTTTGATGTTATCTATAACAGTCTGACAATGCACATGCAGTTTATTGATTACATGCATGTAGAAAACTTGTTCTGAGTGAAAGCTGTCAAACAAGGTTTGAAGAAGGAAAAAATGCCGCTACCACACGACAGCTGATGTATCAAATACTTTCCTGATGTATTTTGGCATGATGCGCTCTCCCCATACATAATACAAAAGTTTCGAGCTGTATCTGCTGCCCGGCAGTCTATTAAACCTGGAAAGAACAAAATGTCGCAGTAGATGGCCCTTTTTCCACATGCGACTATTTTGGGTTGAGAAGTGAACGGAATTACGTTCAAAGTTCCATTAGATTAATAACTTCAGCAGACAGCAGAATTGCGTTTTAAAAAGTGTAGCAGTGAATGTATTTGAACTCGTGATGTTTTGGCTACGGTGCACCACACTTACCACTACACTACTAGCTGAACCATAGCTACAGCAGCTCCAGAAGTCAACAACAATTCCTCTAGAACTTCCGCATTCCACAGAGTTGTGAGATAATGCATATTGCCGGAAGTAGACTTCTGAGAGACAGACAGTTACAGCTTTTCTTTTGCACTCCACGACGTTTCCAACAAACAGATAGCGCAATATAGTAGCTCAATTGGAAAGTAACACTTCCTATTTATATTTCTGCATTCCTACACTGTTGGCAGTTCTTTGTAGGTGTCAGTTACGTTATTTTAATTCGGTGATTACAAAATAGAGGCGAATGTATGCACTGGGTAGCCGAGGCAGCTAGTTCATGGCGATTCGGTCAACCAAGTAAATGAACGTACTGAACGTGGTGCAAACCACTACAGGGAGCCTGTGTGTCAGAATTTTCATCCAGTGCAAGCCGGAGTGGCCGTGCGGTTCTAGCCGCTACAGTCTGGAGCTGAGCGATCGCTATGGTCGCAGGTTCGAATCCTGCCTCGGGCATGGATGTGGGTTGATGTCCTTAGGTTAGTTAGGTTTAATTAGGTCTAAGTTCTAGGCGACTGATGACCTCAGAAGTGCTCAGAGCCATTTGAACCATCTCATCCAGTGTGGGGCAACAGTGTTACAATAGAAAAATGAGCCACAGGGAAGAGGATTTGGTGGTCTGTTGGATTGCTGGAAGGTTCATATTCTCATGATCTGGGTTCGATTCCAACTCCTGCTGATGATTTTTGATAGGCAGATGAAGAAGGTATAATGGCATTGTGGTCTGAAATTCTCATTTAACATGATATTCCTTCTCTACCAAGTAGACATTAGGTAGAACCGCAATAAAGTCAGGAGTGGTGACATGTAGAAACTCTATCACCACTAACCTTTCTTATACTAGTTATTTATTTCTAGTGACGAAACAAACGCTATGTAGGGTTACAAGATAGTTATTCCATCTTTTATTTGAGCTTCTGTATGTCGATAAAATTGGTTCTGACCTGGGAAAGCAACTCAGACCGCCCTCTACGCGGAATTTGATCCCTTCGTGACATAACAGCTCGACTACAATTTGTTGTTTGTTCAAAACTGCAGACTCCTCAACATCTCCACATATTGCGCTTGAATGGGTTCGAATCCCGGCCCGGCACTAAAGTTTTCATTATGTATTATCGAGCTCTAGGATGAAAACACCTATCTGCTGGTGGATAATAATTTTGATTTTTAATATATTTTCATTCGTTGTCAACACTAACGATATCTGACGCTTTTGACTCACAGTGAGTCACAGAACTATTTGCGAGGTCACTTTCAAGGATGTTATTCCTAGCTGCTGGTGGAGGAAAATTCGGTAGCTGACGTCTCTTTGTGTGTAGTCAGCAATATGTGTGGGGTTCGATTACCAGTCAGCACTGAACTCTTCACATATTATTTCTAGTTCAAACATGCTCACATGTCGCTTCTGGAGTAACAAATCCATATTTAACGTTCCGATATGTCACAGTTGACTGTGCTTCGATAACAATCCGATTAGGTTCTGGGTTCGAATCCCTGTCCAACACAAAGCTATACCTCACGACATTTCAAGTAAGTTACTTGTGAAGAAGCAATATTTAACAACTCCCGTAACTGTCTAAAGCATTTGTATTTATAACTGGCGAGTTTGCTGTATACAACTAAACTTTGATTGTTATAGAAAGGTACATAAATATTCCATAATACAAGAAGGAGAGTAGCGTCGGCCAGTACGATGTAAGATTTCGACGCGTACTCTGTGACGCAATAAATAGTACACCTGATACAACTACTGTCTCTACGCGAATGTTGATAACGATGCCGTTCTCCGGCCTGTTCTCACTTAACAAATGTCCAGGAAACAGCATCTGCAGCGAAGCATCAAGAGAAAGATAAGCTTACACATTAATTGCTATTCTGAAAATACTGTGTTACACTCACCACATTTGAAGAATGTTTTTTTACAGCTACCATTAAAGTTATGAAAAGGCCATTGTCTTTTTGGAACATTTCTTTATCCCCAGTGTTGTTGTTACACCGCAAGAAATTGGTACATCTGCCTGATAACATGTAGGGCCCCGCGAGCACGCAGAAGTGAGCAACACGCTCGACTAACGTCAGAAATACTGCTGCAGGGAACTGACAACATGAATCCTGCACCTCTACGGTCGCAGGATCGAATCCTGCCTCGTGCGAGGTTGTGTGTGACGTCCTTACGTTAGTTAGGTTTACGTAGTTCTAAGTTCTAGGGGACTGATGACCTCAGATGTTAAGTCGCATAGTGCTCAGAGCCATTTGAACCATTTTTGAATCCTGCAGGGCTGTCCATGAATCCGCAAGACAACGAGGGGTTGGAGATCTCTTCCGAACAGCACGTTGCAAGGCATCCCCCATATGCTCAAAAATGTTCATTTCTGGGGAGTCTGGTGGCCAGCGAAAGTGTTTAAACTCAGGAGAGTGTTCCTGGAGCTACTTTATAGCAATTGTAGACGTGTTGGGTGTAGCATTGTCTTGCTCGAATTGCCAAAATCGGTCGGAATGCACAGTAGACATGAATGGAGGCAGGTGATCAGACAGGAGGCTCACATACGTATCACCTGTCACAGTCGTGCCTCCGAAATCCCACATAGATGATGTATCGTTGAATAGTTCGCACGCTAACACTTTTGACGGTCCAGCACTGAAATCTAGAACAATTTAAGACTGCCCTTCTGTCACGTTGAACGATTCTCTTCTGTCGTCGTTGGTCCAGTTCTTGAAGCATCTTTCTCTGGCCGCAGCGATGTCGGAGGTTTGATGTTTTGCCGGATTCCTGATATTCACGCTACACTCGTGAAATGGTCGAATGGGGAAATCCACACTCTATCGCTACCTCTGAGATGCTGTGTCCCATCGCTCGTGCGCCGACTACCACAGCACGTTCAAACTCACTTAAATCTTGATGACCTGCCATTGTAGCAGCAGTAAGCGATCTAACGACTATGGCAGACACTTGTTGTCTTATACAGGGTGGTCCATTGATCGTGACCGGGCCAAATATCTCACGAAATAAGCGCCAAACGAAAAAACGACAAAGAACGAAACTCGTCTAGCTTGAAGGGGGAAACCAGATGGCGCTATGATTGGCCCGCTAGATGGCGCTGCCATAGGTCAAACGGATATCACCTGCGTTTTCTTTTTAAAATAGGAACCCACATTTTTATTACATATTCGTGTAGTAGGTAAATAAATATGAATGTTTTAGTTGGACCACTTTTTTCACTTTGTGATAGATGGCGCTGTAATAGTCACAAACATATGGCTCACAATTTTAGACGAAAAGTTGGTAACAGGTAGGTTTTTAAAATAAAATACAGAACGTAGGTACTTTTGAACATTTTGTTTCGGTTGTTCCAATATGATACATGTATCTTTGTGAACTTATCATTTCTGAGAACGCATGCTGTTATAGCGTGATTACCTATAAATACCACATTAGTGCAATAAATGCTCAAAATGATGTCCGTCAACCACAATGCATTTTGCAATACGTGTAACGACATTATTCTCAAAAGCGAGTAGTTCGCCTTCCATGATGTTCGCACATGTATTGACAATGCGCTGACGCATGTTGTCAGACGTTGTCGGTGGATCACAATACGAAATATCCTTCAATTTTTCCCACAGAAAAAAATCCGGAAACGTCAGATCCGGTGAACGTGCGGGCCATGGTATGTTGCTTCGACGACCAATCCACCTGTCATGAAATATGCTATTCAATACCGCTTCAACCGCACACGAGCTTTGTGCCGGACATCCATCATGTTGGAAGTACGTCGCCATTCTGTCATGCAGTGAAACATCTGGTAGTAACATCGTTAGAACATTACATAGGAAGTCAGCATACATTGCACCATTTAGACTGCCATCGATAAAATGGGGGCCAATTATCCATTCTCCCATAATGCCGCAGCATACTTTAACCCGCCAAGGTCGCTGATGTTCCACTTATCGAAGCCATCGTGGATTTTCCGTTGCCCAACAGTGCACATTATGACGGTTTACGTTACGGCTGTTGGTGAATGACGCTTCGTCGCTAAATACACTCCTGGAAATTGAAATAAGAACACCGTGAATTCATTGTCCCAGGAAGGGGAAACTTTATTGACACATTCCTGGGGTCAGATACATCACATGATCACACTGACAGAACCACAGGCACATAGACACAGGCAACAGAGCATGCACAATGTCGGCACTAGTACAGTGTATATCCACCTTTCGCGGCAATGCAGGCTGCTATTCTCCCATGGAGACGATCGTAGAGATGCTGGATGTAGTCCTGTGGAACGGCTTGCCATGCCATTTCCACCTGGCGCCTCAGTTGGACCAGCGTTCGTGCTGGACGTGCAGACCGCGTGAGACGACGCTTCATCCAGTCCCAAACATGCTCAATGGGGGACAGATCCGGAGAGCTTGCTGGCCAGGGTAGTTGACTTACACCTTCTAGAGCACGTTGGGTGGCACGGGATACATGCGGACGTGCATTGTCCTGTTGGAACAGCAAGTTCCCTTGCCGGTCTAGGAATGGTAGAACGATGGGTTCGATGACGGTTTGGATGTACCGTGCACTATTCAGTGTCCCCTCGACGATCACCAGTGGTGTACGGCCAGTGTAGGAGATCGCTCCCCACACCATGATGCCGGGTGTTGGCCCTGTGTGCCTCGGTCGTATGCAGTCCTGATTGTGGCGCTCACCTGCACGGCGCCAAACACGCATACGACCATCATTGGCACCAAGGCAGAAGCGACTCTCATCGCTGAAGATGACACGTTTCCATTCGTCCCTCCATTCACGCCTGTCGCGACACCAATGGAGGCGGGCTGCACGATGTTGGGGCGTGAGCGGAAGACGGCCTAACGGTGTGCGGGACCGTAGCCCAGCTTCATGGAGACGGTTGCGAATGGTCCTCGCCGATACCCCAGGAGCCACAGTGTCCCTAATTTGCTGGGAAGTGGCGGTGCGGTCCCCTACGGCACTGCGTAGGATCCTACGGTCTTGGCGTGCGTCCGTGCGTCGCTGCGGTCCGGTCCCAGGTCGACGGGCACGTGCACCTTCCGCCGACCACTGGCGACAACATCGATGTACTGTGGAGACCTCACGCCCCACGTGTTGAGCAATTCGGCGGTACGTCCACCCGGCCTCCCGCATGCCCACTATACGCCCTCGCTCAAAGTCCGTCAACTGCACATACGGTTCACGTCCACGCTGTCGCGGCATGCTACCAGTGTTAAAGACTGCGATGGAGCTCCGTATGCCACGGCAAACTGGCTGACACTGACGGCGGCGGTGCACAAATGCTGCGCAGCTAGCGCCATTCGACGGCCAACACCGCGGTTCCTGGTGTGTCCGCTGTGCCGTGCGTGTGATCATTGCTTGTACAGCCCTCTCGCAGTGTCCGGAGCAAGTATGGTGGGTCTGACACACCGGTGTCAATGTGTTCTTTTTTCCATTTCCAGGAGTGTAGAACGCGTGCAAAAAATCTGTCATCGTCCCGTAATTTCTCTTGTGCCCAGTGGCAGAACTGTACACGACGTTCAAAGTCGTCGCTATGCAATTCCTGGTGCATAGAAACACGGTACGGGTGCAGTCGATGTTAATGTAGCATTCTCAACACCGACGTTTTTGAGATTCCCGATTCTCGCGCAGTTTGTCTGCTACAGATGCGCGGATTAGCAGCGACAGCAGCTAAAACACCTACTTGGGCATCATCATTTGTTGCAGGTCGTGGCTGACGTTTCACATGTGGCTGAACGCTTCCTGTTTCCTGAAATAACGTAACTATCCGGCGAACGGTCCGGACACTTGAATGATGTTGTCCAGGATACCGAGCAGCGTACATAGCACAAACCTGTTGGACATTTTGTTCGCAAAGCCATACATCAACACGATATCGACCTTTTCCGCAATTGGTAAACGGTAGATTGTAACACGAGTAATCTATCACGAAGCAAATACCGTCCGCACTGGCGGAATATTACGTGATACCACGTACTTATACGTTTGTATTACAGCGCCATCTATCACAAAGTGAAAAAGTGGTCCAACCAAAACATTCATATTTCTTTACGTACTACACGAATATGTAATAAAAGATGGGGGTTTCTATTTTAAAAAACGCAGTTGATATCCGTTTGACCTACGGCAGCGCCATCTAGCAAGCCAACCATAGCGCCATCTGGTTTCCCCCTTCAAGCTAGACGAGTTTCGTTCTTTGTAGTTTCTTCGTTTGATGCTTATTTCGTGAGATATTTGGCCCGATCACTATCAGTGGACCACCCTGTATAGGCGTTGCCGACCGCAGCGTCGTATTCTGCTTGTTTATATATCTCTGTATGTGAATACCGTTACCTGTACCTTTTCTTTAGCAAAATTTTGGACTGCACACTGAAATCCTTCAGACCCTAAAATTACGTGGACGAGGAGATTAGACTGTAGAATCTTGAATAACAGCAGCTACAATCAACTTTGTCATCGCAACAACCGAGATATACCTGCTACAGTTATTCCATCTCTTCAACAAAATCGTCAAGTCAGTAGCCCGTCTCAAGAATTTTTGTTACAGAGTGTTTTTACTTTTTTGTTTGCGTGTTTTCACGAAAAATACTTTAATGATGCACAGGGTGATTTTAATTAAAGTTAAAGTTTCAAACCGCTATAGAAAAAACACCACTGGTTAGAATGACGTCAAATAACAACGGAATATTATCGGAGCCTGGGGAAAACGTATGGCAGCAGAAGAAAGATAGTATAACAGTTCATCAATAGATGGCGTTGTATGTATCAGACTACGTAAATGAATACACCTGTCATGCGCAAGACCAATTCAAGTTGGTATAAACACGGCGGATACACGGCTTTTCCTCCTTTCGCGTCTGCGACGTTCGGCATGACCGTCTCAACGCAGGATCGCGCAACTCTATTACAAGAATGATGAATGTGCACACTTCGTTCTGCAAAAGTTCCGGTCACTGAAGGGTTTGAAAAAAAGGCGTTGTCCCGATTACTGCCGTGGGTCTAGAGAAAATGATTCGGAAATTCGAAAAGAAGCGTTCTTGGTGTGCAACCTTGTAGAGGGAGGAAAGGAATTGGTTCAACATCAGTGGAAGCAGTGGCCTCGATAATGCTGGAGGAGATGAGTGTTAGTGTGCAAGGGGTAGTGCAAGGAGAATTGTCCACACATTGGACATACCCTTGAGCACGGTGCTTAAAATCCTAATAAACATACTTCTTTGCTATCCATTCAAAATTACCCATGTGCATGAGTTGCTTCCTGTTGACCTGCCAGCAAAAGAGACCTCTGCTTTAGAATTTCTTGCTCACAAGAAAGTGGACAATGATTGGCCGTGGAAGATTTTGTGGACAGACGAAGCCCACCTCCATCTGAACGGATATGTCAATACACAGAATTGTCGAATATGAGCAACGGAAAATCCACACGCAAATCAACCAGTACCACTTCATCCTGAAAAGGTCACTGTGTGGTGCGGGTTTATGGCATCATTTATGATAGGGCCATAGTTTTTCGAAGAGACAGGTACTTTCAGTCCTGTTACCTGTACCGTCACTCGTAAGCGCTATGTGTATCTTTTGCGTAACCACGTCATTTCAGTACTCCAACAGCGTGCATGTGTGGATGGGATCATTTTTATGCAAGATGGCGCACCTCCGCACATTGCAAATCCAGTTAATCAGCTGCTGAAGCGTCATTTCTGAAATGCTAGAACTATCAGCGGTCATTTCCCTACAACCTGGCCATCCCGATCACTTTATCTTAAGCCGTGTGACTTCTGAGTGTGGGGCTATCTCAAAAATGTTGTGTTCAGTGTTCCGATTCAAAACTTAGCTGCATTGAAGGCACGCACTGTGCAACACATTCTGAACGTGACCCCGGGAGCACTTCGATAAGTTATGCAGCATGCTGTTTCTCGATTTCAACTTCTTGCAGAAAACGGTGGACAGCATATTCAACATCTTTTGCACCAGTCACACGTAAATTAATAATCCGATTTCATTTTGACTGATGCTTTTTATGCGGTTTTTGGCCTCAGGGTAAATAGAAAACAATGTCATCGATGCTTTTTATGTGGTTTTTGGCGTCAGAACTATTAAAAACCGATTTTTCACATCCGATCTGATATGACATAGCCGTAGTGGATGGGCGTAGGTAACTAACAGTATCACACCTGTACACCCATGCCCACTGCGTAGTACGGTTTGTTTAACGTCAAACGTACACCTTACGCTTTGTTGTATGATTCATTTGTCATTTGTAGTCGACCACTATTAACTTATGATGCTTATCACGCCGTGTATTGCTACATTTTGTACCTATTTATTTTTCTTCTGCCTTACGTTTTCCCCCTTCTCCGATAATATTCCGTTGCAATTTGACGTCATTCTCACCAGTGGTGTTATTTCTACAGCGGTTTGAAAGTTGAACTTTAATCATAATCACACTGCATGGAAGTAGGGCTAACAATCAAGAGGTGGCGGAAGTAGAAAATTCGACACAAGACAATGAAGAGGAAGTTCAGGACAATATTAGTGATATACACTCAGAGAGGGAAGGAGCAGGTGAAGTTCAGACAATATTGGTTCACCGTTTCAAGGTTTCAGTCAAGAGGAAATAGGTGAGGATAGCAGCAAATTTTTAATATGCTACTGAGACTCATTGCGAAGAGCAGCTGGAGAACAGGTTTGGGTGGATAGACGGACAAATTGTGAAAAAAATTGAATAACAGAGTGAGAAATTAAACAAAGAGTTGGATTATTTTTTAAAAAAAATTAGAGAAGCAAACACAAGTACTGAAAATATTTGAAAGGATTTAGATGGCCTAAAACTTCAGGAAGAATTAGAGAGCGCTGGCAGAAGCCTAAAAATTCTGCATTCTATGATTAAAACCAACAGCGACAGCTTCAATTTAAAACCGAGTGAAACCAGTAGAACATGTAAAAGGTGGTATTGATGTATTTATTGCTAATATTTCAAATGTTATGACGAAAGTGGAAGAAATTAAGGAAAATGTAGCAACTAGAAATTTTAGTAGTAACAACAGTAATACTTGGAACAATATAAAGAGGGGAAAACAAAATCCATCCAGTGGAATTCTTTTGCCAATATAAAGATAACTTGAAAATTAAGTTCGTAAAAATTTTTAGATAGCGAGACACTGTCGTGGGCTAATCAGAATATTGATACAGATATGACTTCTGCAGAATTTAAAAACGTTTCTTGGGCAAATTTGGTCAGAAACTAAACACGCTGGAATAGAATTTTTGAATGGACTGTGTTTCAGAGAAGGTGCATTCATATGACAAGCTTTTCTGGACAACTCTTGTACACTTAGATAAACGACTGGATTAGATAATACAGATTGATGCATTAAAGAGACGACTCGCACAAAAAGTACAAAGGGGGTTAGTATATGGACCACATCTAGTCTACTGAACAATTTTTAAAATACATTGATAAAATCGATATGAAATGGAAAAGAAGCGAGAGACAGAAGTATTGACAAAGAGACCCAATGATTTCATCTGAACAGCGGTATGGGAGGTTGAATGATCATCACGGAGACTGAGACAGAAGAAGAGGTAATAGGAATAATTACCATGATAATAGTAACAGGAGACACAGAGAATAACAGGCGAAGGACTCAAGAAAGGAGAGGTAATTATTGGAATCGTAGATGTATGGAGGATGAAAGGGGTCATGAGCAAACAAACAGGCAAAGAGAGAGTAATGATAGAACATTTGATCACAGTTCGCACTAGGTAAATAAGATAGAGTTTAGTAGCGAACTTTGGGAAGAAATATTAAAGGAAATTAAGGAGGAAGAAAACAGTAAGCAGAGGACGGACATTGGTTTTGATGAGGATTTCTTAAACAAATTTACGGATGAATCTTGTAGCTACAAAAGAGTTTGATGCTGAGGATGATAACTGTGATGTGTTTGGCCTTGCGAGACTAATGAGAAACGAAAATATAGAGGAGAGTGGTGAACTTCTTTGAGATGAGATTGAATATGTGGATACAAAGAATCATGTACTTGAGGGGGGAGAAGAGAGGATAGGTGGTAGTTATGATGATAATACTTGTGCTGTGAATGATATTATTCTCAGTGATTTAGGAAATGGTGCGATTAACGATTTTTCTGATGTTGAAAGTGATGATATTATGCATTGCAACGAATCAGATGGAATGATTTATGTTGAGATTAAAAAGTACATATTGAAGAAAAGTGATGATAAGAGTGTAGTTGTAGGTCTTGATGATGATCTGTTTATACCAGCCAATATCAGAGAAAGAGAGTTCACTTGTTCTGATGTCAGTAAAGAAAGTGAGTTGATTAGTGATATGAATTTGAAAGTGAAATATTTGATGTATGGAAGGTCTTTGTTACTATGTGCAGGCAGAGTGGGATGGGGGAGGTGGTAAATTCTGTACCTAATGAAGAGCCAGTAGATTGCAACGTAGATTTGGAAAGTTTACAACCTGAGCAACCTATGGAGAGTGGAAAATCTGTAGACAAAGGAAAAGGTACGAGTTCCAGGGAGACAAAAGACGATTTGTTACATGAAGATAAAAATATTAATAACTCTGATATGCAGGAGAGTCTGTATACAACTATTTGTGTTCAGACTCAGTTTGAATTGGAGGCATAATGGCCTGGTCGACACAGGAAGTCTTATTTGTGGAATATCAAAAAAGCTTAGTGTAGAAGATGGGGAGAATTTGGTTGAGTTTTCAGTAACTAGAGTTAACATCAAAAGTGGGATGGGGGAGGTGGTTACAAGACTAGTTTTAGTGTTCATTAAAATAAATTATGTTTCTTTTGCACAGGACTGTTTGGTTATTGAAACTTTGGATGAAAATTTAAGACTGGGAATGAGTTGGATTGTCGAGGCTAAAGCTAGTTGTAACTGGAATGAGATAACTTTAACATTTACTGATCCTAAAAGGGAATTTCTGGGGAAACAGGTATTGCGATGATAAATAATAGTAATAGCAATCAGATCATGAGGGTAGAAGAATTTAATGACAAAGGATTTTGTGATGCGGAAAGAAATAATGATACTAACAATGAACTTGTAGCAAAAAAGATAGGGGAACCTGAATCTTTGAGACTGGGGATAAAGAGAAACTAGAAAATTTTTCATGAGAATTCAGTGATGTTTTGGATGAGCGAGAAAGTGAAGTGAAAAATTATCGAAGTAAATTTAAGTTGGAACTTCATTTTCTATTTTTCGTCAAGCCTCACGCTTTACCATTTTGTAAACGAAAAGCAGTTGAGTGAGGTTGCAGAAAATGCGACAGTGGAGGTTACTGGAAAGGTGTTGTAGCCAATACCAACCTTGTGATCTGCTCCTCTGTAAGTAGATGAAAAAAGTTCCTAAGGGGGGGCCCATTCATTCACATACCATGCATATGGCAAACACAGCGGCTTCAGCCATGTGACATTCTTTTTCTACGGCGACACATTTCTGATGTCACATATTTTCATACGCTATTCTTTACCCTAACGTTGACACATATACACTCCTGGAAATTGAAATAAGAACACCGTGAATTCATTGTCCCAGGAAGGGGAAACTTTATTGACACATTCCTGGGGTCAGATACATCACATGATCACACTGACAGAACCACAGGCACATAGACACAGGCAACAGAGCATGCACAATGTCGGCACTAGTACAGTGTATATCCACCTTTCGCAGCAATGCAGGCTGCTATTCTCCCATGGAGACGATCGTAGAGATGCTGGATGTAGTCCTGTGGAACGGCTTGCCATGCCATTTCCACCTGGCGCCTCAGTTGGACCAGCGTTCGTGCTGGACGTGCAGACCGCGTGAGACGACGCTTCATCCAGTCCCAAACATGCTCAATGGGGGACAGATCCGGAGATCTTGCTGGCCAGGGTAGTTGACTTACACCTTCTAGAGCACGTTGGGTGGCACGGGATACATGCGGACGTGCATTGTCCTGTTGGAACAGCAAGTTCCCTTGCCGGTCTAGGAATGGTAGAACGATGGGTTCGATGACGGTTTGGATGTACCGTGCACTATTCAGTGTCCCCTCGACTATCACCAGTGGTGTACGGCCAGTGTAGGAGATCGCTCCCCACACCATGATGCCGGGTTTTGGCCCTGTGTGCCTCGGTCGTATGCAGTCCTGATTGTGGCGCTCACCTGCACGGCGCCAAACACGCATACGACCATCATTGGCACCAAGGCAGAAGCGACTCTCATCGCTGAAGATGACACGTCTCCATTCGTCCCTCCATTCACGCCTGTCGCGACACCAATGGAGGCGGGCTGCACGATGTTGGGGCGTGAGCGGAAGACGGCCTAACGGTGTGCGGGGCCGTAGCCCAGCTTCATGGAGACGGTTGCGAATGGTCCTCGCCGATACCCCAGGAGCAACAGTGTCCCTAATTTGCTGGGAAGTGGCGGTGCGGTCCCCTACGGCACTGCGTAGGATCCTACGGTCTTGGCGTGCGTCCGTGCGTCGCTGCGGTCCGGTCCCAGGTCGACGGGCACGTGCACCTTCCGCCGACCACTGGCGACAACATCGATGTACTGTGGAGACCTCACGCCCCACGTGTTGAGCAATTCGGCGGTACGTCCACCCGGCCTCCCGCATGCCCACTATACGCCCTCGCTCAAAGTCCGTCAACTGCACATACGGTTCACGTCCACGCTGTCGCGGCATGCTACCAGTGTTAAAGACTGCGATGGAGCTCCGTATGCCACGGCAAACTGGCTGACACTGACGGCGGCGGTGCACAAATGCTGCGCAGCTAGCGCCATTCGACGGCCAACACCGCGGTTCCTGGTGTGTCCGCTGTGCCGTGCGTGTGATCATTGCTTGTACAGCCCTCTCGCAGTGTCCGGAGCAAGTATGGTGGGTCTGACACACCGGTGTCAATGTGTTCTTTTTTCCATTTCCAGGAGTGTATGTATCAAAAAAGGTTTTGCATCACCCTGGTTCGCAGAGCTCCTGAAGACAGACATTGACTCTGGATATTGTATAACAGACACAGTCCCTTTGACTGTTCAGAGATGTCACTAAACCCGCCCAAAGATGTAAACAACCATGCATGAGCAGCGCCTATTAGACGAAGGGGGTCCGACAGCCATTCAGTTCCAGTCATTCTACCAAGAAGGAGGTACACGGCTCGTGTTGTCCGTAGTTCAATCAGGCCTAGCTGGTTAATACGACGGTTCGATCGCGTCCGCATTGCTACTTTGTGCCAGGAAGGGCACTCAACAAGGGAAGTGTCCAGGCGTCTCGGAGTGAACCAAAGCGATGTTGTTCGGACGTGGAGGAGACACAGAAAGACAGGAACTGTCGATGACATGCCTCGCTCAGCCCGCCCAAGGGCTACTACTGCAGTGGATGACAGCGAACCTACGAATTATGGCTCGGAACAATCCTGACAGCAACGCCACCATGTTGAATATTGCTTTCGGTGCAGCCACGAGACGTCATGTTACGACTCAAACTGTGCGCAATAGACGGCATGATGCGCAACTTCACTCACGACGTCCATGGCGAAGTCCATCTTTGCAACCACGACATCATGCTGTGAAGTACATATGGGCCCAACAACATGGCGAATGGACCGTTCAGGATTGGTATCACGTTCTCTTCACCGATAAGTGTCGCATATGTCTTCAACCAGACAATCGGCGCAGACGATCTACTCCGAATCGCCATTGAGGAGGGGGAAAATCTCGACCAACAGTGCCGTGATGAACTTGTGGATAGTATGACACAACGCATACATGCATATATCAATGCAAGAGGACGTGCTACTGGGTATTAGAGGTACCGGTATGTAAACCAATCCCTGGATCACCACCTCTGAAGGTCTCGCTGTATGGTGGTATAACATGCAATGTGTGGTTTTCATGAGCAATGAATAGGGCGGAAATTATGTTTATGTTGATCTCTATTCCAATTTCCTGTACAGGTTCCGTAGCTCTCGGAATCGAGGTGATGCAAAATGTTTTTTGATATATATCTTCCTATTTGGTACGTACACTTTGATGTTTCGATATGCGTATACTTGGTAGAGAATGAAGCTTTAATTATGAAGATATAATTATATTTTCACTATACACATGTACCACAGGAAATTATTATGAAAGCTGAAGAGCAAAAAAAATCATATGTGCAGTGACTGATGCGACAACAAAGGAAAAAGTTGAGTCGTAATAGGAAGTTTGTGGAGGGTCGCTAACGGTTGCAGCTGAGTAGCTGCTCATCTAAAAAAGCATCCCGTACAAGGAAACAAGGAGCGTCTTTACCTGTGGTTCCGTGTACTTTAGGTACTTGGGCTATGCACGTCTGTGTTTAAAGAGAATAGCTTGATATAGTCATATGGTCGAGCCATGCAAATCTACTTTCGTGCCCCACAGCTAATTCACTGCAGATGATAACCTACACCTGTGATCCTGCAGTCAAATAATCTATGCACTGGCTAGAATTGCGAATTAATAAAAGACACTAAAACACAAAATAGAAGTTAATGAATAACTTAATAACAAGAGTTCCATTCTAATACCGCATATCTGTAATTGATGTAGAAGACAGAGAGGTATGTTGAATAATATTTATTGAAGAAAGGACATCTCAAATAACTGGGAATTGCCCCTACAATACTCATTTGAAAACAGACAGAACATACCATGACCAAATGCAATAAAGTTACATTTACAGTGTTACGAGAATGGTAGCAGAATCCCTAAACTAAATTGTTATCAAAGATACACAAAAACTAAGTCCATTTTTTGCTAACAATGCACAAATATTCACCAGCTCAAAACGGTTCACACTTCAACTTGATGATTCACAAATTAACACATGTGATACAATAAGTAATAACTCATATTCTATCTATTCTCAATTATGTAAATCTAGTGGAAAAGGTTAGAGTCTTAGTCTGGAGCATATTCAGACCTCCGCTATTTTAGCGGCCATTTACCGCCCAGTGTCTACCAGTCACATGACCAAATACAGTACTTTATCATAGGCTGGTCTGCCTTCTTCAAGAACTCCCGTAAAAGTGTCCAAAATCGCTCCCTTGAGCTCTTCTCTGGAAAAATCCCAGTCTCCACTTGACTCCCAGAGTGTTCCGCTACTGTCTGCTCTTCCATTGGCTGAAGGCCATCCCTACAAAACTACATCGTTCTTATATGCTACAGACATGATCTGACTCATCCTGACCAATTTCCCACACTGAGAAAGTACTACAACAGTATTTAAATACAAGAAATGATTTAAACATTTGGGCTCACTCACATCATGCCCAACAAAATATAAATAACGATTTGTCCATAAATAAATAAACCAGCGTTATTAATGTATCTTTGATTACGCCTTAGTTTGGGGATTTTTCTGCCATTCTCAGATCGCTCTTAAGATAACTTTATTGATTTGATAAGGGTATTTTCTGTTTGCATTTTTACTGAATATCGTAGGACCACTTCTAGTTTATTTTAGACATCTTCTCTTGAATAAATATTTATCAACATAATTCTCTGTTGTCCACATCGACTACATATGTTAGAACAGAACCCTAGTTATTAATGATGTAACTTTTATTTTGTATTTCTGTGCATTTTATAAATTCGGAATTCTAGCAAATGCAAAGACTGTTTCACTCTACGATAGCAGCTACAGGTTATTATTTGCAGCAAATTAGCTGTGCGACACGGAAGCACATGTGCACGGATCGGCCATATGACTACAAAAGCTGCTCGTTCGAAACAGAGTCGTGCATAGTCCAGGTACCTAAAGTATCAGAAATCACAGGTAAAGACACAGGTGGGTATACTGTTTTAGAAGTGCAACTACTCAGCTGCAACCATTAGGTATCATCGCTATAAACTAATGTATTACGATAATATTTGAATAAATAAATCCTATCAACATTCAGTTACACTGAAACCATTCACAATAAACATAAATAATGATTTGTCCATAAATAAATAAGCCAACATTATTGTGCAAGTGCGCTCATGTTAAATGACAACAGATTGTGGTTATACATTGTTTAAACAATTATTTAGACCTGCTTGACAAAAGCGTCTTTTGGTTCTCCGTTCAACTCTGGAGTCCGCTAACAAACACATGCGACTGATCGCTTTTAAATCAGCACACATATTAATAGCACTTGCAATCAACTTTTGCGTAAAGTTACTGGCAAAATAGTAAACTGGTCATTAAGTAAATACCTAAGTATTACAAAATATGAGGTATTCATGCTGTATTCATTTGCTGTGTAATTGCGGCGGATATAATGTTCTGACAAATATTTGCATAATGAAACAGATACAAAAGACATTATAAATCAATAGTGAATCAAGACACAGATATATACATGTCAGGGATGACACCTATAGTGCAATGCTATCATGTGTTATATCGTTTGTCAGAATCACAGGAAGCCATTAGAAATTGTTAACTATGAGGTTCAATGATTAAATGTTTATTTACTGAGATATATTAACTTTTGTTGTTTTCAAGATATTTAAATATTATTGTCATTTGATATGCCTTATTTTTCTGAGATTGTGGATGTATTCAGATTCTCTTTAGTGAGTAACTGTGACTTATTGTCAGAGTTCAAAGAGATCTGTTGCATAAAGGGCATGCGAGTGACAGCCATCCAAATTCCCAGCCTTGGGATTCGTTCATTTCTGATGACGCTGCTTGTCTCTGCACCTGTCTGGCCAGAAACCATCAACTAGTCTGTTTGCTCGCAATGTGTCCTGTTTTATAATAATCTTGAAGCTATAGTTGGTACTACTCCCAACACAGGAAAAATCTTGCTTATGGAGATCTTTATCAACATGTTGGTGATTCACTTATTCCAGGCATTAAACAAAGATTTAATGAAGCATAAATAATGAAAGTCGAGAAGACCTAATTCATTTTTGTGCTCTGAACGAATTCCGTTTTAATAACACCTATTTTGACCATAAGCTGCAGCATAAATACACCTGGAGTAATACAAGAGGTCGGTGCTCAATTATTGATCACATTATAACCAAAAGGTTCGTTCATCCAAGCCAAAAATTAGATGTGAGAAAGTTAACATTAGCCAATGTAGGGTTGAATCATGGGCTGGTGATGTGTAAATTGAACCTTAGACTGAAAAACAAAAAAATTCAAAGTCCAACTGAAGAAACAATTAAAATTGAGGTTGTTGAGTATGAGAGTAGTAAGGTGCAGTATCAAAGAAGATTAAAGGAGAAAATCCTTAATAACATATGTCTAGACAAACAACATGTAGAAACTATAGACCACTCTCACATCAAATATACAAGAGGCAGAATGAATTTTTCACTCTGGAACGGAATGTACGCTAACTTCCTGGCATATTAAAACTGTGTACCGGACTGGCCGAGTTCGAGTCTCGGTCTGGCACACAATTTTAATCTGCCAGGAAGTTTCATAGAAGAGGCAGAACGAGAAGCTGTGTGTATGAAAATTTTGAATGTGACAGGAGGTAGTACTACATACAAAACACCATGGCTGAACCGAGATGTTAAGGCATTAGTTACTAAGAAGTAGACTGAATTCCTAAAATACAACTCAAGACGATTATGTGGTGTATAAGATCATTCATAATAAATTGAACTCTGATATTCAGAACACAAAAGAGGATTATTGGAATGTTGTATGAAAGATATGGAACGAGACCTTTAAGGATTAGCTACTCAGAAGAAGACTGAATTCCTAAAATACAAATCTAGACGATTATGTGGTGTATAAGATCATTCGTAATAAATTGAACTCTGATATTCAGAACACAAAAGAGGATTATTGGCAGTGTTGTATGAAAGATATGAAACGAGACCTTTAAAGATCACAAAAGACAGTATGGTGGATTCTCCAAAAGCAAAACAAGTATATTAATAAACAGAGTCTGATACACAATGTAACCAAAATTTTGTGGGACAATTATTTTAAATTACAGTATAAGGATGCAGTAAAGGTGGAAATTGAAACCAGTCATCAAAGCACAGAAAATGACAGTCAAATAGATTTTTCATTGGAGGAAATATGCCCTGTAATAAAATGAGAATTACAGCACACAGAGCATTTACAGATAAAATTATACGAGTACATTAAATTATACTAGGTAAAGGAATTAGACAGGGAGACTTAATAAGCCCACTCCAGTCCATTTTAATAATGGACCACATTGCTGAAGAAATCAGAAAGAAACTTGGTTACAAAATGGGAAATAAAGTGGTAAGTATATGTTATGCTGATAATGTAGTACTAACAGCAAATAATGCAAATAACAGGGAAATTTCATCTAAAAAAACTAAGAGTATGGTAATATCAACAGGAAATAGAAGTAGATGGTGTGTCAGTGGAACAAGTGACAAGCTTTACTTATTTAGGGACTGTTATCACCAGCTACAAAGACAGAAGTAAAAAATCGAGTGAGAAAGGTAGTAATGGTAGACGGATGTCTACAAAGCACTGTACAGAGAAACAGATTTATGACAATTGAGGGGGAATTAAAAATGCATAAAACAATGGTGCATCCTGTTTTCACATACACAACAGGAACAACAGTAGAAATGAGAAAGATAAAACAGGAGTGGAAATAAAGGTGCTAAGACAGGTCCAAGGAGTACCCATATGGGGCAAAAGAACCAATGTGTCGATAAGGGGACAGCATGTAACACAAAATATGAACAAACAGATGAAGAATAGAAAAATACATTCGAAGGATCATGTGGAAAGGGTGGACCTTTGGTAAACTTGGACGAGCACATGGGAAACAACTACCTGGATGACCACTCAAGAGACAGCAACTGATGCAGCACATCCACGAAATGAAGCAAACAGGGGCAGCCCTAGTCAGCAGAAGAAGAAGACATAACTTCTTTTATAATATTTGTTTAGGGAACGATCTTGCCATGCTGTAATCAGATGATTATTCCTACACTATGTTATACACACTTATACCTTAAAGTTCTTGATTTGTGGAATAATTGTACACTGACGTGTGTGTGCCAGACTACTTGGTTCATCTGTGTAAGACTTCAACACCTTTTACCATAATGATACTCAGTACTGGACCAGTAATTACAAATAGTCTTTTGTATCCATTGAAACTTAAAAACCTACAAAGTGGATTGTACATAGGAAACATACACAGTGCTATAGACATTTTGATATTATTCTTATGATAACTTATTCTACACTTACTAATAACTTTGATGGTCTGATACACTTATTACCAGGAACTTGTATATATGCATTACTGCAGATGTACTGAATAGTGGAGAAGAGGTACTGATTAAGATGTGATGAGAAAACTGGACATTAAGAGAAAGGCACTATGATTGATAAAAAGTTGACCTCTTATATTACTGCACTGTTCTGTACTCATCATTGCACTTTAATGATGCACAAACACTTAGACAGGAAATGTAGGCTCTGCTTATTCATCACCCATGTTATAAAAATTATTTTTCTGAAGAATGGAGAGGAGAATACATTCACTCTTCGTTTTGTGTTTGAAGTTTGAGATTTTATTGTTTATGTAACCTCACAGCCACAACACTAGTTTTAAATATACTCAGTATTAACATGTTTCGTAGTATACATCTTTGCCAAAAGATTTAAGAAAAAAGGCATTAATTTGTTATAAAGATTTATGAATATCTTCTTTCAATCTTTGACACATGTGATATAAATCACCGTACCTATGGAAAGTTTTACTTTAACTGGCATGAAAACTATTCATTTGCATTACTTTGAGAGGTTCTATGCCTTCTTTTGCATGTCGCCTCCAATTTCGTCAGTTTTATTAATGTTCTATGTCATTGCACGGTGTTAACATACCGAATAAGATTATTGTATTGAGAGTAGTTGTACTGAGAGCTGAAAAATACTTTTCACTTGATTCCTATGCATGTTGGTTGCTTCCCTGAGCGGCTTGATTGAGGCGAGCATCGCAGGACGTGGCACATTGCATTTTCGGTTGGGGGCTGCACTTCCCAGAATTCTGAGGGGTTCGTAGCATGGGCTTAAGCGCCTAGCGGAACGACTGACGTCGGTCGAGTTTCGCCTGTTTTATGCAGGACGAAACGACGTGCGAGATGTCTGAGTGTCGCCGCAGCTTATGTGTTTACCTTTCCGGCACGACTGGAACGAATACTCCTGGCACCGACTGACTGCATTGCCCTCTTGATTCTGAGAATACTTGTGGACTGTGCCCTCCTGGATGCAACTGTCTGGCGCTGGATGCCTGGTGGTCTAGGCATGTTGTTTTTGTAGCCAGTCAAATTGCAAGTTCAGTGCCCTCAGCTGAATAGCAGAGGCATGATTGATCAACTTAAACTGAGGCTAGTTGACGTTATAAATCCCCGCTCAAAATTGGAGGGAACGGTCGTTATTGGCGCGAATGATGTTCTGAGACAGTGTGCGGGAATTTTGAAATCAACATTTAATGTTGATTCGCTGTTTTTCGAGGAGAGTAGGGAGTTGAGCAATGTTGGCTTCGCTCTTGCGTTGCGCCGGCGCAAGGGATTCAGGATCTGATCTTCATGTAATCGGTCGGTCTTGCGACTTAGTCGCACTTTTTCGGCGGAACTTAGAATTCTCGGACAGCCTTCGAGGCCAGGGGTTGAAACAGAGTTGCTGCACAGCAGAAGCCGGCGCCTACATCAACAGAACGCTACCTACCGACGACCTGCGACAGCTTTCAGGATTGTTAAAGTATTTTGCGGCTCTGGCACTGTAGGACCTATCACTTGTATACTGAAGCCCTCAGTAGCATGCGCGCTCGCTTTGCTACAACTCCACCTTGCTTGTTTCTCCATGTAATCCCCTTTGAACTCTCACTACTAATCGCGATGTAGTTGGGAGAGTAACATTTGATGGATTAGGACCTCCAGTCATTATCGTCAAGCTATTGCATCACAGAGAACAGGAGCACCTTGTTCTCGAGGCAACTCTTATTCTCAGTTCAGTACACCCTATCCTTTAACCTACTATTTGTGTCGATAATCATGTGCCTTTATGTTCTGTTGTATAATAAATCTTATTGTAATATTCAATCTGCATATAATTTCGTAGATATATGCAGAATCCCATTTCCTGTTGTTTATTATGATATAGTTCTCTTTTTTATCTGAGTAGATTACGATTTTTATTAAATTATTGTGAGCATGCGCTCCTTATTTTACCAACTAGCAGGGTCCACCATCATTTCCTTCTGTTACCATTGTGCGCATAATTCATTAGGTGGTAGATAAGGAGGAGGTCTACTGCATGTCTCGTTTTCCTGCAAAATTCGTCTGAAATAAAGAGATTCAAACTCTTCCCCACCCTGGCACTCCTCAACTTCTCTTTTAAATAAAAATGATGTACTGTTAAAGTGATAATACTGAGAGAGGGCATTTTTGTTTGTTTTATGTTTACTTACACATGTTGGAATCATTCAGTTTGAAACATCCTCTACTGTTGACTTGTTACATATCGGAGAAAGAAATACAATATTTTACTTATTTTCTAAGCAGAATGAGAATATGTGTTTAAATGTAAATAACCTATGATGTGTAAGTATAATAGCTGACTAGACATGCCTTTAGCAATGAGAAAATACTGATGATTGTTAGACTAAGATTAGAGTAACCAGAGAGACATGGAAAACTGTAAACTGACTATATATGCAGAGAAATTTGTAAAACTGTCATTATCCATTACGTTTGAAGTGAAAAGAAATTGGGTGATGATTTCCAGAACTAATTTAGCTTATCTTTTACATGACACTAAAGCTAATTCAGGGTGCTTAATTAACTTTTATACCATTAGGTAAGAGCCATATAGGTAATTTCCCCTTTCGAACACTGAAATGTAACTTCCAGTAACATCATATCAAAGTACTCGTCAATATTACATCCACCAATTGCTAGAAATATATAAAATCAACTTTTTTGGTTACAATTAGAACTTTTCCTTTACAAACACTCAAATAATGAAAGAAACGCCAAAATACTGATTTTATGAAGAAAATCTCTCGGTGTACATGCCACGTCAATTCAGGTTAAAACTCCAATTCTTCGACCACTACCTCCATGGTCGTCGTCAGGGCTAAAACTGTCTGTCGTAAACTAGCAAGGCTCCCACTTTTATATGCAAAGCACGGCTTCTGATATTAGACTTAGCGATAATAACTTTAGCAGAGACAATGGCTATGCACTTAGCAACACCTGGAAGAGGGCACTGGATAAAGAAAAATTGCAGAGGAAAACTTCCCGCACTTTACCTCCTGATTCAAGGAATGGCGCTGCAAGCAACGTGGGATAGGAACTGTATCTATGGAAGTAGAGGGCACCACTTCACAACGCGTCATATCACTGTTGCTATGACGTATTCCAGCCAATCAGAAGCCGTCCTTTGCATATAAAAGTAGGAGCCTCGCTAGTTTACGACAGTCAGTTTTAGCCCTGACAACGACCGTGGAGGTAGTGGTCGAAAGCTTGGAGTTTTATCCTGAATTGACGCGGCATGTACACCGGGAGATTTTTATTCAAGAAATACGTCGCGAAAGACCTCGTAGCCATACTGATTTTGTGATGTTTGAAACCCATAAGAACTCAATCAACGCACTGTTAGCTAACTCTGCAATTGATAATCTTAACAACACCTAATTACATAGTAATTCCTGAAAATCATAAAACGAAATCTGACTGACAATGTAAACAAAGAGATTATTGGGACTACAAAACAGTTACTGAAATTCTGTTCACACCAAAAACAATAATGTATATGTATTTGAAACCAGAAACATGTTAAGAAGATTTGGAAGGGAGTAGTTTCTGTGCAGTTAACAAAAATGTATTCATCACTGTTTATTCAAAGCATTTCGGTGGTATTTCCCTAAAAACAGAAGAATTGTGTTTAAGTTTGTATCACATTGCGTGCATTTCATCTGTAACTGTCGGGAGACGCTATTTTTCGTAATTGCCGATAGCTCTGTAACTGTAATTGGCGAGTTTGCTGTATATAAAGAAATATTGATTGTTATTAAAAGGTATATAAACAGGCCCTACTGAAAGAGGGTAAATAGCGCCGTCCAGTACGATATAAGATTTCGATGAGCATTCTGTGACGTAATAAATAGCACAACTGAAACAATAATTGTCTTTATACCATTGTTGAGAACCACGCAGTTTTCTGACCTATAATCACTTAACAAACTTCCAAGAAACAGCATCTGCAGCGAAACATCAAGAGCAAGATAATTTTACGATGTTCGTTATTATTCTGAAGATACTGAGTTACGCTAACTGCCTGAGAACAACGTTTTTGACAGCCACCATTAACGTTATGAAAAGACGAAAATTTCAGTTTATTGTCTTTTTGTAACATTTCTTTATACCCAGTGTCGCAGTTACACCATCGCAGAATCAAATGAGAATAATGACTTCTTCGAGTTAAATACAAGTTTCCCACAGAGCTGTACAAAAGAACGTAAAGGTGCCACGAATTCGAAGGCTGAACTGAAGATAGGTAATTTTTTGCCATTGTGTGTTGGATGTAGTTTGTCCGTACCTTCCTCCTGACATACCAAGTTCAGCGTAAACTTAAAACAAATACAAATTCCTAAAACCAATGGGTATTGAACTCCAGGCTTACAGATGTAGGCACCACTTATTCGTTTCGTCACACAAGATGCTACAATACCCCCTATGCAATGAAATCCGATCGGTATGATTAACACTTTTCTTGTGAAAGATAGGGTATTATAATATTTTATATCAAAAAGGTTTGTCAGAAAATTCGCAGTGCGTTGTAGAAGATATACACGCGAAATATGCCGCTTTATAATACATATACAAGGAATACCGAGTTTATAGTATGACTGGAAATCCTACATAATAGAGGAACAGTGTAGTTCTAATTAAACATTGTGTTATGCTGTCGACATTTGCAATAACTTTATTATGTGAGTTATTGAAAACATTAATTTGACTGTCGACTTAAACAAATAAATTGAGAATCATTAATTCATATGTAGAATCTGCCCTTTGCCATCAACTATTCACTAACGTTTCATTCTAACACAATTTTCCCCAGTATACTCTTTCAGCAGTATTTATAGAATTTAACTTGAGTAGTTTGCTACTTCCTCGGTATTGTCTCGTTATACTTAGGTACGAGGTATGATGTAACGGGTTTACACTGTCCTTGAAACGACTTTATTTTCGCAGCGTTATGAAGTACAGTCTAAATTTAATGTGATAAACAAGGTCCAGTGCATGGAGCATCTGCAATTACCACCTCTGGTAGGCAAGATTATGGCACCACATGTCCAGCTCATACATAAAATCAACTGCCAAGACAGTTGGCCTCATAAAGTCGAAATGCTGACTCCTGATGAACAGACGAGATCTCAAGGGCAAGGTACCCCAAGGTTTGGCTTATCGCTTCACCTAACGAAACTCAGTCACGAAATCAGATTTCACATAAGTGGCGAGAGCATTGCTGTATTTTTATCTCCCCTAACTTTATTGCAGGCTCACCTGTTGAGACTTTCTGGAGGCATAAATCATTACGTTTAAAGTGCAGCCCTGGAAAATGCAGCTCCACTCCACTCAGTCATAAAATAAACCGTCAAAGACCTTCTAAATAGGTAGAAAATTCTAATATACAACGGCTAAAGCCTTAAAATATGTTACGTCAGTAATTTGCCAAAGTAATTAGTACTGAGTGGATTGTAGCACAGTGACAATACGTAGGTTCCATTTAACTTCAACGCCGTCATTATGATGTACCATTAATCCATCCCAAAACGAACAAATAGCTGTGAACTGCGAGGTAATAGAAACATGGAAAATGACACTGAAAGGCACAGAGAAGATGTTTTCTACATCATTTGACGTAACTGCTTTAGTCAACAATAACGATAATTTGCTAATAGTATAACTGTAGTTTTCTCCAATTACATTTCGTTATTATCACGTTTGTCTTCCAACTACTTATCTCTAATTCGGCATCGGAGCTGTATTCAAAACACAGCAGAATATGCAATATCGACAGCGGTAAAATCATCATAATACAAAATAGTTCCCGGTACTTAAATTATACTGTTACACGTCACTAATGGGTTGATTGCTGGTTCGAAATATTTATTTCTGTAATATAGTGCCAGCTTCAAGGTTACATGCAATTTATAGTGCACCGAATACAGTCACAACACCTCCACTTCGGTTTCCTACACATTACAACAGCAGCGCGCCCAGCGCCCAGTCAACCACAGCATTGAGTACGATATCCGAGCAACGTGAAGAGTATCGTTTGTGTTGATCTGTACAATAGTTTTTACATAATGCAGAGTCTGTAGCAAAATAAATTACAGCAGTAAGAAAGATAATATCACATTTGTCATTGTTTAAGTTTACTAACAACAATGAGAAATGAAAGTCACGAAGCATCAAACTACAGGAGTGTTTGTTTATGATTCTCTTGCAACCTACGTATGTTTAGTAGGGATTGACGTCTTTTTTTAGGAGAAAGAATAGCTAGTAAATAGTAGGAGAGACGACCTTTCACAGAAATATATCGTTTAGCTACTCGATAATGTAGGGTTCTGTCCGTTATACTTTGAGTCATGTCAGTTTATCAGTGAGGAAAATAAAAAAATAAATAAATAGACCTGCATTCTTGAAGGCACCAAATAAGCCGAACCAACAGTCGCTGTAGAGAAAACAGGCACACAGGTGAGATAACAAAATGTCAAAAGCTATAAAAATGTTTCCCGATACAGAAAAAGGACAGTTCTACAACTGTTGCTGACCCAGAGCCATAAATCTAAGAGCTTCATCACTTATGTCTTTTGAATACGGAGCAATTAGATGAAATAAAATTATTTGTTTATTGTAATATCGAGTGCATCGTAAGAGTCTGCAAATAAATAAACTCCGTGCAAAACTATTAAGTGGCAGGGTAACTGGTTATAGTTATAAGAACGAAAACAACAAATGCCAATGGAACTATGTGAGAAACGACAATCCTTTTTTAAAAAAACTAAATCTAGATTTTTAAAAAGAGATCGAGCTGACTCAGTTGAGCTGCTCATTTTCTAGGTCCGTATTTCATTTATTTTTGTTCCTAGCTTTGTATTTGCTGTACAGGCGTTATAAACGATTCTCGTCCCTACTTTTGGGAATGACCGAATGATTAATATAATACTTACTTTATTGTAAACTGTGTATTATAACGAAGTCTGAATCACGTTTCTACCTTTAACTGAAAATAAGACGGAAGTTGTATTTTAGGCAATGGCGTGTTTTTATCCGATTCTGCGCAGAACCTCCTCATTCCTTACATTATCAGTCCACTTAATTTCAGCATTCGACTACAGCACCACATCTCAAATGCTTCGATTCTCTTCTGTTTCGGTTTTCCCATAGTCCATGTTTCACTGCCATACAATGCTCTGCTCCAAACGTACATTCTCAGAAATGTCTTCCGCAAATTAAGGCGTATGTTTGACACTAGTAGACTACTCTTGGCCAGGAATGCCCTTTTTGCCAGTGCTGCTCTGCTTTTGATGTCCTCCTTGCGCCGTCTGTCATGAGCTATTTTCCTTAACTTGGTCTACTTTGTGACCCCCCCCCCCCCTCCCCGCTTCTGATGTTGACCTTTTCGGTGTTCTGATTTCTGCTACTTGTGATTGCTTTCACCTTCTTCGATTTACAGCCAAGTCAAACTTTATACTCATTAATCTGTTCATTCGAGTCAACACATCCTGTAATTCTTCTTCATTTTGACTGAAGATAGCTATATCATCAGCAAATCTTATCACTGACATCCTTTCAGCCCTTCATCCTTGAAGTTTAATTTCACTCTTGCAGATTACTTTCATTTCTGTCAGTGCTTCTTCGATGTATAGGTTGAGCAGTAGGGTCGTAAGACTACATACTTGTCTTACATCCTTTTCAATCCGAGCACATCGTTCTTGGTCTTCCAGTCTTATTGTTCCCATTTGGTGCTTGTACGTATTGTATATTATCCGTCTTTCCCTGCAACTTACCCATATTTTTCTCAGAATTTCGAACATCTTGCACCATTATACATTGTCGAACGCTTTTCCGAGGTCGACAAATCCTATGAACGTGTCTTGGTTTTTCTTTACTCTTGCTTCCATTATTAACCATATGGTCAGAATTGCCTCTCTGGTACCTTTACCTTTCTTAAAGCCAAACTGACCGTCATCTAACACATCCTCGATTTTCTTTTCCATTCTTCTGTGTATTATTCTTGTGAGCAACTTGAATGCATGAGCAGTCAAGCTGATTGTACGACAATTCTCACACTTGTCAGCCTTTGCAGTCTTCGGAATTGTGTGAATGATGTCGCCAGACTCATACATTCTACACACCAACGTGAACAGTGGTTTTGTTGCCACTTCCCTCGGTGATTTATGGAATTCTAATGGAATGTTATCTATCCCTTTTGCCTTATTTAATATTAAGTACGCCAAAGCTCTCTTCAATTCTAATTCTAATATTGGCTCCCCCATCTCTCCTAAATCGGCTTCTGTTTTTTCTTCTGTCATATCAGACAAGTCTTCCCCATCATAGAGGCCTTTCCACCTGTCTGCTCTCTCCTCTGCACTTAACAGCGGAATTCCCATTGCTCTGTTAATGTTACCACTCTTACTTTCAATTTCACCGAAGATTGTCTTGACTTTCCTAAATGCTAAGCCAGTAATTCCGACAATCATTTCTTTTTCGATTTCTTCACATTTTTCATTCAGCCATTTCGACTTAGCTTCCCTGCACTTCATGTTTATTTCATCCATCCGTGACTTGTATTTCCGATTTCCCTGAGCGTTTATTTATTTCCTTCTTTCATCGATCAACTGAAGTATTTCTTTCTGTTACCCGTGGGTTCTTCGCAGTTACCTTCTTGTACCTATGTTTTTCTTCCAACTTTTGTGTTTGCCCTTTTTAGATATGTCCATTCATGTTCAACTGTACTGCCTACTGAGCTATTCCTTACTGCTGCAGCTGTAGCCTTAGATAACTTCAAGCGCATCCCATCATCCCTTAGTACTTCTGTATCCCATGTCTTTACGTATTGATTCTTCCTGACTAATCTTTTAAACTTCAGCCTGCTCTTCATCACTACTACATTGTGATCTGAGTCTATATCTGCTCCTGGGTAAGCCTTACAATCCAATATGTGATTTCGGAATCTCTGTCTGACCATGATGTAATCTAACTGAAATCTTCCCCTACCACACGGCCTTTTCCAGGTACACCTAGTCCTCTTGTGATTCTTGAATAGAGTGTTCGCTATTAACAGCTGAAATTTGTTACAGAACGCAATTCGTTTTTCTCCTCTCTCTTTCCCTGTCCCAAGCTCATACCCTCCTGTACCCTTTTCTTCTGCTCTTTCCCCTGCAACTGCAGTCCAGTCTCCCATCGCTATTAGATTTTCATCTCCCTTTACCTCTCATTACGTGCTGTATTAACCTTTCAGTATCCTCGTATACTTTCTCTATCTCTTCATCTTCTGCTTGCGACGTCGGAATGTATACCTGACATATCGTTGTCTCTGTTGGTTTGTTGTCGGTTCTGATAAGAACAACGCTAGTAGTGAATTGTTCACAATAACCCACAGCCCTACCGTACTATTCGTAGCAAATCCTACTCCAATTATACCGTTTTCTGCTGCTGTTGATATTACCGTATACTCATCTGAACAGAAATCCTTGTCTTCTTTCCACTTCATTTCACTGACCCCTACTATATCTGGCTTGAGCCTTTGCACTTATCTTTTCAGATTTTCTAGCTTCCCTATCACGTTCAAGCTCCTGACATTCCACGCCCTGACTCCTAGGACGTTATCCTGTCGATGGTTATTGAATCTTTTCCTCACGGTGACCTCTCCCTTGATAGTGACCTCTCCCTTAAAAGTCCCTCCCAGATATCCAAATGGTGGCCTATTCCGGGTTGGTGTACTGATGACAACAAAACATCAAATGATGTGTCGACTCTTTTTACACGTGAAAGTGTATGGATAAGCTTCTGATGCGTGAAATACTGTGTTTATTATCTCCTTCAGTTAGTTGATGTCATTTAATTCAAGAGTTTCTTCTCTCTTTACACTTATTTTATGATCATTCATGCACTTTGATACTTTACTTTCGTTTGTGACGAAAAATATTTTCCTAAATTACGTTCAAAAAGAAATAAAAACAGACGTCTCTTACGGAACCAATGGCTTTAGTAGACGTCAGGCTTCCCCTCAACCATGTGCGCTAGTGTCGCTTCAGCTATTAGAGGGTAACAACTTTAATAGCAGTGAGTATCACGATTGAATGTATCGCAGAGAGCGTACAAATTATCGCCTTTCAAACACATACGCTCTGCAGAAATAAATAATCACAACGGTTCACATAAGTTCACATCAGAGAATTCTTGTACATACGCAAATTTATTTCACTAACTAAGAGAAGTAAGTCTTTAAATTATACATTAGTTTTCAATATGAATTTTTCCTGCACTTTGACTGACCACGTGACAGTTTTTATGTTGTTTGTTTCTACTGTCAATGTTCATCGCTGACCAAAGATGTATGCAAGGAAACCTGGCCTACCTGATGAAGTAATGTGAGTGACACTGAGATCTTTGACTTCGTTCTCTCTGCTGTATCCACGACGCTATCAGCAATGTGCTTTTAATTGTTTCGTTAGAATTCTGTGTTACTACTTGGAAGTTCACAGTTCTATAGGAATACTTTCAAGAAGCTTAGGATGAAATGTTTGGGCGCAGCTGATATTTTCAGTTATATGAACTATTACACACATGATTTTATTTATTCTTACTGGGGGGTGATCGTTTATTAAACAAGTCCTTCACTGAACAAAACGTGCTATGCGCTTACAAATATCACGGTCTGCTATCCTCGCTCGTGCACAACAGCTTAGACAAGAAAATACGCACATGAATTTCACCCCATCTGCTCTGTATCCTGTTCACACGTCTTGTACAGTCAGTTAACTCAGTCTGCTTCTTTTAGAAGATAATTGTCAAATCTTATGTAACACGAGCCCTCCTCACACATCCTTGATACAAAACAATTGACCTTACATACTTTCAAACTGCCCTTCACAAAAAAACTCGCATACCGTCTCTTAGCATACCTCCGTAGTCCCCATCCCTCCTTCCTTTCAATTGTTTTTTTTTCCTCTTCGCTGAATTGACATATAATTATTTCTCTCTAAGCATAGCACCCAAATAACATAAAATATTCATGTACTAAATTTCACATATATAGGATGACACAGAAAAATGGGAACATTTCCACAATCCATTAAAACTAGAAGCGGTGAAGGAAAGATGCATTCATAGTAACGGAAACCTTACAACTTTGCCATTTCCGAAACATTGATGGCATTTATTATTTTTCAAAAATTACGTCCTTTAGATGGCGTCCTGCTGTACCAATGCATTCGTGAAATCTGCTATTGAAATTCCTCATTGACCGCATTAACATTTCAGCTGGGATACTGTGAATTGCATTCCGAATTCTCTGTTTTAACTCATACAGGGTTCTTGGTCGAGTCGTGTAGACCTTACTCTTGAGGTAACCCCACAAGAAAAAGTCATAAACGGATAAATCTGGCGATCTAGGGGGCGAGGAAATGTTACCGAATTGTAAGATCACACGGTTGCCAAACAGTTCTCGCACATATGCCATCGACTGCCGTGCAGTGCATGATGTCGCTCCGTCCTGTTGAAACCAGGCTTCTTGAATGTTTTAGAAAGTTGATCTAATCAGATGTAACGAAAGTTCGTTCGTAAAAATCTCTACGTATCGGTCGGCATTGACAGTTATTCTGTTTCCCTGTCTATTTGCGAAAAAATGTGGTCCGTTAATCCCATGTGATGAAACACCACACCATACTGTCATTTTACTAGAGTGTGAAGGGCGCTCATGAACGTCATTAGGATTTGTGTTTGCCCAGTAACGGTAGTTCGGTTTATTCACATACCTTTTAGATGAAAATGTGTCTCATCTGACATCCACAGCGTGTTTAGAAATTTATCTTATTGTTTATTTTTGTTACCATTTGTTGATAGAATTCTAATCGTAACCGGCAATCGTTGCCCTTCAATTGTTGCACCATCTGTAGTTTGTACGGATGAAATTTTAAATCAAGATGAATACTTCTGCGAACACTCTCCCAGGAATTCCACACACTGCTGCTTGCTTACGAATTGAATTCCGTGGGCTCCGTAAAACAGATTAGCGTACAAGATCAATGTTCACTAGAGAGCGCACACTTATTGGTCGTCCTGTTGGTTTCCTCTTGAGAGCAGATCCAGTCTCTTCAGAGTTATTAATCCAATATTTTATCGCGTGTTTCGGCGGAACAGCATCATGACGTCCTAAATTATAAAAACGTCGAAACTCCCTCTGCGCCGCTACCAAACTATCATTGTTTTTATAAAACATTTTTGTGGCTAACGCACGCTGTTGTCCGTTCAGCTGATCCATGATGACTGAAATGGCGGACTGTTTACACGCTATCTGTCACGAACCCACAGTGCTGCCACCTCCCCATGGCTGCTATTACTCATTTCAAACATTCCCGTTATTCTGTGTTACCCTGCATACAATTTACTCACGTCAGGTAACATTAATAATATATGTAACATAAGTGTGAAGAAAAAAATAAAGAAACGCGTAGAGAAACTTGCGTCTCAGTAAAAACTACAGATCCTAGGTGTACAGCACAGTAACTTGTAGTTTTGCTCTCATAGCCAATGACACTCACGCAGCTTGCAGGTTAGTAAAGCTGAATACAGCAGGATAACAACACAGATACATTTTACAGCGCGCTATATAAACCACAAGGCAGATTATACACAGTATAACAATTGGAACTCGTATGGAATACGTAATACATCAGTTGTCAAAGTTTTAATTAATGTATTGCCTAAGTAACTGCTCTTTGTTATTTCAGTAATGATGTGCTGTTGAACAAGCATTAGGAGCAACAAAAGTCAGTAGTTGTTTTTATGGAATTTTGTTAAAACGCAGGATGAACATCTGCAAGAACGTACCTCAAAATTTTACTTAGTATTTCCTTTTTATAAATATAAATACAATCGCCAATAATGGGAATTCATTGCTGGTTACAATTAAAGTGCAGCTAATCAGAGAGGTCCAGTGTCGGCAATAATTATTCTGTGGCAGCGAAACGTAGTAAATATTGTAATGAAATTACAACGAAATGAACACTCTTAGCTGCTTACAGGCGTTGACATAGGTCAACGGGGACTGATAGAAATGTGTGCCCCTACCGGGACTCGAACCCGGGATCTCCTGCTTACATGGTAGACGCTCTATCCATCTGAGCCACCGAGGACACAGAGAACAGCGCGACTGCAGGGTTTTATCTCTGCCACGCCTCCCGCGAAACCCACATTCTCAACGTATTGCCCCGCACTACATTCGTAGTGGCCCCGCCCATTATACTCATTACTCACGGCGCGTTGCCGATTCCCGTAAGAGTTCGGGCACTGTTTGTGCATTCGCACAGAAGAAGAAGATGGTCAAGTGGCCGGTGAACCTTAACTATATATTTACTAAATGCACAAACAGTGCCCGAACTCTTACGGGAATCGGCAACGCGCCGAGAGTAATGATTATAATGGGCGGGGGCATTACGAATGTAGTGCGAGACAATACGTTGAGAATGTGGGTTTTGCGGGAGGCCTGCCAGAGATAAATCCCTGCAGTCGCGCTATTCTCTGTGTCGTCGGTGGCTCAGATGGATAGAGCGTCTGCCATATAAGCAGGAGATCCTGGGTTCGAGTCCCGGTCGCGGCACACATTTTCATCTGCCACCGTTGACGTATGTCAACGCCTGTAACTAGCTAAGGGTGTTCATTTCATTGTAATTTCATTCTAACGAGCTGTTTGGTCACCGATGGTATCTGTCCGAAAGAACAGATACCATCTTAGTAAATATTGTAATGTAGTAAGGCGGAATAAACTTACTCTGTAAGCAAATAAGTTCCAGTTTTGGTCACCATGTGCAAATTTGGGGCTGAGAATGCAAGAAAGAGGGGTATATATATATATATATATATTCTCATACCTACCTGATTAGGAACGAGACATGAGTAGTAAAGATCGAGCAAGTGATAAAGGCGTAATGCTGACTTCATTATTTACCGTCACTTACACAGTTTGTTCAATAAGAGCATCGGAGACGTCGACTAGATGCTGCTAAGCGCCAGATTTGCACCTGGTGGCCAAAGTTGGAACTAATTTTTTCCAGCATAAATAGGTTCCGCATCTTCAAATTTGTTAAAAATTTCAATGAAAGATTCAGGGGAACACTGGCTCACAAAAATACTTAACTCTTTTGAACGCTCACCAACTACTACCGAAGGCGTGCCTCCTGCACAGAAAAAATGGTCGTAGCTGTCGACGGTACGCAAGCGTTGCGAAGACTGTGCAAACACACGTCAGAGGCGATTTTCTCTACAGCCTCCGAGTGGAGACTAAGTGCCGCCACCATAATGGAACACACGTGATCATAAGAGTAGTCTCAGCCCTCAATTAATTGGCGCACACCGTACCATATCGCCCTGAGAACTCCACCGTTCGTTTGTGGCCAGTTCTTCCGTTCATTCTCGTTGTCAGCTTTCGACGGCCTTTGATACGCGCCGCCACAGTGCTACTCCCACGTCCAGCTTTCTAATCAATTCAACTTTCATGTCTTTTTCAGTGTCCCTTATGAAAGTGATTAAAATATATTTGTTTGTATTTTTCTACAGACGTACAAACATTATTGGGCTAGGAGAAATTATTTTATACTTTTAGGCCAATTTTAACAAGTTGTATATTAAAAGTTCTGTTTTACTTAAATAACTATTTTTTGCTCTTTATTGCCGTACGTCTCAAAATATTTCAAACAAACAGAGACATTCAGATTATCTTAGTGTCTCTTCAATTGACTGAACAATTACACTGATTCCTTCTATGTATATCTCGTAAAAATAACGTGCACGTAAAAATTAGAGGGAATCAGGCTCACATAGAAGCTTACCAGTAATCGTTTTCCCCACAAATCGTTCGTGACTTGCACAGGAGAAGGGGAAAACGGCAGTGTGACACAAAGTAACCTTCGCAACACACCAGACAAGAAAGTCAGTTAATATCAGATTGTCGTCCACTTCTGAACTATGCTGAAAATTTCAGGTCTGTAGCTCATCAGGAAATTGCAGTAGTAAACGAAGTGCTCCCCATCACACAACGGACAAGAAAGCAAGTTAATTTTCCATTGTCGTCTGGTTTTAAGTTATGTTTAAAATTTCGTTTCTCTTGTTCTTCAGGATGTTAGTTTAAAGGCAACTCCAAAATTTGTACCAAACAGACAGACAAGAAACCGATATCACACTCCGGATTTTTCCCTTTTTCTCCACTCACCCATGCCTGTCGGCTCACGTATCACCTGGAACACATTGTGATACTATCTGCACAACACACTGGTTCTGCAGGGCAGCCGAGGTGTCAGGTGTTAGCAATCTTTTTCGCCTCCCACAACCACTCCTAGCAAATTGACCCACAACAAAAGCTGTCATCCAATTCTGAGCTATGCTTACAATTTCAAGCGTCTTGTTCATTGGGTTAGTTTAAGTAGAGTTGCAAAATTTGTACCAAACAGAAAGACAGATGAGGAAAGCAACTTAATATAAACAATATAAAATATAGTTTAGTGTCTGTCAGGATATCTCGAGGCTAGGACACAGACACCTTATGCCTCAAAATAGTGCTATCTACTTCTCACTATAATCCATATGGAGAAAAAATATCTGCGGAATCAGCACACCCCCTGAACATGGGAAAACTAATAAACAAAGTATTGCTTGGGATGAAACAAATCTCCTTCACTAGCAGCAGAGTTTGAATGCATTATCCACTGTTAAAGATAACAGTACTCAGGGGGAATGTAAAGTTGACAAAAACCAACAAGACTATACAAGCCCAAACCCCCAGACAGGTATGGGCAGAACAAAGATGAAGTTCAAGGGAAGGAATCGCCCACGTTTCCGATAATCGCAGCCCCATATCACTGATATATGCATAGTATGAGAGCAGTAAACAGCTGTCTACGAAACTACTAACTGTTGTGTAAATTGTTTTTGCATTTCTTTTCCATATCGATGAGGTACAGTAGAGCGTCAATTATCCGACCTAGCTGGGCGACATACGAGGTGCGACAATAAAGTAATGAGACTGATTTTCTTCGCAAGATGTGGCAACCCTGCAGGCTTGCGTAGGCACAATATCTTTGACCCTGGTCTATAAGCTACTTCTAGTCCAAGCAGCACATCAATGCAACTCTTCAGTCGTGAGTTGTGCCGTAATAAGTTAACACTTGTTTGTGTCTCTCATCACTGAAATGGAACCGCATAACATTGCGCAACGGTATTCAATTTCTTTTTGCGTAAAATTGGGTGAAAACGCGACGACTACTTACGGTAAGCTTCAGAATGCTTTTGGAGAGGAGGTTATGTCAAGATCTGAACTTTTTCGTTGGCATAAAATGTTTAGTGAAGGCAGAACGAATGTTGAAGATGAATACCGCAGTGGACGACCATCAACCTCACCGACGGATGTCAACTTGGCGAGGGTGCGTGAACTCATGCATTCTTATCGAAGATTATCCGTGAAAATGATTGCAGAAGAGCCGAACATCCATCGAGAAACGGTTCGTCTAATAATAACTGAATATCTTGGTATGAGAAAGATTTGTGCAAAAATGGTCCCCAAAAATCTCACACCACAAGAGCGAGAAACACGGAAAAATGTGGCAGCCGATGTGTTAGAGCAAACGCAGATCAATCCAGAATTGTTGAGCCGTGTTATCATTGGTGATGAAAGTTCGTTTTTTGCTACGATCCAGAGACAAAACGCCAAAGTTCGCAATGGTGCTCAAAGGGATCACCCAGACCAAAAAAAGCTCACATGTCAAAGTCATAAGTGAAATGCATGCTAGTGTGGTTCTTTGATTCCAAGGGAATTGTTCATAAAGAGTGGGTGCCTCCTGGACAAACAGTTAACCAATACTACTACAAAGAAATTTTAGAAAGACTTCGTGAAAAGAGTTCTTCGTGCCTGTGCCAACATTGCTGATAATTGGATTCTGCATACCATAATGCGCCATCCCATACCGCTCTGTCAGTACAGCAATTTTTAACCTCAAAACAAATTTCAGTACTACCACAGCCACATTATTCACCAGATATCGCTCCGTGCGATTTTTTTCTATTTCCAAGAGTCAAAACGGCGGTCAAGGGACACCATTTTCAAATAACACAAGATGTCCAAAAAGCTTTGACGAGGGTCTTGGATGATATTACGAAAGATGAGTTCCAGAAATGTTACCATCAATGGCAGAAGCGCTGGAAAAAGTGTGTGCAACCAGAAGGGAACTACTTTGAAGGAGACAACACTAAACTTGACTGAAACGGCAAGCAACATTTTTTTTCACATCTGTCTCATTACTTTATTGTCGCACCTCTTAGTTGTTTGTAAGACAAGCTTATTCGGATAATCGAACTGTATACTTCTATTTGTCAATTTACAACTAAAGGCTACAAATATCTATAATAAAATAAATCTCTTTTATTATTACAGAGACTAGTACAGTAGGAACGTATGTAGTACAGCCAAGTAACCAAAATATATGTTGTACATAAGTATTTTTCATGTATAGTACATATGTGTAGAATTAACACCTAAAAAATTAACTAATTTTGGTCTGCCCTCTTTCGAGCAGCTAAATCACGCCATCTTTTTCAGGCCAGATGTGTGATACTGATCGCTTTCATCTTAAGCTTCAGACCATCGCAAGGCAGTATCTAAACATGTAAATGCTTCAGAACTAGCCGGTGCATTTTCATCTCTATATTCCGGACCATTAGTTGATGAGCTTTGTCAGCTTTGTCAGCGTAAGGTTTACAATTTCGTCGTCCTGCATGATTTGGTGCCTCAGATCTGCATCGTCGGCATTCATCCATTTCTGAATGTCTTCTTCATCATATTCATGGGAATTCAGGTCTTTTAGCATAATGAGCATTTCGGACATTTTCTATTCGTCATTTTAAATTAGACTTCGCGAACTTTCCGCCATACCCAAAACTTGATTTCAGACAATTTTCAAATTCTGTTCCTTTACATAATACCATGCTGTTTCGACCATACAGGATCTATCTCTCAAATCAGTGTTTGCATCTACAGCACACTGCGTAAGCCACCTAATGGTGTGTGGCGATGGATACTTTCGGTACCACTATCTGATCCCCCCAACCCTGTTCCACTCGCTTATAGTGCGCGGGAAGAATGATTGTTGGTAAGCCTCTGTACTGGTTCTAACTTCTCGAATTTTCTCCTCTTGGTCAATACGCGAGATTTATGTGGGGGGAAGTAATATGTTGTCTGACTCCTCCTGAAAAGTGCTGTCCCAGAATTTCAATATTAAATTTCTCCGTGATGCTCAACGTCTCTCTTGTAACGACTGCCAGTGGAGTTTGTTTAGCATCTCCGTAACGCTCTCTCGCCAGCTAAACGATCCCGTAACGAAACGCGCTGCTCTTCGTTGGATCTTCTCTATCTCCTCTATCAATCCAAGCTGATATGGATCTCAAATAGATGAACAATACTCAAGAATCGGGCGAACAAGGGCCTTATAACCCACTTCTTTCGTGGATGAGTTACATTTCCTTAAGTTTCTTCCGATGAATTTGAGTCTGGTGTCTGCTTTTTCCACTAACTGTTTTATATGATCATTCCATTTAAGGTCGCTCTGGATAGTTACGCCTAGATATTTTACGGCAGACGCTGTCTCCAGCTGTTTGTCATCAACAGTGTAGCTGTACAGTAGTGGATTTCTTTTTCTATGTATGCGCAATATGTTACATTTATTTCCGTTCAGGGTCAACTGACAGAGTATGTACCATTCATCAATTCTCTGCGGGTCGTTCTGCAAATTCTTACTATCTTCTGGCGTTGCTTCTTTGGTATAGACAACTGCATCATCTGCGAATAGCCTTAAAGAACATCCGATGCTTTCTACTAGACCATTTATATATACTGTAAACTGCTATGGTCATATCACACTTCTCTATGGTACATTACATCTATCGATTTAGTTCCGCTAAGAGCGACGTGCTGAGTTCTGTCTGCAAGAAAGTCTTGAATCCAATCGCAGGTCTGCTCCGATACTCTGTAAGCTCGTATTTTTTTCATTTAACGGTAACGCAGGACGGTGTCAAATGCCTTACTGAAATCAAGGAACACGGCATCAGCCTGAGCGCCGTTGTCCACAGCGCAGTGAATCTCATGGAGGAACAGAGCGAGCTGAGTATTGCAGGACCTCTGTTTGCGGAATCCATGTTGATTTTTACAGAGGAGATGCTCATTTTCCAGAAACGTCATAATTCCTAAGCGTAAAACATGTTCCATAATTCTATAACAGATTGACGTCAACGATCTAGGTCTAGAATTGTGTGGATCTGCCTTATGGCCTTTCTTAAAAACGGGAATGACCTGCGCTTTTTTCCAGTCTTTAGGTATCTTTCGTTGCTCAAGCAATCTACAATAAATTACTTCTAGAAGGGAAGCAAGTTCTTTCGTATAATCGTTGTAGAATCTTACAGGTGTCTCATCTGGTCCTGAAGCCTTTCCACTGCTAAGCGATTGTAGCTGCTTTTCAGTTCCGCGATCGGTTATGTCAATATCTGCCACTTCGACGTTCGTACGACGATTGAAAGGAGGGACAGTGTTACGATCTTCCGCGGTGAAACAACGTCGGAAGACCGGATTCAGTATTTCGGCCCTGTCTTTGATATCTTCCGTTTCAGTGCCGGTATGGTCGCTGAGAGAACGAATAGATGATTTTGACCCACTTACTGATTTTACGTACGACCAAAATCTCTTAGGGTTTTACTCGGGTAGGTTAACAACGTCTTACTTTCGAAATCATTGAACGCTTCTATCATTGCTCTCTTTGCGCTAATTTTCGCTTCGTTCAGCTTTTGTTTGTCAGCTAGGTTTTTACGTCTCTTGAATCTGAGATGAAGTGCTCTTTGCTTACGCTTTTATAACACAGCTATTAAACCATGTTGGATCTTTCCCATCCCTCAAAACCTTACTCGGAACAGGCATATAGAACGATGCCTTTGAATTTTTTCCATTTGTTCTCCACATCTTCGTCTTCATCCCCAATATCTGATGCTGACTTCTGAGATATTCTGAAATTTGTATCCTGTCACCCTTGTTGAGCAAATATTTCTTCCTATCCTTCTTAACATTCCTTGTAGGACCCGTCGACATAGATGCTGTCACAGCCTTGTGATCACTGACACCTTCCTCTACGTTAACTGATTCGATAAGTTCAGGTCGCAGGTTCGAATCCTGCCTCGGTCATGGATGTGTCTAATGTCCTTAGGTTAGTTAGGTTTAAGTAGTTCTAAGTCTAGAGGACTGATGACCTCCGATGTTAAGTCCCATAGTGCTTAGAGCCATTTTTTGAGTTCAGGTCTGTTTGTTGCCAGGAGATCTAACACATTACCCTCACGAGTTGGTTCTTGTTGTGTCCGCACTATAACACAACAAATATTCCGTGATAATCCAATTTATTTGACTTTCTGTCACTCAAAACAAAACTTAAGTTCGACTACACAACACTTCGCTGGCTGTAGCGCCAAGGAGAAATCAGAGTCACTAGTAGAGAATACAAGTCCAAACCACTGCCAACCACTCGATACCGACGCGTCGCAAGTTTCCACAGGGAGGCCACAGTACGGTTCGGTCGCCGTGAATCCAGCAGGCGGGTAGTAACACAGTCATCGGCGAAGATTGAACTGGTTAAACGGGCTCAGGGAGCTCCCATAAATCCGCAGGTCCGGCCAATCAGAGTGTTGGTAGATGGCGCCCTTATACTCTGGTGGCAATGGCAGCACCGCCAGGGTATTCCGTATCGATAGTGGTGTGTACGCTGCCGCTAACCCGCGACGACGCGTTCACCTGCGCCAGTTGTTGACATCGTGTGCGGCGCCAGAGCTACTCGCTGTGTGCCGCGTGTGTTGTAGCACGCCGCGCCGAGTTGACGGATGCGGTGCGGCGGTCGTTATGACAGTTCTCTATCTGCTCAAGGTAATTTTCTGACAAGACATCCAGAACAACGCCACGCGATTCCCTGTCTCTGGAACCAGTTTTGATGGCATAACACTCCCAATCCATACCTGGCAAGTTGAAGTCACCCCCTATTACAACCACATGATCAGGAAAATTACTAATGATATTCTGCAAGTGCTCTACAACTAAAGATCCTGACCCAGGTGGTCTATAAAAACATCCGATCACTATTTTTGACTGTTCTTTGATACTCATTTATTTATTTATTTAGCGTATGGCTCATAACATCACAGTAAAAATTACAGAAACAACACGATTTAAAAAAAAAGTCACATATGTACAAACAGAGCAATAAATAACAGTTTGTATATAAGGACACCGCCAATTGTAAATTTACACTCACAGAATAGCAATCACAAGCAGACGTCCAGCTTGGATAATAAATGGTCGATTGCCTCTTGGGTCGCCATTAGGAATCTTGTGGGTCACCCTTGTATGCCCTTAGTGGGCATTCCTGCACGATGTGTTAGACCGTCTGTCTCTCAGCGCCACAGTCGCAAGCGGCCGAGGGAAGTTTACCCCATCTGTGTAAGGAGTCGGCGCATCTCCCACAGTTGGTTCTGATGCGATTAACAGTTGACCAAACTTTGCGAGGGCAATCAAATCCTTTTGGTTTACTAAAGATGCATGGCATACTGTGGCAGTTTATTGCTGTTCTGCTCTCCCATTCCTCTTTCCATCGGTCATTTATTTTAAAGTTGGTTTGTTGCAGAGCCTATGCGGTCTTTAGTGGAGGATGCCTAGACCGGAGTCGGTTTCTTTGGATGTCGTGAGTATCTTCATGGATATGTAATTGAAGGTTGGTCAGGATTTTTTGAAATTGATACTCAATTTCACCCAGATTGTAACCTCTCCGCAAAATTTTAATATATGTTAATTTGAAATGGAGCCAAGTGTAACCTCTCCACAGAAATATTGATAAGTGAAAATAATGAAAATGGAGCCAAGCGTAAACTCCCCACACAAAATTGATAAATGAAGACTGACCAAACACCCACACAATAGTATTAATTAAATAATGAACCATGAACCAAATGGAACACCTCAACAGAAATAGTAATATCTGGTAAATTTTATAAGGACACCAGCGCTGACCTTCGGCCCTGTATTCTGAATAACAAAAGCACACAGTTTTAATCTGCCAGGAAGTTTCGTATCAGCGCACACTCCGCTGCAGAGTGAAAATCTCATTCTGGAAACATCCCCCAGGCTGTGGCTAAGCCATGTCTCCGCAATATCCTTTCTTTCAGGAGTGCTAGTTCTGCAAGGTTCGCAGGAGAGCTTCTGTAAAGTTTGGAAGGTAGGAGACGAGGTACTGGCAGAAGTAGAGCTGTGAGTACCGGGCGAGAGTCGTGCTTCGGTAGCTCAGTTGGTAGAGCACCTGCCCGCGAAAGGCAAAGGTCCCGAGTTCGAGTCTCGGTCGGGCACACAGTTTTAATCTGCCAGGAAGTTTCAACAAAAGCAAAAATTCTTACCTCAATAAAAACTGCAACTATTTCTGCTCTTATTTATCGACACAGCATCGTGCAATGCTGGCGTATAGTTTTTTGGATTCTTGGAAACAATGATAATGCACTGGAAAAATTCTTTAAATTGAAATGAATACTTTTCTTTAAAATAAAAAGTTACTTTATATTATAGAAATTATTATTGGGGCATTTTTTCTGAACAAAAATTAATTGCAATTAACATACGTTACTAAATGTGCGCAATGCTGCTTCTTTACCTTCTACAACAATACTCATCCTCCAGAGTCCTGACCAGAGTCGCGACCAGAGCACACAGCCGACGCATGCCGACTCCCTACTACCGTATCCGACTGACTACTACTGCAGACTGGCTACGACTGACTACTTCATCAAACTGACTTCTACTGTCGACTCGCGCAGACTAGCCAAGCAACAACTAACGATAAACTACTCTCTGGTCAGAGATTCTGTCATGCCTCGCCCATACACCTTACGTAACCCTCCACTGGTTGGGGGGGGGGGGGGGGGGGAATTTGGCAGCGATGGTGAGTCAATTGGACTTGCCATGAGCAACAAATTTTTCATAATTAATTAACTTTACAATCACAGAATATTTACAGATATATAAGTGCAGAACATGAAATAAAATATAGTGCACACGCACTGAGTACAGAACATATTAGGCAATGACAAAATGTATACACAATGAGTACAAAACATATTAACAAAAGGCAAAAGTGCACACGCACTGTAGTACAGAACATATCAGCAAATCACAAAATGTATATACAAATCATATTGATAAATATCAAAAGTGCACATGCACTGAAGTTCAGAACATATCTGGGAATTACAAAAAAAATGTATGCGTAATGAGTACAACTGGCATAAAGTGCACACGCACTGTAAAACTCTCTAATATTTTTACAACAAATGAGTACAAATCATATTGACAAACGACAAAAGTGGACACGCACTGAAGTTCAGAACATATCAAGTAAATCACAAAATGTATAAGCAATGAATACAAATCATGTTAATGAAATGACGAAAGTGCACACGCACTGTAATACAGAACATATCTGGGAATTACAAAAAAATGTATACGTAATGCGTACAAATGGCATAAAGACGCACTGTAGTTCAGAACATATCAGCAAATCATAAAATGTATAAGCAATGAATACAAATCATGTTAACAAAATGACGAAAGTGCACACGCACTGTAATACAGAACATATCTGGGAATTACAAAAAAAAATGTATATGTAATGAGTACAAATGGCATAAAGTGCACATGCACTGTAAAACTCTCTAATATTTTTACAACAAATAAACCTAATGAGTACAAATCATACTGACAAATGACATAAGTGAACACGCACTGAAGTAGTGAAAATATCAGGAAATCACAAATGTATAGGCAACGAGTACAAATCATATTGAGAAATGACAAACGTGTACACGCACTGTAAAACTCTCTAGTATTTTTCTACAACAAATAAACATATCAAGGAGTGAAATAAAGTGCACATGCACTATAGAGGTCTTTAGTATTTTCAGGACAACTGATCTTATTAACAAATGAAAGGAAGTGCACACGCACTGTATATGTCTTTATCATTTTACAAGAATTAGGAAAGGAATGGGAAGGATTGCGTCATGGTTGTGGCACTTTAGGTTGCATGCAGCTGCACTGAAAGTCCGTATCTTTCTACAGAAGCACAACACCAAGTGAGACAATCTGAAGCTCTTTTCCTTGAGGTATTAATCAGTGTAGCCAAGACACTGAAATGTTGTAATAATATTCCATGCTATCATTTTGGTAGTTCACTAGGTACACCAAACAGTGGGACCATAATAACATCTCCATCGCTCAAGGTGGTGGACAGCATGTCGTGTCAACACCATGTTCTTGTAAAGTAGACCAACGTAGAATTAGTGCAAAAACCAAATATAGTGCTCCATGATCATGAGGATAGACAGGACAAATAGATATTGCAGTAATTTCTGGTAATTAGGTCAGAAGGTGAAGGACATTAAGTCACATAGTAGTCTTCATTGAGAATTACACTAGTCTAAGAACTGATTTGAGTAATTGGTGGCACTCATCGCCCAGTTACTGAACATTTCTGTACCATGTATGTAGTATTACAGAATAATGTTCATAAAATTAACAGAATATAGCAATTATTGGCACTCATTGCCCAGTTACAAACCATCAGAAGTCATCATTTAAAACAGAAGCTAATGAATGGCATAGTATTAACATAATTTATTTAATTATAGTAATCATTGGCATCATAGGTAATCTTATTACAATAAACAGTGGCATTCATTGGCCAGCTACAAAGCATTTTTTTGTATTATTCAGAAGTCATTACTCAAAATGAGTTAATTATTGGCATAGCATTTATACATAATTAGTCTAATTATAGTAATCATTGACATCATGGATAATCTTATTACAATAAACAGTGGCATTCATTGGCCAGTTACAAAGCATTTTTTTTTGTATTATTCAGAAGTCATTATTGAAGTGACATACTATTCAGAGCTGATCAGTATTATTTAGAACTCTCTTAAACTAGTAGCACTATTTGGGACTAGTAGTTACTTTGTTGGCTTTTGAGTTATTGCTGCAAATGAAGATGTATAACGTCATTCGTCATGAGTCAGCTGTAGCAAGGTTATGAAACAAGTAGAGTATATGTGATCACATTCATAAACGACATAGGTTTAATAAACAACTATTTATACCACATTAATTTCATGAATAATTTCTCCTGCAAAATATACAAAATGGATTGTGAAACTGAAAGAAGAAATGCATATTATGCTGAAAAGTACTGAACTTCGAATTAACAGGTAGTGAAATGTGTATAAAAATATATATGTTCTCTAGCTGTCCTTTCCAAAACCTTCAGTCATCATACCATACGATATAAAACATACTGTCAAAACAAACTGCAACAAATACTTAAATAACTACATAGCATCTCTTAACTAACAGCAAATATATAAACTTCATCATTATTTTCATCTGCAAAGAAACACTTCATTATCCATATCACCATAACTCCATTATTATCATCACCTGTAAAGAAAAACTTCATTATCCATAGTAGCATATTCTTCATCATTATTCTTCACCATTCATTATCATCTGCAAAAGAGTCACTTCATTATTCATTACACAACTATTCCTTATTTCTAGCGTATTTCATCACTAAAACTAAGATGTGTAGTTCTGTCTGACAGCCTGCATCAATCGCCTCGTATTCTGAAAGAAAAAATTAGTTAAGACTGCTATCATACGATGTGTATAGTATATTCTTGTTAATGCTTGTTAATTCTGATCCATTTACTCTTCATCATGAGGTATTGCATCGTCTTTCGTTCATTCCGAAGGTGAAATTCCCAATTCTGTTTAATTTATTTTGTTTACACTTTATTTCTCTCTGAAAATGATGAACAAAGATTAATGTCTTGCATTTAATTCATATACCCATTAGATAAAAACTGGTTTATAGTAACATAATTGAGCAAACAGCATAGCATGACAGAAAACGTAATATGTCAAAAACATTGACAGTGTTCAGAAGCAAAAATGTACACAGAGTATCACAATGTAGCAGCAAACAAAATCTAAAATAGTCACGATGTTTAGCTATCATAAGGCAAAATGTTAAAGTCAACTGGTGTTTGTTATATCTTAAATATTTCATAGTACATACAAACAAAACAGGAAAACAATCAAACATACATGAAAAATGGAAAACATGCACGGTCTGATGTGTAACGACAAGAAAAGCGACCTGCTAACCTTACCTTGCCGGGCACTTGCCAAGAAAAAATACGACAATCATCAATAAGTAGTCACATAAATATAATTGCATAAGTGGTCATAAAGTGTGTAAGTTCATCTAGAAAAATATGCACGGTCTGATGTGTAACGACAAGAAGAGCGACCTGCTAACCTTACCTTGCCGGGCACTTGCCAAGAAAAAATGCGATAATCATCAGTAAGTGTTCATGTGGATATAATTGCATAAGCGGTCATAAAAAATTAGGAAATGGCATTACAGTGTGATAAATCATAAAGTATTTTCATTCAATAAAAGGTTTGACGTTCGACACGTGGTGGTTCCCTTTGGTTTTTCTGGTTCTCAAAGTTTCGACGTGTACTACATTGGGGTGAGGAATGCTGCGAATCCGATATGGACCTGCGTATGGAAGCTCAAATTTACTGCATCTATTCTTTCCTTTGTTGGATAAATAGTGTGTACGTACTTATATCTTCTGTCCAATGTGAAAGTCACGGCGTATACAAACCTGTTTTTGCTGTCTTCTCCGGCGCTCTGCGGCACGTTTGATGTTGTTCAGCGCAATGTCAATTATTTCATGGTGTCGTAGTCGACGAGATGTAGGAAATGTTACTAATTCTTTAATTTTGTTAGGTGGTTCAACATTTTTCAGTATAACAGATGGAGATAGCATAGTAGATTCATTCGGTATGGAATGAATTACATCTTGGAATGAGAGTATGTGTGTGTCCCAATCAGTATGTTTTTTATGGCAGTAAATTCTACACAGTTTACCAATTTCTTTCATTAATCGTTCACAAGGGTTCGAAGAAGCATAGTACCTGGATATATAGATCGGAGAAATGTTTCTAGCTCGTAACATACGTGTCCATATAGCAGATCGAAACTGTGGTCCATTGCCGGAAATTACTTTCAACACACGCCCTACATGAAATAGAAAATGTTTTACAAATGCTTTCGAAACAGTTTTAGCAGTAGCTTTGCGTAACGGAGTGAAGGTAACAAATTTTGAAGTGAGTTCAACAGCGACAAAGATGTAGCAAAAACCTCTATTAGTTCTAGGAATCGGACCAAAAATGTCTACAGCGGCCATGTCTCTTAATTTAACAGGTACAATGGGATGTAATGGAGGAATATGTGAAGTCGTATCTGATTTAGCTTTCTGGCAGATTTTACATGACGCTAAAACTCGTCGAATACGCTTCTCCATGTTGGTAACATAACAGTTCTGTCTCAGTATAAGAAAACATTTTCTGGCTCCGTAATGTGCGTAACTTAAATGAGTATACCAGATTAATTTGTTAACAAGTTCGTCAGGAGTGCATAATAAACAACTGTTGCTGTCAGGATGAGAGCGGCGAAACAGAATGTCATTGCGTACAGTGTAATGGTTTCTAATGGTGACATTATTCCTATCTTGCCAAAGGTGTTTAATTTCTTTCCATACGTTGTCTTTACTCTGTTCTTGTGCTATGTCTTGTAATGTCGACGAAATGAAACTTTCAAATGTAACTTGTTGAATGTACATGACGCTGAAATTTGCTTTGCAGAAGTTGGTTGCGACGTCTTGCTCATTGTTGTTAAGAAACGGGATAGTGCGTCAGCTACAATATTTTGTGTACCGGGAATGTGAACAATTGTAAAATTAAATTCCTGTAGATAAAGTTTCCATCTGCATGATCTGTCGTGTGTAAATTTAGCGGAAAGTAAAAATTGTACGCTCTGTGGTCTGTGTAAACGGTCGTATGTCTTCAATAAAGAAAATGTCGAAATCTCGTAAAAGCCCATACAACACATAATGTTTCAAGTTCAGTAACAGAATAATTGCGCTCAGCAGCTGACAGAATGCGACTCGCAAAGGCTATGTTTTTAATTACTGCAGAACCATCTTCTTCAATTTCCTGAAAAATATGTACGCCTAAAGCGGTGTTAGAACTGTCGGTGGCAATGGAAAAATTTCTGGTAAGATCTGGGTGCGATAAAAGTGGTGCATTCAACAAAGCATGTTTCAAATAACATTTTCGTGAACAAGATTCTGCGTGTCAAAAGTATTGCTTGCGTTACTGGAATATGCAACCTGTACTGTATTTAATCAAATTCTATATGGCGTGTTATTATTTTCGGGAGGATGCTGTGGCATTTCCACTATTTGTACTGTTCTGTTATTTCTTCCTGACGTTTTACGTTCTGGATGATACCTACTGCCTGGTTCATTCATGATAATTTGTTGTTGCTGATGTTCTTGCTGCTGATAAGACCTACTGTTATTAAATGTACGCTGAAAATTGTGCGCATTATTTTCTACGTCTGTTGTGACAGTCATTTCTATACGTTGCATTGCGATACGAATTGAAATGGTGTGTTTTCTGTACGTACTGATTTCCTTGTTGCTGTGCATTACTAATTGTTGGAGCTGACGCTATACGCGTACGCGGCGAAACATTAAAGCTTGGTTGACCTTGTAGATGGCATTGTTGGTTAGGTATGCTAACCGGATGGTTTTGTTGCTGTTGCGGAGAAAAATCTCTATTGTCACCAAAATGTGTTTGCGACTGCTGAAAATTTTGCACATACTGATAATTACAATTTTCTCTGATATTAAAGTTCTCGTGGTTGTCATTTCTTGAGCGTCTAATAAAAAAATTGTCACTTTCGGTAAAATTTGTCATATCGGATTTTCTATACACTTTTCTTAATCCTAGGTAGAGCAATAGTTAAAGAGCTGTTTTGATAGATATAAGGGATAGTAGAAGAGAAGGCAGCAGTGCAGAAAACTAAAGATGAAACAGCACTACTACGGCTCGGGGCCCTGTGCACGCTATGGCACATATTCATTAAAGCGTAATGAATCCCCTGAGGTCAATTACGCGCTGCAAATAAATTTTAGCTTTTGCGTTCCGGGCAATGCCGATGAAAATTCAAAAGTAAATTGCTGTATCCATGCTAGTTGTAGCTTCTGCATTACACGAAATGTTGGTAAAAATTCAAGAGCAAATTGTCGTATCCAGTTCAAAGCTAGTTTCTGCGTTAGAGACCAAGCTGGTGAAAGTACAAAAATAAATCGACGTATCCAGTTCAATGTATGTACCTGCGCTCTGTCATTATTAAATACCTTAGACTTTTTTTCGGATGTAAATTGCATATAATCAACGTTCTCGTCACTGAATTTGTGAACAGGTTCACGATTACATAAGAATCTGTTTGTCTGTATCTTTTCGGATTTGAACTCCCGTAGTCTCTGTAAATTACCTAAGTTACACTGGCTGTGTGAGTGTGACAAATGATGGGAATGTGCCGTATGCTGTGACGTGTTAGCGAGTGAAACAATTTTCATTTCTGTCATTTTAAAACATTCGTCAATTTGGCTATTCTGCTGTTCACATTTCTTATCGTCTTCCGTATCCACAGTGTGTGAAAGCTCTGGTGACTTTAAATTAAACTCGTCGCGTAACTGTGTTGCGTCTTTAGGACATTGTTCAGGAACTGCACTAATTTCGTGTCTAAGTGATTCTGTTATGCCTGCATGTCTATTACTTAATTCTTGTGCAACAGATCTAGTTTCTTCACTATAGTTCTTTACACAAACTTCAATTTCGTCACGTAATTGTTCTTTAGTATCATCACGTTGCACGGTAACGGCTGTAATCTGTTCACTAAGTTGTTTGTTCTGTTCGTTAAGGTTGTCATGTTTTTCATTCGACAGTTTGAAACTTTCACTAAGTTGTTCATTAAGTTGTTTGAAATTTTCATTCTATTGTTTGAAATTGCTGTCTATTTTTTCATTAAGTTGTTTTAAAAATGCCATAACTTGATCCAACCCAATATTACCTACTCTATTCTCTGTGCTTCAAATGGTTGGTTCAAATGGTTCAAATGGCTCTGAGCACTATGGAACTTAACATCTGTGGTCATCAGTCCCCTAGAACTTAGAACTACTTAAACCTAACTAACCTAAGGACATCACACACATCCATGCCCGAGGCAGGATTCGAACCTGCGCCCGTAGCAGTGCGCGGTTCCGGACTGCGCGCCTAGAACCGCTAGACCACCGCGGCCGGCTTCTCTGTGCTGTTTAATGGTGTATGTGTATTTATCACGTTTTCTGTAATCATTTGGTCATTCTGTAATTCTGGAAAAGGTTTGCCAATCGGATGTGCACTGTTAGTCACTACCTCGGAATAAAATAAATTTGTCGTACTCCGATTACACTGTTCATTTTCATTAGAAAAATTTGTCTATTTATTACTTAAATTTTGCAAACTGGGTGTTTCAAGCTGGGCAGCGTTCATTGTAACAGAACGTCCCGCGTCATCAATTGTCGTCAAATTAACAGAGGACACAATTGAATTTGTCTGTTCATCACTAGGATCAAAAACAATATTAGTGGTCGGTACGCACTGATTGTCTACAAATGGAGGATTGTCATCATTACACTGAGTGTCGCAAGTACTATCGGTCATATTATTTGACTCGGCTATTTCACTCATTATACATCGCGATGTACTGTTAACAGTTTTTCGCGGCATTTTTCACTAATCAAAATTATTCACAAATGAAACAAAGACAATGCAAAATGCAACAAACACAATTATAACAAAGAGCAACAAATTGCCGATGATCTGTGGAAGAAAGAGTGACAATTTAGTAAATGCGTTGCGCCAAATGCTAACTACGTTTAAGTAATTAAGAGCAGATATATGACTACTTCTCAGAATATTCACAAAGATATACGATCCTGGTCCCGATGTCGCCAAGTGTAACCTCTCCGCAAAATTTTAATATATGTTAGTTTGAAATGGAGCCAAGTGTAACCTCTCCACAGAAATATTGATAATTGAAAATAATGAAAATGGAGCCAAGCGTAAACTCCCCACTCAAAATTGATAAATGGAAACTGACCAAAAACCCACACAATAATATTAATTAAATAATGAACCATGAACCAAATGGAACCCCTCAAAGCAGCGCTGACCTTCGGCCCTGTGTTCTGAATAACAAAAGCAAAAATTCTTACCTCAATAAAAACTGCAACTATTTCTGCTCTTATTTATCGACACAGCATCGTGCAATGCTGGCGTATAGTTTTTTGGATTCTTGGAAGCAATGATAATGCACTAGAAAAATTCTTTAAATTGAAATGAATACTTTTCTTTAAAAAAAAGTTACTTTATATTATAGAAATTATTATTGGGGCATTTTTTTCTGAACAAAAATTAATTACAATTAACATACATTACTAAATGTGCGCAAGGCTGCTTCTTTACCTTCTACAACAATACTCATCCTCCAGAATCCTGACCAGAGTCGCGACCAGAGCGCACAGCCGACGCATGCCGACTCCCTACTACCGTATCCGACTGACTACTACTGCAGACTGGCTACGACTGACTACTTCATCAAACTGACTTCTACTGTCGACTCGCGCAGACTAGCCAAGCAACAACCAACGATAAACTACTCTCTGGTCAGAGATTCTGTCATGCCTCGCCCATCGCCGGCGAAGCATACACCTTACAAACTTAATTCACATTCGGAATCCGTGATACCCTCGCTAGATTTTATCGAATTTTTTACTGCAATAAACATGCTGCCACCATTGGCGACTAACCTATCCTTGAGATAAACACTCGAGTCTGAACTTAGGATTTCGTTGTCATTGAAGTTTGGCTTCAAGCAGCTTTCTGTTCCCAATACTATCTGTGCATTATAACCTTCAGTAAGCGATACTACTTCTGGGATCTTTCCTTGGATTCTCCTGCAGTTTACTAAAATCATATTAATCTTTTCTATCTCTGACCCGCAAGGACCAAGATTCTCTGAGGTCGCTGTGGCTGATGTAACAAGCAATTCGTCTTTGCTCCCAAGGAAGGGGGTCCTCTAACCTAAAAAAGCCCCATGTGCACGCCACGCCTACTCCGCTACCCTAGCAGCCGCATCCTGCGTGTAGTGCACGCCTGACCTATTAAGGGGAATCCTACAATTCTGCACCCGACAGCGGAAGTCGAGAAATTCGCATCCGATACCGTCGCAGAGACGTCTGAGCCTCTGGTTTCGACCATCCACTCTGCTCCAAACCAGAGGACCGCGATCAAACCTGGGTACGATGCTACAAATAGAGAGCTTAGTCTGCATTCCGCAGGCGTTGCTAGTTGCCTTCTCTAAATCAGCCAGCCGTCGAAAGGAGCAGAGGATGGCCTCAGAACTCAATCGGCAGGCGTCATTCGTGCCGACATGTGCCACTATATGCAGCCGGTGGCACCCAGTGCTCTCGATAGCAACCGGCAGGGCCCCCTCCACATCAGGGATGAGAACTCCCGGCAAACATATCGAAGGCACTGGAATTCTATCTCGCCTTCCCTGCTATCTCCCTGAGGGGCTGCATCACCTCCAAAACATTGGAGCTCCCAATGATTAGCGTACTCACCCTCTGTGCTTGACCGGACTGTGCAGGAAAATCGACCGCTGACCCAGCAAGAGAGGCATCCTGTGCTGGCTCAGAGATATCATCAACACTGGGATGCACCTCGTACTTGTTTGTAAGACGTAGGGAGCCAGCCGCACGGCCTGCTCCCTCTTTCGCCTTCCGCCCAGTGACGCGCGAAACCACCACTGCCTGCCACCCACTCTGGAGTGAGGACGGACCGGTCAGATGTTGCGTATCGGAAGCCGCAGCGACGTCCGAGTCACCACGGGATTCCCGTGGCACTAAACGGTGTCGCTGGTCTCGCCACTGACGCCCCGACGTCACCGCAAATTCGGGCATTAACTAGAAGCTTGTCGACTGTAGCCAACGCAGCTTCCAGCTCCTTACGGTCAGCAGCCAGCTCTCCTTGTGTCCGCTCACAACAAGCACAGTCCTTAGCCATATCGTACTGTATATATAACAGATATAAGGCCTCAAATGGTTCTGCTGAGTTTGAGATGTATACAAAATATACCAAAGGAGATTACAAATACACTAAAAATTGCTGTGCAGTTTTCTCACTCTACTCTGCGGCCGCAAGCTATTAAACAGAAATAAATCTCTCAGCACCGAAAATTTACAGTAGGAAGCCGCCCTACAGAAGAATATTCACAAGACTTATTCAACATCCAAAACTACGATTAATTTTCCAAACATTAGTCTACACAGTAAAATACTTGCGTACGGTTTACTTCTTTTCAGAAGCACGTGAACAAAAGACAAAGACTAAATTAACTTACAGTTTATCAGACAAGTGCTGCTACTGCTCTGCCGCGCGTCCTCTCGGCTCGGTGGCTGCCGCTACACTGTTTTATAATTTCTTAACAGACATTCGTCTTCCTTCTCTTCCCTTTCTAAAAATAACTTACGTAACAATTCTTTTCTGCAATACCGTTTGAAAGTGTCAACGTCCCCTTGATCCATGGGCTGTAATAAGGTGATTACATTAGTGGGAGAAACGTCACTTTTAGGAACTCGTCCATTTCGTCTAAGATATGACATGATGGATGAGTTGGTGCGGTCTCAAGGAGCAGTAATGTTGTCTCTCTTTTGGCATTATTTAACGGATGAATTTTTACAGACGGTACAAAAACTTCCACAAACTATTCTGTGAAAATCATACCCTCTATCTAGGCGCTCTTACGTGAGCTGTGATCAGTAAGCATCACAGACGTATTAACGTGTTTGAAATAACGCGGTTTCTTACATTTACGAATGACGAGCATAGGCAGTCGGCTACGAGTAGAATTAGCACAAGCGAAACCAATAACGCGATCCTTGCTTCTTTTACGATCGTTTTCTGCTAATTCACGTTGCGAAGCAAGAGGTTTACATGGCAATGGTTGGTAATTGAGCCCAGTTTCTTCAGGATTGTAAATATTTTCGAGAGCACAATATTCTTCCCTCAGTATGTTCCTTAGTTTGATTTTGAAAGAATCAGCTGCTGAATAATCAGCAGATAGTTTTTCCTCCCTGTATTTACAGCTCACGAATTCCATGTGTTTTGACCAGCCCGTGCTCGGTTTAATATTCCACGGCTTTCCAAGATCTTCATTAAATTGAACTGCCTTTCCACATAGAATGGGATCAGAGACAGTGTCTCCTTGTGATGTTTTTTGAGTAAATCACTTGTAAACATTCCTAATCTGGATCCGTGTTCGTGATGAGCGTCATAATTTTACGATTGGCGATTTATTACTAGACTCAAGCTTAGATACAAAATTTGTGATACTCGTGTTTTGTTTTCTTTCTTTTTTTCACCCGTTTGAGCAGTCCGGCCTTCTTTCATCAAATTATTTGGCGATGGTTTTGCTGTGTATTCTAACTTATTGGATAATTCGATTGCTCTCTCGAAATTTGCCTATCATAGTGTTTCTTGTGCAGCAAGCAAGAGGCCATGTGGACTCCTGCGCGTTGCCGTGTGATTCTGCTCGAGAGTTGCGCCGTGGTTTATGTGGTGGTCCACGAGGTGTCGCGAGTGATGCAGATTGCGACGTCAGGCGCCGGGGCAGTAGCCTGTAGTGTGTCTAAGGGGGCGTCGGTGACATTGTGGGAGACTATTATTGGAGTCCTGCCAATTATTCATACTCTGGTATCCTGTCGCCACCGTCTTAATTCCAGCTGGTCTAGAGAGCTAAGATATGCACTGATGGTCTCATTCTACCCAGTCCTCCAGAAAGTGCTGGTTACATCTGAAAGCCAAGTTACGTTTATTCTCATGTCAACGTGATCTCAAGTTGGTCGTGTTTTGTTAACATTCTAAACGATACCTACTGCATGTAACAAGTTTATAAGTGCCATCCCTTATGACTTAGTTAAGTTGGTTGCTTATGGTTACAACTCTATGTTTCAAGCATTTCTACCGAAATGTTCTTTGTCAACGCATTGTAAAGGTCACTTCCATTAATGATGTTCTGTTAAGAACCCAGGAAGTAGCCATCTGAAATTGGGTCTTGTACCCGTGTGCTTGAACACAGGGTCTTAAGTTAGGTGATCTGGGTTTTAATTTGTCGTGTTGTAAACTAGTAGTGGTCTAATTTGTCACGCTGTAAGCTGGTGAATTCTTATTATTACTCAGTGTTAGTTACAGAAAATCGCTATTTCAGTCTAAGCCGTCATAGCTGTTATTTTGGAAATACCACTGTTTCTAATGAGATGCATCAGCTTCTACAGGTACACACTGTTTGAAAAGGCTGTGTGCCGGAGATTTACTTTAGCTGGTATTTGTGTTATTAAATTTTAAAGTGTTCACTATGTGAAGATATTTAATTATTGTTGCTCCTTTTAAAATCTGTTCACTGCAGTGAACGTTGCTATAATGCATTTTACAGGATTTAATAATTTACATGGCAACTGCAAATTCATTCATCTGGAATTCCATTATGTATAAATTCGCGATAACACAGCTGTGTTTTCTAACTCAGGCTTGAACTTGTGTAGTTGTTACCTAAGTTCTCTGAAACTGATTTCAGTTTTGAAATTGTCTTCTATGACCAATAATTATTGTGTAAAATTGATGCCTTCAACTTCGTTTCATGAGAATAAGCGTTCCATCACACTGTTTAAACTGTTATTTCCTGTAGCACTATGTCATCATAAACTGTAATATTAAGTAAGCATGTATTATTCATTTGTGGGTTTTAGTATTGTAATTCGAATTTTTGTGTAATCATTTATTTTAAGCAATTGTGTATACTAATTTCGCCCTACACCTTACAATTTTCTCCCCGCTTCTATCACTGCACCGTAATTGTCGACTCACGATCCTTGTTCTAATTAGATAACTTGGTTTCAGATTCACCTTCCTCTAACATTTTCTTAATTTCGTATTTATCTCTCACAAAAATGGCAACAATTTACGTTTAGGCATTTTACATCGCAAATTTTCTTTACGCTGCAAAGTTGACAACAGCGATAGTAACACACAGCAAAGACTGTAGGAGGAAGGGTGGGGCGGGGGGAGGGAGGGGGGGCGGGAGCGGAGCGGAAGGGGGGGGGGGGCAATGCGGCACGCGTGATCGAGTAGCAGTTTGGTTAAGCGGTTGTTCGGTTGACCGATGTTGGGATAATCGACGCTCTTCTGTATCCCGCAGTTGTTTGATAGCCGAGTGGCTTGTTTAGTATTATGTTCTTGTCTGCTATCGGGTCCCACCGAAAAACAATAGCAATAAGCGGATAAATGCAGTGAGAGTGAATGTAAGCCCTCGCCATGTGTTTAGCACGTTATTCTGGGCGTTAAAATTCTTGTTTCGCAGAATTCTTTGTAGCTGTAGAAATGTACAGTGTTTCTCTGACTATGTTGCCCCAAAGTTATACCATAGATTAAATTACGCAGCCGACGTGTTACTACTGAACTTGGGCTTATACAAAATTTAATTCCGATTGTAGACTTCGTAAAAATAAATAGATAACTCTGTATAGCTTGAGCTGTTCCCTTCGTATCTTTGGGTACATTCGCTTTAATCGCTGCAAAATTTTTTCATTGCTCACTTCACTTTAGGCAAAACCAATTCTCCACAGATGTTCATTATTTGTGACCCAACTTCTTCTCTAATAATTTTCTAAATCACTTCAAATAAGTCTTTCACTCTTCGCATATAGTAAAAAATCTTGCTTGTGAATCAGTACTATTATCCTCTTCACAAGTAATCACAAAAAACTTAAAACTTTCCACGCCGTTAACTGGTCAGTAGGTAAAGCGGAGATCACAGTTCGGCAGATTACTCTAGAGTAACTGAGTTACAATCTCAAAACCTTTCATTCTCACAAAATAAAACGTAATACATAAGCTTTTCTTTAAGAAATGTACCATAATTAAATGACAGCGACGCAGACGAATCCTTCGGCATATTTCCCTACGAGCTGATCCGTCTGATTGGTTTCCCATGACCGGCGCTAATCATATGCGTCACGAAGGAAGTGCACTAAGCTGACAGAAGTAACGGGACACCTCCTAATGTCATGTTGGATCTCCTTTCGCCCAGCTTAATGCAGCAACACGACGGGGAAGAGACTCAGAGATAATGAGACACGCTGCCTCTTTAGCCGTCCATTGTTGCGAAAGTGTTGCCGGTGCAGTATGTTGTGCACTAGCTTGACCTCTCGATTACGTCCCATAAATCTTCGATGGGATTCACGTTGAACGATCTGGACGGCCATATCATTCGCTCGAACTGTCTAGCATTTGCTTCAAACCAATCGCGAACAATTGTGACCCAATGAGATAATATCGTTATTTGGGAACATGAGTTCAGCTGGATCAGAGGACCCAGTCCATTCCATATCAACACAGCACACACCATTATAGAGCCACCACCACCTTGCACAGGGCGTTCCTGACAACTTGTGTTCGTGGCTTCGTGGGGTCTGCGACACACTTCAACCCTACCATGAGCTCTTGTCAAATGAAATGCTCATCAGAGCAGGCTACGGTGTTCCAGTCGTCTAGGTTCCAACCGATATGGCCATACCCCACGGGCGTGGGCTGGGGGGGGGGGGGGGGGGGAGGAGGCGGAGGGGGACGCTGCAAGCGATTTCTTACTGTTGGAATGTCCCGTGCGTCTAGCTCAAACTACCATTCCGCGTTCAGAGTCTTTTAATTCTCGTCGTGCTGTCATAATCACGTCGTAAATATTTCCACATGCATCACCAGAGTACAAATGACACCATCCCCAAGGCACTCCCCTTTGACACCTCGTGTAAGCGATACTACCGCCATTTCCATACGTGCATATCGCTATCCCACGACTTCTCTCGAGTCGTTGTATACGTCGCTGGACTCTCCTGCTCTTGACCGGTGGCATCCAACAGGCAAATTAAGCGGAGATATGTAGTTTCATTTAGTGCTTAAACACTAATACATTAAAGGCATTGCTTAAAAATAACAGAGTCTCAGCGAATAATCTGTCCAGCCACGTATAGCACCGAAAATTTCGTACTGTACACTAGAGCCAAAAGACGCTCAATTACGTGCTGCAATTAGCCGCAGAAAGTATTTCCTCCGTCCTTGTTTTCAGATAGAATCAACTAAATTGGTATGTCACCAAAGCAATTAGAGCACCCAGCAATTACATTACTGGCTATTAATATTGCTACACCAAGAAGAAGTGCAAATTGGACAACTGTATTGTACTAGAACAGACACGTGATTACATTTTCACGCAATTTGGGTGCATAGATCCTGAGAACTCAGTACCCAGAACAACCACCTCTGGCCGTAATAACGGCCTTGATACGCCTGGGCATTGAGTCAAACAGAGCTTGGATGGCGTGTACAGAAACAGTTGCCCATGCAGCTTCAACACGATACCACAGTTCATCAAGAGTAGAGACTGGCGTATTGTGACGAGACATTTGCTCGGCCACCATTGAGCTGACGTTTTCAATTGGGGAGAGATCTGGAGAATGTGCTGGCCAGGCCAGCAGTCGAATATTTTCTGTATCCAGAAAGGCCCGTACAGGACCTGCAACATGCGGTCGCGCATTATCCTGCTGAAATGTAGGAGGGTTTCGCAGGAATCGAATGAAGGGTAGAGCCACGGGTCGTAACACATCTGAGATATAACGTCCACTGTTCAAAGTGCCGTCAATGCGAACAAGAGGTGACCGAGAAGTGTTATCAATGGCACCCCATACCATCATGCCAGGTGATACGCCAGAATGGCGATGACGAATACACGCTTCACCGTTATGTCGCCAAACACGGATGCGACAATCATGATGCCGTAAACAGAACCTGGATTCCTCCGAAAAAATGACGTTTTCCCATTCGTGCACCCAGGTTCGTCGTTGAGTACACCATCGCAGGCGCTCCTGTCTGTGATGCAGCGTCAAGGGTAACCGCAGCCATGGTCTCCGAGCTGATAGTCCATGAAGCTGCAAACGTCGTCGAACTGTTCGTGCAGATGGTTGTTGTCTTGCAACCGACCTCATCTGTTGACTCAGGGATCGAGACGGGGCTGCACGATCCGTAACAGCCATGCGGATAAGATGCGCTTCATCTCGACTGTTAGTGATACGAGGCCGTTGGGATCCAGAACGGCGTTCCGTATTACCCTCCTGAACATTCGATATTCTGCTAACGGTAATTGGATCTCGACCAACGCGAGCAGCAATGTCGCGATACGATAAACCGCAATCCCGGTAGGCTACAATCCGAACTTTACCAAGTCGGAAACGTGATAGTACGCATTTCTCCGCCTTACACGAGGCATCACAACAACGTTTCACCAGACAACGCCGGTCAACCGCTGTTTGTGTATGAGAAATCGATTGGAAACTTTCCTCATGTCAGCAGGTTGTGGGTGTCGCACCGGCGCCAACCTTGTGTGAATGCTCTGAAAAGCTAATTATTTGCATATCACAGCATCTTCTTCCTGTCGGTTAAATTTCGCGTCTGTAGCACGTCATGTTCGTGGTGTAGCAATTTTAATTGCCAGTAGTGTACAACAATAATACGTAGCATTCGATCGTATTTGTCCAACATACAGCTTAACAACGCGTTTTGAGAGATAATATTTTTATCATCAGGTTGTAAAAAGTTTAACTCACGAGGTTAAAACACTAAAAAGTTTATCAGCAGAACTGAAGGTTTCATGAAATAAAATAGAATAAAATCACGTTAGTCTGTGGATCCTCGTTTGTCGCAAAAGTCGTTGGATCCTATCCGTAGCCGTCCCATGTCTCACTGAACACAGCACCAGACCGAGTCTGCTGATCAGATGAGGGCACTGAAACAAGAAAATACTTTTCTAGAGTTGAAGAGTTTCTCTCTTCTGTCCACGGTGACATGGGCTCTTTTTTTTAACGTTTTTACCGGTGCTGGACGGCATATAAGTCATCGCTTGGATGCAGGATTCACGTTGATGTGTTGAATGTCGGAGCCTGGCGATTTACCATCGAACTTCCGGCAAAACGTCACCCACTATATTCCAAGATAGGAATAGCCGAAAAGTGCGAGAATTCTCGTACAATCAGCTTAGCAGCTCATACACCCAACTTGCTGACAAGAATAATATACATAAGAATGGAAAAGAAAATTGAGGACTGTTATGTGAAAATTTTTTTGGCTTCACGATAGATAAAGGCACCGGAGAGGCAATTCTGAGGTTGCGATTGTTAATGGTGGCAAGACTGAAGAAAAGTTAGGACACAGTGACCTGGAAAAACCGTTCGACAATGTAAAATGGTGAAAAACGTTCGAAATTCTGAGAAAAATATGGGTGAGTTGTACGGAAAGACGGGTAATATAAAATACGTACAAGAACCAAGTGGGAACAGTAAGACTGGAAGAAAAGGAAAGAAGTGCTCGGATTAAGAAGAATGTAGGACAAATATCTAGTCTTTCACCCCTCTGATCAATCTGTACATCGAAGAAGCACTGACTGAAATGAAAGTAATGTGGAAGAATGGAATTAAAAGTCAACGATGAAAGGCTGAAATGATATCGATGATAAGATTCGCTGATGACATAGCTATCTTCTGTGAAAGTGAAGAAGAATGTGTTGAAGGATGTGTGGAATCGAATGAATAGATTAATGAGTACACAGTGTGGCATGACGGTAAATTGAAGAAGGCGAAAGTAATGGGAAGTAACAGAAATCAGAACACCGAAAAGCTCAACATCAGTATTGGGGTCACGAAGTAGACCAAGTTAACCAAAATAACTCATGACGGACGGAGCAAGGAGGACATCAAAAGCTAACTATCACTGGCAGAAAGGGCATTCCTGGCCAAGGAGTCTACTAATATCAAACATAGGCCTTAGTCGGAGGAAGAAATTTCTGAGAATGTACATCTGGGGCAGAGAATTGTATGGTAGCGTAACATGGACTATGGAAAAACCGAAAAAGAAGAAAATCGAAGCATTTGAGATGTGGTGCTGTAGCCAAATGTTGAAAAGTAGGTTGATTGATAAAGTAAAGAATGACGAGTTTCTGCCAGAAACGAAGAGGTAAGAAGTATGTGGGAAACACTGGCAAGGAGAAGGGACAGGATACAAGGACATCTGTTAAGACATCAGGGAATTACTTCCATGGTACTAGAGGGAGCTGTAGAGGGCAAAACCTGTAGAAGAAAATAGAGATCGGAATACATCCCGCAAATAACTGAGGACGTAGGTTGCAAGTGCTACTCCGAGATCAAGAGACTGGCACAGGAGAGAAATTCGTGGTGGGGCCCATCAAATCAGTAACAAGACTAATGACTGGAAAAAGTAGACCACCTGACTATGATATGTATAAGCCGACGAATAAGAATCCTGAATGTCCTGTGAACATTTGCTCCCTCAGATAAATGTAACTTAGGTGAACTTACCTATTTGTGTCGGTTTTAATGTTGCCTTGTCGTACTGTGCTGTAATTGCTAATCTTCCTGGTGCCACTGGGGCCAATATGAACCCATTATCACATTGGGAATTTATGTCTCCCTTGTCTTCAGCACTATTATCCTTAAAATACGTGACCTTCTCCACAGAGTCAACTGTATCCAATGTTGTTTCATTCGTTTTTATATTAACAACACATTAAAATTTATTTATGGTTTTTGCACTGATCCTAACTTCATTTGTTTGGTTGTGTCTTGAATGTAACATTTATGAAAATAGACTCACGAATGTTATGTTGAACAGTTGTTACATGAAACACTTTCACAATTGAAAGTACTGTTTCCTGTTTATTTCTGTACGTATTGTTAAGGTTTTTTGCATCAATTGTGGTTGTACCTTCCCTAGTACCACTTGTGTCAATATGATCCTGTAAGCACATTGTTTTCAAAGCTATTTTTTTTAAATGTATGAATTTCTCTCTCTGAATCAGTTGTATACAATGACATTTTTTTCAGTTTTACATTTACAACACATTCAAATTGATTCATTATTTCTTGCTGTGTCGTTATCACCATAGTCTAAATTTCATTTTGTTTCTTGAACGTAATTTTTCTGAAAATCGAATATTACTTCTACGTTGAACAGCGATAATGTATGTTTTATTTTAGTTCATTAAAATACTTCCAACATATCCGGTGTAAATTACTTGTGTTTACATGACGCCAATGGTACTCAATGAGACAAAAAAAAATCTTGGGAGCATGAGGGTTAAATAAATGGTTTATAATAATGTACCGGAGGACGGCCAAATGTACCATGCATTATGTAGAAAATTGACTGTGCCTTCCCACCTGCTACAAACAGTGTTCATCATCAGAATAAATCATCAGAATAAATCACGTGGAACAGAAGTCAAGCTGTCTCGAGTACAGTCAAGTTCAGTGATAAGGACACCTTTTATGCTGTGCGTTAGCGCCCAACGACTCAACGATAATATTCAGTTGGACAGCATGTTGTCCAATTGACCCGAAGGGATGTGAGCAGTTGCAGTTACGACGTAACAAGAGACGACCAGTGAAACAATATAGCTTCGAATGTCGTTTAATTTCTAAAGAGAATGAAATAATATTCGCCAATACCAGACGCTTGTTAGTTTTCTTGCTAAACATTAATGTCATTAAAAACACGGTGTAATTTTTCTGCGCGAGCTATGTGTGATGCAAAAGCGTACTGCAGGGATTTCATCGTATAGTTAAATATCAAATCCACTGAAGGTATTACTTACTCTCAGCAGTCTTCGGTGATAACGAGTTGAACAACATAATCCACGAAGCCATCAAAGGGCCACATTTTCTCCTCTTCTTTTATGACGCGCTGTTCTTCATCCCGCCATCGAGAAAAACATTACAGCAGGGAAACACTGTACGAGACATTCTAGGAAAGGATATCACGTGAAATATATTTCAGATTAAGCATTGTACATAAGGACATGCACACAATCAAAGAAAGTAATACCAGACATCGTCATCTTGCACTATAACCACGTCCACTGTACAAAGTCATTGAAAACATTTTATATTAACTGAACAAGAAAAAATAAGTCACCACTCTCCCTAATCGTCAACCATCAATTAAGCATGTCTCTATTGACCTGTTTTACTTTTCCGTTAAGATGTTACATCTTTTACAATTTATTTAACTGTAGAACGAAAACTTTTTCATCCCACTAGCGTTATGCAAGCTATAATGGATTTCAATGTAATAATGGAAGTGAAGAATACATGGAATGAGCAATGGAATCTTGATGTCCAGCAGAAAGAGAACCCAAGAGCACTGAAGAGCAATATACGAATACGCTCGTTTTCAGTAATGTCGCAAAAAAATACCAACAATATAATGGATTAAAAATTGAAGCAGCCACATTCTGCAAACTGAGCATTGAAAAACATTTAAGAAGATGTGAAAAACGAGTTTCTTCCAGCATACGAGGTGCGGCTAGAAAAAAACCGGACTGATGCTGGAAAAAACATTTCTTTACAATTATTTACAATTTCATGTTATCTCCTTCAATGTACTCTCCTCCTCGGTCTCTACACCGCTCCATACGAATTTTCCACTGTTCATAGCAATGCTGCAGATCATTTTCGGTAAGTCCATACATTACTTCCGTCGCTTTTTCTTTTACTGCTTCAACAGTCTCAAATCTAGTTCCTTTCAAAGCTGACTTGACTTTAGGGAAAAGAAAAAAGTCACAGGGGGCCAAATCAGGTGAGTAGGGTGGATGATCTAAGATGGGAATGTTGTGTTTTGCCAAAAACGTCTTCACTGACAACGCACTGTGAGCTGGGGCATTGTCTTGGTGAAGGATCCATGACTTTTTTCTCCACAAATCGTTCCGTTTTCTCCGTACTCGCTCACGTAAGGTAGCCAGGACGCTAATGTAGTAATGCTGATTCACTGTTTGTCCCTCTGGTACCCAATCAATGTGCACAATCCCTTTGATGTCAAAAAAAAAAAACAATCATCATTGCCTTGAATTTCGATTTTGACTTTCGTGCTTTTTTTTGTCGTGGAGAACCAGGAGTTTTCCAATGCATCGATTGGCGTTTAGTTTCGGGATCGTAAGTAAAAAACCACGATTCATCGCAAGTAATAACATTTTGTAAGAAGGTGGGATCACTTTCAATGTTTTCCAGGATGTCAGAACAAATCATTCTTCGGCGTTCCTTCTGTTCGATTGTGAGACACTTTGGAACCATTTTTGAACACACTTTGCTCATGTTGAAACTTTCATGAAGAATCTGCCTAACACTTTCCTTGGCAACTCCTGTTAACTCAGACACTGCTCTGATTGTTAAACGGCGATCTTGTCGAACAAGTTTACCGATTTTTTCAATGTTTGCATCAGTTTTTGCTGACAATGGTCTGCCAGTGCGAGTGTCATCACTGGTGTCTTCGCGGCCATCTTTAAATCGTTTAAACCACTCAAACACTTGTGTTTGCGATAAACAATCATCGCTGCACACTTGTTGTAACATTACAAACGTTTCACTTGCAGATTTTCCTAGTTTGAAACAAAATTTGATGTTAACACGCTGTTCTTTCCGTACACTCAACATTTTCCGACGCACAGACAAAACGTCAACTACTTAAAACAGACGCCACGGGCAGACTGAGTGCAGGAGGCAGATGAAACTCGAGGAGTAGGCGGAGCGAGAGTCACGTGACAGGCCACGCGACTTTCAGCCTTATTGCATTCGTTTTATTGTTTCACCAGTACTAGTCCGGTTTTTTTCTAGCCACACCTCGTATACAGGGTTCAAACAGCTTACGGGAAAGCAGTCGGGTGTCGCCGTCGACAACCGCCGATATTTGGATAGGTGATAATCCTGTCCGTTTCAAGGTAAACCTGCTGCAAGTATGCGCTGTGCAAATGAACTGAAAACCTTGGTTTGCAGAGCAATTCCGGAGAGATAACGAACACACACACACACACACACACACACACACACACACAGACATACCATTAACATAAGTGCGACCACGTAACCATAGATGACGGGTGCCGAAAGTTATCTATAGTGAAAATTACTAAACAACGGGTGACGTAAGATTACCTCTCCCCTCTGTTTTTTGACAAGGGAGAGAGCAGGATTCCAAGCAGAATTTGAGCAAAAGCTTCTACTTACAAGGTAACATGGTAATATAATCTCAATTGCTTTCTTAGTAACACTGTCCCAATATCTCAGTGTTGTCATATTCTATAGGATGACCGGTGCCACGACAATGTTCTGCAATAGCTGATTTGCTCGTCTGTTGTAAGCGTGTGACGCTTATGCTATATTCACTGATCTTACACGGTCCTAATTGTCCGAACAACATATGACATGCCACAACAGCAAGGAATACGATAGATACCACCAAGCGAGGTAACGCAGTGGTTAGCACACTGGACTCGCATTCAGGAGGACGACGGTTCAAACCCGCATCCAGCCTTCCTGATTCAGTACTCCTGCGATTTCCCTAAATCACTTCAGGCAAGTGCTGGGTTAGTTCATTTGAAAGGGCAGGGCCATCTTACTTCCCTATCCTTCCCTAACTGGCTGGGACCGGTGACCTCGCTGTTCCCTCCCCCAAATCAGCCAACCAACGATAGATACCCGCCTAACGCAAAACAAGCTCATCCTTAACGAAACCTGAAAGGACACTAATCTTAGACGGAATTCGGAAAAAGTTTCACATCATATTTCCGTAAAATATGCCCAGTCTTATTGGAAATGCTCTCTGTGTAAGGCAAATCTGTATTACTATCATTCATCCGCTGCATGGTTGGTCGATAGCACAGCGTTCTCTTTGCACCGCTAGTCCTATGGAATAATAACAGCACAGAGATTCTGGCACGCACTTCCAGCTATTGGGACAGTGTTATTAAAGTAGCAGTTGAAATTAAACTAGCAGGTAACGTTATAAACAGAGATGGAAGTTTTGGCTTCAATTCTGCGTGGAATCTTGCTTCCTCCATTGTCAAAAACGGAGGGACAGAGTTATGCTTCCTCATCCGCTGGTGCGTAATTCTGCCTACCCGTAACTTCTGGCGTCGATTATCTTTTGCTGTGTGGTCGTGATAGTGTTTACAGTGTTTGTGTGTTATCTTCCCGGAATTGTTCCGTGAACTGGGGTGTTCAATTCTACATCTACATCTACTTGTACATCCACAAGGACACTCTGAAAATCAAATTTATGTGCCTGGCAGAGGGTTTATCGAACCACCTTCACAATTCTCTATTATTCCAATCTCGTATAGCTCGCGGAAAGAACGAACACTTATATCTCTCCGCACGAGCTTACTTACTTCAGTTTCGTCTTGAAAATGACAAGGTGGTAAATTGTCGAAATAACAGCAGTTGTCGACGACGTCACCTGCCTGGATTCCCATAAGTTGTTTGGACAGTTTTGGGGATGTTTGCACAAGAAAAACTTAGATAGATGATTCCATTGTGAGTAGTATGCGTTTCAGTGAAAAAAAATATACGAAACATTAACATAAGTAACACATATAATACAAAATTTCTTTCATTATTTACTGAGATTGGTTAACAGAAAGTTGACGAAAGATTCTGCCATGACCTCCTACTATAAAATTGCTACACCAAGAAGAAATGCAGATGATAAACGGGTATTCGTTGGGCAAATATATTATACTAGAACTGACATGTGATTACAAATTCGAGCAATTTGGCTGCATAGATCCTGAGAAATCAGTACCCAGAACAACAACCTCTGGCCGTAATAACGGCCTTGATACGCCTGGGCATTGAGTCAAACAGAGCTTGGATGGCGTGTACAGGTACAGCTGCCCATGCAGCTTCAACACCACGCCACAGATCATCAAGAGAAGTGACTGGCGTATTGTGACGAGCCTGTTGCTCGGCCACCATTGACCAAACGTTTCAATTGGGGAGAGATCTGGAGAATTTGCTGGCCAGGTCAGCAGTCGAACATTTTCTGTATCGAGAAAGGCCCGTACAGGACCGGCAACATGCGATCGTGCATTATCCTGCTGAAATGTAGCTTTCGTAGGGATTGAATGAAGGGTTGAGCCACGGGTCGTAACACATATGAGATATAACGTCCACTGTTCAAAGTGCCGTCAATGCGAACAAGAGGTGACCGAGACGTGTAACCAATGGCACCCCATACCATCACGCCGGGTGATACGTCAGTATGGCGATGACGAATACACGCTTCCAATTTGCGTTCACCAAGATGTCGGCACTCACGGATGCGACCATCATGACGCTGTAAACAGAATCTGGACTCATCCGAAAAAATGACGCTTTCCCATTCGTGCACCCAGGTTCGTCGTTGAGTACACCATCGCAGGCGCTCCTGTCTGTGATGCAGCGTCAAGGGTAACCGCAGCCATGGTCTCCGAGCTGATAGTCCATGCAGCTGCAAACGTCGTCGAACTGTTCGTGCAGATTGTTGTTGTTTTGCAAAGGTCCCCATCTGTTGACTCAGGGATCGAGACGTGGCTGCACGATCCGTTACAGCCATGCGGATAAGATGCCTGTCATCTTGACTGCTAGTGACACGAGGCCGTTGGGATCCAGCACGGCGTTCCGTATTACCCTCCCGAACCCACCGATTCCATATTCTGCTAACAGTCATTCGATCTCGACCAACGCGAGCAGCAATGTCGCGATACGATAAACCGCAATCGCGATAGGCTACAATCGAACCGGCCGAGCGGTTCTAGGCGCTACAGTCTGGAACCGCGCAACCGCTACAGTCGCAGGTTCGAATCCTGCGTCGGACATGGATGTTTGTGATGTCCTTAGGTTAGTTAGGTTTAAGTAGTTCAAAGTTCTAGGGGACTGATGTCCTCAGAAGTTAAGTCCCATAGTGCTCAAAGCCATTTGAACCATCCTTTATCAAAGTCGGAAACGTGATGGTACGCGTTTCTCCTCCTTATACGAGCATCACAACAACGTTTCACCAGGCAACGCCGGTCAACTGCTGTTTGTGTATGAGAAATCGGTTGGAAACTTTCCTCATGTCAGCACGTTGCAGGTGTCGCCACCGGCGCCAACCTTGTGTGAATGCTCTGAAAAGCTAATCATTTGGATATCACAGCATCTTCTTCCTGTCGGTTACATTTCGAGTATGTAGCACGTCATCATCGTGGTGTAGCAATTATAATGGCCAGTAGTTTATTCTGATTTAAACTTCATTTTATTTCCTTTCACCGATGCCTGATATTTTCGCGTTAGTCTTCAGAACATGCACAATGTCTGACCGATACGCTGGGTGTAGTGTGTTCCACCTATTATTCTATCAGCTATCCCTCTCCAGCTACCATAATATTGGCCGACATCGTATTATTTCTTACACTGTTATTGTGATTATGATAGGCGAGATGCTCAGTTATACTTTTGGCGCGTCTCAGTGCTCTTAACCCAGTGGCAAAAGGAACTGCACGAATTTAATACAAGCTTAACTCTATTAAATAAATTTCACAATATGTTTCTTTCTTGCAAAACGCAAAAATTATAATTATTGGCAAATGTCGTGAAATTAGTGACAGGTGATGTATAAATTTCATTATCAGATATGTGTTATTTCGAGGTCACGTATATGAAAGCCGCCAATGTGGTCTAGTGGTTAGTGCTTGTGCCTGTTAATGCAGAGGTAATGAGCTTCATACCTGTACTCTGGCCTGGAGATTCCGTGACTTATGAATGAGACGTAAAGGCAGGTGACTGTTGTGTAGTACCGTGCCTGCTATTACTACTGCATAACAAAGTGAAAAGAAGGAGACAAGATTAGTACTCAGTGTTCCATTTAAGACGATGTCATTAGAGAGGAATTACAATCTCAGGTGGGTGAAAGGATGGGGATGAAAATCATGCTGGCATTTGCCTTGAACGATTTGCAGAAACCACTAAAAACTAAAACTAATCTCCACCCAGTCAAGCCATGAAGACCAACGGTACCGACCGGCCGCCGTGTCACCCTCAGGACGCGGATATAGAGGGACATGTGGTCAGCAGAGCGCTCTCCGGACCATATTTCAGTTTACGAGACCAGAGCAGCTACTTCTCAATCAAGTAGCCCCTCGGTTTGCCTCACAATGGTTGAGTGCACCCCGCTTGCCAATACCGCTCGGCAGGCCGAGTGGCCACCGATCCAAGTACTACCCCAGCCCGACAGCGTTTAACTTCGGTGATCTGGCTTACAGAAACCATGGAAAATCAAAAAAGCGGATATGAACCGCTGTCTGACCCAATACTATTCTATTACAAGTTTATTGGTATAGGATTGTTCTCAGGCATGACTATTAGATGATATGCAAGGCACTGTACGATCTGGATCTTTTACACTTCAGAGTAACGTTGTATGAGTAGAACGCAATTTTTATATTTGTAGCATGTGTGTGGGGCAACGGCCTTGCCGCAGTGGGTACACCGGTTCCCGTGAGATCACCGAAGTTAAGCGCTGTCGGGCGTGGTCGGCACATGAATGGGTGACCATACAAGCCGCCATGCACTGTTGCTATTTTTCGGGGTGCACTCGGCCTCGTGATGCCAACTGAGGAGCTACTCGACCGCATAGGAGCGGCTTCGGTCAAGAAAACCATCTTACGACCGGGACAGCGGTGTGCTGACCCCACGACCCTCCTATCCACATCCTCCACCGAGGATGACACGGTGGTCGGATGATCCCGGTAGGCCTTTCGTGGCCTCAAGACGGAGTGCTTTCTTTTTTTTTTTTTTTTTTTTTTTTTTTAGTATTATGTGTATAAATTTCAGTCTCTTCAAGCAAAGTTATAATTTTGTCTTTTCAGCAACGTGTAATATTAACGTATTCTTCTGTTATATCAACGGATAACGTTTATATAATCTTTTCAGTTAGGTTGTAAGCAAAGAGTAAGCAAAGACTTATCTTTTTAACCTCCTTGTGGGTAACAGATCTACAAGTTCACTAAACACTGCACAAACATTCCAAAACATATCAAGAAAATTACATAAATAAGTCGTTAGTAGATTTTGTGCATAGATAATCCGCCAATCAAGGAAGCTCGGGATTTTATCTAGATTTGACGCGGCGGGTAAACCGAGAACTTTTTATTCAAGAACCCAGTTGTTCCAGTCTGAGATTTAACGTTGATATTGTCGTACGGAAAGGTTCGTTTTTCTTAATACTAAATGTATTGCACAAAATGAATATATTATAAACACATTGAATCTGACTTGATGAAAAATTTCTCCTAACAGTGCTCTTGTAAGATCATTAAAACAAAACCATGAAAAAGGAGGAAACAAAAAAAGACGGCGATGAAGGGAGATAACTACGAAGTTTAGTAGCTTTGTATTATCCTTCTGCGTTTAAGAAGTGTACTTTTACTTTCTTTGCTGTCAATATTATCCTTCTAAACGTGTTGTTGACGAAGGATTAAGTAATCGTGCTGCTACTTTTTCGCATCCACAGCGTTAGCGGCATCACCACACACAAGTGAAAGCACGAAGTTACCTCGCCGCCCTTACTCCTCACGGCCTAAATTCATTTCACGGACTGTGGATTCTAATTTGCGTTTCCCACTTTCTCCTTGTATCTCGTCAGACAAATGGAGAACTTTCTTTGCTGTTAAAACGGGCAAATACAGCCACAAGATAGATTGCCTGGGCGTCTGCCTAAGGAAAACACCAACAGGGGCAACGGGTGTGCGTGACGTCGGCAGAGAAATTAAAGGAAACATGTTGCTTTCTTTAGACCATTGTGAAAGTGTTGACGGTTCTGAATGTTACGCTGGAAGAAAACCATAACGGAGAGAAAGAAATCTGAGTCTGGAGGGATTTATCACATAAAACAAGTAGAAAACGTTCTGCCCATTTGTAATACTAAGGCTTCATACATAAATAATAGTTTTGTTCTCGTTACAAACCGTGCATATCTGATACGCCAGTGGTGCCATCTGTTGGCTGGTCGTGCCGCTACATAAAATAAGCCAAATTATTCTCTTGTACATTACCACATTTAAATTGTACTTTTTGTATGTTTAGATCCAATTCGCTTGTCTTAAGGCTTGTGAGTTAACGAGCATTGCGCTCTCATTTAAATATATGGCCGAAAAGTCAGCCTGCAGGAATTGTTAAATGAACCCCGTCGTCCAAGACCGCGTGCCCTAAGGGCGCAGATTCACCACGAGATGGAGAAATTCACAGGCGTCTATTGTCTATTGAGGCCTAAGTGCCCTAGGATGTGAGTAAGACAGACGAGAACCTACGTCAAAGGGAAACCCTGTAGAAGGCTTTTGTGGCCGAGGAGACGTAGCAGTGTTAAATATGGCCGACCTAAGATCGGCCGTAAAAGGAAACATTTATGAAAACTATTTAATTCTGTAGTAATGCAGGGAATCAAGCCACAGTAATTTTAATCTTCCATCTTCCATAAACTTTCAAGGTGATCCCAATAAAACTTGAATATTGATCATATCTATAATAGTTTAGGATTTACTGTTAAAGTGAAATTAACAGGTTTTGAAACAAAGACCTTAATGCTAAAATCTGAACGCTTTGGTCGACCTTAACGATCGACATTTCATATAGAAGCGCATCATTAAAATGACAAACGTTGTAATCATTACTCTCTAACTTTATTTGTTTAAAAGATATAGTAAATTTAATTTATCGGTATTTTCAGTGAAGCATCATATCATCATTTACTCCACACAAAACACATTGAACGATGACAGCGTGACACCGCATTGAACCATTAGGTAATAGAATATTTCTTGTAAAGTTTAGTGCATAATAGTTACCTTTGATCTTTATTTATTTATCAGAAATGACATTGGTGCAAGGCTACTGGGCGTGGCATTCAAAGTTAAGGAAGAAATTGTGTTGGTGTTATGTCAAAGAATTTAACATTTGTGATGTAATGGATATTATTTTTACTTTATTTAGAACGTGAAAGTGGTCAAGCTTTGATTATTTAATTATGTTAAAATGTAAAGTAATGTAAAATAAGCTGTAGCCAATCAGATGAGCGGCTTCAGGAAAGGGAACTGCACTAGCCAATTGAGCGAAGATGTTCGGGGGCGGGAAACGAGGTCGGAGACGGGCAGAGGGCAGTTCTGGTCGAGACACCAAAGGGGACAGTTTGGATGGAGACGCGAAAACGGGCAGTTCGGCTGGAGACACCAAAGGGTACAGTTGGGACTGAGACGCGAAAGCGGACAGTCGGTCTTTAAGCACCTAGGATGTGAAATGACTTAGAAAATTTCACGTTGTATAGTATCGTGGATCTTAGTCTCTGAGCGGTGAGCAGCCGCACGCCTGGTGTGAACTCCAACTTTTCCTGGAAATATCGAGGTGGAGTATTGAACTTGTTTCGCGGTGAGATTGTGATTGATCGAAATGTGTCAAATGGATAAGCGCTCGGGTGTAATAGTAATTCTAAATACGTCCACTTCCGCTATTAGTTTTCTTTCTGAATAAACAGTATTGTAATCAAATCGGAACTGTGTGGCCCACATCATTTATGGGTCGTTATTTTGTTCTCGATATTATTATTACAGTTATTATATGTTATATTAACTGTGTATTTCGCAAACTTGCCATCAGCCAGACAATTGACCCAAAGGCTCACAAGTGTCTAATTTAGGGCGTATAATGCGGCACGTGCCGTTCAAACCCTAGACGAGTTTGAGCCAAGATATTTCGACGAAGGGGAACCGCATGTGAGCCCGAACATCTAGAGGATGTTAGCTCGCAGGCTGTACATGCATACTCTAGGCTGTGAATCTCATTTAAAATTAAAAAAAAAAAAAAACATAATTCTGCTTCAGCGACGAAGTATATTTTATCCTCTGAGCGTTTCGATGATTAACCATCAGCATCAGGTGGAAGGCATCTTCTACATGGTTACATGGCTATTTTTAGGGGATAGATGTAATACAGCAGATGATTTAAATATATAATAAAATTGTTATGGTGTAAGTGGGGTGATAATTTGTTGCGTTTTGCCGCTGAAAATCGCAATTGCTTCTCACTCTTATCAGTCAATGTCGTTATACACCAAAGAACTTAAATTTTTTGCCAGAGAAATTTAAAACCAAAGAGTTTACATAAGAGAATCATTGCACATAGTAGATTGAATTTTATCTTATGTTTCCTTATCTTGGGGACGAGGAAGATATTTTACGTGTATTTTAATAATAGTAGCAACCGATTAAATTACTTCTGAAAGATGTGTTATACAGGCTACCAGTTTTTAAATAAGAATCAGTTTATGAAATAAGAGGAGTTGCCCAGAAGAAGTGCTTTTAGTTTAGATTTACAAGTTGATTTGCTGCCTGTCAGATATTTTGTACTATTTGGTAAATGATCAAAGATTTTTGTCTATGCTTATTGAACTCTTTTTCTCAACCACTCTCAGCTTTAATATTAGATACTAAAGGTTGTTTTTTGTCCTTCAAGTGTTGTAGGAATTGACACCACATTTCTTTTAAAATTGTAATGGATTATTCATGATGAATTTCACTAGCCGATGTATATACATTGGAAACGTGCAGTTGTGATGCCTAACTCCTTACCTACAACAAGAGTGCAGATGAATACCGCATGCTATTGTTACTCCTCGCTTCTTAGTGGAAATATGCCAAATATATTAAGAGGTTCATTCGTTTGTTTCCAAGACCAGCAATTACACTAAGGGCAAAAGTACCTGAACTTACAAGTTTCACAATGTCCTTAGCCATATTTCATTTTCATCACACTGCAACACACAAATTTATAACAGCTGAATTGCGCGCCATTCAGAAGTAGTTTAATTCGTTCTTACTACTATTAAAAATGTATATGAAACATGAAACAACCTCCTTGTCACTCAACTAAAGTAGCACACGAAATGTGCACTCGTGTCTTCATCACTGTACTGTTTGTAATGATAAGCTTACGGAAACATGTAATTTCGTTACTACAAAACAACAACATTATTTGTCCGATGTACAATGGCAAGCAAGTGTTATAATTCAGCGACGGAATGCAGGAGTAAAACTACTCCACTTTCACTGTAAGTACTTTTTTTCACCTTTAAACCATCTGCATCTATAAGTTCTATGTTCAGTTCACTCAGTTATCCACTGTAAATATCAAAACATAACCTCATCGCCGTCTAAGATGCAGCTGCACAAAATCATCGTTGTTTTCTACGAACAACAGCCATGTAGATGATGTTGATGATGACGGTTATTGTCGAAACTGGTAGTGGATATAATAAATTCCATGACTGATGTGGAATTACATATTTTTAATTCTAGTCGTTGGTGACAGCCCACCGAGCATAACACATAAAGGATGTAATTGACAAATACCACGCATTGTTGTATCATCAAATTACGGATTGTTGAGTGTGGAGCAAGAACAGGCACGCCACGGCAGAGAGGTTCCGCACTAGCCTTGTATGTGAATGGACATTCAGTATTTTCATGTACACTTAATCTCATAACGTAGAAACTGTAGCGAACATTAACTTTGTGGTACCGTGTGGTTTATTTTGTCTCTGCCGGGTATCTGTTACTTTGTCCTGGATGGTAGTAAAATACAAACCGGGCCGGTATGGCCGAGCGGTTCTAGGCGCTTCAGTGCGTAACCGTGGGACCGCTACAATCGCAGGTTCGAATCCGGCCTCGGGCATGGATGTGTGTAACGTCCTTAGGTCAGTTAGGTTTAAGTAGCGCTAAGTTCTAGGTGACTGATGACCTCGGATGTTAAGTCCCATAGTGCTCAGAGACATTTGAACCTTTTTTCAGTAAAACACAAGAACCATTACCGTTATTATAGGTAAAGTGCTTATTATTTGAAGAATCAGGTACTATAAACTTCGTGGTATCTTGGATGGCTGGAAATATTTGTCAGAATCATGCTACATAGCACTTTCTAGCCTCTAGTTTGAAAGTAAGATTTGTTTTAGGCCACCACGTTGCACCTACGGAATCGTCGTTTTTCATTCTGATTACTTTTGATGTTTTCAATGCTGTATGATTGCGAGCATGCGAATTACGTGTGTTTGTGCCGATGTCAATGTATGAGTGAATGCGTGTGTTGTCTTTTGTCCTGGTTGTTGTGTTTATTTTGCTGAGATACTCCTGCATCGCGTGCGAATTGGCTTTGTGAACTAGCATTGAAAAACAAATGTTCACAAGAGAAATTACTTCAGTAAATTTGTCATTTTTTTTCCTGTTGTATAAGTTATGTATACACTCTGGAGGGAATAATTTTTAGTAATCTGGACCTTCCCTCGGACTTTCTTCATCCCCTATGCGGATATGATGCGACCCAAAATATGATTTTAGTTTTTACAAATTCAAGTTTTTGCAACATCGAAATAATGGCCCATTTCATTAAAAATTGAAATAAATCATTCGGTAACTGACAGTATTTCCCCCAGTTCTCAGCAGAAGTTAGCAGGTCATCTGTATACGGAGTTATCTAGAGCTCAGCTCTATCCACAAACCCGATATAAAGTTTGTATGACCTCAGAAACGTTTAACCTGAAAGGCCTTACTTTATATTGAGAACATTTACCATTAAAAATAAATGCCAAAAGGCGTGTAGTTCCTATATTCCGTTGCCAATGGAACCTATCAGCAATCAATTAACAAGACTTTAATAGAACAAGAGCACAAAAATAATGGTGTTGATACTAAGTAATTAGCTGGTTTTGTAAAGGGGCACCTACTTTGAAATACTGAATACGGTAATATGTTATGACTGAGTCAGTCAACAGAGATAATGATAAACCCTAACTGTGCGACAGAATGTCAATAGGAAATAAGAACTCCGTGAAAAATCCACATGCAAAATCCGTGGTATTGTAGCGCCGAAACGAGAGCATACACTACAGAGGGCGTCAGCGAATAATTACATTCCCTAACACGGCGGTGCTGCAAATACTTTACCACCGAGTTCTCAGACAGCAAACAGCAGTTAGATGGTGCAGCCGATGACCTCTGCACTGCTGCGCTATCTGATCATCGACGACCGTGGATAAAACCAGATGATTTAAATCCGGAAAGAATTTAAACTTCTATCCAGATCACCGAGATAGACTTACTCCTGTCTGTAAAAGAGTATCTTCAGGAGTCACTACCGATACACCTATTATCTCTGGTAATCCAGAGGAGACTTAATATTTCGTGCACATTAAACCGACATCAAAAGCTAGCGCTTCGCGACAACACCACGCTTGAAGGCATTCAATCGTAAGAGGCTACGGAGAAATGCACCAATCATCTGTGTTTCGGTGCAGTCCGCAAAATCCCACCGAGCTGTATAGCAACATTTTTTGGTTTGTTCCCACCAAATTATTTTCAGTAGGGCTCTCATACGTCACATCGCATCTTCTTGAGTTACCCAATCAACTCTCTGTATTTCGCGGGACGCGCGATAGTAGCCATGAAAACCGCCACCAAAAACGAACAAAATCTCGCCCAGAAGCTAGATGCCGGTTTGTCGGGCGTCCCGTGGCTTCAGACCTCAGATTCCAATAACCAGTGGAAACAATACTAACACCTGGAGTCGGCTAAGCAAAGGCGAGATGGCAAACTTGACTACAGACCTCAGATTCCAAGAACCACTAAAAACAATGTTAACAGTGCGTCGGCTAAGCGGCGGCCAGGCGGCAAACGTCAATAAAACGTGTAACGCTGGCTCCAGGTCGCGCTTGCTGTCGCTTCATCCCCAACAAAGTGACCATCAGCCGTAGCAGTTCGGCCACCCTGAGGAGTCGCCATACGCTATTGCCCACTCCCCTTCGTATTCCCAGAAAAGCTAGCCCAGCCCGACCTTACGTTTCTCTGCTGCTCGTAACACAGGTGGCTCTCTTCCGGTCCCAGCTCCCCCACACAAGAAGGACGGAAGAGCAAACGACGTTCCAACACCAGTCAAAATATCATGAATACGAATCGGAGTCTTCATTACCGACTTCATTTACAGCAGTGACCTTTCTCGGCTCGCCCCCGCTGAGACGCACTAATGAAATGATATACAAAAAAAATGAGGACAATGAGAGGAGACTGGCCACTAGAGGCTTGTAACATCTCACCGTTATCTGGTGCCTCACGCTGCAAGATTGTCACCATGCATTGTGTGGAAAATAGGTATTTAGCATGTTAGATTGTGCCAGATCATGCACCCAAATCCTGGTTCCTGAGAAAGACATTCCAAAGACGGCCATTATAACGCCTTTTGGTTCGTTCGAAAGCTTATTCATGACTTTCGGCCTGAGAAACGCCACGCAAACACGATTCGTATGACAACGATTATCATGTTGTTTCGCATACCTTAATGACATACACCAGAGGAACATGAGCGGCATCTCACTCAAGTTTTTGAACGACTTGACACACGTCTCTAAGTGTGTGTTTGGACAAACGCAGATAGCGTTTCGGGGCCACCTTTTTTCGTGAGTACGATCACGCCCTCTGCGGAGAAGTTGAAGCCATCCTGAATATTCTTCGCCCAAAGACAGCCAAAGAATTACGCACGCTCAGTTTCTACCGCTGCCATATGCCACGGTGCGGCAGTACTTCGGGAACCACTTACAGCAGCTCCTACCGTTCAGAAAACAAGAAAACAAAAGGCAGCGCGAATGTGCAGTAGTCACAGACAGAGATAGACGCCTCCAAGGCAGCAAAGAAGACCATAGCTGAGACTCTGCTTCTCACTGATCCTGCTTGAGATCCACCCCTCCGCTACAGTGGTCGACGCTAGCCATGTAGCCATTGGCGCAGCATTGCAACAGTATGTTAACGAGGTTTAGCAGCCCCTCGCCTTTTTTTCCCTTGATATTGTCTCCAGCTCAGCGACCAGGGAGCGCATATGACCATGTTGGCAATTTAGGCGTCTGTGAAACTTTTCCGTCTACAGCTGGAGGTAAGACAAATCAGAATTTACACGAACGACAAAGTTCTGGCCTTCTACCAGAACAACGACAAATGCTATCCGAGGCAGTTCAGTCACCTGGAACTTATTGTCCAATTTTCCACCGACATTAAATGGGCCTCTGCATTGAACAGTGCAGTGGCAGATTGTTACACGTCAACACCGTCATGGAGACAATCGATCTCGCACACCTGGCTCAAGCACAGCAGTCCGACCAAGAACGGCAAAATTACGTAAACAATATCACGGCAGGCCCGCAGCTCACACACATGGACGTACCAGAGGCAAGCGCTAAGGTGTATTGCAATACCTCAACGGGAAGACTCGCGCTTTCGTTGCGAAAAAGCAGCGCAAACAGTTTTTAATAGCCTCCAGGATTTATGTCATCCCAGAGTAACGGCAACGATGACTCTCATATCCAATCGTTACGTGTGACTTGGCATACAAAATGATTGCCGTCAGCGATCTCCTGTGTGCTTGAATTATCAACGCACCGAAGTTTCACGTCATGTTCACGCGCCAATAGGCAAATTCCCGGACACGACTGAGAGGTTTAGCCACATATATGTTGCCGGCCGGTGTTGCCGTGCGGTTCTAGGCGCTACAGTCGGGAACCGCGCGACCGCTACGGTCGCAGCTTCGAATCCTGCCTCGGGCATGGATGTATGTGATTCCTTAGGTTAGTTAGGTTTATGTAGTTCTAAGTTCTAGGGGACTGATGACCTTAGAAGTTAAGTCCCGTAGTGCTCAGAGCCATTTGAACCAAATATATATTGAGGTCATGGGACCTCTGCGCTCGTTGGTAACACACCACGTCTTGTACACGTCCACCGCTGCGCTCGGGGTCACAGCACCAAGTTACGACGACGGTAGTGTGATAATAAAAGAACCTTACAACTGTAACGGTATTTTCAGCCTCTGGTAGTTAGCAACGAGTTATCATCCAGCCAGCAATGGCATGGTCGAGCGTTGCAACCAGACCCTCAAAGCTGCTCTTCTTGTGTCGTGAATTAAAGTGGACGACGACCAACCGTTAGTTTTGCTCGGTCTCTGTACCATAAGCAAGCCAGAGCCCGACACATCCCCAGCTACATTGGTCTATGGCGAAGACAGGTGAGTTTGTAGATGTGCGAACTTCTCTGGGGGACATACCACAATCATCACAGTTCACAGCGCATTTGAGAGATAATGTGACTGCAACCAGAGTCACGACATAGCAAGCAGCAAACGTTCGTCCATAAAGTCGTGAAATGTTACACCTGTGTCATGCTACTAAAAGATGGCGTCAACCTTACCCTCTGCGTGTCGCCACAGAATTAAACGCTGTAAAGAACAGGTCATGAATGGCACATCCCATACAGTTCATATATCTGAGACCTTTGATGTTTGCCATAGTCCGGTGTCCAATGAAAATACATATGTTGATGAAATATAATGTATTCATCAATTGCCACAAAGCCATACAAGTAGGAGGCCAGAGCCCACTCCTTCTTCTGTTTTGCTCTAAGCGGGTCTCCTAAGGCACAGGCAGTTCATACTGGAAAAGAAAAGTGTATATTCTGTTGTTTTTTTTTATTAAATCGTTTAAAGGTGTGTTACCCAAAACATGATCTGACCAGCAAAAGATACTATTTATCACAGGTTTCGTGCAGAGTGAGGCCACCCCCTTAGCAACCACAACTGTAGACCCACTCACATACACGAACATATTGTCACACATGTGTCAACATATAGGTCTAAATGAATTCACGAAAGATTACGCAAAGAACTTTTCAGCCAAGAACCGTGTAATGTCAAACAAGGAAGTTTAAAAAAGTACTTTGAGAAGTATCTGAATGAAACTCGTTTCTGAGATGAACGTATATACCACAAACCTGTACTATGCGTTCTGAAATATAAATTGCCAATCAACATTTATGTGAATATGAATTCTGCTTCATAAGTAACTAGGACACGCTAGTGATTTGTTGCTGTTATACGATAATATGCATTTAATGTGGTGACTAAAGACAGATATTACGACCACTGTAACTTTAGGGTAGGGTTGTGAAAAAGCACTGGAGTAAATCGAGAAATTTTTGGAGAAGACGAAGGAATCGACCTTCCGTAAGGAAGGATGTACAAATAAACAGGTTCTTAAGAACCTTCGTGAAATCTGTATGTAATAAAGCAAATGCTGTTTCATAGAGAAAAGGGTAATATCATGCACTAAAGACGTATTCTCAAAGATCTGGATGGATAAGCGATGCCATGGCAAATGAATATGAAGATATAAGTTTAACTGTGCAGACTAATGGAATAAGTAGGTGTACTCTAGCCTTAAGCCTTGATCGTAAACCTTCAAGAACTATCATTCACTGTCTTTGTGCGAAAATATTCTGTTGATATGTAATAGATTAAAGTGAGCTTTTCACCTCATGATGTAAGAGTAAGGAATTAAATAGAGTAGAAGGAATTTAAAAATGAAATGTAAACTAGTAATTTATGACGGGATTTCTTTCTTTACTATATATTTACTTTATATTAAAATGCGTTTCTACAATAATATTTTAGGCTTGCATACAATGCATATGACATGACGTTTTTGTTTCTAGGAAGACTTGCGTGAGATTATTGGGATGTTTACATAGTCAGTGCCGTAGCCGCTCACATTGAGTGTGATGAAGAGGCTAACATTTTGCCAGCGCCATTCTCCACCAAAAGTTCATGTGGAACAGCCGTAATTGCTAATGAGCAAAAGTCATAAGTGTTACTTTACACAAAGAGTGCTAGTAACAATTTACGCTTGAATACTTACCAAATGTTCTTGATTTTTCGCACGTGAGTTGCCTCGTCTCTCATTGGGCGTCTCCCCAGGTGGCGGATAACAGGGATGCTCACTAGATATGGCGGGCCTGCAAAATAAAATACCGGTGGCAGACCCCAACTAGCACAAAGGGAGAACAGATCACGAAGCCGTACAGAAGGCAGTCTGTCTAGCAAAGATCATTTCTGAAATGAAAACAGCAGTGACAGAAGCTTAAAGGCATCAGCCCAGCCACTGTACTTACCGGCGCAGAATTAGTGAGGCGGTGAGGTGACACCTAAATTGTTAAGAATCCCTAGGAAGTTTTACACTGGATGTATCATTATATGCCAACCCATGAGAAAAGTAAGGTAAACAGGAAGGACAAATTGCATATATCAGAAACGTTTAAAGTACTATTATGGAATCTAGGAGGCCAGACAGAAACAGAACACTATAGAGATGTCATTTTTCTTTTTTGACTTAGTTTTAGGGGGACAGTTAGTACTTTCTTTTATAGTAAAAGGGACTCGCATAATATGTAAGTTCAGAATGTTGATACCTCTGGAAATATCGTTCTTTTGTTATCTTGCTACAGTCTCTTTTCACTTTGTGGATTATCTGCTCTGCTCCTACCCTCTATCTGTTCGAATGTGGGTAATTACGTAAGTTATCGTTTTGGGGATTAATGATAAGTATGACAAGTAAGACACATTGTATTGTTGTTATTTACTTACTCGGCACTAATGATATTCTCTTATTATTTTCATTTTTACAGCTCATATCTTGGAAATGTCAGTGAATGTAATCTGTTCGGCCGCTATTACGGCTATCTCATTGAGATAACTAATAACTGCAGTAACTATATTAAAAAAAGTGTTTATTTCGTCGAATGAGAATTTCAGATATATACAGATGAAACATCAGAAAAACATGAAAATAATTACGAAATAAATAAAAGTATAAACTACAAGAAACTGGTAAAAATAAAAGAATATAAAAAATTGTTAAATTTATGATACTATGGCCTAGAACGAAACAAGATAAAGCATTGTCTCACTCACTCTACAACGAACAGTAATTTTTCTTCCACTACCAGGAGAATACACTAATGTGACCCTATTTTTTATTTACTTTTTTTTTCTTCCATAGGTATTATAATTCCCAAAATCTATAATTACTATACAATTTTTTACACTTCATAAGACAGACACAAGATGGCGGATGTTCATAGTTAGTTTGCAATTGTGATCTGCAAATGTTTTCAAAGAAGTATTTATTGACAGATGAGTTGTGCTACTCGCGAATACCATCTGTCACTTGTTTACAAACTCGTAGCAATATGACCATTGGTAGCTTGTACAAAATGTTCTTGTACACTGATCTGGTCAGGGCTAGAAGTCACCATTTTATGATGGATTCGTTAAATACAGGTAAAGTATCAGTTCAAATAACCGAGGGCGAATTCGCCAATGAAAATGTAAATGACTTTCCGATTCACCTACTGCGAGAGGAACTATCGCTGTGTCTGTTGTTGTGGCACCTGGTCTCGTTACGCAGATCTTACAAGAATTAAAGGCTGCAAAAAATAGTATGACTTAAGTGCTTACTACTACAAATCAGTTTCATGATAGTATGAAACAAAAAATAGGTACTATGATTAAAAAAACAAGGTAGTTTGAGCACTATGATGAGTACTATGGTTCGAAACAAGGTGTTATAAGCTAAAAATTTCGTACCACGAATCAAAAGTAAGACAATTTGGTTAGTAAACAAGATTATTTGGCTAGTCAGGATGTACACGTTACTGAAGAGGACAGAGATCAAACCGAAAAATTAACTGAAGTATGTACCGAACAAGGTACTTTAGTAAAGATACTTATGAACATTTAGGAAAGACACATAAAGCTTTAAACCAAGATTTACAAGTAAGAAATGGCACAGCCTATGCAGGTAAGACTGCTGATGTTTGTGACAGTCCAGTGTCTCCTGAAAACAAGTATAAAGAGGAAGTACACAGTAGGAAACAGTTCCTCAAAATGTTTCAACTGTGGGTATGAGGGCAGAGCCCATTCTTCTTCCGCTTTTTTAGAAAAAAGTCTAGTAAAACACAAACAGTTTCTAATATCCACAACTGTGGTGAATAATAAGAATGGTCAAAAACTGTACAACAACAGTTGCGGTGCAGGTTACTTCTCATATAGCGGTATGTCACAAGATGGCAATGCCAGTCTGGTGATGTAAGCAATGATGCTTCCACTTCCTTGCACTCTATACGTATAACGTGACCCAGGTTGTAGCAACAAACTGAGAAGTGACAGAAACCCTGCCGGTTACCGCACTCCCGATCTAGGACAGTACAATGAACATGGCAAATCACAATATGTGACATTTCACACATACTAGGGCCACTAGAATGGAGTGGAATAATTTTATTCTAAATAGCAAGGACCTTCACGCTTCAGTTACTTATTAGCTTCAGCATCCAGCAAGAAAATGAAGGAATTATATTCCCACAAGGACATAAGAAAATAATTTCACAAGTGCTTGCAAGCATTTAATGGAGATGGAAGTCCACCCAAGGATATGTAACGTCATGATTATTGCAGACACAGTCGGGTATCACCGAATTTTTTTCAGATCGTAACTCAACTACAGTGAAATAAAACTAAACAGCTATTAATCTGCTTTCGTGAAATAAGTAATATCCTGGTTCTATACCTAACATGCTTTAGATCTGTTATCTACTATCATGATTAAGTAATCAACGATGCACTAGTAACTAGTTACAGCACATCAACAGGAATACACTTGAATGAGAATTTCACTCTGCAGCGGAGTGTGCGCTGATATGAAACTTCCTGGCAGATTAAAACTGTGTGCCCGACCGAGACTCGAACTCGGGACCATTGCCTTTCGCGGGCAAGTGCTCTACCATCTGAGCTACCGAAGTACGACTCACGCCTGATACTCACAGCTTAACTTCTGCCAGTACCTCGTCTCCTACCTTCCAAACTTTACAGAAGCTCTCCTGCGAACCTTGCAGAACTAGCACTCCTGAAAGAAAGGATATTGGAAGGTAGGAGACGAGGTACTGGCAGAAGTAAAGCTGTGAGTACCGGGCGTGAGTCGTGCTTCGGTAGCTCAGATGGTAGAGCACTTGCCCGCGAAAGGCAATGGTCCCGAGTTCGAGTCTCGGTCGGGCACACAGTTTTAATCTGCCAGGAAGTTTCAGGAATACACTTGTTATAGTGAGCGCTGAAAAGTGTTATGACCACTGTAACATTAGATTAGGTTTATTGAAGGGTATCGGAGTCGATTGGCACTTAAATGCTCAATGTTTGGGATGATGGAATTCTAGAGGAGGTGGATGACTCGACATTCCACCAGATATGGAATTTCAATAATGGATGAGTAACAGCTGTACAAGATATTTTGTTAAATGTGTAAGTGGTAAAACAAGTACTGACTCACGCAAAAGTAGGCAGTTTGTTCGTTTCCAGGGAACTGGGTAGATCAGTTAAGTTGCGGCCAACACTCATGAAAGTGGAAGCTTAACTGTGCTGAATACCGGAATAAGTATGTATACTTTGATCTGAAGTCTTGAGTGTAGAACTTCCAGTACTACTCATTCGTGGGTGTAAAATGAAAGCATTCACTTTATGTGATAAATGGATAGTATTTTTCCTACCAGCTAATTGCAAAGTTAATGAACTATGTCTAGTGGAAGTAATGCAACTGATGAACTACGAAATGATAAATCATTTGAGTACTTCTTTTCTGGTACAGAGATGATCATCTCATGTGATGTGATGTAAGCCACACCGGTATTTGTAGTTAGCAATGACTAATGCTATGCCTTATTATTTACCTTGTGATACCATGAGATTCAAATGTGAGAATGATCTTAATCACTGTGATAACTAAATGTGAACAGTTTGTAAGCAGTAGCAGGAGACTGTAAGGAGGTAACAGTAAATTGAAATGAGAATGTAGTAAGGTAAAGTCATAGCTCTGCAATGATCTGACATGGCAATATTTAGGCTAAATTACTTAGCATATAACCTTATAAATAATAGTTAATAATAATTTGGTTCACTACTGTCAATTATCAAATCGTAACATTACACTTGATGTGCTGAAGACAACCCCAAACATGAATTTTTGAAACATTTATGATATACAACGTTCTAATGATACTGAACCAAAAAACTTAAAAAATGTGCATGATTAGAGAAGCACATGATACTTGTAAACATATGTATAGGTAAGTGAATAATATCTACCACTTGCTGTCCTAGTGAGTAAAAGAAAAGAATTGTGGCTATGTCACACTTAGTGGTAATTGCCTACAAGAGTAATTTTACTTAATGTTTTGTACTTATTTATTATAAATAGATAACTAGATAAGAAATACTGCAGATTTCATGCAATTGTCTCAATAAAATGTAATTTACGTGATAAATTTCGAGGTGAAGATTATTTTTTATCTCCTTTGGTTGAGACGGGTATCTGAAGATATTGATACTTGTTATACGCTATTTCGCATATTGAAAATTCTGTGAATAATATATAACCACGAAATATTACCTCTTTGTTAAATGGAAGTCCTCAAAGAACAAGAAAAATAATTCTAAATGTCTAAATAATTGTAAATTGAGATTTTAAGTTGATTAGCAATTAGATTACTCGTGACTGAGACCTGAACATATAACCACGAAATATTACCTCTTTGTTAAATGGAAGTCCTCAAAGAACAAGAAAAATAATTCTAAATGTCTAAATAATTGTAAATTGAGATTTTAAGTTGATTAGCAATTAGATTACTCGTGACTGAGACCTGAACATGTATAAAGAACTTTGTTAGTAAAGCAAGGAGGAGAACAAATTCGATTTATGCAATCTAAATAACTAACTGTGCCATATACTTTCAGAACTCATGGTGAAAGTAAAGGAAAGATGAAACAATGATAGATAATAATGCGAAACTGTACTGACAAGTGGAAAAGCCAGTTGCCATTCGAAGCATGTTTTAGTTACCAATGACGGACTGTTGCGGGGATGGACAGTGATTCAACTAGCGGAAGATCTTCGCTACTTCCTGTGAGTAACAGCAGATATTGCAAAATCGCTGGTACCATACACGCACGAAGGCGTCCGGAATTTAAAGCACACGAACAGAGAACTTGTTTGTGCCACTCAGTTTGGCAGCGTGGCGCAACGTAGCCTGTAAGCCGCGCTGGTTTAAATTTAAGCGTTGTCGGTGTTCTGGTATGCAAACATCTAGTTACTTGACGTTCAACGAACAATCAACGGATTTCAAAAATAACAAGATCACACACAGAGAAACTATTTGTTGGGCCTGTGATTGGTTATCTATACACTGGTCATTAAATAATTAAGACGATTTGAAACTGGCCGCGGATTTCCCCAAAATAAGAAGTGCTGAAGTTATAACTGTCATGGTCATGAAATGATATTCCTAACTCTAACTAAACTCACGAAATTTCCCAAATAATTTTGATGTAAAGTGATGTTGACTTGCGTCACTTAGAGAAAACAGATTAACTGCAACCTAAAGCGTACGCATATATCTCGTGTGTGCACCTCTTCTAATTCCTGTCTCCATATTCTTTCACGTGATTCGTCAAATGTGGACGTCATCATAATATCCTTGAACCCTGTCCTGAGCGGTCTTGAGGTGTCCTGCACACTGACTCAAAAAAGCCTTTTTTGTAAATTCCTAGTTTCCACTGATTGGTTATGGGTCTTATGCAATCGATTCTGCAATCCTCCGAGTCCTGGCCGTCGTAGGCAACACAATCGTCACCAGTCCGTCCCAGCTGAAACTTCCATCAAAATTTATGTAAATAAAAGAACTTACCATTTTATAAACTCAGTTAAAGAAACAAACCAAAGTAAAGATCAAATAATCTGTGCTCTTATGTAATGTGTGTTGAAAGAAACTAAATGGATAACAAAACTTTTTTCTTGTGATAGTTTTGGAAAGTTAAAACCTTTTACACAAATTGAAAAACTAAATAAGACGAAAATTTTATTTTTAACTATGCCTATATGTATGTACAACGTGAGGGTTAAAGAAGAACAGTACAAGACTTGGCTTTAGCTCACAATTCAGCATTTGTATGAACTTATTCAGCCCAAAATTTTACATTTATATGAACTGAGTATGGTCGGAGGGTCCTGCCTCAATTTTTATTTTCAGGATTTTTCTGCTGGCCTCTGACTCATGCAGTCAGGGACAATAATCAGTTAATCCCCTGAGTGTAATGTGATGATCCAAACCGTAACTACAATAATCTGCCGTTTTCAACGAACAAGCTTTTATAAATCACATATCCTAGTAACTATTTGTGATCATCGGGCACTTAAAAAGTGAAAAGTATATACGGTTGATTTCGCCAAGCCAACGCGACCATATTCATGCCGCAACTAAGAAGGCATTGCAGAGACACAATTTTCTTTTGTGCTATAGACGAATGTTGAAAATTAGGTGGACTGATAAGGTAAGGAATAAGGAGGTCCTACGCAGAATGGGAGAGGAAAGGAATATGTGGAAAACACTGATAAGGAGAAGGGACAGGATGATAGGACATCTGCTAAGATATGAGGGAATGATTTCCATGGTACTAGAGGGAGCTGTAGAGGGCAAAAACTGTAGAGGAAGACAGACATTGGAATACGTCAAGCAAATAATTGAGGACGTAGGTTGCAAGTGCTACTCTGAGATGAAGAGGTTAGCACAGGAAAGGAATTCCTGGCGGGCCGCATCAAATCAGTCAGTAGACTGATGACCAAAAAAAAAAAAAACTTATCTTTAGGAGGACAATTAATATTTTCTTTTATAATAAAAAAGAAACTTGCATAATATGTAAGCTTAGAATGTGGATAACTCTGGAAATATCTTTTTTATGTTGTCTTGCTACATTCTCTTGTCACTTCTTGCGTTATCTGTTCTCCTTCTACCCTCTGTCTGCACGGATACGTGTAATTACGTAAGTTACTGTTTTGGAAAAATAATAATACGTACGCTCAATGAGGTACATTGTTTCGTGGTTATTTACTTCCTTGCCCCTTTATTTCCTTGTGTTTCAACAGCTCATACTTTGGAAGTGTTGGTGAGTTTGCTTCATGACTAAAAAAGGCCGGCCTGGACGTGGCTGCCATTACGGTTATCTCATTGAGACAACTCATAAGCGGCTTTCTTCTATTTTTCCTCGAAGTTCAATGCAATGGTGCGAACAATATTGTTGCACATAAAATATCGAAAATTCACAGAATAATTAAGCAAGCCAACTACTTATAAAACACAACATTTCGTATTTTTCATTTAACGCTTGATCTGGACCGTCAATGTAACACTGACACTACAACAGGAACAAGAACCAGGGAAAACTAATATTGATAGTGCCGCCATCACCGAACGAAAACAAAATTACTGTGAACAGTGAGATTTCATAATTAGGTGTTCGTCTATTCTGAATCACAGAAAAAATAAATAAAATGATTACACACTTCTCGTGGGAGACTTAAACGCTCAAATGCATAAGAGACCTATCAAGAATACAATGGGTACAGAGAATGAAGATACACTGAATAACAGCAAGAAGAAGCTAATGGAATTCGCCACAAACACGACATGCATAAATTTACATTGGCAGCTCGAGGTACAGCTACAACAGTAGAGTATATTCCTGCAAATAAATAGGCATGGCTAAGAATAAAATACGCAAGAGTCTACCGAAGTTTGAATGTATCGTCAGATCACTTTTTAGTAATATGTGGCATAACTTTTTTTAAAAAAGATTAAAGAAACCTAGCATAAACACCCCCTGAGATTTAACAACTTGTAAGGTGCACCTGCTCTAAGAATATAGTATCAAACAATTACATAAAAATAAACTAAACCGGAAATCCCAAGTGAAACAAGTAATTAACAACGTAAATGAAGGATGAAATACTAATAAAGAACGTATAACTCCAGCAGCCGATGAAGCATTAGAAATGAGGGAAAAGAAATATTCTAAAACGGGATAACGATCTGGAATAATCATGTTGTTGTTGTTGTGGTCTTCAGTCCTGAGACTGGTTTGATGCAGCTCTCCATGCTACCCTATCCTGTGCAAGCTTCTTCATCTCCCAGTACTTAACTGCCACCCACATTCTTCTGAATCTGCTTAGTGTATTCATCTCTTGGTCTCCCTCTATGATTTTTACCCTCCACGCAGCCATCAAATACTAAATTTGTGATCCCTTGATGCCTCAGAACATGTCCTACTAACCGGTACCCTCTTCTAGTCAAGTTGTGCCACATACTCCTCTTCTCCCCAATTCTATTCAGTACTTCATCATTAGTTATGTGATCTACCCATCCAATCTTCAGCATTCTTCTGTAGCACCACATTTCGAAAGCTTCTATTCTCTTCTTGTCCAAACTATTTATCGTCCATGTTTCACTTCCATACATGGCTACACTCCATACAAATACTTTCAGAAACTACTTCCTGACACTTAAATCTATACTCGATGTTAACAAACTTCTCTTCTTCAGAAACGCTTTCCTTGCCATTGCCAGTCTCCATTTTATATCTTCTCTACTTCGACCATCATCAGTTATTTTGCTCCCCAAATAGCAAAACTCCTTTACTACTTTAAGTGCCTCATTTCCTAATCTAATTCCCTTCAGCATCACCCGACTTAATTCGACTACATTCTATTATCCTCGTTTTTCTTTTGTTGATGTTCATCTTACATCCTCCTTTCAAGACACTGTCCATTCCGTTCAACTGCTCTTCCAAGTCCTTTGCTGTCTTTGACAGAATTACAATGTCATCGGCGAACCTCAAAGTTTTTATTTCTTCTCCATGGATTTTAATACCTACTCCGAATTTTTCTTTTGTTTCGTTTACTGCTTGCTCAATTTACAGATTGAATAACATTGGGGAGAGGCTACAACCCTGTCTCACTCCCTTCCCAACCACTGCGTCCCTTTCATGTCCCCCGACTCTTATAACTGCCATCTGGTTTCTGTACAAATTGTAAATAGCTTTTCGCTCCCTGTATTTTACCCCTGCCACCTTCAGAATTTGAGAGTGTTCCAGCCAACATTGTCAAAAGCTTTCTCTAAGTCTACAAATGCTAGAAACGTAGGTTTACCTTTCCTTAATCCTTCTTCTAAGATACGTCGTAGGGTCAGTATTGCCTCACGTGTTCCAACATTTCTACGTAATCCAAACTGATCTTCCCCGAGGTTGGCTTCTACTAGTTTTTCCATTCGTCTGTAAAGAATTCGCGTTAGCATTTTGCAGCTGTGACTTATTAAACTGATAGTTCGGTAATTTTCACATCTGTCAACCCCTGCTTTCTTTGGGATTGGAATTATTATATTCTTCTTGAAGTCTGAGGGAATTTCGCCTGTCTCATACATCTTGCTCACCAGATGGTAGAGTTTTGTCAGGACTGGCTCTCCCAAGACTGTCAGTAGTTCGAAAGGAATGTTGTCTACTCCCAGGGCCTTGTTTCGACTTAGGTCTTTCAGTGCTCTGTCAAACTCTTCACGCAGTATCATATCTCCCATTTCATCTACATCTACCTCCTCTTCCATTTCCATAATACTGTCCTCAAGAACATCGCCCCTGTAGAGACCCTCTATATACTCCTTCCACCTTTCTGCTTTCCCTTCTTTGCTTAGAACTGGGTTTCCATCTGAGCTCTTGATATTCATGCAAGTGGTTCTCTTCTATCCAATTGTCTCTTTAATTTTCCTGTAGGCAGTATCTATCTTACCCCTCGTGAGATAAGCCTCTACATCCTTACATCTGTCCTCTAGCCATCCCTGCTAAGCCATTTTGCACTTCCTCTCGATCTCATTTTTGAGACGTTTGTATTACTTTTTGCCTGCTTCACTTACTGAATTTTTGTATTTTCTCCTTTCATCAATTAAATTCAGTATCACTTCTGTTACCCAACGATTTCTACTAGCCCTAGTCTTTTTACCTACTTGATCCTCTGCTGCCTTCACTATTTCATTCCTCAAAGCTACCCATTCTTCTTCTACTGTATTTCTTTCTCCCACTCCTGTCAATTGTTTCCTTATGCTCTCCCTGAAACTCTGTACAACCTCTGGTTCTTTCAGTTTATCCAGGTCCCATCTCCTTAAATTCCCACCTTTTTGCTGTTTCTTCCTGTTTTAATCTACAGTTCATAACCAATAGATTGTGGTCAGAGTCCACATCTGCCCCTGGAAATGTCTTACAATTTAAAATCTGGTTCCTAAATCTCTGTCTTACCATTATATAATCTATCTGAAACCTTCTAGTATCTCCAGGGTTATTCCATGTATAAAACCTTCTTTCATGGTTCTTGAACCAAGTGTTAGCTATGATTAAGTTACACTCTGTGCAAAATTCTACCAGGCGGCTTCCTCTTTCATTTCTTAGCCCCAATCCATATTCACCTACTACGTTTCCTTCTCTTCCTTTTCCTACTGCCGAATTCGAGTCCCCATGACTATTAAATTTTCGTCTCCCTTCACTACCTGAATAATTTCTTTTATCTCATCAGACATTTCATCAATTTCTTCATCGTCTGCAGAGCTAGTTGGCATATAAACTTATACTACTGCAGTAGGCGTGGGCTTCGTGTCTGTCTTGACCACAATAATGCGTTCACTATGCTGTTTGTAGTAGCTTACCCGCACTCCTATTTTTTTTTTATTAATTATTAAACCTACTCCTGCATTACCCCTATTTGATTTTGTATTTATAACCCTCTATTCACCTGACCAAAAGTCTCGTTCCTCCTGCCACCGAACTTCACTAATTCCCACTATATCTAACTGTAACCTATCCATATCCCTTTTTAAATTTTCTAGCCTACCTGCCCGATTAAGGGGTCTGACATTCCACGCTCCGATCCGTAGAACGCCAGTTTTCTTTCTCCTGATAACGACGTCCTCTTGAGTAGTCCCCTCCCGGAGATCCGAATGGGGGACTATTTTACCTCCGGAATATTTTACCCAAGAGGACGCCATCACCATTTAACCATATAGTAAAGCTACATGCCCTCGGGAAAAATTACGGCTGTAGTTTCCCCTTGCTTTCAGCCGTTCGCAGTACCACAACAGCACGGCCGTTTTGGTTAGTGTTACAGGACCAGATCAGTCAGTCATCCAGACCGTTGCCCCTTCAACTACTGAAAAGGCTGCTGCCTATCTTCAGGAACCATACGTTTGTCTGGCCTCTCAACAGATACCCCTCCGTTGTGGTTGCACCTACGGTACGGCTATCTGTATCGTTGAGGCACGCAAGCCTCCCCACCAACGGCAAGGTCCATGGTTCATGGGGGGGGGGGGGGGGGGGGGCGGGTGGTACCGAAGACTAGACTGCTTAATTTCAATTACAAAATGTACGATACTATTTAAACAAGAGTGTAATAGCGATAGTACATATGTTAGAGGTACAACATGGTTTTAGAAAGGTAGATCGTATTCTGATTATCTTTTCACTGTGTCGCAAGTAACTGCAAGTAAATGAGAGAAGAACAGAATTTCGATTACCAACTAATTATGCGTTTATCGATTACGGAACGGTATTTGAGAAAGAAATTCGGAAAATGCTATGAGACTCACTAAAGGAAATGATTACAGCTATTCAGGCATTGTACAAAGATAATAAAATAAGATCCGTACTGCGAGGAAAAGGACAGCATCCGCAGATATTAATTACTGAGTTAGACAATCCTTTACAACTTTTTGTATTGTAGTTATCGTTCATAAATTGTTGATTATATTAAATGTCACATGAGGAAGTGATAATTTTAACTTCATGACGAAGCTGTTTGCTGATGATCAGCTAATAGCAGAAGAATCTGAAGAAACTGGTCAGACTGCAGTAAAGGAGTTGAATCAAATTGTCGCACAAAAGTGAAGACGTTTCAAGGATTCGAACGCATAAGAGCCAGAATTGTTATATGTGTACAAATAATTGAACAAGTAAGAGAGTTTAAATATTTGAGGTGCAATTTTAAATTTCCCAAGTCAGGTGATGTAAACCTAAAATTGGCCAGAGTCTGACATTTCTGTGAAGCCATACCAAGTACATTAAAACATAACTTACGGAAATAAACATTAACTGACGACCCGGCAGCATGCTGCAGGTAAAAAATCGGCCCGAAACTTGCCTTACAATTGAAATAAATGGTTGTAGCTCCGTCATAAACTGCATTGAGAAATTTCTATTTTATTTCTTGATGATGACTAGTTTCAGACATCTGTGTCCATTTTGAAACCATCCTACGGAGATAATTGCAGTTGACATGACAATTTTGTACAAACGAAGTACAATCATAATACACAAATATACATTTAAGCTATAGAAATTTCTCATCGTTCGATTTCACAAGTTGCCTTACTAGCTACACGCCGTTCTGTTAGTATATCAAATGTAGGCAATATCTCACGTACATAAAATGCCGCTGCGGTGATCAAAGCGGTGCTATGAGCGACTTAACAATAGTAAAATAGTTAGGTTCACAAGTTGCCTTACTAGCTACACGCCGTACTGTTAGTATATCAAATGTAGGCAATATCTCACGTACAAAAAATGCCGCTGCGGTGATCAAAGCGGTGCTATGAGCGACTTAACAATAGTAAAATAGTTAGGTTCAGGGGTAATGTTAGTCAAAGTAACTAAAAGGCGTTTGTCCTGCATTTAATGAATTAAGGGCATACAGCGGGGACGATACAAGAAAAGATGGAAGTGCTGCACGTTGCTCCTAAATGCCTGCAGTTGGACATTATTAAAGGACTAGAAATTAACAGAATAAAATAAAAAAATCAAATATAGTTGGCCTCTGTAATAACAAAATGAGTGAAAGGTTCAACAACCAACTTGAAGGGATGTTTTGTGACGTCTGCAACGACCAAACACAAGGATCAACAACGAACAAAATGCAAAAAAATAAAATTAAAATAAAAACATAAAAAGCGTTTCTAGGCGCTTCAGTCCGGAATCGAGCCGCTGCTACGGTCGCAGATTCCAATCCTGCCTCGGGCATGGATGTGCCTGATGTCCAACAGTTAGTTAGGTTTAACTAGTTCTAAGTCTAGGGGATTGATTATTACACCGCTGTCTGCTACTACTGTACCATAACCTTAAAGTTGGAGGCAGGTTGTGAAATAAAACTACCTTGTTAAAGCAATTACGGCATAACGCAATAGAGCAGTGTTACCCTCTGAGAGGAATTTTGTTACATTGTCCGCGTTTTACCTAACGGAGGTGGCTATCGGAAGTGAAAGTCAGAATTACGTAAATATTTGAACAGCAACAAATAATGTTTTACCTAGCTACACCGTTTACAGAATAAGAAAAACGGTCGCCAGCATAATTAGGCAGGAGAAAGATTAACGTTCTTGTTTAAGACAGTAGGTATGAGTAACTTTAATGGACAAACACAATCTATACTTTGCCACACGCGAGTGCAATGAACTCTGACACATACATATGTTCACGGTGAGGTTGAAGCTAACAGCTAGAGCAGCACAAACTATTTGCAAAAATACAACAGATGACGAAATACACTATTACTTTCAGGGCTTATTCAGACTGAATGGTCTTTATAACATTACTATTAATATTCAGTGCAGAATCATTAATTGGACATAGGTTCAGTATTATTGTTCAATTACTTTCCTAGCTGACATAAAATTATAAATGCAGTTCACTGCATAATTATGAACTGGTCACAGGTTAAATATCTCTCAACAAATACTATTCTATTTAGAATGAAAGTTAAATGGAATTCACTAACAGATTACTTTTCATTGTCTTTTGAATAAAGAAGTTACTGTTTTCATAGATAGTTGTCTTTCTATTACTCGTTGTGCAGTATGAGCACAATAGGCAAACTATGGATCCTGTTACAACATTAATATGCACTTTTAATACCCAAGAGAGACAAACACTTAGCAAACATGAATATTTAACTTTCCACTATTGCGGTTTTCCACTTTTACTGCAGTGAAACACAATGTTGACAAATTTGCAAGAGACTGACTCACCTTTAAAATTTACTACAGGCAGCACTATGATTGTTAACTAAGCAACACTTCATAAGCCTCAGTGTTAAGAACTTCCAATCATTAAAAGAAGCAGCAAATTGTCTTTATTACCACAGTCTTCTACTTTCAAGTAAACGATTAAATAGGCGACTTTGAAACTTCACAAAACTACATTTACTACCTCTCACAATTTCACTAAATCCACAGTAAATCTGAATATTCCCTTCTTACCAAAGATCAAACAACATTATTTAAATTATTTGCCCTTGAGGCTTTCATTTCTTCCTAAAACTAGGACACTCGGTAATCATAGTTCAAATGGAGAGGAACCTGAGAGGTGTTTTAACAGGGAAAAAAATCAAGGAAGGTACATGAATTCAGTTATAAGTTACCTTATATTTGAGCACACTAACACATTCAATAAGCTGATCCTTCACTGTACATTATTATAGTACTCCTTTACAGTGATTGCGCAATGTGTGGCAACTACATGTTGGTAGGTGGATTTGCAGGCAGCATTGCTGTACTCTGTCCCTTCTTGGTGGCGATGATGGATACCAATTCCAGAATCGTTCCAGCTATTTATCCATCCATCCGAGGCATTGGAAAGTGGCAGAAAAAGCCTCTCTCGGAACCAGCACAACATACAACTTTTACGTGGCCAGTGCACAGTTTGGTAGCTCGTCCCCGACTGACTCTTGGTTCCACCTTTTCTACCTAGCCAACCACAATTTGCGCGCGCTACACAGTTCCGTTCCCGAGGGGAACCAGTACACCTTTTACATACAAACTAACTGAGAACCCTAAGGGAAGGTCAGCAGTTTACATAACAGCAAACAAAGATTTTAAATAAAACAGAACATTTGCACATATTGACATTTCTATAAAAAAATTATTCACACAGAAATAACAATTATATACAGTAACTTTTGTCTCCCTCCAATTGGGACAAAGAATTTAAATGACAGATACACTACAATGCATAGAATCAAGCCACGACATCAAAGTTTTAAACAAAGAAAAGAGTATACAATTTTGTGTTATCTATTAAATCAAACACATTTACAGAAGCTCAACGATGTAAGATTAAACCAAAGCAAAAGGCAAAATAAATACGTACAGCATTAGAGCCATGGTGTTACATGATGACCTCAGATGTTAAGTCCCATAGTGCCTAGAACCATTTTTCGGTTTTTTGATATGACGTAGTTTTGGCTCTGTTTAAACAGGAAGTGCAGTTACCAGTATCTTGGGGGGAGGTACCACCTCCTGCTATGGAATGTGTACTGCTAGAGTACATATACTGTAAACAGTTGGTTACCTTATGTCACGGCATAATGTCATCGTGTATTCTACGTTGCTTTTGACCAGTTCCGCACTACAGGCTTTTGCGAAATATTCTGGTTATTTTGCAATATGAGGAGCATGGCTCCCTACAATAGAGTGTAGGAGACGAAGCTGCATAGCGTGTTCGTTGGTATGACTGCTGTCCCTTGCAATGCTACAAGGATTAAACTGCGTTTCCTACATGCAAATTTTGAATAGCATATGTTTGGTGCATATCAGTGCTGTTGATTCGGCTGTAAATATTTTGTCTAACGTGGTTTCTCGTTTGATTCGTACGTAATGGTTTGCTGTACGTCAGTGTTTGGATGACGATGTATTTTAAGTGGTTATAAAGCAATTGTAATCAGTCCTAATGCCAGTTGCTTTTGCTTGTCGTTGGTTTACGTGGCAACTGGGTTAGTATAAGTTGGTACTTATTTTGGACTTCGTGAGTGCTTGAGCACGCTATGCCGTAGTAACGAAATTGTAAATATTTTTGATCATTGTACGAATGCTACAGCCTTAAATGGCTTGCCGTCATTCCTGCGAAAGAATATATTACCTCATAAAGTTCGTCAAACGTTTTGCTGTGTGAAAAATCAAAATTTCTTTGTCTAATACCGAAAAAGCTGTTAATATGAACAGTACCCAAGACTGGTGTGGTTTCTCAATTTGTTTTCGTTCATTTCCTCACTGTATGATAGATAAAACGGAATAGGCTTTCTAATATTGCAGCAGTTGTAACGTGCGGCAAATAAACGAGTATGTTTTGGTACAAATGGTGATTTTATCTATCTTATTTAAATAAATAACACAACAGAATATAATTCACGAAGTACCGGCATCAAATGCCTGTTAGGCCAGCTACAAGCAAAAAATTTTATGTTAGGAAGTAGTTTCACGTTTCATTCAAATGCTCCAGTTTCTCAGGCATTAGACCCAAAAATATTAGTATTAGGACATTTTTCTGTAAATTTGGAATCGTCATATTATTCCATATAATTTGTGTGATATACCCGTTTCTTCTCATTTCCTCGTTCTAACAAACAATGTTTTGACCATTAATTCTGTAACTATTCCTGCCATTGTCAAAAATTATTCTCCGGTTAACTTCACTGACACTGCCAGAATCACCGGTTCAGTTATCCCGTGTTTGTTCTCCGGTTAGGCATTATTACGCGTTGGCACAACACGTTTTCTGCACTATTCCGAAAATAGAACTTAAGCGGCTGTTAACCAGGTACTGTTCAACGGACCATTGATAGTGTAGGGTTCTGGCAAAAATGTTCTGTCAGAATTTCGTTTTCTTGGATATACCGAGAAGATAACGTGTAACCTTTCTTACGTGTTATTCCTGTTAGTCCTTCATTTCCACACTGGTAGTGTGAATCTATTCATTTCGCTAATAATTATAACAACGCTTGTCATTGACACACACAGTCAACCACATAAAATAACAGCGATTGACATTTACCCGTTCGGATTTATTCGTCTCAGCTCATATAGCTCTCTCCCATTTTGCCTGTGTGAAAGATTTTATTTCTAGATGCGACGAGGATTCTCCTGGCACAGTCGTCACGTACCCTACGCACAAATTCAAAAATCGACTTATGATTCGCTCATAACTTAACGTGTTCAAAATTGTTCAGAAACCAACAGGGGTGCGTTTCAAATTCACATAAACAGCCGCAGATCAACGTGCGCTGGATGCTAGGCGCTTTGTGAAACAAGGTTTATTTCTTCAAAAATACGAATTTGGCGCTCCCTGAAATCGTCGCCCGGGGCAGACACCCCGGTTTGCCCTCAACCCCCCCCCCCCTCCCCAATAGATCCTGGTCTGGGGCCCCCAGTGACAAAAAACATAGGGAAGCCACCTCGACGCATGATCTCTTAACCATGCCGAACTCGTGGAGAGTGGTCTGATCTGCGGTCAGGGAAGCCACATCTCGCTAAATGGCGCCCCATATGTGCTCAGTATGGTTGAGGTTGAGTCACTTGGGGATCACAGCAAGTTTCCTCGTGTTTATGCTGTCTTTCTCAAAATGTTCTGATATAATTCAAGAATCTTGAATTGTTAGGTTAGTTGTTTACCACATGTCCACAAGATGCTCTTGACATATATACAGATGCACGTAACCTGACAATGATTTCTGCCTCTTTTTCCAGTGAGATGCAGTGGAAAATGTATAACTAGCCCCATTTCAGCTCATGTAAACATCCACATACGTTAACTTCTAAATTACCAATATGACAGGAGCTCGATTCGCAAGCCGATTTTGTCGCTTGATATTTGTCCTTTTCGTCAACAGTCCGTACCCTGCCGTCATTGTGTACCAACGTCTAACGCGACTCACTATAGTGTTGTACACGTAAAAAGGCGAGTTGTTGGGTAATTCAGAATGGTCCACTTGCCACCGTGACACTGCAGCCAACAGTGCCATTCTGCCACATCTGTCAGCACAACGTTGATTTTCATTTAGTTTATGTATAATGAGGCTAATTGACCTCTGTAGTATTCATTATGGATGGCACAACTAACACTACAAATATTACTTTAAAAAGGACGACGACAGTTTTTCTAGGAAGAGTGAGAAGCATAAACAGTGTCCCAACGTTGTAATCAAAAAAAGTGCAAATGTGTGTGAAATCTTATGGGACTTAACTGCTAAGGTCATCAGTCCCTAAGCTTACACACTACTTTACCTAAATATCCTAAGGAGAAACACACACACCCATACCCGAGGGAGGACTCGAACCTCCGCCAGGACCAGCTTCACAGTCCATGAGTGCTGAGCCTCAGACCGCTCGGCTAATCCCGTGAGGCGTTGTGGTCATCCCAGTGTTGTTAGTTACCAGTATAGTCGACAGCTCGAGTGTGAGACGGGGAAGAGACGCACACTGGTGACGACGCAAATCATTCTCTGAGCCCCTCTGCGGAGAACACAACACGCCGGTATTTCGGGAGACGTCTTAGCATGCTTTGAACATTTAATGGCGTTGCAGCTGCACCCGGTCTCATCTCTGTTCTCTGTGATGTGCGATAAGCGCTTTACACATGCGGGGCGGTGCGCTGTATTGAAAAGAATTAGTTCTGCATAGCATCTTCGTTGTCCGAAACTGAACTGGAGTATGATTACCTGCTCTTCAGCATGCCTATAAACACTCTGTAATTGTCGTCGGCGGTCCCTTCAGCAACACGTAGTTGTTCATGGTGGCTTATGGCTGTTATTCTGTCCGAAATGAAGTACTCACTGTGAACCCTTAGTGTAACACGCAAAAAGCGCAATGCCTGTACGACCTTGCATACTGAGTGTCGCTCACCCCAATCTAGCCACACTCAAAGCCGCTAATATCTATAGCTATATCCGCTACCATCACGAGATTTAAAGAGATCCGAGTCGCGTTAGGTTAAAGCCAAATTCCATACAGACAACAACCAAGGAAAATAGAAGAAAAGAAACTTCATGCATAGCAAATAGGGATAAAGCTAATGGCGGTATCAACTTACTTCACCAAAATATCAGGGGAATAAAGTAGATGAGCTGATAATGTGTCTAGATGATCTCAAAAATAAGAATGAGACTGATATACTTTGTCTGTCTGAGCACCATGTAACTGTGGGGATGGAAAATGTCAGTATAAATGGGTATAATTTAGCATCTTACACTTGTAGATCTAGTGTGGATAAAGGAGGAGTTGCCATTTTCATAAAACAAGGGTATAAGTACAGAACGGTTGAAGTAAGCAAATTTTGTGTTGATCAGCACTTTGGGGTTTGTGCATGTGAACTTCAACTAGATAATGTTGTGTTGATATTAGCAACAGTGTACAGGTCTCCACTAGGAGATTCGGAGCTATTCATAAAAAAATTTGACTCCCTATTAAGCTGTCTGTCACACAAAAAGAAGAAGTTATTAATCTGTGGTGATTTCAACGTTAACTTTCTAAGCAATTCTGATAGGAAAAGTACACTAGAAGTGTTGTTAACAACATATAACGTAGAATCAGTGATCAATTTCCCTACATGTGTAGCTCAGGACAGTAGTATTCTAATAGATAATGTATTTGTACAGCAAGAGGATTTAGAACACACACATGCTTTCCCTGTGGCAAATGGATTAACTGACCATGATGCACAAGTGATGAACTTACAAAACCTAACTGGGCGTACACTTCAGAAACCATTAAGTAAAAGAGTGAGGGTGCTCAACCAGGTATCTACAGATCACTTCAGAGAAAATTTAGGAAATGTAAACTGGGAACATGTATATAATGAGCCAAATGCTAATGATAAATGCAGCATATTTCTTGGTAAATTTATATCCCTTTTTGAACACTGTTTTCCAAAGAAAATTACTAAATGTAACACCACAAACTTTTCGAAGATACCTTGGATTACTACATGTATTAAAATGTCTTCAGAAAGAAAAAGAAAACTGTATGATACAGCAAGAACTAGTAAAGATCCAGAAGTAGTTTTACACTATAACAATTGTTGTAACATACTGAAAAAAGTTGTAAGGAAATCAAGAAATATGTATGTTAGAGAAGAAATGAACAACTCCATCAATAAAATAAAATCAATATGGAATGTTGTTAGAAGGGAGACAGGAAAAGTAACCACTGGGGTAGCTAGTATTACTGTTAAAGAGAATGAGACCATCTTAACCAACAGTAAACGGGTAGCCAATGTATTTAACAATCACTTCTTAAGTGTAGGAGAAAAAATTGGTGAGAATAGTTCAAAAGAAAAAGCCAGGTAGTACATGGAAGAGTCAGTTTATAAAAAATTTAGTCAGATTAAGTTTCATCTAACAACGTGAAATAAGTAAAATTATTAGATATTTGAAAAATTAATGTTCTGTTGGAGTAGATGACATCTCTAACATGTTATTAAAACAATGTGGAGCAATTACAGTTAATGTTTTGACTAACATATGTAATGCATCACTGACTCAGGGTATTTTTCCAGACAGGTTTAAATATGCCATTGTCAGGCCTCACAACAAAAAGGGGGAAAGATGTCAACAATTACCGGCCAGTATCCTTGCTTACAACATTTTCAAAAATTTTTGAGAAAGTAATGTACTCAAAAGCGTTTAGCAACTCAACAGTAATGGGATACTTAGTAAATCACAGTTTGGATTTCAGAAATGCTGTTCCACTGAGACAGCAATATACTATTTCACTGTCCACATAATAGATTCTTTAAATAGTAAAATGTCACCAGTGGGAATATTCTGTGACGTATCCAAAGCATTTGATTGTGTGAAACATGACATTTTGTTAGATAAATTACAATTCTATGGTATGAAGGGAACAGCATATGAGTGGTTTAAGTCATATCTACAGAACAGGAAATAAAAAGTCTCTTTATATGCTTCAAGTGATTCAAAGGAGATTGCCACTTCGTCTAACTGGGGTGAAATTACATTAGGTGTTCCACATGGTTCGATCATATGTCCCCTCCTGTTCTTGATATCCGTGAATGACCTCCCTTCCTATGTGAAACGAGATGCTGAACTGACACTGTTTGCTGATGATACAAGCATAATTATTAATCCATTAAAAGAAAGTCTCATAGAAAATGATACAAATAAAGTCTTTGGGAAAGTCATTAATTGGTTTTCTGTGAATGGGCTTGCTCTGACTTTGAAAAAACATAGTTTATCCAATTTTCTGCTTCAAAAAGTATAATTCCTTCAATAAACATAACACACCAAAAGAAGTCAGTATCCAGGGTTGAGCATATTAAGTTTTTAGGTGTACATATAGATGAGAATCTTAACTGGAAAAGTCATATTTTGGACCTCCTAAAGCGACTGGGTTCAGCAGCTTTTGCAAGCAGAATAATTGCCAATTTTGAGAATGTAGAAATTAGTAAGCTAACATACTTTGCATACTTCCATTCTCTGATGTCATTCTGAATAATATTCTGGGGCAACTCAACACTTAGGCAAAAGGTATTCACTGCTCAAAAGAAAGTAATTAGAATAATGTGTGTGCTTAATAGTCGCACATCCTGTAGGCCCCTGTTTAAAAGGTTAGGAATTCTTATAACTGCTTCACAGTACATTTACTCAGTAATGAAATTTTTTCTCAACAACATGGACAAGTTTAAAATCAACACCGACATTCATGATTACAATACCAGAAAAAAGAAAGACCTACACTATCCTTTAATTAACCTATCTTTGGCACAGAAAGGGGTAAAATATGCTGCTATAAAACTTTTTGATAAATTACCAGATGAAATAAAATGTCTGATAGACAGCAGTAATAGTTTCAAAAACAAATTGAAATCATACCTCCTTGACAACTCCTTCTACACCATAGATGAATTCTTGAATGTGAGTAAATAAATCTGGAGATATAATATATGCATTTTGTGCCATTTAAGGGAATGGCATAGATAATAGAAATATTTAGGTATAAGGCTATAATGCAAAAAAATAAAAGCTTGTTTCCTGTGCGCATTTCTTGTGCATTTGACACGTTCCACATCATAACGGTTTTTCCGTGTTATTGATCAATGGAACACGTAACTAACTAACTAGTGTGACACGTCATTGGCTATCTCTGATTCAGCTACTTATGTACCCTCTATTCTTGCTCCAGGTGATCTGGAATACTGATCGTGTTCAATCCTCATGTTAAAGGCCTATTGGAAGACGTCTAAGAAAGTCAGAGGTTCATTACTAAGATCGTAAGGATGGTCCATATAGAAAAGTACAATGATTCTCAGATATAACGTGACAGGAACATTCTGAAATTGCTCTCACGAAAATCTGTTGTATTATTGTTCGAGGGGTCATCATGAATTTTAACTGGCTCACACACTACACTTCGTGTTTTAAATTATCAACTATATCTTTTGTAGCATAAATACCGTCGTAAAGTGTCCGGTGTTTTCATGATCTGGAGTATTCATTTTTATTGTAACTTTGTGGTAATATGACCACCACACCACTATAGATGACCTATAAGCAGGTATTTGTATGATAAATCAGAATCGCTTATTTCACATCATGGATAGTAATTATTCAAGTGGTAATTACCCAGTTAGTATGACCATTTGTTTTTGATGAGAGCAGCATTTAAGAAATATACTATGGGTGGAACACACGTGATGGAAACAAGTAAGATGCGAATTTGTGTATGTGCTCCAAATATCCCCCTAAACCACTGGATCGATTTCAACCAAAATTCGTACACGTACCACTTATTGGCAGACAGTAAATACCGTGAGTGTAGGGACCACCTAGCTCCCATTGGAATAGGTATGACACACAAATTGGGCAGAGAGGAGGGAGGAGGAGACAGACAGATGAGGAGGAAATAGACATAAATAGGAGGAGGAGAAAATAACTTAGAGAGGAGACATGTAAGATTGGCAGATAAAGGGGAGATAGAGAAGGACAGAGAGAGAAGTGGAGGTGACGAGTAGAGAGAGGGAGGAGAATTAGATATATAGAGAGTGGGGAAGAGAGAGAGAGGGGAGGAGTGGAGGGTGGACAGAGAGGGGAGGAAATAGACTGAGAGTTAGGAGGAGATGGACGGAGAGAGAGGAGAGGAGATGAACAGAGGAAAGGGAAAGGATAACGTGGACAGACAGAAGAGGGACGATGAAATGGACAGTGCAGAGGGAGAACGAGATGGAAAGAGAGGGTATAGGGAAGATGGACAGAGAGACAGGGTAGGAGAAAGTGACAGGGAGAGCGGGAGGAGAAAGTGGGCAGAGAGAGGGGAGGAGGAGAAGGACATAGAGATGTACACAGTTGGGAGGAGGGGATAGACACAGAGAAGGGGAGGAGAGATAGTTGTAGGGGGTCGAGTTGTGGGTACATTGAAAAGGATGTAGTGTGAGGAAGCAGTTGGAAGTAATGTGAGTGTAAGATACATTCTACCCTTAGGGAGTGGGATGGGAATGAGAGTGGGGTGACACGCAAAAATGTTCTAAAACGACCCATTGGTACTTCATTCCTGTGTCTACTTTAAATGTATAACAGGCAATTTGTCTATTATTTGTGGAGCTCCGTGTGCCAACCAAGTCGCGAGAATGAGCCAATGTGTTTCGATCATGCCACATGGCTGAATATCGCAGATAAATTTAATATCCTCTCTGGGGTCGCATGCTGTAAAATAGCAGAGAGATATACATGTGTAAAATATATGTGAACTATGCGTACAAGCGTGAAGCCGCGGGTAAAATGCAGCATTATAATATTTATTTAAATATTCCATGCTACTTTGTCGTAATCGAATGAACTGCATTGAGAAACTCAACAATTCCTCCACATGTGCGGGGAACATTTTCAAGGGTGGGTAGTAGCTTTTATGAAGGTTCGATTTACACCCTGCTAGGATTTGTAAGGGTTTGAATCGCTGTCTGCACCTTGCTCTCGGTATTTACCGCTGTATGTTCCTCGATCATCAACGGCGTATCTGACGACAAATAAAGAAGGACACTATTCATTGGTTGACAGAATCGCATGTATTCTGAAATACGTTAACGTCGGTGGCTTGGTTTTTCTAAACTGGAATAGAGATGCAAAGACACCGTGGTTCACTCCGAAGGAGTGGTGCTGGCGTATTTGCAACGCAGACATAGAGTCTCAGTCTTTACTGCGACGTGACCTTTCCGCTGGCACGTTTGAAACAGTTGCCGGCGATCTACTTTGCATAGCCGCTGCAGGGCTCGGCTTCTTTGAGGCCGGCGTCGCCGCCCGGCGCCTGCGGCTCGGCGTCGCCCCGAGATTTAACGAGCCCGTGGCGTGTTCCGCGGCCCCGCCGGCAGTTACGTCCGCTTAGCTCGCTCGTAACTCCCTTTAAATGTTTCCACCCGACAGCGTTCTGACTGCCGCACAAAAGGGCTTCGGGGCGTATTAGCCGCCAGCCATCATAATAACGACCACGTAAGGAAGTTTCCCGGTGTGTATGCAGGAGATTATTCACTGACTTCACGTAGCGATGCAACACTACTCGCAGCTTGTAAGTGAACTGTCGGGAGCTCTTCCTGATACAAAAGCTGTTGTTTTTCAAATATTTTTTTTCATCAGAATCCCTGTCGGTGTTTTCTATCTCAAACATGACAACTTAAGGTGAAGAATTTGCTTAAAAATGTCACATGTAACTTAACTTAATGAATCATCTGGGTTACTGAACGATATGACTTCTTTCGCATTCCATTAGCGTCCCATTATTTTCAGCGAAGGTATTCTTTCTTCACTGTTATTAAACCAAACATAATCCTCTGAACTATCCGAAGAACAGAGAATCTTAAGGAAGATTCTTCTTGTTCTAACCGTCACCACACTCTTATTACCCAAAGGCGATTCGTTAAGTTTGAAGTAAGTTTAAATTTGTGTGGCTGGTCGGTTTCACAGCACCTAGTACGTTGCAATAATGACACACGGCAGAGAGAGGTAACAACAGTAGAGTTCAAATAAACAGTTTTCATAGTACTCATCTGTTATTGTTCTTTGTTGAAACTTACTGGCAGATTAAAACTGTGTGACGGACTGAGACTCGAACTCAGGAGCTTTGCCTTTTGTGGGCAAGTGCTCCACCAACTGAGCTACCCAAGCACGACTCACGACTCCCCCCCTCCCCGTTCATACAACAGCACTTGCCGGCGGAAGGCAAAGTTTTAATTTGCCGGGAAGTTTCATAACAGCACACACTTCACTTCAGAGTGAAAATCTCATTCTGGATTGTTCTTTGTTGTTAAAAGCTTTAGGCTTGCAGCCCATGACCAGGCTAGATTCTGAAATGCAACTTTATATACTGGTCTAGAGGAAGCTCATCTTCATTTTCTTAAATAATGTGGACACTGGTAAGAGTTTCTGTTGTTGAATAGACAACAAGCGCAACTTGTATTCCATAGTCGCGCTCCCAACCCGTACTGCATAAGCACAATGATTTACCTTTCACAACACATGGCAAAGAAAATACTATCGTATATCGTTCTATCCATGCAAAATCAGCTTTGAAACATACATTTATTGTTTATCATTGGATATCTTTTTAAGAAGTCTATACTAATCATAGAAATTACAGAAAGTGTTTATAGATGTTGACGTTTATACGTTTTCGTGTAGCTATAGGGTAGTGCATTTCTCGGTTTTGAATCTTCAACTTGGGAATCGGTCATTGCATATGATCGGTTAGTACATTTATCTCACCATAACCTATTTATTACACTATAAAACTGAAATTGTGTTTCTGACTGGAAAAATAACGTTGTCAGACAATTAAGACGAGTTTCGTTACATCAAGTAAATGTTTGGCATGTCTTGCTAAAAATGCTGCAGGGGGCCTTCATAGATGACAAGATAAACACCATCGGCTGTAGAGACGAAAACCAGGCATCTTTTACTCCATGTACGTTGGCACTTGTAATGACTGCGAATACATACTCTTATACACATTAAACCAGGCATCTTTTACTCCATGTATGTTGGCACTTGTAATGACTGCGAATACGTACTCTTATACACATTAATTCGTTCTGCCTATACCGGTTGGCTTAACTGAAGAGCCTCCCAAACCACAGATCTGCAGATTATTAATTTCTCCGTTCATCTGATGGCTAAATTTAGATGCAGTATGTTTAATTGCCTTCCAGCACCGTCCTACGTATGGGGCACTCTCTGTAGTTTGTCCTCAAATACTGCAGATGTTGCAGAGAACGTCTATTGTTTTCGCATGATAGGTTCTATTGTTATGATTCGGAGAAGATGTACAAAAGTACAATTGCTACATTAGAACACGCATTTAGAAATAATACAACACATGAAAAAAGAGAGAAATGCCATTGCTGTCTTTTCTCTAGATCGCCAAAGAGAAGGAGTACTGATACCAGTACGCTTAAGCCTTGGTAAAAGTGAATTCATGCAGCAAATAATTATTTACATAAAACTGAATTCCAATACATATGTTTTTAAATCGGGCTAAAAATTATAAAATAGTTTCTCGTAGCCCCATGCAGCTTATTAACCACCTACAGATAGTCCAGAATATTTGTGACTGTGAACTCTTAATAGTTATAGAAATACTTGTCAGATTTAAAACGAAAAGCGTAGGGCACATGAAATAGATAATAGTTAGGAGCTGAACTAGTGATGCACCTGTTTGCAAGTAGTGTAATAATAAGGAGGGGGACTACTCATGTATCAGTTATGTACAGCAATTGCCCCACGTTTTTCGTTTTAAATCTTGCAAATATTTTCGTAGCTATTAAAAAATACGCAACCATAAATTTTCAGGGCTACGTGTTTGTCATTACGAATCCGTGTGGGGCTAGGAGAAATTGTTTTATACTTTTTAGTCCAATTTTTAAAAAGTGCAACATAAAAATTATATTTTTATGTAAATAATTATTTCTGCTTTTTAGTCTTATGTGTATGAAATTTTAAGTTGATTTCCATTTTTTTGATGCGATTACAGGAGAGATATGAGGTGAGTTTCAGGTTTATTGTAGTTTCTCTTCATTTTAATCAACAAATGCGTTGTTCTTCCGAAGCATATCCCGCAAAAAGACCGCGAACGTAAAAATTAGAGAGATTCAAGGTCGTGCGGAGGCTTACCGGCAGTCTTTCTTTCTGCGAGCCAATCATAATTGGAACAGGGAAGGGGGGAATGGCACTGGTACTGTTATGGTGGAGATACACTACCGCCTGCAACAGGGTTTAGGTGGTTCAAGGACTTGTCTGCGTTAATAAGGTGGACCTAGTCTTTCGGTTACTTCTGTGACTGAAGTCAACATCAACACAGCTGCTGTCATGATCCAGGAGGATCGGCGGATAACACTAGGCAACCTCGGTGCAGTGTTGAGAATTTCATATGTCAGTGTCTATACGATTATGGATGATCATCTCCATAGGACCCGCGTTTGTGCTCAATGGGTGTCACACCTGTTGACTCTCGAACAAAAGGCTGTCGACTGGAGACAAGCCGCGAAGTGTTGCGTCTCTTTGCTGATGGAGAGGATGAGTTTCTGGAATTGATTATCAGCGAGTATGGATCATGGCTGCATAATTACGATCCGTAAGGAAAACGAGCCAGAACAGTGTAGAAGTCAACAGACTCTCCAACAACAAAAAAAGTGCGAAAATTGTTCCATCTGCAATGAAACTGATGATGATCACATTTTTTGACTGTCATGGAATGATTTATCAGCATGCAGTACCTCGTATACTACTGTTACACCAGCACATTACACATTAGTATTGGCCAGACTCAGGAAGTACATTGTAGGGAAACAAAACTTTCTCATACTGCGCGACGACTTCATCAAGACACGTCTCACGTAGCATATCATGTCATGTAACGGTACTTTGCGGGCAGGCGTGTCAATTAGCATCATATTAATTAAAATCGGGGAAGAATTAAAAAGGGGAAAAAATACGAAACTGTAATAACTTCACGGTATTACTAAGAAACAATATAATGAAAAGTAATAAAAAGCAAAGTAGCAAAGACCAAGCGGGACAGAAAGATATAGGGGCGCGTTTGCTTTTTAAAACATATAAAAGAACATGTAACACATTATTGAGCTCTCTACCTTCAGTTATAGCGATCGGGCTAGTCGATGAAAAAGTGGTACGCGACTGCGAAATTCGTTAAGGAGATTATTTACAGACTCTTCAAGCACGTTTAAAATACATTACGTGTGACGAAGTGATCAGAAACGTTTATTTTCGGGTGAAGTGAAAATGGATCCGACAACATAATTCGAACTTTGTGTTAGCTGGGAAAAATACTCTTGGGAAACTATTATGGTTGTGGAACCCACGAAAGCTGTGCGCAACGGAAAGCTATAGTTTACGTAATTCTGCATTTTATAAAATGGTGAAACGCGTGTGCGCGGAACATTAATAGAATCTTATCCTTGGACGGTTGCGGGGGTGACTGATACAAACAACGCGCCAGCATAAAAAATAGTTCGCTTATTAACTACCAGATATTAATTAACGGGGACCTAAAATACTAAACAAGAAGGATAGGATCATCAACTCCAATCCCGATTCATATTTCATATTTAATTAGTGAAAAGAAAAGTGTTAATAAACAAACTACATTTCAATTTTATCCGCGATTTTGGCTTCATTACGTAGTCTTGACTACATGATAAACAATATCTGTGGACGTTGTATAAAACATATCATCAAATATTTAGCCAACCAATTTTGTGGGACACCAAAAATGTAAATGCATGAAATTTTTCTTACAGCGGATGTATAATGTGTAAGTGCGACGAACTATATTGAGAAACTGAACATCGATTACGTACTTGCATGTTTATCTGCGAAAATGGTCCTTGTCGGTACATCAGCATAGAGTTCGAATAGAATCGCTGGAACATTGCAAACCATTCTGATTAATCGAACATCTAAATACGCATGATGCTGGTACCACCAGGATATGTTCTTTCTCCTCACCCCCGTGGCAGTAATTGAATTAAGAGTCAGCCGGGAAATACATTTAAATCAACTGACGACCATTGAGCTAGCGTCACGAATTTTCAAACGTTCACTGCCATGTATGAAGGCGAGTGACAACAAGAGTGTTCACATCGATCGTGGGGTGTCGTCGTGATCGTATTGAATGACATTGAGAGGTTAACACGAAGAAGGGAGAAAGAAAGTGTTGCCCAAACTTGGGGCTCGAATTAGAGGAAAGTCAGACGAAGTAAGAAAGTGCGCGAAGTCGGGAAGAAAGTGAAGTCTTACGAAGAAAAGTCGTGTGCGTTAGTGTGGTCACTCAAGGGCCATACTTTGGGAAAAAACCGTCGGAGCAGAGATCTACGCAACACCGACGGCTGAGACGTGCCGTCATCATCACATCAGTCGGTGTTCTACACCGGCGACTTCACGTCGCGGGCCTGGAGACATCGTTCGGCACGACGTGCCGTCATCATCACATCAGCGCGTGTTCTACAACGGCAACTTCACGTCGCGGTCCTGGAGACATCGTCCGGCGTGCAGATCACAGTTGGCGCTGTCGTCTCTGCGAGGGGTAGCTGATGACGCGCTGCAGCCACTCGAGACATCGCTACAACTCATCATCGCAGAGACAAGTAGTGGCCGAGCGGTTCTAGGCGCTACAGTCTGGAACCGCGCTACCGCTACGGTCGCACGTTCGAATCCTGCCTCGGGCATGGATGTGTGTGATGTCCTTAGGTTAGTTAGGTTTAAGTAGTTCTAAGTTCTAGGGGACTGATGACCTCAGCAGTTAAGTCCCATAGTGCTCAGAGCCATTTATTCTCATGGTGAGGGCATTGTAGTATAAATCGAGTACAGTTGTTTCGATATCCTGATTCTAATTGTACTTAGCTCAATAGGATAGTGGTTAAACTAGAGATTGCAAGGAAGTGTCGAGTGAATTTTAATAGTCATTTGTCTGGGTAAATTGCGAGGTTAAAGTTAGAACCATGAAGCGTAACTACTTATTTAGATCTGCCAATGATACTTTGTCGATGGGTGAACCCACTGAATTATCGACTGATGTTGGTCGATTGGAAGAGATTGTAGGTAATAATACTATGGAATCAGTTGGAACTAGTTTTATTCCTAGTAATAATGCAGTGACTGATGATTCGGGTGTCCTTAGTAATAATGATGGTTTATATGTAACAGAGGTGCCTAGAACACATACTCAATCTGAGGAACGTACAGAGTTTTCAGTTCCAGTTGACCTTGGATTAATATTACAATTGTTAAATAAAAGGTTTGACGAATCCAAAGTAGAACAAACTCAAGCTAGAGCAGAAGCAAAAGTAGAACAAGCTCAAGCTAGAGCAGAAGCAAAAGTTGAACAAGCTCAAGCCATGGCAGAACAAACTCGAGCTATGGCGGAATTAGTGGATAGAAAGTTAGAACTAAGGTTTGCAAAAATTGATGAACAGTTTAATAAATATAAGAAAGAGATGCGAGATTTGGTTGCTAAATGTGAAAAGGAAAGTAAGGATAGTTATAAGTTGTTGTCTGATAAAATGGAGAACTTATATTTAAGTGTCGAGACTAATAATAAGCAAGTGAGCACCTTAAAGACATCTGTGAGCGGTTTAGAGAATAAGGTAGAAGCTATTAATGATGAACGGAATCAATTGAACACACATTTGGCACAGGTTTGTGAGCAAGTAAAGAACTTGGAAATCTCGGGGCAAAATTGCATAAGCAAACAAAAAAGTTTTAGGAAGAAATATCTGAATGAATCGAGGTAAAATCGGGGGAAATTCAAACGGAGGTTATTCAGGCTGTCAGTACTGCCGTACAACAATGTAGACTTGATGCCTCACAGTTCAAAAGAATCACACTTAGTGAGTAAGTTTAAAGAAGAATTTTATATAATTAAAGATAAAGTAATTTCTGAATTACCCATGTGGCTGGAGAGTGTAGATAAACGGTTAACTACAAGTAATAGTCCCGTAAGTCACCCTTATTATAGAGATGAAATGTGTGAAGGTAGTTGTCCACCGGTATCACCTGTCTGGAATCGTAATTGTACGGTGAATGGAATGGGAATGAACACTAATAATAAGGAGAAATGGGATAACGAGAGAAGTTGTACAGATAGGGAGGCTGCAGAATCAGCTAAAATAGAGCTCAGTATTTTTAAGTCAAGACAACTTCAGATATTTTCTAATGAGCGTAACTCGGTACACCCTATAGTGTTCATAAATAGTTTTAAAAATGTAATTCCCTGTTCCTGGAGGGGACGGGACAAAATACAGTTTATTGTGTCTAAAACCAGTGGAAAAGTAGCGTTGTGGGCGTCCGAAATCGTTGAAAAGTGTCGTTCATGCCACGAATTTGTACAATTAGGCCTATTTGTAGCAAAGTACTGGTCAAAGAGTACACAAGATAGGTTACGAAATCAGATCTATACGCCTCAGTATTTCAACCCGAAAAAAGGCACGCTTAGGAGACATTTTGATAAATATATCAACAAAACACGTTATTGGAACAATCCTATGAGCCCTTGTGAAGTGTTAAGGTTATTAACGGGGAAGTTGCCCATACATTTACGTGAGAAATTAATTAATGTACCCGCAGATGATGTAGATCATTTTTTAGCGGTTATTGATTCGTTAGATGTTACAATGGAAGATGCTAAAAGCATGGGAAATCATTATGGCAATAATGGAAGAGGATGTGATTATCATACTAACGGAGATAACGCTAATGGAAATCCAAAGAGTAATGTAAATTATGCTAAGCGAAACAGGACGGAGAATTATTACGAGCGTAATAATAATCATAATGCAATGGAAAAGGGACATTTCATGCCTAATGGGAATAATGTAATGAGAAAAAACGACAATAGGAATTACCGATCTGAGCGAGATAGTCGTGATGTTCCACGCACACAGATGAATAATGTGGAAGGAGCGAATCGAAAAAGAAAGCTTGATGAACATTGTATTGGGAACAAGACAGCGTACGAAAGCGATAGAAATTGGGAAAGTCAACGAACTGCACGCTGTGGGGCAACGACGAACGCAATTATTGCTAATCCAGAGTATGCACCAACTCCTGTGCTTCCTAGACAGGAAGAGCGAAGTGATAATAGTGTCTCTGATTTTCGTGGGCAAGGATCTGGGGTAAGAGTTGTGGTGCTTGATGAAAGTGGCAAGGCACACAACGGTAGTAATGCAACTAACTAAAACCAGCTACTCTCTGCCTTCCCGGCGTGGCTGGGGAAGTTTGGGGAGCCTCGAATGATAATAGAATAAGCGTCTTGAGATATTACGAAGGGAAAGATATACGCCAGGAGATATTGGACAACCCAGGAAAAATTCAGGGTAGCTTGGTGGATGTTGTGCAAGCCCTAGTGAATGTACGGATCTGTGGCGAGGAAATTGAGATTTTGTTGGACACAGGAGCAGCCTTTAGAGCTATGAGTGTTGGGCTATATAAATACTTAATGACTAAGGAGAAATTGCCAGTTTTACCGGTGTCTAATTGTACTTTATCAGGAGCGTTGGGAACAAAGTCCGTCGTGATTAAGTCTCAAGTACTAGTGGAGGTGGAAGTACAAGGAGAGCTAATAGAATGTGCCTTCTTGCTAGCTCCCCACCTGTCACATAATTGTATCTGGGGTACTGATTTTTTGCGGGTACGAGACGCAATGCTCGATCATCGCAGGCGGTCAATGTATCTTAAGCAATCTTGGAAAGACAATTACCATACCGTTAATCCGGAAGTTAGAGTGTCAGCCGAACCTTAATAGCAAAGTAAGTTTTACTAAACGGAAAGCAAAAGTTTTGTATCTATGTCAAAATAGCTGTTTGTGCTCTTTAGATTGTAATGCTGTGTCTGAGATGCGAGAATTAATTTCAACCAAGACTAACGAGTCTTGAGTATTTGCTGGAAGAACAGAAAAGGGAATTAGAATCTGTACTAAATGAATTTGTGCAAGTTTTTGATGTTAAGCCAGACGTTATCAAGGATTATGTATATCACATGGAAGTATACCCCCACCAAACTTACTGTAAGGCAGCCTATTCCATACCGTGGGCCCAGAAAGAGAGGGTGGCCGCGGAAATAAGTAAAATGTTAAATTGGGGCATAATTGAACCCTCGACTTCACCCTATAGTAGTCCGTTAGTTGTTGTGGGTAAGGCTGATGGTAGTTTGAGAGTGATGCTCGATGCACGAGAGATTAATTATGTGAAAGTCTTTGAAACGATACATAATGAAATACCTCATTCCTCGACTGGTTTTTCTCCAATTGAAGTTATATTTCATCGAGAACCTAGTTGTAACTGAATAAAAGGTTTACCACGTATCTTAGATAATAAGATGGACTATGCAGATGTCTTTGAACACGTCCAAGTGGCTTTAAATAAAAAAGCAGAGTTAAGAAAACGAAAATATGATAAGAAGTTATCTAGAATATGTGTTTATAAAATTTACCATAAGGTCCTGTTGAAGAAGCATGTAAAGTCGTCATCTGTAATGAAGATTAACAACAAGGGGCAACATTTGTACGCGGGTCCATTCCAAATAGTCGACATCCCACATGCCGGGAGTTATTTGTTATGACATGTAAGTGGAGACTATAAAACAGGTGGATTGTATCCGCATAAAGACTTGAAGAGATTTCATGAGTGAGTTTAATCATGGAATTGAGAAAAGTGAATGGCGTTATTTAGTATTAGTACAATGGAACGTAGTATATAAGAATTTCTAATTTCTAAGTATAATGCATATGAACAAAATGAAAAAGATCGAGGCATGTATAGTGCTTCGTTGTTATTGTCTTCGAGTAGTATATGATGTGTTCCTGATAGTCATCGTTTTGAGCAACAGAAAATTTCATCGTTGTTCATCGTAGTATTAGACTTTTGAAAAAACTAGTTAATTAAGTTTATGTCTCTTTGTAAAAGTCAATATGAGGCTGTATATATATGTGTATGTATTAATAAATATGTATGTTTCATGTACCGATGAGTACATGTTTTATGTAAAAGTATAATGATTATCAGGAAGCGTCTGTATGGGATTTAATGTCGCGAGGTTGATGCAACTACAAAAAGTTAGTTTCTTCCTATCCTTCCGCAATTAAAAAACCTTATAAAATGTTATGATTAGTGCGTGCAGTACAGTGAGTGCAATACCAAACATGTGACGTGGAAAGGTTGACGTATACTGTAGCACGGCACGAATAATACCGATGATACATGAAAAGCAGAGATGTTCGTGATGGAGGTCAAAGATAAACGATAACTGATGTATAGACTTGTGGCTAGTAGTTGGAATGGCAAATCAGAGAGTGCGTTGCGGTCGAGGAACTGAATACGGACAGAATCCGAGACTGAGATTACGTGTGACCGATATAACACATTTATAGCGTGTGGAATAGGGAGCTAGTTAAGGACATAGACTAGAGTATCCTATATGTGATAATTATATACTATGTAGTACGTTTCTTGTGGGCTAAAGTATGACTACAAAAGGTTATGCGCGCATGGACTTGCGTAATGGGTATCGTATTAAAGACTATGACAGACAGAACAGTTGCCATTCGAGGGTTGGATTTTCTCACTTCTTCATCGAAGACTTTCACTGCCTGGGCTACTCTCAGGGTGCTTCTTCGACGTGGAAGATCCCCACCATTTCCTTGCCGTGTGGTCTGCTCGCCGTCACTACTGCTCGCCGTCCGGTCCTCCTCGCCGCCGCCGCCGCCTGCCGGTGCTCGCCGCGCCGCCGCCGCCTGATCTCCGCCTGCCGGTGCTCGCCGCCGCCGCCCTTCTCGCGCGCTGCCACCATGTCCCAACCCACCACCACTATCATTATCACCTCTCCCCCCGCTGCTCCAACCACCATCACATGGAGCCCATCCTCCAACCCACTTCCCGTCCTTTCCCCTCTCCCTGTCCACCCCACCCCTGCGCCACTTTCGGCTGTAACCACCCCCAACTCCTCCTCCCCTATCACTGTCGTCCCATCGACAGCTACTGACTTTCCGCCGCTCCCTGCACCGCCTCCGACGGGCTTCAAGCCAGCACGGATTTCGGCTCGACGTTTCACAGTCTCTGTGACACCCACGTCCCCTCCGTCTGCGTCATCCGCTGCTCAGGGTGGTCCTGCCCCCCGCCATCTCCCCCTGCAACCTGTCCCCCTGCCCCCTCTACACCTGGTCGTGACCACAAAACCTTCAAAGCGCACGAATGGTGACCCTTCCCCCGAAGACTCCTCCAAAAAAAAACCCCAATCCCCGTGACTCACCCACCCTCAGTTCCCTGATGCCCGCTCCCTCACCCTCGCCATCCGGAAATACTACCCAAATGCCCCCATCTCTCTTCTGATTCCTCGCAAGGACTCGGTCCTCATTAAATCCCCCAATGCTTCCTTCCACACCGATCTCCTCTCCTGCATCCCCCGTATCCAATTTGGCCAACATACAACCCTCACCCCCTCCACACCCCATCCTCTCCCCGTCAGCCTCAACCTCCCCGACGTCCGCCAACCTTCACCGCTGTGATCACGAAGCTTAGCCCCGTGATCACAGAGGCTGAGGTGTTGGCGGAACTCAACTCCCGGCCCGACATTGAAATCCACTTGGCCCATCGCATCTTCAGTGATGCCGGGCCGACTTTTCTCATGTGGATATTCACCGAATCCTCCTCCTCCATTGACCGCCTCCTCACCGATGGAGCTCTCATCTACAATCGCCGTCATAAGTTGGACCCCTCCCGTTCCCCAGTCCAATCCTAACGCTGTCTCACCTACAATGACCACATTACCTCTGCCTGCAAGAACCCCCCTACTTGTCCCCACTGCAAAGCTTCACACTTCCTCAAGAATTGCCCCAACCTCACTTCTCCCCCCTACTGCAACACTTGCAACGAACCACATCCTACCTACTCCTCGAAGTGTAAAGCGAAACTTCCACCAGTCACCCCTGAGCTCACCATCCCTGTCCGTCCTGTTGATGACCCCATCCATCCCAACAACTCGCTCCGCCCTCCCCCTACTGCTGAGGACATCATCCGTTTCACCACCATTGTGCTCCAAAACATCCACCCCTTCCAGCGCTCACACACTCTTTCCCAAATCGCCCTCGCTGCCCGTTGAAATATGGTATCCCGGCTAAGACACAAGTTGAAAATATGATCACTATTTTTTATTTACTTAAATTTGCCATATTTCGTGACAGTACCTTTTCCGTTAGACGTTTGCAAGGCGATATTAGTCTTGGCTTCAGTTGTCTAAGTATGATTCCACAATGCATCTATGTCAGCTGCAGAAAAGACGTGGTTCAACGTGTTTCTCTCATTTTGGTGTTTCAAATACAGTTTCTTCAAATGTAGGTTCTTCTTTTTAGTTACTACAAAAATAATAGTAACATAATTCAAAGTTATTTATGACGGCGACCTTCACATTGTTCTTCCGTCAACACACACCAAGAGTTAGCTGCCGACTGACTATAGTCAAAGACGACTCCAATGTCAAAGATATTTTACACAATTCACAAGTTTCCATTTGTAATCAGTCTCTTTGCTATTCTTCGATACATTTTCTAATAGTAATCAATATGCTTTTACTCTCAAAAACAGAAGTAAATTAACATATAATAAGACAAATTATAATAAATTCTGACAAAAAATATAAGAAAACATTTACAATTCGGTATCGACAAATACGGTAAAAAAAATAACATCTCCCAGATCCATTACACCGTTCCATCTTCCATCTTACCACCTATGCCACATACGCCCACAACCAGGCCCACTTCACCTTCACCCCCCTCACCACCCTCGTCTAACTCTCCCCTCTCATGGTACACGAACCCTACTGTCTCCTGTACCACAACATTCGCTCCCTGCCCACCCACAAACTCCTCTTCCTCCACACCCTCCATCAGCACCGCGTGGATGCCTTCGTCCTAAATGAAAACTTCCTTCAACCCCGTATCTCCGTCTCCATGGCTCCTTACACCCTACACCGCACTGATAACCCGTACCCTCTGGCGCGTGGCGGAGTTGCTATAGGCCACCTCAAGCACCTCCATGTCCAGCCCCAACCTCTCCTTAACAATCCTGCCGAGCATCTCACCCTCAGCCTCTTCTTCCCCAACGTTATCATCATCAGCTGTGCCACCATTTATGTCCGCCCTCGCACCCCCATCCCGTACAATTTCCTGGCCCACATTGACCGCACCTTGTCCACCTATGTGATTGCCACCGACCTCAATATCCACAGCCGTGATCCTCCCGACCTCCAGCGGTGGCATCAGTTTCTCACCACTCTCCAGGGCGACCTGGTTCCCCTGCCTCAGCACACCCGACCCAAATCCAACACCACTCCTGATGTGGTCCTTGCCTCTCCCAAACTCCTTGGGCACATCACCACAGATGTCCTTGAACTGATTGGCAGTGACCATGCTCCTATTCTCCTCACTAATGGTCGCCATCCCCACAACGCTCCTCGCCCTGATGTCCCTCCTAAACTTGTCCATGATTACTCCCGTGCCAACTGGGATGCCTACCGGGACTCCATTCACACCCAGGTTGACGGCCACGACCTTACCCTCCAATCTCCTGATGACATCTCTCGCACTGCTGCCTTCCTGCACCAGACCTTGTCTGACGCCGTCGCCACCCATATCCCCACCAAAGCCATCCACCCTCACCACCCTGCCCTGCCTCCACAGGCCGTCCTTCTCCTTCGAGAGTCCCGCCGCCTCTACTGCTCTTTTCTCCACACTCGTGACCGGGATACACTTACCCGCCACCGGCAATTAGGACGACACATCCGCAACCTGCTTACTGCGAAGAAACACCGTGCCTGGCGCCAGATATGTACACAACTCAACACCACGCTCCCCAAAACTCTTCCAAGTATTCGTCTGCTTTCCACCGCCTTACTGGGAACCGTCCCACCCCCCAGTACCCTCTCCTCCTTAATGACCGTCCCTTTCTTGACAACCTCAGTAAGGCCAACCACTTTGCCTCCCACCTCTCTGATGTTTTTTCCATCCCAGATGATCCCCACTTTGATTATTCCCTCTTCCCTGATGTCATGGACCATACGAATACCTCTGTTCCTCCCCTTGCTCCTAGCTTCCAGTACCTGGGCCACACACCACCATCTGAACTTAACACTCCCATCACTACACAGGACATCAGCCTCACACTCTGCACTAAACGCAACACTGCACCCAGCCACGGCTGCGTTACCTACCGCCACCTCAAACACTGCCCTCCCTCCTTTCTTTCAATCCTTGCCACCCTCTACAATGTCATCCTTGCCACTGGCTTCTATCCCGACCTGTGGAAAACCTCCCGTATCCTGATGTTCTCCAAACCCAACAAGCCTCCATTTGATGCCTCTTCCTATCGTCCTATCTGTCTCATACTGGTGTTCAGCAAGCTCTTGGAATCCATCCTTTCCCGGTGCATCCATTACCACCCCTGCCAAAACCACCTCCTCCCAAATACCCAATGTGGCTTTCGACCTTCCTTCTCTGCTGATGACCAACTCCTCCGCCCACTCATCTCCTCTCCCTCCAGCTTAACTCCCGTCGCTCCAACATTTTTGTCTCCCTTGACCTGAAAAGGCCTACGACCATGTCTGGCATCCCGGTCTCCTGTTTAAACTCCAAACCTACGCCCTATCAACTACATCCATCTGGTGGCCTCCTTCCTCTCCCACCACCCCTCCTATGTTACCATCCATAATGCCAATTCCCACACCTTCTACCCCTCTGCAGGTGTGCCCCAGGGCTCTGTCCTCTCCCCTCTCCTCTACCTCCTGTACACGGCAGATATTCCCCAACCCCCCCCCCTCCAGTACACCTCTTGCAATATGCTGATGACACCGCATTCCTCACCCTCGCTCCTACCCTCCAACGGTCCCAACGCCTTCTCCAGAATCACCTTGACCTTTTTGCTGCATGGTGTAACCAGTGGCTTCTGAAACTCAACCCTTCCAAGACCCAGGCAATCATCGTAGGTCGTACCACTCGCTCCTTCCGGCTCCTGGACTTCTCCCTTACTGTCTGCGCCCGTCCTGTCCGTCTCACCCCACCCTCACCTACCTTGGCCTCACCATTGACCATTGCCTCACCTGAATCCCTCATCTCCGCTTCATTCAATCCAAAGCCCACAACCGCCTCCATCTCCTCAAACTCCTCTCGGGCTGGACATGGGGTTGCACCCTTCTACCATCCTCCACACCTACAAATCCTTAATCCGTCCCATCCTCTGTTATGCCAGTCCTGCCTGGATATCTGCCCCCCCCCCCCCAAATTCTATAAGTCCCTCCAGATCCTTGAGCATCATGCACTCCGCCTCGCCTTCCGTATACGCCTCCCGTCCCCCATGCGGATCCTCTATGATCTCATTCCTTTCCCCCATCTGCTCCTATTCCTCGAACATATCCGCATCCTCTACACCTCCCGCCGTCTTGAACCCCCTCTCCCCCTGATTGCTCCTCTCCTCTCCCATCGACCACCCCCTGCCATGTCTTCACCGTTGTGTCCCCCCTACCCTCCATCTCTACACCCTACATCTCCTTTCCCAAGGTGGCTTCCATCAACTCCCCCTCCCGGATGATGGCCACTCTCCCTCCATTTATCCCTCCTATCAACTCTGATCCTCACTCCCCCTCCTTTCCTCTGTCCTTTCCCTGGGCTCCCTCTTCCCCCCTTCCGTCCTGTTTTCTCCCCACTAAACCTCTCCCTACCTCCCTTCTCCCCCCCCCCCTGAGTCCTTTTGTATTCCCCTCCTCTGCCTACCCCACTCCCCGTCGCGTCTGCCCAGCGCCCCCCACCCCTCTTATGGGTCCTCATCCTCCATCAGCTCCTTTACCGGCTCCCCCCTTTTTTTATTTTCCCATCATCTGTCCAGTTTCCCCCCACCTGCTCTCAGCTGTGCTATGTCACATTTGCCACCTTTTTAGTGCAGTGTTCCAGTGACTGCTCAGTGTTGTTCGTCTTTCTTGTGTTGCGAACGGAAACCATGCTGTCGCTGGGTGTGAATTTTATGTCTTTTGCGAACAGAAACCAAACTGTCGCCGTGTTTTTTAATTGTCTGTCTATTGTTTTACCTGTCTGCCTTGTATGTATTTTCTTAGCGTCATCATCCCTCTGTTCTTTGTTTTAATTTCCACGATTTCTTTTCGCCATGTTACTGTTTAAGTCTCCAATTTTATCGCCTGTTTTTATTATTTATTCTCTTCATCTTTCTAACAAAGTCTGTAGGCTGAAGAGCGGCATACTAAGCTGCTGCCAGCCCGCCCCCCTCGGGGGGGAATTGAAATTCAATAAAGGAAAAAAAAAGAACAGTTACGTCCATGACTATTCTCGTGCCGACTGGAATGCCTACCGGGATACCCTCTCCACCCAGGTCGAAGGCCACGCCTTCACCTACCACCACCCTGACGATGCAACCCATGCCGCCTCCATTCTCCAGTAGACCTTGTCTGAGGCCGTGGAGGCCCACGTCCCTACTGTTGCCATCCACCCCCACCGTCCTACCTTACCCCTACAGGCCGTCCTCCTCCTCCGTGAATCCCGCCGTCTCTACCGTGCCTTCCTCCACACGCGTGACCCGGACGCACTACGACGCCACCAGCAACTCCAGCGACACATCCAAAACGTGCTCGCTGCTAAGAAACCCCGGGACTGGCGACAGACATGCACCCACTTAAATTCTACCCTACCTATAAACTCGGCCAAGTTCTGGTCAGCCTTCCGGCGCCTTACTGGAACTAAACCCTCCCCCTACTATCCTCTTCTCCATGATAATCACCCTTCCCCTGACACCCTTAGTAAGGCTAATCACTTTGCCTCCTACCTCTCTGATGTGTTTTCCATCCCTGACGATCCCCAGTTCGATTACTCCCTCTTCCCGGATGTCCACGATCGAACTGAGACCTCTGTCCCTCTCCTCACACCTGGTTTCCAGTACATGGACAACATTGCACACACGGAACTCAATATCCCTATCACTACACAGGATCTCATTGCTACACTCCACACAAAATGCAACACCACTCCTGGTCACGATCGTGTCACCTACCGCCACCTTCGTGAAGCTCCTGTCTCTTTCCTCTCCACCCTGGCCAGGCTCTACAATGTACTCCTGTCCACCGGCTACTACCCTGATGTGTGGAAAACCTCCCGTATCCTGATGTCCCTTAAACCTGGCAAACTGCCTACCATCCCATCAGCCTTACCTTGGTCTTCAGCAAGGTCCTGGAATCCATCCTCACCCGACACATCCACCAGCATCTCCGCCAGCACCACCTCTTTCCCGTTACCCAGTGTGGCTTTCGGCCGTCCTGCTCTTCCGATGACCTTCTCCTTCACCTCACTCATCTCCTTTTTTTAGCTAGAGGTGGAGCCCCTCCACACCCACACCGGCATGATGGCCAACACAAAAAGGTCTACTGCCATCTCTGCATAAGGGTTAGTATTCACTAAAGTGAGGTGTCGCAGGATGTGGGTACTGCGATGTTTGCATACGTCTGGTTAGGATTAACCATTAATACGCGCTCATCTGGAGATAGATTGGTCGAAATCTGACGAAGGGTAGCGGTTTGAAGGGCAGAGGAAAAAAAGTGCCAAGGCAAGAGCCAAGGGAAAAAAACCTCTACGAAAGTTAGGTCGGGCGGCAAGAGCAGTAGCGGTTGTCTTGCTGCCTGCGATAGGTTGTGCAAGGATAGGCTTTGTTAGTAGTGGGTATCATGCATGTCGATACCTTGACGTTGTGCGTTTGTGCTGCTCGGCGGCTGGCGCTGGGTGCTGGTACAGAGTCCTCGTTCAGCGTCCTGCAACCTGCAACAGTTATGTTTGTTATCGGTCTTGTGTCCGATAGGTCATATACCGGAGGCACAGTGTGAGGGAGTGTTGGGAGATCGTTCGTGCGTCTGTGGGCGAGCTCGTCGGTGTCCCTGCTGTGGCCTGTTGGTCGGCTCTAATAGCAGCTGGTAGTTGCCAGTCAGTATTGCTGATATGCAGGGGCTTACCGACGTTTGTCGCTGTTTGCGTATGTTAGTTTACCATAGGTGGTTATGCCCTAGCTAGCAGTGTCTTTGGTCGCTTGTGTTTCCACCTGTGGTTGTGATCGTAGTTTCCCAGAGTGAGGATAAAAGGATTGTTCGAGTGTCTCGAGTTCCTGTATAGTCGTGTAGCGTGTTTCTTGAATACTTCCTTGAGGGTATCAAGGCGGTATTCATGGTGAAGATCCACGGTGCGTGTGTAGCGTGGAGCATTGCTAATGATTCGTAGCACTTTGTTCTGTATGATCTGCAGGCGGCGCAGTCGTGTGGGAGCTGCATATCCCCAGACGGGAGCTGCGTACGTCATCAGAGGTCTAATCAGTGTAGTGTATAAGGACCTCGACACCCTCCTATTCAGTGTGCTTTCCCTGTTGAGCATTGGGTAGAGCTGTTTGAGCCTCGCGTGCGCTCGGTTGGCAACGTATTCGATGTGGTCCCCCCATGTAAGTTTCCGGTCCAGCCAGACACCAAGGTATCTGACTTTCTCTCGGAAACGTATTGGGCGTGTATGTAGTGTTATCGGTCTACAGTGTTGGTGTTTGCGCAGTAGTTTCGGTCTGCGTGTGAACAGAACTGCTTCGCACTTGTCGACGTTTACTTTAATACGCCATCGCTCCAGCCAAGGCTCAGCTGTTCTGAGTGCTGTCTGTATTCGTGAGTTGATGTTCGACGGTTTCCAGTCTTGCGCGAGGATGGCTGTGTCATCCGCGTAGACGGCTAACGTCGTGTTTCGTGTCGCTGGGTAGTCATTGATGTACAGGTTAAACAAGATGGGCCCCAGAATGCTTCCTTGGGGTACTCCAGCTTGGATACCGTGTTGTGTTGATTGTTTATCCTGCACGTTAGTGTTGAAACATCTGTTCGTGCGATATGAGTGTATGAGACGTACGAGTCCGTCTGGGAAACCAGCTTCGCTTAGTTTGCGTATGAGTCCGTTGTGCCAGAGACGATCGAAAGCCTTTTCGATGTCTAGGAACACGGCCCCTGTGGCTTTGTTCATGTTGTAGCCGTGTGTTATATGTTCGACTACGCGGAGGAGTTGTTGTGTTGTCGAGTGGTGATTCCTAAAGCCGAATTGCTCCGGTCTTAGGGTGTCGTTGGCGATGCAATGCCTAGTGATACGTTTTAGTATTACCTTCTCAACAATCTTGCTGAGCGAGCACAGCAGACTGATGGGTCGGTAATTTTGTGGGAGGGAGTGGTCTTTCCCTGGCTTCCTGAACATCAGGACCTTGGCCGCCTTCCAAAAGTCTCCTTTCCGAACAGCTTAATTCCCGGCGCTCCACAATCTTCCTCTCCCTGGACTTTGAACATGCCTATGACCGTGTATGGCACTCCGGTCTCCTCTTCAAGCTCCAAACCTTCGCCCTTCCCATTAACTACGTCCGTCTGATAGGCTCCTTTCTCTCCCACCGTCCTTCCTACGTCACCATCCATAACACGGATTCCTACACCTTTTTTTCCTCCGCCAGTGTGTCCCAATGCTCCGTCCTCTCCCCCCTTCTGTACCTTTTGTATACGGCGGACATGCCGCCACCATCACCCACCATCCACCTTCTCCAGGTTGCCAATGACACTGCCTCCCTTGCCCTCGCCCCCACCCTGCAGCATTCCCAACACCTTCTCCAATCCCATCTTGACCAGTTCACTGCTTGGTGCAACCAGTGGTTGCTCAAGGTCAATCCCTCCAAAACCCAGGCGATCATTGTAGGCAAAACCACCCCTTCCTTCCGCCTCCTCGATTTCTATCTAACCATCTATGGCGGTCCTATAGCCCTCACCCCCACCCTTAAGTACCTTGGCGTCACCCTCGACCGTCGCCTCTCTTGGACCCCCCATCTCCAGACAATCCAAGCCAAGGCACACTCCCGACTCTGTCTCCTCAAGCTCCTTACCAGCCATACGTGGAGTCTGGATCCCCCCACCATCCTCCACACCTATAAATCCCTCATCCGCCCTATCCTCTGATACGCCCATCCTGCCTGGATCTCTGCCCCGCCTACCTTTTACAAATCCCTTCAGATCCTTGGAGGCCATGCTCTCCACCTCGCCTATCGCATCTGTCTCCCCTCCCCCACACGGATCCTGTACGACCTCATTCCGTTCCCCCCACCTCCTCCTTTCCCTTGAAAGGATCCGGATCCTCTACACCTCCCGTAAACTCGATCCTCCTCACCCGCTTGTCTCCCCCATCCTCTCCCACCACCTCCCGCTGCCGCGCCTGTATTCCCAGGTCCCACCTGCTCTCCATCTCTCCACCCTCCTTACCGTCTCCAAAGGTGGCTTCCACCAGCTCCCCCTCCCTGATGATGCCCTCCTCCCCTCCATCTACCCCTCCTACGAACTTTGATCCTCCCTACCTCTTCCTGTGTTTGTTCCTTTGGGCACCCTCCCTTCTCTCCCCCTTCCCTCCCTCCACCATTTCTCCCCACTCCTCCCCCGGGCTTCCCCTCCCCTATCCCTCTACTCCTCCACCCATCTCCACTGCCATTGGCATCTTTGTTCTCCCCTCTCCCCTCCCTTTACCCTTCTACCCCTCTTGGCAGGTCCCCGGACTCGCACACGTTACGTGGACATTCTCGCGCTGGAGATCATCGCCATCAGTGTCTCGTGTGTGCCGTCGTGTTTTGTGTTCAGTGTTCACCATCACGCTCCATAGTTCACGTGTACCATCAACGTCATCAGTGCCTGTGTGTCGTGTCAACAGTTTGTAGTGTGGCTTGTCATCGAGTGTGAACGGATTCATGTTTTTTATGTTCATGTGTATACTGTTTTTTTTTCTCCGCCGTTTTGTTCTAACTTCTGTGTCTTCTTTGTTTTACCATTGTAATCTCATGGGCTGAAGAGCGGCGTAATGTGCTAATGCCAGCCTACCTGTTTTTTATACGGGTATTAAAATCACAATAAAGAAAAAAAAACAGAACAGTTGATGAACAGAGTATTGTACAAGTTTCGTAGCAGGTGGGAGGTGACCAATGTTTAAGGAGAGGAGTGACGAAACAATGTACATGTCTTGCAGAAACCGATGCTCTCATTTTTGTTTCATGTGCTGTGTTACTGAGTGGTATGAACCACCACTTGCCACGTGATGCTGGATCATGCTGTCGCGACATAACCTACCCGATGGGGCGAGCGGCGTCACTTATAGCAGCGCAGACATATACGACGCCTGGAGCCTACCAATCCAGTGGTCGGAGATCAACATCTGACAGTATGGTGAACCGCGCACACCTGGCGGACATCTCGGCGAGCGCAGAAGTTGTCAGAGATCTTATCGTCATGTTCGAATAACATTCTCTGGATACGTTCGGGACTGATTATCTCGGTGGTTCTCATATTATAAGAAGAGGCGAGTCCCAGAACATTCAGTCGATGTTAATGTCACCAAATCGTCCAGATGATCCAGATTGTTGCAAGTCCCAAGCTATAGAAGAGGTGGCTTGAATAAATGAACGTATCTGGCAACTGAGGCCGAGGTTCACCATAGTCAAGTCACTAGCCATTCAAGAGGAGACTTGTTAACTGTCAGAGAGGAAGATGACTCGCTGAGCATTGTCGCTGGTCGGCGGGTTAGGAGGCGAAGATCTGCGAGATTTATGGCGTAGAGAAGATGCAGATCGGCGGGTTGGAGTTCGGCGCCAAGGGCCATCGGCAGCTGGTACGACAGGATGAAGACGTCTCAAAGACGATTGTAAAATTGACATCTTATTATGATAAGTGGCCTTATTCTGCGAAGTAGACTAAAAATGAAATATTTAAGTGCTAATCTAATTCGAACCTAAGAAGTACTGTGTTGAGAACTGAAATGATATTGAGACGTATTATTCGATGAATAACTCGATGTATCATTCCATCAGTCACATTCAACCAACATCATTGATCAGCACTTCGGTGCCAACCAAGCAAAATATAAGAGGCTGCTCCCGCCTCGCAGTTCACAACAAACCCCAATGAAAAAAGAAACCCCTAACCCAAAGAAACGTAGAACTAAGCACCAAACATGATGTTGTCCCTATCTCAATACCCAATGAAAATTCTAAGTCTAAGAAGGTAAGCGCAAACCCAAAAATAAAAGGAAAAGAAAGATCCAAGTCATATCACCAAAAAACGGTGTTATACCAACTTAACAGCCCTAAAGCAAGAACAAGTCAATAGTAAGGTAGAATGTTGCCCGACTGTCTAATCAAGAAATCTGCCAACATTCTAGGGGGCCGCTATAACGGTACTTTGTGGGCAGGCGTGTCAATTAGCATCATATTAATTAAAATCGGGGAAGAATTAAAAAGGGGAAAGTAATACGAAACTTTAATAACTGCACAGTATTACTAAGAAACAATATAATGAAAAGTAATAAAAAGCAAAGTAGCAAAGACCAAGCGGGACAGAAAGATATAGGGGCGCGTTTGCTTTTTAAAACATATAAAAGAACATGTAACACATTATTGAGCTCTCTACCTTCAGTTATAGCGATCGGGCTAGTCGATGAAAAAGTGGTACGCGACTGCGAAATTCGTTAAGGAGATTATTTAAAGACTCTTCAAGCACGTTTAAAATACATTACGTGTGACGAAGTGATCAGAGACGTTTATTGTCGGGTGAAGTGAAAATGAATCCGACAACATAATTCGAACTTTGTGTTAGCTGGGAAAAATACTCTTGGGAAACTATTATGGTTGTGGAACCCACGAAAGCTGTGCGCAACGGAAAGCTATAGTTTACGTAATTCTGCATTTTATAAAATGGTGAAACGCGTGTGCGCGGAACATTAATAGAATCTTATCCTTGGACGGTTGCGGGGGTAACTGATACAAACAACGCGCCAGCATAAAAAATAGTTCGCTTATTAACTACCAGATATTAATTAACGAGGACCTAAAATACTTAAAAGGAAGGATAGGATCATCAACTCCAATCCCGATTCATATTTCATATTTAATTAGTGAAAAGAAAAGTGTTAATAAACAAACTACATTTCAATTTTATCCGCGATTTTGGCTTCATTACGTAGTCTTGACTACATGATAAACAATATCTGTGGACGTTGTATAAAACATATCATCAAATATTTAGCCAACCAATTTTGTGGGACACCAAAAATGTAAATGCATGAAATTTTTCTTACAGCGGATGAATAATGTGTGAGTGCGACGAACTATATTGAAAAACTGAACATCCATTACGCACTTGCATGTTTATCTGCGAAAATGGTCCTTGTCGGTACATCAGCATAGAGTTCGAATAGAATCGCTGGAACATTGCAAACCATTCTGATTAATCGAACATCTACATACGCATAATGCTGGTACCACCAGGATGTGTTCTTTCTCATCACTCCCGTGGCAGTAATTGAATTAAGAGTCAGCCGAGAAACGCATTTAAATCAATTGACGACCATCGAGCTAGCGTCGCGAATTTTCAAACGTCCACTGCCATGTATGAAGGCGAGTGACAGCACCAGTGTTAACGTCGATCGGGGGGTGTCGTCGTGATCGTATTGAATGACACTGAGCGGTTACAAGTTACCTGTGCAACGTATCCGCCTTATAACTTCCATCTTGCATCTTCTGACTTTTTTAAATTCCAATCACTAAAGGCATAGCTTCAGTGAATTCAATATGAGAAGTCAGAAGCAATACTCAAGAAAAGTGAGGCGAGTCTCAAGGAACTGACAAAGAATGGCCTGCATCACGTAACTGAGAACTGACAGAGACGCTATAAAAATGCATTGAAATAGGAGCCAAGTACTTTGAAAATGGTCATGTAAAGATTGAAATGGAGTGAAAACGATCGTTTGAATATTGAAATGGAGTAATAAACATCTGTGAAACTATTAGTTTCAGCCTTTTTTACTACTAGAATTACGCTCAGGAGATGCAACCATTAAGTATATAAATAGTAGTGAGTTTAAATTCCTCCCTTTGCTTTCCCACTCGACCACCTTGTACATTTGTATGTGAAAAACGGCAAGAAACATGTTGTCATATCTTCTAAAACAAAATTGCAGGCTATTAAAATGTTACCAAGTATCTTATATCGTAAACGGTTTAGTTGCTGTAAAGATAATGGTACAGGTGAAAAAGTATCGTGATAAAACTTCTTTAAATGCGGCAGAAGCCGGAAGCAGTGCATTGCGATTACTGCTGTATTTCCAGAGCTAGCTGGAGAATTGCAGTGGTGGAGGCAGCGTTCACGCCAGGAATCGAGAAGAAACGGCAGTGATTCTGCTATTATCAGGTGTGTGGAGGCCGTTTTTTCCAGCAGTCATTGTGCATGTACTGTTCACAGTTTAATTCCTGTTTGTGGAAGACTAATTGTAATTAAGCCTGTGTCTTTGGAGAATTGGTTTAGAGACAGACTACTCGAACTCCTCGTATCTCTAACGTTGCATTTTATCGTATAACGAAAGAGGTTCCATGATCCCTGAGTGTCGATGACTTCGTATCTATAGGTACTTTGTTTTTTCCTATGCTCTGGCCATTACTCAATGTCATCTGGGTGACGATGACGTTATTAAACTTCGGCTTATTTCCGTGTCTATTTGCTAGTCTTATAGTGACGTCGCACACTAATATTGCAAAAGTGTATTTCGTGTTACATGCATTTTTATTCAACCGGGAAGCACAGTCAGATCTCATCCACCGTCATTGTGCATGCAGGATTGTATTTGTCGCTAATTTTTTCTAAATATGCCTAGCGTGTTCCACGTGTAGGGGGAGTTCAGCAATTTCGTCGCTTTGCGACACTCCTGCCCAAGTTTGAAGGAAACTCCAGATTAACCTTATCATTACTATGGACACATAATGACTGTTAGCGTTCCCACTCGGACTTTTTCCTACATATTTCATAGTGTTTTAGCACTGTCCCACGCTCACTAGTAATACAATGGTTTATTTCGTGTTGTAGTAGGTTACATGAATTTTTATTCTGCCTTGGAGCTCTGTCTGTCTGAGGCTGACATCGGCCATGCGTAAGGCCTAGTTTTGAAAGCAGGATGACTGGTGAGCTTGATTCTGATTGGACGAGAGAAGGGAATGGATGACGCTTATCTGCAATGCAGACCACGAATTTTCACCATCGTGTGGGAACCTGTTTGCCATTATTACTGTGGGTGGGAGGACCTCACTAGATGCTTGATATAGTAGCAGTGTCTTTTGCACTAGTACCCACGTCTGTGGCATCGGAGACGATTACAGTTAAAATAATTGTTGGGTTGGCTCAGTGTGTTCACAGCCTTATTCAGCAACTCGGCGTTTGAAGTGTGGTGTACCCTGTAGGCGACATACTTCCCGCTGGGGGATGGTTGAAAATAGTGCTTAGTTTCTCGGTGCATATTTTGTAGTGCTAATTCTTATACTAAATTGTAGACTTTCACGGCCGGAAATGTCATGTCCATTATGATTTACCGGGCTGTTATGCCGTGGTCGGTTAATGAATTTTGTCTCAATTCCCAACGTTTCGTCCCATATGCCGTGGTCGGTTAATGAATTTTGTCTCAATTCCCAACGTTTCGTCCCAGTCTGCGGGAGATATCTTCAAGGGGGTCTGTAGCTCGATGGAAGGTCCAACACACCCACTGGCTCGCTACTGACTGCCGCTAAATTCCGTGTCCGCGTGCTCCCGCACCGCGGCGTGAGTCACGTGTTTTGAAAACGTGAGTGCAGTTGGCCGCTGTCCGCTGCCGTCGATCGCCGTTGCCATCACCCAATAGTGGACGGGTGGTACACATCTTCTTTAACACCGGCATCCATATACCGTTTAATTTCACGCCCTCCGCCTTTCGATTGAAATTATTAGGGTATTTAGTGATTTCGATTGCCTCCCTGTAGAGCCTTTCGTAACATCCACTTGTGGAAGCTAGTACTTGCGTCTCCTCGAAACGAATATGGTGGTTCCCTGGCTGGAAAGCATGCTCCGCAACAGCTGATCGTTCCGTTTCTCCTCTTCTACAATTGTCCTTGTGCTCTTCCAAATGTATTGAAACAGTTCTTTTAGTGGTACCCACATGAACATCTCCACAGCTGCATGTGATCCTATATACTCCAGCTTTTTCCAATGGTTTGCGAGCGTCCTTGGCAGGCTTAAGGTATGGCTTGTAAATTACGGTGCACTAATGAAGAACGGATATTCCTCCGTCGAAATAAAACGTACGTTGAGACAGCCACGCAGAAATCATAGTGGCGTACAGGCTACTGCAAAATCTAAGGTTTTCCTGCCGATTGTTAAAAATGTAACGGAAAGAGTAGGAAGGATCTTGACGAAGTGGAATATTACCGTGATTTACAAGCCCACCAGGAAGATACAGGAATACCTTAAGCCAGCCAAGGACGCTCGCAAACCACTGGAAAAAGCTGGAGTATATAGGATCCCATGCAGCTGTGGTGATGTTTATGTGGGTACCACTAAGAGAACTGTTTCAACACGTTTGGAAGAGCACAAGGACAATTGTAGGAGAAACGGAACGATCAGCTGTTGCGGAGCATGGTTTCCAGCCAGGGAACCACCATATTCGTTTCGAGGAGACGCAAGTACTAGCTGCCACAAGCGGATATTACGAAAGGCTCTACAGGGAGGCAATCGAAATCACTGAACACCCTTATAATTTCAATCGAAAGGAGGAGGGCGTGAAATTAAACGGTATATGGATTCCGGTGTTAAAGAAGATGTGTACCACCCGTCCACTACTGGGTGATGGCAACGGCGATCGACGGCAGCGGACAGCGGCCAATTGCACTCACGTTTTCAAAACACGTGACATCACGCCGCGGTGCGGGAGCACGCGGACACGGAATTTAGCGGCAGTCAGTAGCGAGCCAGTGGGTGTGTTGGACCTTCCATCGAGCTACAGACCCCCTTGAAGACTGGGACGAAACGATGGGAACTGAGACAAAATTCATCAACCGACCACGGCATAACAGCCCGGATAATCATAATGGACATGCTAATTCTTATACATACATAACCTATCTTTGGTTGTAAATTGGTAAAGCTCAGGATTTTGCTATGAGGTCATAAATTTATTATCACATCATTATTTCCAACAACTCTCTCGTTTTAACACAAACTGTGACATCACACGATCTAGTAATGTAATGGTTTTTTAGCAATAGTTCATCTATCACGGTATGGTATTTCTTGTTGGTACAGTTTGTTTGGTTGGAAATCGGTAAAACTGGAGTGCTTCAGAATTTGCTACGGCATCATTAATTTTGCAGAATATGTCGTAATGTCATTATTTCTATCATGGGGGAATGTGTTTGTTGCCAATAAACACCATGTTGTCACACACACACACAATCTATTAACGTAGTGATTGCTTAACAACGATAAACAATTCTGCTACTTTTGGGCACATGCTGTACTGTGACTGACTGAGAGAATGATGACGATGACGATGCGCAGGGCGACGTTGACATGACATTGTGACACGATGCAACGTTGACTTGATATCGAGAGCAGTGTGATGAAACTCACACAATTGAACATAAAATGTAAAATTCTGCAAACATACCAAAAGTTGTAAAATATGTGGAAAATGCTTAAATCTGTGGAATATATTAGAAATACGGAGAAAATACGAAAAACGGAAAAAATGTGGAAAATTCGTTAAACTGAGGAAAATATGGAAAAATAGGAAAAATGAGAGTACTTACATATCTGCCTGTCTGTGGTCTTGCTGGTACCTCGAATGACGAAAATCGCCTTATATTAAATTTAATTTGTCGTTAAAAAATAGCCACACCAGTTTAGTGGTGTTTTCATTTTCTCTGTTAGAGAAATGAGAGAAGATTTGAGTAACGACCAGTCGACAACTAAATCATTACAGATGGAATGACGAGCTGGGATTAGACGAGTACGGGATACAACATTAATTGTGCGCTTTTTTAAGTCTGCAGTCAAGTGCTGTATTTTGTTCATGATGTTATTATTTAAAATCACTTTTATGCTAAGACTGTATTTTTAATCCATTCAATCTTTATTATGTCCTGTAATTATATTAGAAATAACACTAACTTTTACTATCTATAACCCTTCCCCCCAAACTACCGTATGGTGGAACCTAATGCATATAGTATATCCCAGAATCTTAAGTCACCGTCAATCGTGAATGCCTTACGAATAGAACGCCTTCCTATTAGCGTCTCTATGAATTCTAATTTGAAGTCAGTCATTATTTGACACGTGTGGGAAGTGGTACGAAACCGGTGACTGCCGAATGCGTAAAACAGGAGCAATCCATTGTGCGGTTCTCAACGTCTTTATTTTGCAGCTTCCCGCTCGACTCTGTAGATCGTATCTGAAAGACTATCACTGTTCCTGATCCTAAAGTGACAGATTGTACAGATTGTTCTCGTGTTTTATTCGCGTTCGTCGTGATTTCACGCTGTAGACTTTCATATAAAAATAGATGGTAACTTTGAAAGGGCTACCCTTTTTCAGATGAAAATGTATCAGTACACCAAGACCAGTTAAAACTAGCTGACGTAATTGTTCCATCCTTCAGCCATAAAATTTGTCTGTTTCGACAATCTACGAAATACTGTAGGAGGTTAAAAATTAAATTTCGGTATTGGTCGTTATTAACAGCTAAAGTATATACTTCGCGTATCCCACAGTGCTACTTTCTGGTTCGTTTACAGCTCTATGTTCAGTTGATCATTTTGACAAATGAACTGTTTAAGCTGACTGATCAAGACGGATCCGTGCGAATCCAGCTGAAGCACTGTGGATAACATACGTTGATTGATGTAATACTCGATGCCAGACTACATCAGACGCAGCTGACAAGTTAGTTTTGATTCGAGATATATGGTACGTCAGCGCTGAATGTTTCACATCAATAACAACTGATCGACTGCACGTCATTTCTACTCTCCATTTGTATCCTTCAAAAGCGCTCCAATCTCTTCTGAGATATCAGCGTGTAGGAACGTGTGAGAAGTCCATCCACATCTCAATTTAATATTGTTTGAAATTGAACGAAGTCCTCGACACTAAAGTTTTTTCCTGTCTGACATAAATAAACGTGCAAATCAATTTTGGGAAACGTATACCAAATAAATAATTATACACATTGCCTACTGTCTTTCTTTTCGTTCGATTCTCTGACGCTTTTGTGAAAAGGTATGACATGCCGCTAGTAAAAATCGTGTGCCTTCCCTTCTTGAGAAAAAATTCAGAAAACGATAGACTTCTACTTCTTGAGGAGTAATTATTCGTTTCGGAGTTACGTTCGCTTGGAGTTTTATGCAGGTTTTTCATAGTGAATGAAGTAATTTGTACCTTTATGCTGGAACAAGAAGCGAACTTTTAGCAGAAAAGTGTTCTCGGCAGCCTTTTTCTATCTCTTCTGCCTAAAGCAGAATAAAAAATTCTCTCCGAAACAAAATACTTCTTTCATATACCGTTTCAATATTATCATTTCGTTTCCGTTTCTTTCCAAAACTACTGGCTAATTACTTACATTTATAAATATGGTAAAATTTTCGTGTGAGTAGAGTATTTTTAGAACTCGTCTCATCAAAAGAAAATACAGCTATAAAATGAAATTGCAGATGTGTTTACTTCTGGTTTCTTTAACCAAAATAGTTCCTGCATGCAGATGTAAGATAAGTATCGAGAACTCACGGTTTGCGTGGTCTTGTCTTAGCAGAGGTTTTTGTTTCGCGTTTCCTTATAAAAATCACTTAGGGAAGGAGCTAATTCTGTGGCATAATGTAAAATCTAACTGGAATTCCGACATGGCCTGCTACATTGTTCAGCTTAACCTCGGGTGGCCAAGAACTCGGATCACGCTGTGCCATGGCTTACATGTGGTAGTGCTCAGCCTGGCTGCACACTTTCCCTACCACCAACCACACCACGCTGTCAGAGTGGGAGGAAGGAAGATGGATAAGAGAACTGCGAATGCACCGTATTTATATGGCCGCGCAGTCACATTGTATATGACTTGCTTTCATATTTCACACTTCTCAAGATAATTGATTACAAATGAAACAGATTTTCAGTATTAGTTAATTATTTTTGGTGCGCTGAAGACGTGCTACACCTTTTATCAGCCACAAAATGTCGGAATACGGACAGACCTAAACGATGTCACAGATTTTCGCAATAATTTTGACGTAACAGTGACTTACTTAGTTTCATATTCGACATATGTTATGGAGACGTGGAAACTCTACCGGAGAACACCAATATAGACGTCATGCTCAGTTTTAACGGAAAGGATTTATGTTTAAAAAGGGAATTACATTGCAGATCAAACAGCTATGTCTGCACATGGATGGGGCACATTGAACGGAAACAGTAAACTGTCTCGAAAACAGCTCGGAAACAGACTTAAGATGGCCAGTGTCCCCAAACGTTTAAAAAACTCTCCCTGTAATTCTTTCAAGGTCGCAATGAATTCTTCACCCCTCTCGTTTTCTTTAAATCCAGTGGGCTTAGGGAACTGACTGTGTTTATCAGAAATCTTTCCTTCCAGAACGGGATTTTGTTTTTAAATCCGTCCCCATCAAATCAGAAATAAATTATTTCTTACTTGGCAGTGTCTTACTGCACGCATTGTGCATTCAATTCTACTTCATATGCAAGGTCTGCCATCCATTCCAGACGTTCTAATTTTCGTTCCTGCGTCCCTTTTTCCTTCATAATATTCGACAGTAACGCGTTTTAAATCGAGAAATCGTTACAGACATGCCCGATAACCAACTTACTAAGTCGCCTTACTCTTCAATCAGTTCCATCGAAAACTGTTGCAACTGACTGTGGAATCACGTGTGCTACTTCAGAAATTTTTCTGTTCGTACCACCAATTTCTTCTTGTGATCCATGGCTGAAAATTTAGCACAAATTGTTTCTTGGTGTATAGAACACTGAATCCCGTCCTTCTATCGTTGTAATCTCTTACTCTTTCACTGTCAACTAAATCTTTAAATTCTTTCTGCATGGTACGGTAGTTTCATTTCAAAAGCAAATTTGCATTACCCGTCGATTACGCGACTGCATAATGGGTACTGAGAATCCTCATCCCTCTCTTCTGTCACTCCCATTCTTTGTTAAAGCCTTGTGACGATAGACCGCTAGACTGTCTCTTTTTGTGCAAATATGAGCTGGACCTGTGAACGTCCTTCATACCGCGAACAAATAGCGAAGGGTAAACGGCGCTGACACCACGATTCTGCTGAAATGAAGGACATTGTGCCGGCCGAAAAACGCCACCCAACAGTGCTAATGGAAATGTCGCACTGGGACTTCATTCTGTATCTTTCCGCCACATTGCCGATCGTTTCGGTACGCGAGCGCACCGAACGATCTTGTTTTCGAATGGTTCAGACGGCTCTAAGCGCTATGGGACTTAACATCTGAGGTCATGAGTCCCCTAGACTTAGAACTACTTAAACCTAATTAAACTAAGGACGCCGCACACATCCATGCCCGAGGTAGGACTCGAACCTGCGACCATAGGAGCAGCGCAGTTCTGGACTGAAGCGGCTGGAGCCACTCGGCCACAGCGGCCAGCCTTGTTTTAGAAACAGAGTCCCAAAATTAGTCAGGAAGCATTTCTAAAGCGATGCCGAACGGTCCTAGCGAACAAAACGCTGTTGTCAGTTCTCCTCGCGCCAACCAATGAAAAGGAATCTGCCTCAGATCCGCACACGCGCGCTGCAACGCCGTAGTGACACGAACTCGAAGCGGCTAGCAGTCAACACAGGCAAGCCATTCTTCACAGTACTGAAAAGTGTGGTTACAGTATGTAATACTGTTCAAATTTCGCTGACCACCGGCTTCCATAAATGCATGATAACGATAGAATACTGACTGTGTTCTGGAAACCGTCGTAAATGTCACATTATATCATTTTATTCTCATTCACATCGACGTCTTTTTTTATTTTGTGTTTCGGAATATGAGTTAGGAATGGAGTGTACTACCACATTGTACAAATACATCTATAGAAACACCCCAAAAATTCGTCATTTTTTCTCTTTTCCGTCGTTCGTCAGTTGCTTCGAAATTCATGGAGATACTTCCGTCTATGCAACTAATTGAAGGCAATTTGTTTATTGCCATATGTATTTCACATCTTTTATTCGCGATGATGCTTCACCGGCGGTGTGGCCGTGCGGTTCTAGGCGCTTCAGTCTGTAACCGCCTGACCGCTACGGTCGCAGGTTCGAATCCTGCCTCGGGCATAGACATGTGTGATGTCCTTAGGTTCGTTAGGTTTAAACAGTTCTAAGTTCTAGGGGACTGATGACCACAGATGTTAAGTCCCATAGTGCTCAGAGCCATTTGAACCATTCTTTTTTTTCTTTTTTTTTTTTTTGGATGATGCTTCACAAATAAAAGAAGCGAAAAGCCTATGGGAATAAACTGCCTACAATTAGTTGCATAGACGCAACATATCTCCATGAACCCGACAAATTGTTTAAGAGAGTGTCAAAGAATAAGAAGATGCATAGAATGTGGTTGTAACTCGCTCCTAGAGACACAAATCATGCAGTAGTCTACTTCCCTTTATGATACATCAACGATTTGGTTCATAGAAACAAAATTTAAAAAATCGCCTTTTCGAGAACGTGCGGCTAGTGTAGCTATAAAAGTTCGTTGTACTTTATAACACGCATCAGATGGATGACAATGATTCATATAGTCTCAAAAAAAATGTGGCGGGACCTTTCATCTTTGTCTACTGTTGCTAAGGATTCGATCGCAGATAAATACTTGTGACAAGCTAGAGTATAAAGACGATTGCTGCTAGTTTCAGTTCAAGTAATTTACATTGTGCTCTTAGATTCCTGTCTGACCACACGTTAGGAAATCTCTACGTATTCCGAAAAAAAATGATGAATATTTGTGACAAGAAGTAATATAAATGTCACTCTCGGTTGTTTCACGCAAAGTAATTGCATCTTTCATTTCTTAAACACATGGAAGTAATGAAATAGGAAATACTTGTTGTAAGTAGGCTGTTTAGCTTTTTATGTTGGTAATATCACATAGCGCTCTGTATGAAAATCACTGACTGTGCTGTGTGCAGGTTGTGGCTGGTTTGCATTGTTGGAATTTGCTATTGTAGTGTTGGGCAGTTGGATGTTAACAGCGCGTAGCGTTGCGCAGTTGGAGGTGCGCCGCCAGCAGTGATAGACGTGGGGAGAGAGATGGCAGAGTTTTGAGAACGGATGATCTGGACGTGTGTCCATCAGAGACAGTAAATTTGTAACACTGGATGTCATGAACTGTTTGTTCTTTATCAAAATCTTTCATTTGCTAACTATGACAATCAGTAGTTAGAATCTTTTATTTAGCTGGCAGTATTGGTGCTAGCTGTATTGCAGTAGTTTGAGTAACGAAGATTTTTCTGAGGTAAGTGATTCATGAAAGGTATAGGTTATTGTTAGTCAGGGCCATTCTTTTGTAGAGATTATTAAAAGTCAGATTGCGTTGCGCTAAAAATATTGTGTGTCAGTTTAGTGTTGATCAGAATAAGTAAAGAGCGAAATGTATGAGTACATTCAGTTCTGCTCAGCTGTTTGAAAAGCAAATAATGTTTGAGGTTTATTAGCACAGTCAGTCATAAATTTTTCTAAGAGGACGTTTCATTGTTACTGAGAAAGCGCGTTCTTACTTGTAAATTACAACGAATATTTCAGAAAAATGCTTAACTTTGACGATTAACGTAGTCTCAGAATGTGTTGCAGACACGAAGAGGGGAAAAAAATATTTACGAAATCAACCGTATACCAGCCTACGTCCTTTGACAAGGCAGTTCATAACTTTACCAACTTCGCTACTACGACTCCTACGCTGTGAGTGCTTTATTTTATGTAATTCCATTTCATAGACACGCAGGCTGACTTCGTTCCCGAATGATGCGGGCATAAGCCGTAAATGCATGAAATTTTGGAAGTTTCCTCTATCAGACTTCACAAAACTCATTCATTTTTATTGTTACTTAAAAGTTTTAAACCCGTTTCGGTAATTAATAAGTAAACCAATTGTCGAAAAGTGTACGCGAAGTCACTATTAGTTTCAGCTAACACTCATGTAATGCCGGCCGCGGTGGCCGAGCGGTTCTGGGCGCGTCAGTCCGGAACCGCGCAACTGCTACGGTCGCAGGTTCGAATCCTGCCTTGGGCATGGATGTGTGTGATGTCCTTAGGTTAGTTAGGTTTAAGTAGTTCTAAGTTCTAGGGGACTGATGACCTCAGATGTTAAGTCCCATAGTGCTCAGAGCCATTTGAACTCATGTAATATACACTACTTCAAAAATGGTTCAAATGGCTCTGAGCACTATGAGACTTAACATCTTAGGTCATCAGTCCCCTAGAACTTAGAACTACTTAAACCTAACTAACCTAAGGACAGCACACACATCCATGCCCAAGGCAGGATTCGAACCTGCGACTGTAGCAGTCCCGCGGTTCCGGACTGCAGCACCGGAACCTCACGGCCACCGCGGCCGGCTATACACTACTGGTCACTGAAATTGCTACACCAAGTAGAAATGCAGATGATAAACGGGTATTCATTGGACAAATATATTATACCAGAACTGACATATGATTACATTTTCGAGCAATTTGGATGCATAAATCCTGATAAATCAGTACCCACAACAACTACATCTGGCCGAAATAACGGCCTTGATACGCCTGGGCATTGAGCCAAACAGAGCTTGGAAGGCGTGACAGGTACAGCTCCCCATGCAGCTTCAACACGATACCACAGTTCATCAACAGTAGTGACTGGCATATTGTGACGAGCCAGTTGCTCGGCCACCATTGACCAGACCTTTTCAATTGGTGAGAGATCTGGAGAATGTGCTGGCCAGGGCAGCAGTCGAACATTTTCTGTATCGAAAAAGGCCCGTACAGGACCAGCAACTAGTGGTCGTGCATTATTCTGCTGAAAGTGGGGTTTCGCAGGCATCGAATGAAGGGTAGTGCCATGGGTCGTAATACATCTGAAATGTAACGTCCACTGTTCAAAGTGCCATCAATGCGAACAAGAGGTGACCGAGACGTGTAACCAATGGCACCCCATACCATCACCCCAGGTGATACGCCAGTATGGCGATGACGAATACAGGCTTCCAATGCGCGTTCACCGCGATGTCGCCAAACACGGATGCGACCATCATGATGCTGTACACAGAACCTGGATTCATCCGAGAAAATGACGTTTTGCCTTTCGTGCACCCGGATTCGTCATTGAGTACACCATCGCAGGCGCTCCTGTCTGTGATGCAGCGTCAAGGGTAACCGCAGTCATGGTCTCCGAGCTGATAGTCCATGCTGCTGCAAACGTCCTCGAACTGTTCGTGCAGATGGTTGTTGTCTTGCAAAAACGTCCCCATCTGTTGACTCAGGGATCGAAACGTGGCTGCACGATCCGTTACAGCCATGCAGATAAGATGCCTCGACTGCTGGTGATACGAGGCCGTTGGGATCCAGCACGGCGTTCCGTATTACCCGCCTGAAAGCACCGATTCCATATTCTGCTAACAGTCATTGGATCTCGACCAACGCGAACAGCAATGTCGCGATACGATAAACCGCAATCACGATAGGCTACATTCAGATGTTTATCAAATTCGGAAATGTGATGGAACGCATTTTTGCTCCTTACACGAGGCATCACAACAACCTTTCACCAGGTAGCGGCCGGCCGAAGTGGCCGTGCGGTTAAAGGCGCTGCAGTCTGAAACCGCAAGACCGCTACGGTCGCAGGTTCGAATCCTGCCTCGGGCATGGATGTTTGTGATGTCCTTAGGTTAGTTAGGTTTAACTAGTTCTAAGTTCTAGGGGACTAATGACATCAGAAGTTGAGTCCCATAGTGCTCAGAGCCATTTGAACCAGGTAGTGCCGGACAACTGATGTTTGTTTATGAGAAATAGGTTGGAAACTTTCCTCATGTCAGCACGTTGTAGGTGTCGCCACCGGCGCCAAACTTGTGTGAATGCTCTGAAAAGCTAATCATTTGCATATCACAGCATCTTCTTCCTGTCGGTTAAATTTCGCGTCTGTAACACGTCATCTTCGTGGTGTAGCAATTTTAATGGCCAGTACTGTAGTAAGCAGAGCCGATGTCTCGATATTTAATGACCTTTAAGCTCTTAACTGCATAAAAATAACAGGTATTTTGAGAGAATATTGACAGAAAACTTTTTTTATGTTATAATCATTCACAGTAACAACCTAACCTAACCAAATTTACAACAAAGGAAAATAGTCTATTATGAACTCACTTTCCAACCAGACGCGTCCTGTAGTGATTCTTTAGTAATACAGTCTCTAAATCCAAAGCTAAAACCGTTCAATATGTTTAAAATAACAAATTATAGGTGTAAATAAACCACAGCTAACCAAACAACAAGGCCATACCGAAATCCAAAACCTCTCGGTACAATTGTCGAAAAATCGGCGGGGGGACCGTTCGGTAACAGGTCTCAGACGCATACTGAATAGGAAATCCGGATAAAGAACCGAAAATGATGTCACTACCGAGACTACCCTACTGTACCGATCGGTATGAACGAAATAGAATAGGGCCCCTGTAGCGGGTACTACTGAGAAGGAACAAACAATGCAACACATCAGGTTCGGACGCGGTTTGGCTCGCTGTAGTCCGTCCTGCTTTAAAGAGTCTTCTTTGCTTTTCACTACCGGAGGTGCTAACATCGATATCACTACTTTGTGAGCCTTTGCGGTGTTCAAACATCGTTGCGGAAGAATGCTACTGAGTGGATCATTTTAAATATGGAATTTAAAACTTCTGTCTGTCTGCTGTCTTCCGTTTCAACAACAGAGAGATCCACGAGGTACTGAATGAAAGGTTTGGATCTGTTTATTGAATTTACGTAAGATAAGAGCGCGCTAGGAGTTTCTGACAAATTGACTGTGAAAATTATTGTAGGCTTCACAATTGTGCATTCTGACAGATACACTAATCGCTGTTAACTTTTCTGTTAGTACACGAGCAACACATTTTGTAACGAAAATATAGTAGTCTCTGTTTTCATATGTTATGAGTCGTGCCATTAAACCATCTTCTGATACTACATTTGGAATATACTTACACAGGCCATGGTTTATAACGTTCTGATCTGCCGGGTCTAAGCTAAATGCTATCTGTTCGTCTTTTAAGCAAATTGATAATGACTCTACGTCAGGCACCCATACCCGATATTTTAGAAATAACAATATTTTCAGCCTGCATTCAATCACAGTCGCAATTTCTGACAGCTCACTATGATGTGTAAAAGCGGTAGGAAAGCCCGTGATCAGGCCCTGAAGATCACACGATAGTCGACGACAGCCATACAGTACTTCATCGAACGTGGTGTGGAGAGCACGGGGTCAGCCCACCGCACTCCCAGCGGTAGCCGACGTTCAGATCCGGAAGCCGCTACCTTTCAGTTGGGTAGCACCTCAGTTGGCATCAAAAGACTAAGTGCTTCCCGGTCTAGGCCTCCCACCAACGAAAATCGAACCAGGGTCTCCCGCTTGATGGTCCACAGTGCTGATCACTCGGCAACTGGGACGGACACTAGGATGTGCATCATAGCGTCCTTGTTTACATGTTTACATGTTTCATATGCACAACAGTAAGTCATGAACACTCTCCTAGCTTTCTTGAAGGCCTTTTTGCCTTGGTGACCATTGTTCCTGTATTAGCTTTGTGGTCGCAAATCCCTCTCTCAGTCGTAACACTCTCGAAGAGATCGCGTAAGTAGGAGAAACAGAATATTTCTTTCGCGTATGGGTTGTGGAGCTAGTTGTTCGAGGACTGAGACGAGGCTCTCAGAATTATTTCGCTAGAATGTTTGCCCTTGACTCCGATAGCGTATGGATAGTTTTCCCAGTCGATAGTGGGCTAGTTAAAGTCACCACCTTCTACTATCGTATGCTCAGATTATTAGGTTATTTGCGTGTGATCGAGGTTAGGTAATTTTTGAAGGCTCTACAACCGATGTTTCTGGAGGTTGGTAGAAACATCCTATTACTAATCTAATACCACAGACAACAGTTACTCTTGTGCATATTACTTCGGTATCGGATTCCTTTTGGAACTCACTAGACCTGATAGTCGCTACAATCTCCTCCTACAGAATCACACGTGATGTCAAAAATTTCCATACTGTCTAAAACCAACTCTCAATTCCTAGTATGATTAGGGGGTGGTTGCCTTCTACGATAGCCGCGGCAGTTAAAAAGTAATATACTGATGTCTACACGCAAGTCACATAACTGGCATAAATAATGGACGGCTAATTTCTGGACGCGATGATGGCGCCCGATAGCGATCCAGACGGAATTATAGGATTTACATGAGGCGAATTTGGTCGCGAGACATCAACGTGAGTTCACTCTAATGCTCCTCAAACCACTGTACGACAGTTGTGGCTTCAAGACAGGGACAGTTATATTCCTGAAAGATGGCATCGCCGACGAAGAAGACATCAAGCATTAAGGGATGCGAATGATCTACAACTGTCAGCGTGTTTTAGATTATTGTCACAGGCCCCATGCAAGCCGAGGAGAGTGTCACCCGTAGCATAATACTGCTCCCACCAGCCTTCGGCGTGACGCGCACGTCTCGAGTCACCCTTCACATCTATGATGGCGTTTATGGAGACGATCAGCGACCCGAAGAGACGACTCGTTTCCATTGATCGACGGCCGAATCCCGATGGTCTTCTGCCCACTGCAGTCTTAACAGACGATGTCGTTGGGTCAACATGTGAACACATAGGTGTGGTCTGGTGTGGAACTCCAGGTTCAACAATGTACGATGAACGATGTGCTCCGATGCTCCGAAACGACTTGGGCGTGCACAAGCATTGTGACCTATTGTCAGATATGTCTACTTTACACACCAGACAAGCCTACGAATTCCATGTACTATGAAGAGTCGTGGACGTGCAACCATTTAGTTTGACCGTCCTTCTACCTCTTTCCGGGATGGTAACGACAGTAGCCGTTTTTTAGATACTCATTCACACGCTTTGCGTAATAATAGTCTGTCCCTTGACACAGACGCTTTGTAAGTAGGCTGTTTAGGTTCTTATATTGGTAACGCCACCGCCACGTAGCGCTCTGTATGAAAATCACTGGCCGTGCTGTGAGCAGTCTGTGGCTGGGTGGCATTGTTGGAATTTGCTATTGTAGTGTTGGGCAGTTGACTGTTAACAGCGCATAGCGTTGCGCAGTTGGAGGTGAGCCGCCAGCATTGGTGGATGTGGGGAGAGAGATGGCGGAGTTTTGAGAGCGGATGATCTGGACGGGTGTCCATCAGAGTCATTAAATTTGTAAGACTGGATGCCATGAACTGCTGACTTTTGAACACTATTAAGGTAAATACATTGTTTGTTCTTTATCAAAATCTTTCATTTGCTAATTATGCCTATCAGTAGTTAGTGACTTCAGTAGTTAGAATCTTTTATTTAGCTGGCAGTAGTGGCGATCGCTGTATTGCAGTGGTTCGAGTAACGAAGATTTTTGTGAGGTAAGTGATTCATGAAAGTTATAGGTTATTGTTAGTCAGGGCCATTCTTTTGTAGGGATTATTAAAAGTCAGACTGCGTTGCGCTAAAAATATTGTGTGTCAGTTTAGTGTTGATCAGAATAAGTAAAGAGTAATGTCTGAGTACGTTCAGTTTTACTCAGCTGTTTGGAAAGCAAATAATGTAAGAAATTTATCAGCACAGTCATTCATAAATTTCTCTAAGGAGATGATTCAGCTTATCTCAGTGGATTTTCTTGTCTGCAGGCCTTGTCTTCTCTAGGATGATCCCCATCCTTCTAGGCTGCGCTTTCACTTTCACAGCGCGTCCCATTCCGCAACCTCATCAGGTAGCACCGAATCTCACAGTGGGCACTGGTCGTAATGTTTTGGCTTATCAATGTATAAGTTTCTGCTGTGTAACGTAGGTTGAGAAATCTACAGTGAATCTGGTCGAAGAACCGGCGAAGCCTCTGGTTTAGACCCTTCACATGGTTGCAGACCAGGGAGCCCCAGTCTGTCTTCGAAACGATGCTGCAAATCAACAGCTGAGCAGAGACGTCACAATAAGGCTATCTGTAGCCACCACTTACGCCATTATCCGGAAAGAACTGGGTGTGGTCTCAGGACCCAGGCGACAGAAGCGCCATCAGCAGCTGACTGTAACCTACGCTGTCGATAGCTCCCAGCATGACTTCTTCCACCTGGTGGTCAATTGCTCTCAGGATACACACAGGGAGGACATGTGGTTCGTTTCCCTTAAAACGGACCAGGCGTCTAACGTTGCATCTGTACACCACCAAAAGCCCCTTCTTAACACTCGGTGAATGCATGGACACTGGCAGATGGAAGACTATTGCACGTGCAGGAGAGTCAATGCCTATTGGCTCTTTCTCATTATTATCAGCAGGAGGCAGTAGCTCGAACCTATTCCTGGCACAGGAACGTTCAATCGTTTTTCATGGGCTCCGTCCCTGAGGGGAGCGGGACGAAATCTTATGCAGAAGATGGAATTAAAAGTATCGTGTGCCTCAGCGCCGTTCAGCTATTCGTCTGGTCGTGTCGATTACTGAATTAATTCAGGTGGGTATAGTTCGTCTACAAGACCAAGTTACTCTTGTTGAATGGTCGAGCTAATGCTGCACCTGCAATAACCTAGCCCTTAACATTAGAAATACTCAACAAGCAGCCCTGTAGATTCTACAGTATGAAGCCGAACTCCAGCGACAAAATTTCAGAGGTCGTTCAGGGATATTTTCTATGTATTTTGGTATGAGGAACCCATGATCTCGGGTACCTCATTGCATGTAACAACTGTAATTATGAATTATTTCAATTTTAAAACAAAATTTCCTTTATTTCTGTGGAAATAGATTCCCAACAGTGAAAAGGCTTGTGAACCAAAATTCGTTTCACGTTAGTAATGGAAGATTACGGAGCAGTTATCTTTTTAGATTTGACTGTAAGAAAGGAGGGAGGAAGCTACGATTTCGACATCTTTAGAAAGGATACATGCTCAGACAATATTATATGAGCGACCTCATTCCACCCCACCCAGTGCAAAAGACTGTACGTACTTCCATGCATTACGGAAAGAGTCCCGAAATTTTCTCGAGAAATAGGTGTTACAGAGAGACAAATATATTATTGAGCAAATTGCTACAGCTAAAGGGTATAGGGTACCAGATGTCATGTGCATGTTTAATAAAATTAAAAACGAGATTGCCAGTACAAGTGAGGAGAACTGCAAGATCAAAGTTAAGAAGAAATCCGTCACTTTGAGACGCAAAGGTCGTGTGTCGGAAAGAAATGCTAAAGTACGAGTATTTCAAAAAACATTGCCGTGGCATCTCAAAATGAAGAGCAAATAGCGCATGGATTAAAGCGTATACGAACTGCTACGAAGCAAGGTAAGTACTGCAACTCCGGAGTGTTTAAGATCAAACGCGCGGATTGTGATAGTTATTAAATAGGACAGACGAGACGAAATTTCTAAATTCGGTACAAGGAACACTGCAGTTGCAGTGATCAGACAGCATTTGGAGTGCATGTGAAAGACAGCAAACATGGAGTTAGCGCATTGAGTGCGCAAATGGAAGCGCTCAACATGCGTCCGTGAAGTTTTTATTTGAATGTGCTGGAGAAAGTAGAAATTTGCGCTCACCAAGTGAAAGGCAGAGAGAAATTACTTAATGTGCGAAGTGACCTCATGCATAGTAAGAACTACGAATTCCGGATGAGGTGGAACGCTCTACCAAACAATCAACTGTGTCGTCCCTCAGCATACTGGCAGCGGCAGATTGGACACTGCCGAGGACAGAGGGCACTTCAGCGAGGCGCCTTGTTTGGTCTGGCGTCTTCGGCCTGACGCAGTAGTAGCTCAACGACCGACAAATAAGAAAGGAATTTTCTACATTCTTTTAAAGTTTAATGATATTAAATCCATGTATTACTGTTTAAAGAAGTGAACATCACAAACACATTTAAAAAGGGAAGCAAGGATGACTTCACAAATTATCGAGGCATCAGAGTTATCAATTCTGTATCTACACTACATGGTAAAACTATTAAAACTAGAACTGAGAGAGATTTTGATGAAGTACAAGAACCCAGTGGCTTCCAGGCAGAGATGTCTCGTCTCGATAATACCTGCAGCATTAGGCAGTGACTGACAAGAGAGTGGCACGTAACTTGGGGACACACGTGGTATTTATAGACTTGCAGAAGGCCTGTGACAGTGCACCACTTTCTAGGATGTGCGAAGTGATGAATAACCAGAAAATTCATTAATGTTACGTACAAGCCGATAGAAAGCTGTATTCTGATGTTACTTGTCGTGTTAAAGTTGGGAAGTTACAATCACAGAAACTTAAGGTTACCAGAGGATTCAGACAAGGTTGCTTCTAAGCGTATACCCTCTTTAAAATATTTTCGAACGAAACACTGAAAAATTGGAAAGAGAAATTGCAAAAACATGGAAATTAGAGTAGGCGATGACATACTGTTCCCCCTAAATGTAGCGGATGGTCGGGTCATCTTCATCGCGGAATATATATTAAGAAAGAAGAATATGAGCATTGCGGCATGAAAGTTAACCTTTCAAAGACTGAGTACTTGTTTGCCAAAGGTAGAGGAAGGGATATCATTACGGATAGTGGATCTGTAGTAGAATACAGACGATCATATAAATATTTAAGGACAATCACTTCGGATAAAAGTGGAAGCAACGAGGAAATAAAGAACAGATTAGGAAAGGTTCTAATGGCTCTGAGCACCATGGGACTTAACTTCTGAGGTCATCAGTCCCCTAGAACTTAGAACTACTTAAACCTAGCTAACCTAAGGACATCACACACATCCATGCCCGAGGCAGGATTCGAACCTGCGACCGTAGCAGTCGCGCAGTTACAGACTGTAGCGCCTATAACCTCTCGGCCACCTCGGCCGGCAGATTAGGAAAGGGAGAGGTGGCAATTAAGCAGTTCCACTCCACTGTCTGGAATAAAACTACGTCAAAAATTTGAAAAGGAGGAAATACGAAATTGTAGTTGAGAGTATTGCTCTGTATTGTGCTTAACTGTGGGAAGTTTGCAGGGCCAATGAGAAGAAATTAAAGGCAATGGAAATTGAGTTTTGGAGATGGAGTTGTGAGGTATCAAGAAGATACAAGATAAGAAATGAAGTGCTGCCAGAACGGATGGGAGTTACCAAGGATATTGTAGACACAATTGAAAACAAGCGACAAACATGGTATGGGTATCTTAGAAGAAGAAAGACGGCCTTCTAAAATAGAATGTTTGAGGCCTCCACGACACAGAAAAAGAGCAAGACCACGGGTGCGTCGGAACGATGCAGTGAGCCATGTGATGCAGGAGAGAGCCATGGAAGAAGAGGACTGGCAAGGTAGAAGGAGATGGAAACTTGGAGGCGAGACTCTCCGCATGGTGTAGAAAAACCGCAGAAAGAAGAAGGAACATTTTTATGTATGAATTATTTCAGTCCAACTGGGTCACTGTTGAGCTTTACTGGCCTTATGATCGCCAAACGGAAGGAGGAGAAGATACTTTTGGAATTTTTTAAAGGTAATTTAATGTTTATAATAATAATAAAGTCTGCATCGACGTTTCCATACATTAATTTTTTGCACGTTTTATAAAGATCTAAAAATATTTGAATGCTATTAAAGTCCACATAAATGTTTTATGCTATGCTTAATAGCATTTCTGGCGAATTTCATTAGTCCACTCTCTACAAAGAGGGAATACTTTTTAGCGTTGTAGGTGTTGCAGCGATCAGGTTTTTTAAAAACATTATAAAGCCGAATCATGCTAGTGTATGGCTAGTTATGACAGTGAACTACCAGTTCCACTATCGACGGGTTACTCTGTAACTGTAACAAAGGGCATATTGCACTAGTCTAATTTCGTAAGAATCTTTAAGTCATCTTAAATTAAATCATTTGTAATTTGCACCAACTGTAATTACAAAATAATTTTTTGTAATAGATCTGAAGATGGGCAGCTGGCCCGAAAGTGGTCATATGGAAATAAAGGAAAGCTATCTGGAGACTGAATTTGGGCCCTTTCCTACTACGATGTAGTCGCAGTCACTGCGGGGATAGTTCAGCGTGGCGTCGTTGTTCCGTTGGTTCACTGCACTGAGTAAACCCTTTAGACGAGGCGTATCGGCCAACTCTCCATCAGTAAACCATCTTTTCTCTTGTGCGTCACTCTTCCCGCACAACTAGCGCTGACATAACGACATGATCGAGGCACAACAGAGCACTACTGAATGCTAGGTTGAGGGCAAAGAGTAAAGAGGGCATTACTTCTCACCAACAGCAAGCACCGTGCATGATTCGAAGAAGTTTGTTTCCAGACAAGACCAGACCGCTTACCATTGGCATTTTCCCTGTTTTGCAAATATTTTCAGTGCGATGAAGATACAAAGATAAATGGCGTAAAGAATCAAATGAAATGCACTTACCCTGCAACGATGTTTTCAAACCTTAAATATGAAGTTTTTGTACCAAGAATTTATGGAATAGTCTACAAACATGACTCTGTAACGAGCTGCCAGAGACCACCTGATCCTCATATCAAACGATTCCAAATAAACATCTGAAGAACCTTTAAAATTATCTCTATAGGATTCAGGTGCATGCTGTATACCCTCGACATAACCGTTTTTCCAGTGTTTTCAGAAAATGTCGGTAACCATCACAACGTGGTACAAATAAGTTCCTCTCGCCATAAACCTCCACAGATACTTGGTAAAACACCACCCCCGTCTGAGAACACAATGTTGACAACAACATCGCCACTCTCAAATATCCTTCCCATGCAATGCTGACAATGTAGAACTTTGTCCTGGATTTGGAATTGAGCCCGGATCTCTCTCTTCAGCAGAAAATGTGCCACCCACTACGACAATCCAATCACGACGCAGCGTCCGATCCAAAACGTTAGTCAGTGTGACGGCGATTTCCTCAACTTTAAATCAATATAGCATCATTTCAATCATCGACGAGGAATTTAATACTGATATAACATAACTTTTACCTTACTGATTTTTTTCTAACGTACCTACAAGACGTATAAATAAAAGTTTGAAATTAAATAACCAGCCGTAATCTGCAAATATTGTTATTCTCCATATAAACACAGCTGTAATTTCTATGTAATATTAACTGGAAATTTTAACTGCTATCGCCCAACAAGTAAAAATTTATCTCCGTAAGTTTTGTCAAAGAAGGTGATAGTTAATGGCAGAAGTCTGTAGTGGGATGATAGACAGAGAGAACATTGCAGTTTGTTAGCAAAAAATGAGTAAATATTGTAGAATGGAAGTCGTTTCTTTTGTGGTAGTGGTCGGATGGTAAAATCTGGAGAGGATAGTCGAGTATTGAGAGAGTGGGAAGCAATTTTGGAAGTTTCGATACAATGGGAATGAATATATCTCCGTAGATGGATGACAGCGTCATTGTTGTAAAGAGTCATTGAATTTTAGCGACGAAACATCATGATTTTTAAGTAAGGACGGAGAAGAGGGCCTGACGAGGCAGAAGTCGGAATAGAGAGGACGCAAGAACTAACATTTACCGACGCAGAAGATTTTTCGAGAGAATCGACGCAGATAATCAAGATGAAGAAATCGAGATATCGGTTGAACAAGAATTGTATGGTTTTCGTCAAAGAATCACGAATGTCTTGAACATTAGCAGAGACTGCGTACGGAGAAAACAACAGCTATTTATTTTGAGTGAGATAATGAAGAGATAGTGAATTACAACCAAAAAGTGGGTTGTGTAAACAGTGATGACGATTATTCGACCTTGGTGCTAGGGAAGGCGATCGTAGGCCAAGCACAGATTCACTTTGATAACATTCAATAAATTGACGCCGCGCCACGTAATAAATTATTGTATCAGCGTCCATTGCTGTAGATAAAAATAGTGCGTATTAATGAATTAACCCTGTGGATCTCGTTTAAACATTCTGTTACCAGCATTTAAAGGAATTTTAGTGGTAAGTCAGTGAGATGAAACAACAGTTCAAAAATGGTTCAAATGGCTCTGAGCACTATGACTCAACTGCTGAGGTCATTAGTCCCCTAGAACTTAGAACTAGTTAAACCTAACTAACCTAAGGACATCACAAACATCCATGCCCGAGGCAGGATTCGAACCTGCGACCGTAGCGGTCTTGCGGTTCCAGACTGCAGCGCCTTTAACCGCACGGCCACTTCGGCCGGCGAAACAACAGTTCGAGTCATTGACATTATCAGATAATTTTATTAGTTACTGAACTGCTATTCACCACACTGTTAGCTCCAGAAGTCAGCGGAAACACCTACAGGGACAGAAAATGACAGTCGTCTTCAGGCGATGCGGCTTTACAGTCTCTTATTCCGTTCAATAAGTGCAGCAGAGGCTCAGCTTTCAGCTAATCAGCTTTGTACCCAACTAAATAATCGAATTGATTTTTACCGTGTTCAGATTTCTGATACCCAGGATATAAGCCACAATAAGAGTTTTAAAATTTTTCTAATAAGCAATGAGCAGATTCGAACTTCGATAGACTCTGCCTTGAGAAAAAGCCCTTTCAATTGTCCTGGTAAAACTGTTAGCTTCACTGAAAATTGTCAGTGATAAACGCTGTCTGGAATGGGCAGCACCGTAAATATTCTCTGGCTGAACGACAAGATTTTTTAAAATCATATATATCTGATTACCTTCAAATATCCACGGTAGTTTCTAACCAATACGGATAAAGTGACTTTCGGTTTGATACCGTAAATAATCAATCGATGTATGCTTCTTGAATGAGCACCAGGAGAGACACTTTTCACTTCTTCTGGTGTTTATCGTGACACATTAATTATATACATATTTGTATCAGCTGTTGACTGCACGACGTTAACAAGCATGCTTATACATAGTCTCATCATATGATAGTCAATTAACACAACAATATTAATTTATTTTTCAGTTACAATATATTTGTAGTTCATTAACTTGAGAGCAGAGATTAGCAACAGTCGCTGGCAGAATTTTCCTCTCCGCGCTGACTGTCGCGTCGGTTAGTGTGTGTGTGGCAGTGATCGTATTATTATATATGGCGGCAGCGACGAAGATGCTGACGTCGGTGCACTGCAACACTCTTCCTCAAGGCTTGAAACAAAAGAAAACAAACATTTATGTACATAAAGGGTCAAAAAATATACTTAAGCGAGAAAACAACGTCTGAATCCAATAACTTAATAGCTATCGTACCATTATCTCATCTTTTCACCTCCAAACACTGGGGTAGTAAGAGTCCTGGTGCAACTGCCGCTAATTTATGTTGCATCGCATCGGCGCCATTGTTACAGTCACAAGTTGGAAGAAAAACAAAACCATTTATCTGTGGTCAAGCCTTTATCATAAAAAAACAAACGAGTGTGTGGGCACTTGACGTTAATCACATTCCACTAGCAATATTTCAGCACTGTTAACATCAAAAGACGCTAGAATAGTGTCAGTTATTCCGAAAGTTAACAATGAAACCAAATCCTTTTCTTATTCTGTGGCTAAGTTTAAATTGTTACTGACAATTGTATAAAGTGACTCGTTGCAAAAAACTCAAGCGGGAAAACTTGAATTTCTTAAAAGAAGAATGTGAAATCAACTTTTAACTTGGCATTATTTGTTTGATAACATACCTTTCTTTGAATTTTAGGTCATTTTGGACAATACATTGCTATATTAATGAAGGACTGCACTGGACATATACCATCACGTACACAACACTAGTGTTTCTGATACAGCTATTTTACACTGCAGTTTAATTTTCAGTTAAAATTTATTACACGCATATTGTTCAGTAGCGTTCAGTAGATTCAAAACGAATCAAACTTATATAACTTTGAGACCGAAAATACGCTACAATCGACATTGGTACTTAGTGGCTCTGTCGAGGCACAGCGAATTTTTACCTATCTAAGTTCTACTACTATTATAATCTTATGTTTATATCTGTTTATGTATGAGTGACTGAGTGGGTTTGTGTTTGTTTGTTTGCGTGGGTGGGTAGGTGGGCGGATGGGAGGGTCGGTGTGTGGGACATGGAAGCCCGTGAATGTGTCTCTATCTGTGTCTGCACTTAACAAAGTTTATCTATTACTGGCAATTGAAAACGTGAGTCGTTACCACAAAACAGTTCAGAATAGTTATTTTGTTAGCATTCGATCTATTCTGCTAGGACAGTAGGAAACAGTGTTATTCAGGCACTCATATCAAATATATACAGAAATGTTTTGTTTGGCGACGGTGTTAGAGAGACCGTTATTTTCATAACAGACAGCGGCTGTGCAGACCAGTGCAACATTATTTAGATACGAAGCTGCGAATAAGTAAAGGTCAATATTTGCAAGGGTCAGGCTAAATAAAGGGAAGTAATATGATATCAGTAGATGAAACGATTCAACAAGCAGTCAGATTCAACGCTGTATAGGAAGTGGAACAGGCAAGTGTAGCAACCGAATCGAAAGCTCAATTATCAGTTACATATATTATAGTAAAGGTAGGTCGACAAGGAGAAATGAATCTAATGTTACACTCATTCAGTTGTTTAATATATTATAAGAAATGAAGTTTAGCTAAAGCTATTTCGAACAGAAACTAGAAACAATTCAGAAATAATTGAAGGAAGAATTGAGAACTGATATGAAAGTAGGACATAACAAACTATACGTGGAAATGACTTAAACGAAAACAGTTCAGTGTAAATTAGAGAAGCTCGATACTTCATAAACAAGTCAGAACAAGCTTAAAAATCATATAGAAGCTGAACAAACCAGCAGGCTAAACTGGAGGGAGTAGAGGCTGCATTGGATGCAGGGCTAAAGAATGAACTTAAAAATCTGAGAGAGGAGTTTTAGGAGAAGCAGCCACATAAGGCTAATAAAGTAGAGGCAAAAATTTCTGAACAAGTCATTTCCATAGAGAGGAGCGCGGAGGAGAACATGAAGAAACCTAGGTCAAGACAGAAACACCGCAGGAACGAACCAGTGTAGAAGAAGTAATATCTGACATCATCGCGAATGGAGAAAAGCGATCTTACAGATTCTTTAAAATATAATTACAAAATTTTTACAGTTGCATAGATCGCACTTCGTATACAATCTTAAAATTTACTTATTAGTTTCTGTTCTTCATCCAGCCATCTTACGATCAATCACAGTCAAGTATTATGTCAGCATATAGAATACGGATGGATCACATCGTCTATAAAACTGGTACATAAAAATTCATTCTTGGAATATTTAGGCTGATGGAGGAGTATTTGTGAGTGCAATTTTCGACATTAGTAGCGTACATCGTGATCTATCAGAAACTTTAAGTAACAACCTACTTCGCTCAATATCTTAGATCATAGGAAATGCTTGAGGGAAAGTTATCCATATTTCACAGGAACTGATCACATAAGATAATGAAATTCATAATAGACGCATTGGAAGAAGTCAGTGTCGCAGATAAATCAGAGTAGGAGTGTTTAATTAACTGAAAAATTACTACTTCATTAAGAAAAAATACACTGCACACGATGTCAGCAACTGCGATGATAAAATATTCCACTCATCGTCCTCCAAAACTCCCCTTGGTTGTCGCGAACATTCGCAAACATCTATGTCTCCGACCTTAAATTTTCTGATCAAGTTACAAGAAGTAATACAAATGAAAGTAAAAGGAAAATGCTCTGCTATGGTCAAAGCAAGTCAATTTACCATTAGTGACAAAATGAATGGAAAACGGAACTACTAGAGAATAGAGAGGAGTACTACAACTCGGTTTCCTATCTGGTGCGAGGTTGCAAATACAGGCAGATCGCTGGACTGACACAGAAAACTATCAGTGTCTTCCTATACAAGCAATCATTAATGACGGATTTTGTAGGTTCAAGAATTAGTCGTTTTGTGATGCACCTATGCACTCAATCTTTAAAAAAATTCGTGCTTCCTGTTCTTAAGACTAATACCCCGTAAGTGGTATGAATGCTTTACTTTTAGCCCTAAAGAAAATTTGAACCCAGCCACAAATTTACACAAATAATTTTGTCGGTAATGGCTACCTTCCCGCTGCAAGCTTGTGAGAGACAATTAATGTTTGGGTTTTTTCCCTCATTTCGGAACTATATTATTTTCCAGGTTACTGCATCATGTAACAGTAGCTTCCGAGCTATAAAAGAATAAAAAGAAATACGGACACGCAGTTCCTGTGAACACTGCAGTATTAGAGGAAATCTGAATGGCGAACGAAACTCGGACAACGGCATTCGGAAATATTAAAATGGATATTTTCGTAGCCACCGAGAACGTGTTTTTCATTACGATTCATCAAGCACTCGATTTAAAACTAGAGTTTCCTGACGACGGATGTGTCGAATGCGTGCTGATTAAAAATGGCATTCAGTGAAAAACAAATTAAATAACATTCCTAAAGTAAAAAACATGAGAAATTACGATGGACTCGACACAGAAGCGAAGCACGATAGTGCAGTATTCCACTTTTTGCCATGTGACATACAGTTATGGGAAATTTCTACGCCTGCATCTAAATGATCACTCTACATTTCTTTGAAGTGCATGGCGGAGGGTTAACCGAGCCGCCTTCAGAAAGTGTTTCTACTGTTCCACTCTCAAATGGAGTGCGGGTAAAACGAATATTTAAATCTTTCCGTACGAGCTCTGATGTCTCTTATTTTATTGCGATGATCATTTCTCCATAAGTAGATGGGCGTCAACAGAATATTTTCGTTTCTGAAGAGAAAGTTGGTGATTTAAATTTCATGAGAAATTCGCCTTTGTTTTAATGATTGCCACAACAATTTGTGTATGATATACATGACAATCTCTCCCCCAATTTCGTGATATTACAAAATGACCTGTATTTTTCTTAACTTATCGACGTTCTCCTTCAATTCTATGTGGATAAGATCCCATACCACACAGCAATACTGTAACAGAGAACGGACAAGCGAAGTGTGGTTAGTTCTTGTGTTCTACCAATATAACGCTGCCTTTGATTTGCCTTCCCCACAGCAGTATCTACGTGATCGTTGCAGTTTAAGCTGCCCATAATTGTTATCTCTTGGTATGTAGCTGAATCGACAACCTTTAAATTCGTTTTATTTGTCGTGTAAACGAAATTTAAAGGATTCTTTTTAGCAGCCTTGTGGAGGACCTCACACTTATTATTGCCCAGGATCAATTGTCACTTTTCGCACCATACAGATGTCTGATCTAAATCATTTATCTTCAGATAGCTTTATTAGACGGAAAACGACAGCATAATCTGCAAACAATCTAAGTGGACTGTTCAGATGGTCTCCTTAATCATTTATACATATTATTAACAGCAGCGTTCCTATTACACTTCCTTGGGGAACGCCAGATATCACTACTGTTTTGCTTGACGACTTTCCGTCAGTTACTACGACCTGTGACCTTCCTGAGAGGGAACCACGAATCCAGTCACACAGCTAAGAAGATACCTTGTAGCCGCGCAGGTTAGCCGCGCGGTCTTGGGCGTCTTGCCACGGTTCGTGCGGCTCCCACCCTCGGAGATTCTGGCTTGTGTGTGTGCGTTGTCCTTAGCGTCTGTTAGTTTAAGTTAGATTAAGTAGTGTGTAAACCTACCGATGACCTCAGTAGTTTGATCCCATAGGTGATAACCACAAATCTCCCCCCCCCCCCCCCCACACACACACACACAAAAAGAAGATACCTAGTATGCACGCAAATTGATTAGAAGCCGTTTTTGAAAGACAGTATCAACAGATTTCTGCAAATCTAGAAATATGGAATCAATTTGAGATCACCTGTCGATTGTACATTACTTCGTGTGGATAAAGGTTCAAAATGGCTCTGAGCACTATGGGACTTAACTTCGTAGGTCATCTATTCCCTGGAACTTAGAACTACTTAAACCTAACTAACCTAAGGATATCACACACATCCATGCCCGAGGCAGTATTCGAACCCGCGACAATAGCGGTCGCGCGAATCCAGACTGTAGCGCCTAGAACCGCTCGGCCACTTCGGCCGGCCGTGTGAATAAAGAGCTAGTTGTATTTAACAAGAATGATATTTTCTGAATTATTTGTATTAAGGTACTGGATCGTGTTACGTTTCACGTCCGTCATCTTGTTGGCCTCGGTTCACGGTCCAGAAATACCGAGACCATAAGAAACTCTTCCCGGTCCAGCCAAGGTATGTCAACGGTTGCTGTTACACCGACGGCTGTATGTTAACATAACGTGGAAATAGATTTCACACATTACTATGAAGTTAAGTAAACGCAGTATTTAGGATTTGCATGTTGTTCCTCATGGTGTACAGATACTTTATATTCAAGGTGACTGGTTACAAAACTGAGGAAACATCACAGCACAGTTGGATGTTTAAGCAGCAAGCTAACAGATATTTCACTTGGTTCACCGCTTTTGCTAATCAGCAATCACAGTGCAGTATTCGTTATCAGGTATGTAAGCCCATTTCTTTCACTTACGCGTTGTTATCAGCCTTGTGTGTGTGTGTGTGTGTGTGTGTGTGTGTGTGTGTGTAAGGGTTGGTGGGTGGGCAACTGTTTCTATTAAACTTTAAGACTCATATAATATTTTCAACTCGTCTTCCCCGGGCATCAGAATTATGCATTTCACATAGCTTGAAGGTTTCAGGCTTGATTATCACTACTTATGGGAGCAGTCTTTGCTTTTTGTCACAACATATGTCTTTCAGTATTTTATCAATGGAATTTTCTGGAAGAATGCGGGGAAACAGACTGAAATACGTGGCGCAAACGGTACACGATACTAACTGCGGAGTCGTAGCTCGTATGAAGAGAATCGCATCGAACAATCGAAGCTTTTAAAATTAAAACGAATATAGAGTTTCTCACTTTTATTAATGCATCAGACAATATGGAACATGTTACCTTCAAAACGATGAATTGTTAAAAATATTTCGACCGTGGGTTCCGCATTCACAATGCAGTTATTAATAATTTCTTACCTAATGACATAATTCTGCAACTTGATGCTGGTTTTTGACTGCCGTATCGATTTACGCAATACAGCATTTGATTCTCTTTTTTAATGTCCGTTCAAAAATAATGAATTTTCTGACATTGATGGAGTTCCACCGTTGGAGGTGTTATACAGCACATAATTTGTACCGTGACGTGTCCGGCTGTATTATTTAACCACACGCATACAATAGGCATACACTGTTGTGTGAGGAATTCACATTTTATTTTAAAATGTTCACCTGGAAATGTAGAGTGAAGTGACCATAATTGCCTCTTTCGTTTCACTTTGCGCATTTGCTCTATAGTTAACTGTAAAATTCTTCAGCATAGCTGCTGGGAGAAATGCCCAAACAGCGTTAGATTTAATTAGTTACACCTCATAATAACTGTGAAATGTATTATATTTATTCTGATTAGATGTTGCCAGATTAAAGGAACTGAAGAAAAGAAACAATTACTTACTTGTAACCTGTAGCACAATTTGCCATGTGAGAAGGCAATCATTTTAAGATACATTCTAGTAAAAGAAATATAAATTTTTCTGGAATCGCATACATCTTTACAAAAGAATACAGGGAGGGAGATGACGTCAGGTGAAAGGCAGCAGACTTCCAGAGTTGTTGAAGCGAAAGCAACGATTCTGCGAAACGGAACTGACCTACAAATGTCTCTGATGAAAGATATAGTGCAAAATGCTTCTGAGATGTACATAAACAAGACTCAGTGAAATACCTTTCTCGTGGATGTAATTAATAAATTCATTTCATGATAGTACTGTTGTTTACTTTATGAGTTACTGCAGTAAGCTCCACTTCATGACTGCAGTCAGATGTAATGAACACATTTCACAAATTCCCTTGAATATATCAACTAAAATTTCCTGAACTTTGATGAAAGAGAAAGAACTACTCCTCCATGAATTTATATGAGTTACGAGATTTCGAATATTACTTCTTGCTCTCATTATGCAATATTTGTTGGTATTTTCGGTATACTGTAGTTCTTTATTTACAAACGTGATTTCGAGGGTGTGATATGCATTTGGGTTGAAGCACTCGTCTATATATTATGAAATATTGGGGTAACTGTAAACGATAGTTTTTTTGTTCAATGAATACTTCCAACGAGCAAACGCTTCGATAGACTTTAAAAATGTTTAACATATTCGTATTTCTTGACATGAAGAATATGTGAAGTCAGAAGACAAAAAATTCGACGAATACGACATTTGTATCACCAATCATTACTTCAGATCTCAGTGCCAAAGCATAGTTGTAAGTAGTGAAATATTGACGTGTAAGATTGTTTTTAATTCAGATTACTGTTCTTATATTACTTTATGTAATTTAACAGGAAACACATTTGTCGCTGTTTTTTGACATTACGTAAGACTGCATCGACTTCTTTGATGGTTGCATTTTTTCCGTCAAGTGGTAAATTGTCTCATCCACAGTAGTATATCAGCACACAACCTCAGTTGGGTTCCTTTTAAAGGAATTCAGACATCACTGAAAAATTCTGCTTCTCTTTCTACTCCTTCTTCTTCTTCCTCCTGAGCGTTCGTCCAAAACGTATCGGGCTCCTTTTCCATTTGACGTAGTCTTGTGCTTGGTCAGGCTGGTGATCCGCTGTCTTGATTTCTGTATGGAGGGTATCTAGTCAGCGGTGCAGCAGTCTTCCAATAGGTCGTTTACCATCGACTTTCAATGTAAACAGGCGTTTTGCTACCGTATCTTGATCTGCTAGAAGCACATATCCACACCGTCGTAGACGGCTCTCACTCACCTTCTCACCGATAGATGTCACCCCGTACCATCCGCGAATTGCACCACTGATCACATGATCATGAAGTGTCCGGTCAAGTTTCCACCAAAACAATTTGGTTTCCATCGAAGCAAGTCATTACTGTGCTTCTTTTGTTGCAAGTTTTAATTCTGCATCGCAAAAGACAACTGGCCGAATTGCACAGCGGCGTATTTTCGACTTGTTTCTATTGTGTGTCCACTTTTTGATTAAAAACACGCAGGCACCGAAAAGACTAATACGGGTTTACTGGAAAGACAGATGAGTGGCTTTTAGGGCAGCACAGACATAATGAAAGCAACGCAGAAAGGTGAAAAGTAGAAAGCATGTTTAGTCTATCTGTCCTGCGATGACGGCAGTTCCAAGTTGGCGTTTTATTCTAGTATTGGTGAGTTGTTTTATTTGTCTGGATGTTTGATTTGAATCACGTAACGTCTACAGACCACTAAAACGTCCACAGTAGCTTACGCAATCACCTCACCATGTGTGAGTGTATATAGGTGCAGAATATTTTGCTATCTTCACCAAAGGACTTGCAACCATGTATCTCTAAAGCAATGTAAACTATGCAGAGTATCCAAAACATCTATTTATCTTCCATGTCTCCCATATCCAAAGTATAATGTACACTAATGTGTATAGCTATATGCCACAGCAGCGCTACATACATATGCTTTAATAGTGAGCACTTCAAGTCTGTTCGACACACTGATTCTTTTTCTTCAGACCTGCTGAATTATATTGTTTGTTTAAACCATTCCTAATTCGGTAATATCTATATTTGTCGGTATTGTGAGAACATTGTTCTGGGCCGGCCAGTGTGGCCGAGCGGTTCTAGGCGCTACAGTGTGGAACCGCGTGACCGCTCCGGTCGCATTCGAATCCTGCCTCGGGCATGGATGTGTGTGATGTCTTTAGGTTACTTAGGTTTAACTAGTTCTAAGTTCTAGGGGACTGATGACCTTAGAAGTTAAGTCCCATAGTGCTCAGAGCCATTTGAACGATTGTTCTGGACCGAAAAAATTTGTCTCTCCAGCTTTAACACTTCTGAAAAGTACTTTATATATTGTCTTTTACTGGAGTCTTTATTAATAATCTCCAACAATAAAAGAGAAACCAAATAATATTCTCTTAACTAAAGTCGGAAGGAAACTAATCTTCCGTTTTTATGTGTTGTCCGAAGAACAGTTCCAAACTAAAAGTACTCAAATATCTAAGCAGGAGGTCTCCCTGCGGTGACCATAATTCTATTCATTGTTCTGTTTCTATTATAGACTAACCACTGTCTATCTAGCGGCCACTGTTTAATCTCAGTCGACGATTTGAAGGCTTGAAGACACGACGAACTTCTTGCAGGAACTCCCGAGCAGGACTTGAACTGACTGACAACTTGTAACTAACGATTTCAGCTCGTGCACCGTTAATTACGCGCGCGAGACCTTTCTGGTGGCGCTGCCGCTCCAGGGGGCGTGATGGTCGCGGGCAGCGTGACTGGTTTGCGCGCACCGATGTTCCTGCTGCGGTACTTCTGGTACCAGCTATCGAAAACTTTCGTGTGGTCTCCCAATGCACGGCAGATTACATCCGAGATATTCGTATCACAGAGCACACCAGTCTTTGTCCACCGTTTAAGCCACTCACTGCTAACGCGTATTACGTTTTTGGAAATGAGTTAGGCGTCGGTAGTGATTTTTGAGCCAAGGTACTCGTACATGAAGTTATCTTTCTTTCTTTGTCAGGTCTATACCGTCGATCTTTATGATGTTCGTCTCATTCCAGTCTGCAGACAGGTATTTTATCTTCCTTCCACTGAAACATAGTCCGAATTTCTCAAGGCCGCTCCTCTATGCTTCGTTGAAGGTACTTACTACCTTCCGCAGCCAGAAGATGATCATCATCATACAGCAGCGAAGAAGATGCTAATTTCTCGTGATCTCTGGTGACCGTCTCTGTTACTATGATGAAGAGGAGGGCAGGCAGAACAGAGCCCTGATCACATACACAGGAAGCAGGAAAGTCACAAATTCCCCAGCAGTCATCGACTGTTAGAATTATGTCAGATCAGCTAGACACGTTCATTTTTATGGGTTTTTACAACTGTGGCATTCATCTTGTACAGTGCTTTCTCACAAACGAAAGGAAAAGGTACATTGTTTCTGAAGAGTAAATGATGTATCTTCGCCGCCATTATTTCATACCCCACTATTCAATGATAGTCCTCCGCCATACTGCACCCTTTCTCGTTGTCTTCGTTTATGGTTACACTTTTGGGACATCCTTCACATGAGTCATCTGCGAGATACGTATGATAACGTTTAAAATCGCCCGTGTGTATATACTAACGGTTGAAAATAAAGGAATGGATGCTATATATACATTCACAAACTATGTATATATTTAGGATGGCAACAAATCATCCAAATCTAAGAATTATTCCAGTTTGTCCATCCCATACAAACACTCAAAAAAATGACATCGATAGACATGTCTTCTGATTAAGGTGAGGCTTGAAATACTTTACTCTGCTGCGTGTATCAATACAATAAAACGAAAATTTTCATTAAAATTAACGCCATCTCTTTACCAAGGCGAAGAATCGTTTACTTGCGCTCGGATTCGAGGGCGAACGACGACAGTGATACAACTTTCAAAAAACGTATATTACATCCTGAAATCCCAGAGAAGGAAACGTTTTAAACTCAGAAGTGAAATTATTTTGTAGCCAACTGGATTGATGATCAAGTTTTTCTGGACAACATTTCTATGTCTTACATACTCGCCCTCGTCATGGACCGCGAGTGATAGTCTAGGAAGTACTCGCCATTAGTTTGACAAATATTGATTATTCTTGTTTGTTATTTATTATATTCCCCGTATCGGATATGGACTGCAAACAGTTTCATTGCATCCCTTCGCCCATACCACATTTATATAATTACACACGATGTGTTACAAAATTAAATTCACGAGAAACGAGTCTGATGTAATTAATAGTGTGCGATTATTTTTTGGCCATCCGGATTCTTTATCTTAGCTAGTGTTTTCCTCTTAGGACGCACCATCAAAATGGGAACTTCCTGTTGACAGCTGGAGCAACTAGGTCAAGCAAACTTTGCCTGTCGCTATATTGTTTCCCAGCTCTTCATCAAGGCTTCAAATTACTTCTTCTCAGAACTGTTGTCTAAAACTCAGGAGTAGTTTAAAATTCAGATAAATTAGTTACTAAACGCTTCTCGTTTCTCTCGTATATAACGAAAATAATTAAAAAAATTTTGTCGTTAAACAACACTGTAGAATACTACAAGTATCTATCTTCTAGCTAATGAAAACTTGCAGTGCCATTTTTTCTAACTGCTGTTCGTTACTGAGTAGATGATTCTCTCTCTCTCTCTCTCTCTCTCTCTCTCTCTCTCTCTCTCTCTGTGTGTGTGTGTGTGTGTGTGTGTGTGTGTGTGTGTGTGTGTGTGTTTTTAGTGTTTAAAAGATCGTCGATGAAAAGTCTGTTACGCTGGAGCTCTTTGACACGATTAAACAAGACCTAGAATAAAATCTTACCTTAAGCAATGGAAGGTACACCAAATGAAATTCAAAGAAAGGTTTTTTCGAACTCACCAGGAAACAACGTTGGTTATGCATTTATGGAAATAATTTAGTCAGCTTATCGCACCTGATTATGAAACAAGTGTTGTGAATAAAGTTAGTCATATTGACAAAGGTTGAACATTTCTTTTATTACTACGTGTTTTCAAGCTGTCACGGTCATCACCATTCCATATTTTCAAGAACAGATGCGATTAACGTCCATATGGAACAGATATATCACGAACAGTGTCAAATTTGATCACTCTATAACCAACTGCTGAGAGGTCAAGTAATCAGCCGCTGTACGTCACCACGGCTCCTGTTCTTAAACCAAATAATGGTGATGAAATTACGTACCACTATTAGGATCCAAACCAGCGACCTTCAGGTACTGCTCTTTTACGCGTTAGCGACTGCTGCAATTGAGTCCACTGTCGTAGCCTAGTGTGCGGCGCCTCCGTTCTGCTTTGGATTATAAAATCAAATCACCGTATGGCTCAGATACCGACAATTGGATTACAGTACAATCGCACTATCTGTTCTCGACTCTTGGTTGCAAAACGGGGTGGAGGTCTGAATTCAAAAAATAGAACAATTGCACCCATCTTCCAAAAAAAAGGTGCAACAATTAAATGCTAAGGTAGTCAACCAACAAGCTATTAAAATTCGTTATAGTTGAGACGAAAGAGCTAAGAGGTCTTTAAAAAAAGTTGTCACAATTGGTAGCAACTGTTGCATATTGTGAGTTTGAAATGTGTACTAATCAGCGCTCTCTTCGAAGTCTTCCACCAAATGTGTTAAGACAAAAAAAAAGATAAAATTATATATTGCACCTTGAGCTACCAAACAGCGTATATAAAATTATAAAATTTTAATATTCTGCGCGTTGATGTTCAAAGAAAATCACTACTCGTCAATCGAAGAATAAATACTAGTTTAAGCTGTTTGGCCAGTTACAAATAAATACAAATCCCAACCGTGGCCAACACACGAAACATTCTAAAGTCCGATCAACATACACAACTGAAAATATTAGAAGCTCTCAGTGGCTGCACTCGGAAAATGACCAAACTCGCACAATCCATTAAGCACAGTAGGAGCACAAACCATGACTTCCAAATTTTGAAAGTGAGGAGGGTTTGACGAGGAAAACTCCTAAGCTTAAAACCGAAACTTGTGGCTGCGTTGCGAAGCAGACTCTCATAGGTTCAGCGGCCTTAGCGATCTAAAAGCGACAGTCCCTTCTAGCCTCCGACCGACTGTTACATAACCTTGCACTTGAATTTCAGCAATATCTCACCGTTAGGCTCAGAAGTTGCTCCAAAACAAATTTACAGTGTTTTCATAATTACTGCCTGTAAGGTGTCAGGCAAATCTAACACCTTCCATGAAAACCCTGACATGATAGCAAATCCGGTAATATGTCACACAGCTCCGAATAAATCCTGACATTAAATTAACCAAAGTATTACGATCAATGAGTGAGCAAATGGAATACCACAGACTAACACAAGAGCACCTAAATGCATGTCATAGCTTCGCACCGTGAAACAGATGCAGTTCCGAGGGGAGAAACGAGAACAGAAGCCGAGAGCAGAGCTGTGTAGGCTAGAAGGCCCTACGATAAGAGTGGGACAATGGGACACCCACATCGCCGGCCTACCGCAACAGTATAGATCTTATGATAACACTAAAAGGGCCACACCAGCTGCAAGTTTTAGCGTGAGACTTTATGCGTCCTTGTTAAGAACAAACATTAAAAACATTGCCCCACCACGGAAAGTATAACGTTTCTCATGGGACAGACAGAATTTTTGTAGGCGGAGCTTAAGGTTAACATTGAGACGCTGTTTGGTCAGTTGAAAACACAGCCAGATACCTTACCAACTTCGGTAAACAGTAGTAAGGATAAGTTCGAGAGAGTTGCTACCGAAACGGCGAGATGTGTGGAGCTGCGTCGTCCGCCGCCCCTGACGCTGCCTAACCACCGACAAGGTAATGAATGTATGCGATGCCGCATAAGAGCGCATAGGGCTTCACTCAGAACTGCAGAAGTCTCATCTGTTACATCCCCTTTTTACGTAATACTAGTGGCGATCGTCAATTAAACTTCATGGTATTCACATTTGCTACTTGAAGTTAAAATCTGAAACGCGATAATTATTGAGAAGCCACATCAGCCACCGTAATTTACAACAAGTTAAATAAGTAATTAAAGATAACTGAGGGTCACTGTAGACCATTTTTGATAGTTTTTTCTTTTATGAAACTTAATTTAAACCTAGATTATAGATGTGATATGGCATAGGTCATCCTTCGATCCATTATAGAACTTGGAAACCCATTCAGGGAATATTCGTTCACATTTTTGTTGAACGCAGTTGGTTTTTATCATCCTGTACTAAAATATTTCCTTTTATCAACAGTACAATTTATAAACAATGTTTTGTGAGTAGAATAAAAATTCCAATGGTAAACGTAACTGCTTTTTCGACGTTATTTCACCAGTTAGTTTTAAAATTCTTTTACAGGGAGTGCAGTGGAGCTGACGCTGAAATCATTAAGTATTTGATTATATCATCGCTATTCTCACTGAACTCTTCTGAACTCTACATGTCATGTGTGGTCTGGCGTCTCCTTACCAGCAACAGGTCTCAGGTTCAAACTAGTCAGTTCCCTAAAAAACACGCTCAGAGCGCGGGAAAGTGGTAGGGAGACACGACTTAGAACAGACACCACGCAGAATGTTAGATGCCATCTAAAATATTATTAAACAGGAAGATGCATGGTTTCGCGCCAATAAATTTTAAAGATCGCAGAACGCTGTATGTTGTATAGTTATCCTACAATTAATAGTAACATAAGTAGCAGAAATCGAAATTTTAGTATATTATTGACACTGTCAAAATTTATTTCTAACAAAAAGACGCATTATTTTCATGAGGACCTCCCCCCACCACCCTTTTTTGCTAGTTCAATCACTTCCCCCAGAAGTTTAATAGAATTTAAATAACAAGCGACTTTATATACGAAAACAATAATCTGCACAAAACATCCGAAACATATTTCACAAAAATGATGTGTTATGTGAACGAAATTTTTGTAGTACTTCCTGCATTGTTTTATGTATAAGCTTTTAATTTGGGGAATTAAATTGATTTTTGTTTATAGTGATATATTATTGTCTTTTACCGGCAAAGTATGATGTTGCTAACTGAAGTAGGTATCTCCGCAGGTGCGTCTCCTCATTTCAGCTAATGACTTCATGGTCTGTGTATCTTCTTCCGTCAAACAGTTACTAATTTTACACCTTTCATCTGTTATCTTTTACTTTACCTCAGTGAATCACCCTTAATTTACTTGATACAGATATAGATCTGGTATCAAATTGCTCAGCTCGACGCACTTTTTTAATCTGGTGTATGGGGCTTTTCTGTACCTCTTGTGGTTATTGTTGTATCCACATGCACTGATGTCCATTTGCCACGTAGCGAACTTGAGCTTGGCTGTCCACCCATAATTTCATTATAACCGAGCCACGCCCACCTTAGGAGCAGGCTTTCCGAATATAACGCCACAATAACACGACTTCAGAATCCAAAATTTGGAAATCTTTCTGGTATACCAAAATTAATATTTGCACTATTCCATGTTCAACTGTAGGTCCTGGTGTAAGTTGGTGGAAAGCCAGGACTCAGGTTAGGGTTCAGCAAGTGCATTCATTACTAGTTAAACACGTCTTTAGCTTCTTTCACATTGCGTGTAGAACTTTGTAACACCGAACAGGGAGATAAATTCCTTCTGCATCATACAGAATTTTTCGTTGTTTAATATCAGTCGGTAACTTGTAATACACTTCCAATTCTGAATCTCTAATGTTTGTTACAGAAACTATATTTAATACATAATGGACGTAATAGCGTATTTATTTGTGAACATGACTGTAATTATACAGTAAATGTTTAATTTTCTGGGTAATCGCCAAGGGAACTTTGTTTAAATGTATCGACAGCAACGACGAAATGGTATTAGCTGTGCCGTTGCTTGTCTTTGCGTATGGAGTCTGTGTCACGCTGCGAGCAGATATTAGACACGGCAGCTTGAGTCTTGATAAAGTGTGAAAATGTTCTTCAATAAAATTCTTCAGGATATCAGACCGCATCGTCATAATTTAAAATGCGCCAACGTTTCGGCCAGCGTTGCAGCTAGCCTTCATCGGGGCCTTACGTTAACTGCTAAATGATTTTTTTTTTTTTACTTTATTGTTATTTTGACACCTGAACAAGCAGGTAGGCTGGTAGCAGCACAATACGCCGCTCTTCAGCCGAAGAGAGTACAAGGAAATAAACAGAGAAGAGACATCACTTAGAAAAACGGCGGGAAAAAACAGTAGACACATGAACATAAAAACACAAGAAGCCGTTCACACTCGATGACAATCCACACTACGAACTGTTGACATGGCGCACAAACACTGAAGAAGACGATGGCACTGGTGAACAATGGAGTGTGACGGCGAAACTGAACACTAAACATGACGGCACACACGATACACTGATGGCGGTGATCTCCGGCGCGCGAATGTCCACTGAGCGTGTGCGAGTCCGGGGACCTGCCAAGAGGGGAACAGGGGTGAGGTGGGGGAGAGGGGAGGAAAAAAGGATGCCAATGGCTTAGGAGACGGGGGCAGGAGGAGAAGGACAGGGGAGGGGAGACCCGGGGGAGGAGGGAGGAGAAAAGGAGGAGGGAGGGAAAAGGGAGAGAAGGGAGGGAGGGTGCCCAGAGGAGTAAGTACAGGAGGAGGGCGGGAGGATCAAAGTTGGTAGGAGGGGTAGATGGAGGGGAGGAGGGCATCATCAGGGAGAGGGAGCTGGCGGAAGCCACCTTGGGAGAGGGTAAGGAGGGTGGAGAGATGGAGACCGGGTGGGACGTGCGAATACAGGCGTGGCAGCGGGCGGGGGTGGGAGAGGATCGGGGAGACGAGCGGGTGAGGAGGATCGAGTTTGCGGGAGGTGTACAGGATCCATATCCTTTCAAGGAAAAGGAGGAGGTGGGGGAAGGGGGTGAGATCGTACAGGATCCGCGTGGGGGAGGGGAGACGGATGCGATAGGCGAGGCAGAGAGCATGACGTTCAATGATTTGGAGGGATTGATAAAAGGTAGGGGGGGGCGGAGATCCAAGCCAGATGGGCATAACAAAGGATAGGGCGGATGTGGGATTTATAGGTGTGGAGGATGGTGGAGGGGTCCAGACCCCACATACGGCCGGAGAGGAGCTTGAGGAGACTGAGTCGGGAGCGTGCCTTGGCTTGGATTGTCCAGAGGTGGGGAGTCCAGGAGAGGTGACGGTCGAGGGTGACGCCAAGGTACTTAAGGGTGGGAGTGAGGGCGATAGAACGGCCATAGATGGTGATGTAGAAATCAAGGAGGCGGAAGGAAGGGGTGGTTTTGCCTACAATGATCGCCTAGGTTTTGGAGGGATTGACCTTGAGCAACCACTGGTTGCACCAAGCGGTGAACCGGTCAAGATGGGATTGGAGAAGGTGTTGGGAGCGCTGTAGGGTGGGGGCAAAGGCAAGGAAGGCGGTGTCATCGGCAAACTGGAGAAGGTGGACGGGGGGTGACGACGGCGGCATGTCCGCCGTGAACAAAAGGTACAGAAGGGGTGAGAGGACGGAGCCTTGGGGCACACCGGCAGAGGGGAAAAAGGTGTTGGAATCTGTGTTATGGATGGTGACATAGGAAGGACGGCGGGAGAGAAAGGAGCCGATCAGACGGACGTAGTTAATGGGAAGGGCGAAGGTTTGGAGCTTGAAGAGGAGACCGGAATGCCATACGCGGTCATATGCATGTTCGAGGTCCAGGGAGAGGAAGATTGCGGAGCGACGGGAATTAGGCTGTTCGCTAAATGAACACACTTGGTTCCTTAAATAGCCGCACGAGAAAACCGTGTCGTTACTTGATTGGCTGTAAAAGGAGGAGGAGGAGGGGTGAAAGGTATGCTTTATTGGTGTTTCCTTTATTATCTGTCATTGGCTGAAATAGCTGTTTTCTATTGGTCTTTATATTAATCCACCCCATTGGAGGAGACGGACGAATAGCGAACAGGTGATGGCTGTGACGGCACACTGTTTCCATGCTGTCCAGAAGCAACACCTTCTAACATACAGGCCTCCCAGCCAAGACGAGTAGGCCATGTGACGTCACTTTCACTAGGCCAGTGGTGGAAAGACAGATTTTGCTACAACTAGCGCTGCTGGTGGCCAAAACTGGATTTAATAGCCATACCAACCATGCAACAAAAGGCACCGGTAGAATACATTGTTCGTTTAATTGAAAATGAGTATATGAAGTACTGCAAGAAAAAGTAGCACCGTTTACAAAGCAATATGCGATAAGAAATCTGCACCGTGAGATGCTGTGCTTATTTTGTATGGATTTACCTTTATAAGCAATTCGAAATTCTGTGTTTATGTTGGCTAACCTACCCAGGAAACAAAACTTGTGTTCTGTTTACTTTCAAAGTATAGTGGTTGATTCGTCGAAATTACTTCTCCGTTTAACTCTGAGATTTGATTTAATCGTTCGAAATGGTGTATAAGTGTTGTGTTCCACGTTGTAGAGGAAATTACGAAAATGGGCCACGAGTAGCGGTGTTTTCTTTTCCTAAAAGCACTGAACTACAGCAGAAATGGATATCTGCAACACATCGTGAAAATTTCCAGGTTACACAGAATTCGAAGGTAAGCTCAGGTTCTTTACAATTCAGTTAGATTGTCTCAGGGTGTGTGTTCTTTAATTTAGAGAGCGGGAGCAACCAATCACATATTTAAGTAGCACGCTCTTTAGATGTTCATTAACAGCTGAATTCGATTGACTTGATGCCCTTCTCTAGAAGATCAACTGCATTACGTACATTACTGAGTCACTGGAAAACTGTGATTTACTTATGCAAGAATAGCTTTAGCCTTTTAACCTGAAATACCGAGTGAACAATAATCGATTTGATCTGAAGATAACTGACACTAATCCCATGTGTTAGCGTTAGTACCCCCTCGGGATTATTACATGTAGCTGATAAAAGATTTTCTCATTATTTCAAGGTCTGCGAGCTCCACTTCACTGAAGACCTCATTCTGAAACACAGTGAATATTTCGACAGTTCCACAGGGAAGAATTCTGTGCCACTTCCAAAACCTCGCCTTAAAACAGGAGCCATACCATCCATTCTGTCTAACTGTCCGAAGTATCTTTCGTCAGCTTCTTGTTCGAGGGAAAGTGGAGATGAGAGACGAAAGCGTCTAGAAAATAGAGACTTAGAAAAAGCTATTGCAGCGAGTGTAGCAACTCATGCTCAGTATGAACAGGAAAGACATTTTGTGGACTTTAATGGTTTTGTTAAGTGTTTAGAGGGTATCAAGCTGCCTAATGACTGGCATCTGATAAAGTCAGAAAGTTCCATAACTTTTGTTCTAATAGACGTCAAAGGTATTCCTACACTTTTGTGTTCTGTTGTGGTGACTACTGACCTGAGCATGTATTTATATGCGGGTAAAAGTGTAATCTCAAAACTTGGTACAAGAAAGTTCCCTTTAACTATAAACCATTTAAATGACTTAATTAACACTATTGATAACTTGGAGAACTTTACTAGGAAAAACAATGGTAGCACTGGAAAAGACCACTTGCTATTCATTATTGATTATTTGAAAGATATGGCAAAATATTTTTTTGAGAGTGAAAGTAACAAAATAAATTTTTTATGTGAGCAATTGAATCTAATGGGAGTCCACAAGAGCCATTACAGATACTCAACAGACTGTATTATATTTTGTAGTATTCTATTTTCAATATCAGCACATGCTTATAAGTTTATAAGAAGTACACAGTATCTTGTGCTACCTCATCCTAATACCCTGCATAAAATCTGTTCACATTTTCAAACAAACCCAGCAGCTGAGCAGCTAGGTGGCAATTTTCTGATGTATATAAAACAGAAATTCCAGTTTCTTTGTGAATCAGATCATGTTGTTTCACTAATGTTAGATGAAATACACTTGAAACCTTATTTAGACTTCACAGGAGGTAACATTTTGGGTGCTGCATTCAATTCTAAAAATGTGACAACTAGTGCTCAGGTTTTTATGATACAGAGTTTGTTGTCTTCATATAAAGATGTAGTCCACATTCTTTCAGTATGTTTGTTCTTATTCCTAGTATTGGTACTATGTATTGAGCTATTGGTTGGAAGTAAGACATATTGTTTGCAACAAATTGCATTAAGGAATAAATATACTGGGAAGCAGTGGTTAAAATAACCAGTTCTTTGAGTAGGTTTATACATTATGTTCTTGATGTACACCACAAATGAGTTATTTCACGCTTTTGCATTGGTTAAATGAGCGTTTGTAATTAAACTTCTCACTGTGACAATATCTCCAATATCTATGCGATCATTGATGAGCCATTCATGCCGCAGTGAATTACATTTTTGCCCCAGTAATAAACTTACGATCACTACAATAATTTCGTCATCCTGTCTGTTAACTGTTACGAAGTATCTCCGTTAGTGTCATTTACTGACTAATGGATCTAGGTTTCTGTAGCGACGTTTTTCTTAACAAGTATGTCAGATTTTGCATACGATTTTAAACACAACAGAAGGAGATCACACTGTGTTGTGATCAGTGTGCCACATTGCGCGCGATATCATACAAGGGCGGCACAATTTCTCTGTAAAGGGCAAATTTAACGATCAGTGAATTTGCTATGGTTTCACGAAAGAAATACACGTTCATCGGCTCTAGCGCACAGGCTGTCTTGCAGCGGCAGATGTTAGCCTAGCGCTGATGACGTCATAGTTCCGCCGTGAGGCCTGTGTATCAGAAGGTGTTGCCAGAAGCCGGCTGCGGCGTGCCATTGCTTTGTGTGCTCGCGACCACTGCTGCGGCTCTCCGCGTGTCTGCATGGGCCGCCACGGCTCTGCCGCCGCTCCGTAGCCCTGCTATTGCAGGCAGCCAAGACCTCGGAAGCTTGTACCCGTCCTCTCTATTCATGTTGGCGGGTCTTTTGGCTATTTCTATCGCCTCTCTAATCTTTCTTTTGAAAGTGAGAGGCTGTTTCGCCAGGACGCGGGCTTCTTGAAAAAATATTGGTTTCCCGCACTCGTCTCGGTGTTCCGCCACTGCTGACTTAGTGTGTTGTTTCAGGCGGATATATCTTTCATGTTCCGAGAGCCTTGTGCTAATCGGACGTCCCGTCTCACCTATGTAGACTAATCCACACGCACAACCAATTTCATACACGCCAGCTGTGTGTAGTTTGTCAACTGCATCCTTGGTAGAACCGAGCATGTCTGATATTTTGTTTCTGCTTCGGAAAATTGGTTTGATGTCGGATTTTCGTAGAATTTTGCCAATACTTTCGGTGACCCCTTGTACATATGGTAACACAGCAATGCTCTGTGCCTCCTTCTCCTCTTCCCTTTTAGTCTTCTCCCTTGTCGACATGGTGCTGTCTATCATCTGCTTCCCATAGCCATTAGTTCCGAAGATGGACCTGAGGCGTTCAAGTTCTGTCTTCAGATGTTCTTCGTCGCTTATCCTGTACGCTCTCTTCGTTAGCGTGTGGAGGGCGGACTTCTTCTGCGTGGGGTGATAGTGGGAGGAGGCGTGAAGGTACCTGTCCGTATTGGTTGGTTTCCTGTACACTTTGTGGCCAAGTTTACCATCAGGTTTTCGATAAACTTCCACGTCGAGAAAAGGCAGCACCCCATTCTTCTCTGTTTCCATTGTAAACTGAATTTTCCTATGCTGTTGGTTAAGGTGCTTGTGGAAGTTCTGTAACTCCTCTTCTCCGTGGGGCCAGATGACGAAAGTATCATCGACATAGCGAAGCCAACAATTTGGACGTAATGGTGCGGACTGGAGGGCTGTTTCCTCAAATGCCTCCATGAAAATTTCTGCTGCGATAGGCGATAGGGGTGAGCCCATAGCTACGCCGTCAGTTTGTTCATAAAATTGACCTCTCCGCTTGAAATAGGTGGTCGTCAGACAGTGGCGCACAAGCTCACATATATCAGGTGCCACGCGTTCTTCTAGGATGTTCACAGTATCTGACACTGGGACATTCGTGAATAGGGATTTGACGTCGAAACTAACCATCAGATCTTGGTCCGTAACACGCATTTCCTTTAGGAGAGACACGAAGTGAGTGGAATCCTTAACGTAGGACTCGGTTTGATGCACTAGGTGTCGGAGCCTAGTTGCCAGTTCTTTCGCTAGGTAGTAGGTCGGCGAATTTATACTGTTTGCTATGGGCCTTAAGGGGAAGTCGGCTTTGTGTACCTTCGGTACACCATATATCCTTGGTGCCTGTGTCACTTGCGGGATGAATCTTCTGGCCTTGTCGAAGTTGATTCTAGAGTGCTTGAGCAGTGCCTGCGTCGTTTTGATTACCTTGGCCGTCGGATCTCCCTGAAGTTTCTTGTAGATAGGTTCTGCGAGAATATCTTCCATTCGTTTGTTGTAATCAGTTGTGTCCAAGACTACAGTGGCGTTGCCCTTATCTGCCTGTACCACTACTAAGTGGGGGTTGTCCCTGAGTTCCTTGATGGCATGGTATTCCTCAGCGTTGATGTTTTGCTTCGGTGGCTTTGCTTTATTCAGAACTCTGACCGTTTCCTGCCGGATCTTCTCCGCCTCGGCCTGTGGCAGATGACGTACCGAAGCCTCTACGGATTCTATGATATCTTCTTTTCGAACTCGCTTAGGTGCGACTGCGAAATTCATCCCCTTGGCCAGAATTGCTGTGGTTGCTTCGCTCAAGGTGTGGCTGGAGAGGTTGACCACTGTCCGTCGCCTGTCCAGCGTCAACGTTTCGTCCGTGGCTTTCTGTTGTAGTTTGTCGTACTTCCTCATCTGGCGGTTAGTAATAATATTGCTGGTCCTTGATGCTTGCTGAAAGGTTAACCTGCCGACTTTATCCCAGTCTTCTATCTGAAGTTTTCCGGCCAGAAATAGGTGCAGATCACACAAATTCCTGTTGTGAGCATCGAGAATTATGCGGATGTGGCGGATCCTTTCCCGTAGCAATGCTTTGCTGCCTTTAACACAGATATTCCTCACCTTGTTCGTTTTTATGTGAGACGTCAACCGCAAAGAATGCGGCACAACACACGTGTCTCTGCATCTCTTCAAAAAAGCAAGGTCATTCAGCAGTTTACATCTTTTTAAACGCAGTGCTTCTAACTTCTTGATGTTTCCGTGGATTTCCTGCCCATACAGGTTGGTTAAATGTAAGCGCAGGCTTCCGCGGCGTTCCCACAGATGCGGTGTGCAGTTATGATTGCGTCAGTGTATGCGCACTTACTGTATTAACCAGCGCGTACTGAAACCGCGGTGGGAGTGGACAGGTGGAAGAAGTTGCGAATCTAACTATTGCCTGCCCCATAATTATCCGTGGCTCTGGAGACGACTCGTGCAGCAACAGCAGCACCTCAGCATTGTCGTTGCCTACATTCTTTGTCGTTCGCAGCTGCAACATTGTAAGACTATTAACTGACAGTATAATAAATATTGTACAGGCATTACCCAGAAGCATTTCTTTAACGAACTTTAATGTCCAACTTTCTTGAATAATAACTTGCAATAGTTAAAACTTGTAGGGCACCTTTGTTATCGTTGTCCTGAGACATTGTTACCAAGCAAGATTCCATTCCTTCCCATGCAGTCACCAAGTGTCGTAAAAAGTATGAAAATTGATTAACTATTTACTACCAGTTTTGTTTGTTTGCTAATGACCAGTTTCAGCCTAATTTTTTCTGCCGCAGTAACTCATCATCCCTGTGTTGCGTAACAGAGATTTAACTAATTTGCAGTTTTGACTATTAACTTCACTCATTTAAAGTAACATCAAATTTCACTGACAAAACTATTAGCTAAAGATACAGATCAAATTAAGATTGCGCAATTTCATTTATTCTGTATTCAGCTTAGCGTGTGACTTCTGCTGGCTTTGTACGTATTTCCTTGTTCTTATGATACAAGTAAATCTGTTTCTCATTTGCTTAAAATAAATTCTATTCATTCTTTCAAGAATATGAAGTAAATTGCTTGCCTTTTTTCCAAATTTTGCATTAAGTTACACTGAGGTTACTGAAAGCAATTTTTTATGCAACTAAATTTCAATTACAGTCAGTCATTTATTTAAGCAGCAATGTCATTTAACTTTGCTTTCAAAATTATTATTTCACAATAAGTAACTGCACTCAGTGCATTCTGCTTCATTCATTTTCTCGTGAACTGTTGTGTTGTGGAAAAGCGTGAAAACTTTCTGTTGCCGCGCCATTGATTATTTACTTAATTTTCTTTGCCGTTGCCTCGCTTTGAATTTTGGAAATTCATTGCCCTAGTGTGCTGGCAACCGTTTACGTATTATTATTCTTTTTTTATTATTTTTTTTTATTTTTTGCTTGCCCTAAATTCCACAAATTTCAAACTTATTATCAGTATTTAGATTAGGTATAGAACAGGGTCTTCCTTCAGAAGGGTCTTTTGTACACTTTCCTCTTTCTAACCGCCACTATTTTCCTTCGTTAACGATAGCCTTACTCACTGCAAAATTTCATTGCGCATAAGCGATCACCGTCGTTTATATCGCAATCGAATAGGTCGATTGGGAAGGGCAAGTTTATAGGTGGCGACACTAGTGACAGAACATTATCAACTTGAGATTGCTCCTGGCACGAATTTTGCGTTGTGTGTACTCGTAGCGAATTAAATCCTTTCGCTACAAATAAAGTCGCTCACGCTCGGCAGTACTAAGTGTTGGAAATAGCCCACAAAAAAAATCATAAAAAGTAAAACAGGCCACATGATGAAGATAAATTTGACTGTACTTAATGGGAAACAATAGACAGAACAAAGGGGAATGCTGGTAGCAAAACCCACTGTTAACGAACCAGAAGCTAGCATCACAGATGCTACCGCTGAAACTCAGAAACTGACAAAAATGAAATTCCTGGCATTTGCAGATACAACGGAACTCGAAAGAAAAATCAAAACCGAATCCATTGAAGATGGATACGAGGAAATCATCAAGAAAGAACCAAAGTTAGAGCAAAACCAGTAATATCTGGAAATATAACGATTTGTTGAGCACGTTAATCACTAAAATTAATGCTCAGTCCGAATCAATATAAGCTCAATCCGAATCAAGTAATGGTCAATCCGAATCAATTAACAGTAAAATTTATACACAATTAAGTAAAATGGATGATCATAACAAAGCGCTCAAGATTGATTACAATAATGTTGGAGTTTTTAACACATAATCCTAATGAATACCGAAATCGGTAATCTTAAGCAGGATATGACAGAAGTACAGTCAAAAATAGAAAGAATAAATGGTCGTTTTGAGACGGAAGTAGAGAGGATCGAACAGAAACTGAGACATATTGTTGATCCCATTACTGAAAATAAAGTAATCGAAAGACGATGGGGAAAAGGTTATGAATTTGGGAACTTTGGTATCAGACGCAGATACCAGAGTGAAGAAACGGTTGACTGCTTGTGATGAGAAAAAGAGGGAAGTGGAAACTTGCAAGTAGTTACAAAAGTAACCGAACTAATGTGGAGATTAGACGAAAAGGTGCACTATGTGTTATGCCATGCACATAATACTGAAATCTTAGCGAAGAAGGAGCGTTTCGAACCCCCCTCCCCCCCCCAAAAAAAGCAGTGTGGACTGCACACTACGGCTCTCATTAAAACTTGCGATAAAATATTGCCTGAATCGTGGACAGATAAGAGAAAAGTTAACGCTGTAATCTACGTGCTGACGGGCGAGCCTAAGAATTTCAGAATGCGTTTCTGAAAGAATGTTGATCAGAGCAAAAGCAGGAGAGTTTCAAGCTTATCGGGATGTTAATTTACAATCAATTCCAAACTTTGTCCTGAACGGTCAGACAAGAAAGTGACTCAATAAAATCTTAAAAACGGAACATAAATATCAAAAATATAGACCTAAGTAAATTTTGTACAGTCTCAGGGTATAAAAGCAAGTTCTTGGGAGTTAATCCTGGGAAACGTAATACCTGTGGCTGTTACACCATTCGGTTACGCAACAGCTAATTAAAAACTTTTCATGAAATATTTGGGTGGTTTACTAATTTTTAGTGATTTTAATGCCACTTTCTTGACGGAATTTTACAGGAAAATTGATGTAGACCTACTATTAGCTACCTTTTTTGGAGCCATTAGTCTTCTGGGTGCTTTGGTGTTGTCTGCCACTAGCTCCTGTAACAACCTCTTTATCTCCGGGTAACACTTGCAAAATACATTTCCCATTATTTGATGGATGTATTATATTCATTGCCTTCCTCTACGGCTTTTACCATCTACAGCTCTCTCTATTCAACGACGTCTTAACAGACGTCCTATCATCCTGTCCCTTCTACCTGTCAGTGCTTTTTCATACTTTCCTTTCCTCGCCGATTCTGCAGAGAACCTCCTCATTCTTTACCTCACAATTCACCTAATTTCCGACATTCGTATGTAGCACCACATCTCAGATGCTTCGATTCTCTTCTTCCAAACGCACTTTCTCAGAAATACCTTCCTCAAATTAAGGCTTATATTTGATGCTAATAGACTTCTCTTGACCAAGAATGAACTTTTGCCGGTGCTAGCCTGCATTTTTTGTCCGCCTTACTCCGTCCGTCATGGGTTGTTTTGCTGCCTAGGTAGCAGAATTCCTTAACTTCATCTTCTTCGTAATCACCAATTCTGATGTTAAGTTTCCCGCTGGTCAATTTTCTACTACTTACTTTCATCTTACTTCTAGTTGCTCTCAGTCCATTTCTGCACTCATTAGACCGTTCAGTCCATACAACACAACCTTTAATTCTTCTTAACTTTCACTGAGGATAGCAATGTCGTCAGCAAATCTTATCATCGATATCCTTTCACCCACAATTTTAATCCTGCTCTTAAACCTTCCTTTTATTTTCGTCACTGCTTCTCCGATGCATAGACAACAGTAGAGGCGAAAGATTACAATCCTGCCTTGCACCCTTTTTAATATGAGCACTTCATTCTTTGTCTTTCAGTCTTATCCCTGTTGATTCTTGTACATGTTGTATATTACCCGTCTTTTCCTATAACTTACACGTACTTTTCACAGTATTTCGACCATCATGCACCACTTCACATTGCTGGATGCTTTTTCTGGTTCCACAAATCCAATGAACGGATCTTGATTTTTCTTAAGTCTTGCTTTCATTATCAGTTACAAAGTCAGAACTGCCTCTCTGGTGCTTTTACCTTTCGTAACGCGACGCTGACCATCATCTAACAGATCCTCAGTTTTCTTTTCCATTCTTCTATATATCATTCCGGTCAGCAAGTTGAATGTATGAGCTGTTCAGTTGATTGTGCAATTCATCTCGCACTTGTCGGCTCTCGCAATCTCCGGAATTGTGTGTATGATATTTTTCTGAAAGTCTGATAGTACATCGCTAGTGTCAAATATTCTACATACCAAAGTGAATAGTCGTTTTGTTGCCACTTCCCCAATGATTTTAGAAATTCCAGTGGAATGTTATCTATCCCTTCTGCCTTATTTGAACTTAAGTCCTTCATAGCTCTTTTAAATTTTGGTTTTAATGCTGGATCCCCTGTCTCTTCTACGAGTCTATCGACTCCTGTTTCTTCTTTTTATAATTTAGTATTAGTCATACAATTCCCTGAATTTGTCAGGCAACTAGTATCCATATAGATAACATATTCATACTACAAGCGGATGATAAAGAAATGCATGCCTGTCCTGTGATAAATGAACTGACTATTCGTGATGTATCGTTAGTCACATTACATAATTTAGCTCCCTGTATAGTTCAAAAACACTCTAAGAAGACACTGTGACTCGTAATTTCAAAACTACTGATGATATTAAAGAAAGCTTAAAAACATTGAGTGGGGTTTAGTTTACAATGAGTCTAATGCTAGCTCTAAATTAATTATATTTCCTAATGCATATCTGTATCCATTTCTGAAATAGTTTTCCCTAAAATATAATTAAATATAATAATTGGAAGTGATTAAGATAACCTTAGATCACAACAGGTATCAGAGTATCTACATAATGAAAAAATAGACATTTACAAAATAGCCAAACTACTGGCGACCTATAAATATATTCATACTATAAAAAGTATAGGAATACATGAGGAGCAGTCCTAAAAATTCCAGAAGTTTCGACATCTTGATTAAAATTGAGGGGTCAGACAGTGAAATGAAACTAATGTGGAATGCTATTGAAAATGAGAAGGAAAGAAGCCATATAAGGTGACAGTATTTCTGTTAAAGAGAACGGGAGCGCTGTCAAAGGTAGTTAATATGTAGAGGGTAGCTTTAATAATTACTATTTAAGCAAAGTGAAAAAAAGATGCAAATCGTTCAGAACAGAAAGCAAAACAGTACACTGAATAAGCAATACAGAGGACATTTAGTAAAATAAAAATTAATCACCCATCCCCATCTGAAATAAATAGGATCAACATAACTCAGAAAAGTAAAAATTCATTTGGGGTGGATAAAATTTTTATGAGGTCTGTAATACGTCATTGTCTTAGTCACTTATTTACGCAATGTGTCATTAACCCATACAATACCAAGACTGGGGGACGGAGGTACTTTGTGCCTATCTTTTAAAAATATTTTAATCTAGTCAAATTTTTCAGTGACACTAAACCCAAAAATTTAAATCTGAGTTGTAGGTGCCACTTTCCCCAATTTATGTCATAATCTATATTTCAGGTAAAGGGTGTTACTTGCACGACAGTATCTCTTTAATATGTATTGTCGTGAGCAAAACTCAACAAGAATTAAGGAATTTTACATTTAAAATTTTTTTTGGTAGTAGGTATGAAGTACCCCCCTCCTCCATCCTCACCCATCGGTTTCAGTTTTTGGACCGAACTCATACATCATTATCTCTTTGAAAAGTATGTTTGTAATATAAGTCAACACCTACTGAAGGATTTTGTGGGTTTTTTTTTCAATATTTTGTGGGCATAAAGTACGACCCCACGCCCTTGATAATGCTCATTATAGAACGTACGTTGGTATTTCCAGGGATAATTCAGGGTTTTTTTGCCAGACATATTAGAATGTGCTATTGTTAGACCTCTCTATAAGGAAGATTGACCCGACAGATGTCAGTAACTACCGGCCACAGTCACTCCTTACATGATCTTCTAAAAGTTTTGGAAAGGTGATATACTCCAAGGTTGTGAACCACCCTCTAGCTATTAGGCTACTTCGCAAATCACAAATTGGGTTTAGACAGAACCACCCAACTGAGATAGTTACACATATAATTACTGAGTGTATAATAAACTCTTTAAGCGCTTGTGCCCAACTGCTATTAACTCATTATGCCAACAGGGTAGCATGTTCTAACTTCTTAGGTGTGCATATCGATGAAAACTTAAACCGGACAACCGATATCGTAGTCTTGCTGAAACTTATAGGATCGTTTACTTTTGCGATTACAATAATTGCCAACTTTGCGGATGTGGAATTTTGCTGTAGTCAGTAGCGAGCCAAAGAAGCCACGACCCTCTCCCCCCTTGAAAAAGTCCTCCTCAGTCTGGGACGAAACGTTGGGTTTTAAAGTGGAATCCATTCGACCACGGCTTAATAGCCCGGAACATTTTATTAACTGTGGTTCGTCTGTAAAGGAGACCACAATAGGACACTAGTGCTACCCATTCTGAAGTGCTCTTCGAGTATTTAGAATGCGCAACAGGTCGGATTAAAGGAAGACGTCGAAGCAGTTCAAAGGCGGGCTGCTAGATTTGTCTCCGGTAGGTTCGAACAACAGCCAAATATTACGGAGATGCTTCGGGAACCTAAACGTGAATGACTGGAGGTAAGGCCTTGGTCTTTTCGAGGAGCACAACTGAGAAAATTAAGGAACGAGCATTTGAGCCTGACTGAGAACGATTCTACTGTCGCCAACATGCATTTGGTGTAAGAACCATGAAGATGAGACCAGTGAGATTAGGGCTCGTGTGGAGGCATGTAGATAGTCGTTTTTCCCTCGCTCCGTTTGTGAGTGGAACAGAAATGGAAATGACTCGCAGCGGTGTAGGTTACCCTCCGACACACACCATACGGTGGCTTGCGGAATATACACTCCTGGAAATTGAAATAAGAACACCGTGAATTCATTGTCCCAGGAAGGGGAAACTTTATTGACACATTCCTGGGGTCAGATACATCACATGATCACACTGACAGAACCACAGGCACATAGACACAGGCAACAGAGCATGCACAATGTCGGCACTAGTACAGTGTATATCCACCTTTCGCAGCAATGCAGGCTGCTATTCTCCCATGGAGACGATCGTAGAGATGCTGGATGTAGTCCTGTGGAACGGCTTGCCATGCCATTTCCACCTGGCGCCTCAGTTGGACCAGCGTTCGTGCTGGACGTGCAGACCGCGTGAGACGACGCTTCATCCAGTCCCAAACATGCTCAATGGGGGACAGATCCGGAGATCTTGCTGGCCAGGGTAGTTGACTTACACCTTCTAGAGCACGTTGGGTGGCACGGGATACATGCGGACGTGCATTGTCCTGTTGGAACAGCAAGTTCCCTTGCCGGTCTAGGAATGGTAGAACGATGGGTTCGATGACGGTTTGGATGTACCGTGCACTATTCAGTGTCCCCTCGACGATCACCAGTGGTGTACGGCCAGTGTAGGAGATCGCTCCCCACACCATGATGCCGGGTGTTGGCCCTGTGTGCCTCGGTCGTATGCAGTCCTGATTGTGGCGCTCACCTGCACGGCGCCAAACACGCATACTACCATCATTGGCACCAAGGCAGAAGCGACTCTCATCGCTGAAGACGACACGTCTCCATTCGTCCCTCCATTCACGCCTGTCGCGACACCACTGGAGGCGGGCTGCACGATGTTGGGGCGTGAGCGGAAGACGGCCTAACGGTGTGCGGGACCGTAGCCCAGCTTCATGGAGACGGTTGCGAATGGTCCTCGCCGATACCCCAGGAGCAACAGTGTCCCTAATTTGCTGGGAAGTGGCGGTGCGGTCCCCTACGGCACTGCGTAGGATCCTACGGTCTTGGCGTGCATCCGTGCGTCGCTGCGGTCCGGTCCCAGGTCGACGGGCACGTGCACCTTCCGCCGACCACTGGCGACAACATCGATGTACTGTGGAGACCTCACGCCCCACGTGTTGAGCAATTCGGCGGTACGTCCACCCGGCCTCCCGCATGCCCACTATACGCCCTCGCTCAAAGTCCGTCAACTGCACATACGGTTCACGTCCACGCTGTCGCGGCATGCTACCAGTGTTAAAGACTGCGATGGAGCTCCGTATGCCACGGCAAACTGGCTGACACTGACGGCGGCGGTGCACAAATGCTGCGCAGCTAGCGCCATTCGACGGCCAACACCGCGGTTCCTGGTGTGTCCACTGTGTACAGCCCTCTCGCAGTGTCCGGAGCAAGTATGGTGGGTCTGACACACCGGTGTCAATGTGTTCTTTTTTCCATTTCCAGGAGTGTATATTTAGATGTAGAACTAGATATTACCATTCATTAAGTCTTATGGGATAATATTTTGATATAGCCGTTACTTAGATAAAAAGTATTAATTACACAACAGTAATTAATGCTATACAGGGTGCCCGGAAATTCCTGTTACAGACTTCTAGGTCTTATAGAGGGGAGTGAGTACATTGTATTTTGAATAGGAACCCATGTCCGGAAACGTCATCAAACGAGACTACAAAGCGTCAAAGTTACAGGCGCGGGCGTCTGTAAATGTACGTACACACGGGGTGATTCCGTGATGATGTTACAGACTTTTTAGGATGTTGGAGAACGATAAATGTATTGATTTGATGTAAGGACCCCTGTACCGGAAACGAACGAGTCAAGTCATAAACGAAAACCGTTCTGAAACCTCGGACAGTTGAATACATGTACCGGTTCTTGTGTTGCGAAGAGTGTAGGGCTGGTAACTTTCAGTGGTGATAGTGTGGACAAAAACGAGAAAAAATGTCCAATAAAGGTGGGCTCTAAATTGCATACCTGAGGAGATATGACCATCCGTTCATCTTCGCTAAGGTGATACACGTTTCCTCTACTGAGCAAATGTTCATAGCCATTAAGGTACGACTCGTTCGTTTCCGGTACAGGGATCCTTACATCAAATTAATACATTTATCGTTCTCCATCATCCTAGAAAGTCTGTAACATCATCACGGAATCACCCCGTGTATACGCTCACTTGCAGACGCCCGCGCCTATAACTTTGACGCTCTGTAGTCTCGTTGGATGACGTTTCCGGACATGGGTTCCTACTCAAAATACGATGTACTCACTCCCCTCTACAAGTCCTATAAGTCTATAACGGGAATTTCCGACCACCCTGTATGTAGGGTTTACATTTGTCAGGCATCTCATTAACCACCTGAGAATATTAAGCACAGCGTCACACTACATTTATTTACTTATAAGATTAGTTATGCCCCATTCATTTGAGATTAAAACTAACAGAAGTATTAACTGCACTTGAAGGAAAAATTATCTGCATTAGCCTTTCACGAATTAGCTTTGGCTCACAAATAGGTGAAATATGCAGCTAGGAAACATCTTTGACAATCTACCCGCGGAAATAAAATGTCTGTCATATTGCTGAAGTGTTCTCAGATATAAAGATATTTATTTTTACTAACAACTTCTTTACCAAAGAGTAGTTCTGTATAGATATAATTAGTCATTTATACAGAACAAATCTTGTAAATGGCGAACATGTAGCCATATAAATACAGAAACATCGAAGGGGTGTGAAGCAGACTATGAATATGATTATAATTAGGTATAAAATTGTCCCCTTACTATGCGAGTCCTTTAGAGTGTTTCAGATGTGGTTAGGTATAGAACAGAACAAATACTATGGGTTGCCGTTTTACATTCAGAAACGTTACTGATGTGCCCACTTCTTTACTAAATTGAAAATTAATTCCGTAGCAATCCATTGTTTTATCATATTTACACTTTAGTGCGCCATATTGCCTTATTCATTGTTCTTTTGGATGGGTTTGTTTTGCGTTGTGTTTGAATAATTATCAGTCTTAGTCAGATGTACTTTTGCGTTAATATTAATCAGAGCAGCTTCCAACCTCCTAGTCTCAGTTACCGCTATAAAATATTACACAACCGTTTCAATCGGAATAACTGTCAATGTGTGTGTGTGCGTGTGTATGTGTGTGTGTGTGTGTGTGTGTGTGTGTGTGTGTGTGTGTGTGTGTGTGTGTGCACGCGTGTGCGTGGGTGCTCGTGTTTTCTATGTTCTGTTCACGACTTCCACATTACAACACTTATGTGGTCGATGAAACAAGTAACACCTAGAACACACGTAGACACATAAACACACACGCACACAAATTCTTGTCCGATGTTTAATTATTTTGTTTCCGTTGCATTCCCTTTACATTTATATATTGTTTCACATCAACATTTTAAATTACATTTCTACTGCACTGTCAAAGCAATCACTTTCGCTGTTTCTGCACGTAACCCCTCACGCGTAATACTCTTTCTATGTTGTTCACCAGTGATGTATCCTCTTTGATAACGCTGTAAGCTATAGCCTGAAGATGACTCTGTAAGCCGGAAACCGGAAACAAAATAAATTAATACTGTAGGACATCCGCAATTTTGTACAATACACTTCATTTATAAACAGAAGGTAATATTTCGGTCCCAAGGTTCACTCCTAGGTTTTATAATGCGACAACTTGAACATATCTCTCTACTGGTATGCCTTTTACCACATGGAACGAATCCCAGGCAGTATATTACACTGACGGGGGAAAAAATTAGTACGCCTGGAAAGACGACGTCGATTTTGATCCGATGACTGCGTACACCACCTGTGCTGATTATGGTTTCAACGTCGCCCGCCAACAGGTAGCGTAGTAGCATAGCTTCCAGTACCCCATCAATGTCTACCCTTTAATAGGGAATGCTCACAGCTACAAGCGCCAGTGGGGTGGAAACGTTTGAAGCAAACAGGCAACCAAGCTATGGAAATGCGCTGTCCATTCTACAGCCAACTGATCGAATTTGAAAGTGTTCAAATTGTGGCGTGCCGAGTGACAGGGTGGTCCTTTCGGAGAACTGTCACACAAGAGGGACCTGCTGCGTCAGTTGTGCAACGATGCTGGTGTCAATGATTACGTGAACATTCAAGAGGGTCTGGATGTCCATGCAGCACAGACGCCCGCCAGTATCGCCGCATTGTAAGGGCAGCAGTGGCAGATCGTACAGCTATCACAGAGCAGATAAGAGAGCTTGCGAGCCCAGGCGTGTCAACACGACATGTTGTGAACCGGCACCCACACCTCTAGCCCATCTTCCACTCACGCCAGAGCTTCAACGTGCACGGCCCGAATGGTGGTGTCAGAGGGTCACTTCGAAGACTGGAGTGAATGGCGTGCCATGGTCTTCAGCGTCCACAAGTAACGTTTCTGAATGTAAAACGACAACCCATAGTATTTGTTCTGTTCTATATCTAACCGCATCTGAAACATCCTAATGGACTCGCTGGGCAAGGGAACAATTTTCTACCTACCTGTGATCATGTTTGCAGCCTGCTTCACTCTCCTCCAAATGTTCTATATTTTTGTGGTACATGCTAGCCATTACTGGGAAAGCAGATTCTGCCTGCAAGTAAGTCATGGTCAGTTGGGCGTACTATGTAGACCTCGTGGGTGCTGTCTCGTAGAGTGCTTCGTCCAAGATACTCTTATAGTCTATAACTCTCGATCACCTTCGGTGTTTCTGGAGGGAACGTTAACCAGCGCTCCGCACGTACAGAATGGTGTTATACCCGCTCTTGTAACAGGAAGGTGATATGTCGTTCCTACAGGATAATGCTAGCGCACACACTACCCGTTAAACCCAACGTGCTCTGGAAGACATTCAGCAACTTCCCTGGTTAGCATGGTTTCCGGACTTATCTTCAATCGAGCACGTATGTGATATGATGGGACGTGAAGTGCATCGTGCGACTCGTCAACCAACAACTTGTACAGAACTACGTGGACAAATCGAGCAGGCGTGGCATAACGTATGCCAGAACAGTATTCGCCATCTGTGTGATCGACTGGATGCGAGTCAGCCACTGCATTCCTGCCCGTAGAGGCCACACCATGTATTAACATGGATGTTTCAACGTGGGTCGACACCTGGTACCTCAGAATCGCTTGTGTTAATGATCTGTAAATGTAATCATTTCATGTACTCCATTTGAGCTTTTGTAACAATAAATCTTGAGTAAATTGGAAACCTCTAAATGAGTGTACCAATCTTTTTTTCCGGCTGTGTATGAAGTGGTCACTGTGTGCTTCGGTTGCTCCTTTTCTCATTAGGTTAACGTCTAATACCCCTGCATCGAAAGATAAATTTGACAGAAGCACATTCCGTGTCTATTAGAAATTAAGCTCTAAGCGACACCAACCACTCTTCTGCTGCACACCGCATGTTCTATAGCTCACGTATCATCAGTCTCAGACCTCAAGCGACGTGTGGTGGCATTGGCCATAGCTGGCTCCGCGGCTCGCGTCCCTAATGCGCCCACAGCACCGCAGAGAAGTAAAACCCGCCTATCATTGGCCTGAATGCAGCAATCCGTTCGCCGCCCCAGGATTACTGGGATTCGCTGTCGTCGCTGGTAAATTTCGAGACACGGAGGTCCGGTCACGCATTCGTTGCACCACGCTGCGCTGTGCCGCTGCCCGCACCTGCTGTATAGTCAGCGTTGAAAGAGGTATTAGCATTTCAAGCGGGCACAGTAATCTCCTCGCTGTTTGCCTCGGGATTGCGAACCGTGTGCCAGGACATGACCAGCGTGTGTAACGATGGCAGCCTATAGGTGAAATAGCACGTTCTGTGCGGTGAATACAGATAAAAGATGCGGAACCATTGCGTTCGTGTAATGCAGGCAGCATTTGTCTTGCGCAGAACCGGACTTGCGATAATTCCAGGTCCCATTTGTAACTACGTCAGTAAGAGAAGTGTGCACTGAAGCGTAAAGAATTATTTAACAGCTATATTAAAAACCGATCTCGCTATAAAGAAGTTTTACTCCCATTTAAAGCATCGAATACCTATATTCTTGTAATACTATGTTGTGTCACAAAGTGGAATTTAACTGCACTAGTTTGTCAATTCGTCACCTTTCAGTATTTAATCTCTCGTTAACTTCTAATGTTGGGGGTTCACAGTCATGTAGAATTTCTTAGAGGACGTCGTATTTGCCGTTGACTGTATAACTTATTTCTTTTACAGTTGCAATTTCGGCCTTTGGGCAATTTTCAAGTGGTACTGTGAAAGACTTTGATTCACTACACGTCAAACATAAAGCCCTCCGACATGTATACACGCCATCGACAAATATAAGCCTTTTCATGTATTTCAGTCCTCCTCATTCGCACGAAAACAAGTACGTTTCTCCAAATGAAATTCTTAGTATTAGCTCATTAAAGTACAGTAAGAGTCATAAGAGAGCCAGCGTTACTTAATAAATAGTCCCACATAAAAAATTTACAAGCCTTTACGAAAATCAGCATTCATTTCTGCCCAATATGTTACGCAAATAATATGTATACGCTAGTATATAGAGGATACACGACTGGTACCTCTATCGGCTAGTAAACACATAGCTCTGGAAGTCTAGAAAATTGTGTGCCACCAGTCCCTGTGTTTATTTCGCGAACATTAAAAAAAATAGTCTTATTTTTGAGCTGCACGGCATTTCTAGGGGAGCAGATACACACATTTGAGCGTTAGTGGATTTTTACGACCGTTTCCACCCATCGGTGTGAAACACAGCTTCCGTTTTTTTCTCATAAGATTACAGAAGCTAGGAGCTGCTGGAAACAATATTTCCCTCAGCTTCTGAGAAAGAACTACAGCAACCATGAGTTAGATGTTACGGCTGTGCGCTCTTTCGGAATAACAGCGGACGTTGTAAATGTATGGGCACCTCAGTATTGATAGCTTGTACTGAAGAGGAAGTAAGTATTATTGGGCTTCCTTCTCTTCCAATAATTTTAGGCTATTCGGTCCTTTTCGGACTCACAGTTCCTGTTTCTTTCTAGGTCTTCCAATATTCCTTCGACCTACTTGTTTATACTAGCAATTCACTTATTTTTCTGCCTATATGCTTTCTAGGTCTTCCAATATTCCTTCGACCTACTTGTTTATACTAGCAATTCACTTATTTTTCTTCCTATATGCTCCCGTCATTTCTTTATGGTACAAGTTACTTTGTCAACTGATTTTGATAATTTTAAGCTCTTCTCCGACTGTTTTGTTTCATATATTCTTTTGTAGTGTATATCCTTTGATCTCTATAACAATTTTCATCTCTATAAGCTCTACACATCTTCCTCTTTTTTGTGACTATTCACATTTTTCTTCCACAAAATACTATTGTTACATCTATAGCTTTGCGCAGTGTGAGTCGAGTTTCTGTTCTTGACTCCCGTTTAGATTGTGTTAAATTATACCGCACACAGCTGGGAAGTTTTTTCGTTTTACCTACTTGTATTTATTGGGTTTCATGGTTATAACTAACACATCAACCTAATTAGCTAAAATAAGAAATTTCATCGCACTGTCTCATTAGTAATAATTATCTGTTTATGTAACAGTCATCACAACAAAGGTAAACATCTGGCAAAGGGTCGTATAGTAGTTCAATAGTGTGTTTCATATAACTGAAACTTCCCAAAGTTGCTTCACGCTTGCCAAGCAAATGAAAGGTATTGAGTCTGTCTTATTTTACTTAAACATTTTACCTAACAATTTTAATTACACTATCACTTACATACTTACGGAACTCTCAGGATAAAGCGTAAATTATTCTTTGATGTCCATCGAGTAAAATTCCAACAGCTTGACGTAAGGGGGACGTACATGACAATGTGAAAATGTCATTTTTTAAATTTATTTTCTTTCGTTAGCTCAACTCATTGTCAATAATCTGAAATTTCACAATCCAAATCGCATCCTAAGTTCCATAAAAAAAATTAAATGCCTAACGTGTTCGTCCTGCCACGCCCACTTGGATGAAGAGACTCTTCTGTATTAGTTTTCGTATTACTTACGGAAACATTAAGACGGCTGTGAAATGTATGTAGTATATTCTCTTTGTGTTGTATATCATCTGTGACTGTTGGATATTGTCGCTGGAAGCAAAAGACAACGATAATATTTGTTTACAAAGTCGCGAATACTTGTATTTATTTGCGTTAGTTTGCTAATTTCGTCGTTGTATTTTGTTGTGCTTTTTAATAATGCCTCGACAAAGAAAAGTTTTCAATAAGATGTGCAAGAAGCATGTACTTGCTTTATTAAATTGCAAACACGCTAATAATTTCGGTAATGGTACCGAGTTTTCAGACGAGACTGTGTGTTATAAACACGTGAAATCATCTCCAAACAGCTCAAGACAGAAGATTTCAAGTGTCAATATTAATGACAATGGTGATGACTGTCAAAATAACACTGGATATCGGATAACTGACATTGAGTTGTTGTCTAGTGCAGTGAAATTAGCATGTGTATATAAGACATGTGGTTCAGACAATCTGGAATTATTCGACGACGGTAATAGAGTGGGCGTGGTGTGTAACGAATATAATTTATGCAAGGATGTGATGCTGACACCTCATTTACAACATCAAAATCAAATAACTGGTATTATGAAGCGAATATGAGATTTTTATGTGGTCTATGATGCATTGGTGTAGGAAGAGAAGGAGGAAATACACTCTGTGGAATGATAAATATGCCAGCACCATGTGCTAGATTTTCAACGGTAAATACTGAATTGAAGAAGGCACTTTATGAAGTTTGTGAAGAGAATTTATCTGCAGCAACAGCAGAGGCAGTAAGACTGAATGATCCTTTGGAAGACTGATCTGGTTGCTTCATGTGATGGCACATTTATGAAGAGAGGCCATACATCTCTATACGGCCTTTCAAGTGTCATAAGTGTTGATGTAGGTAAAGTACTTGACGTGCAAGTAATGAGCAAGTACTGTCAAAATTGTCCTATTACCAGAAATATGAAAACAGAAGATTTGATGAAAAATCACAGCTGCAGAATGAACCATTGTGGCTCGATGGTAGGTGCTGGAATAAAGATAATTTTTGTTGTTGATAATAACCCGGAAGAATTATCAACAACAGTACCATCCGGTCGTGAAAGCCTTCTTCTTCTTCTTCGTTTCACCCAACTTTGGGGTACGTTGAATCAATCACTTCTGTGTGTTCTGTGCCTTTCTTTTCGCCCAGTACTGCTTCATTCTTTCTGATCTTGCTTTTCTTTCCTCATCAGAGATGACAATCGTTCTTTTCTTTCTATTTTGGAGCTGGAATCCCTCTTTTCTGTCTTTGCTTATCATTTTTGCGGTCCTGTCTGTGAGCATTTTTTCTGTGATGTGTAGTTCTCTTAAGTCTTTCTCTGTTTGGATAAACCAATTTGGTTTGGATTTTTTATTCGTGAAGTAGTCAAACATTCTTTTTGTAAGTCTATTTGGGTTCATTCTGAGAACGTGCCCATAAAACTCAATTCTTCTTTTCCTCATTGTATCCGAAAGTTTTTCTGTGGTTTTGTAGAGTGTTTCATTTTTGGTATGAATTAGTTTGTCGTTATGAAATTTGGGGCCTAAAATTTTTCTCAATATTTTTCTTTCTTTGATCTCTAGCCTTTCAATTGGGCCATGGTTAGTGATAGATAATGTCTCAGCTGCATATAGTGCTTCTGGTTTAATGACAGTGTTGTAATGTTTTATTTTTGAATTCCATGAGAGGGACTTTTTATTATAAGTATTTTTAGTAAGCTGAAAGGCTAGTTCAACTTTGTTTCTTCTTAATTCTATTGCTTTTTTCTCAAGGGCGTTCCAGCTAATCCATTCACCAAGATATTTGAATTCTTTAACAATTTCGATCTTTTGGTCTCTTACTTTAAGATATTTCATTGGCTTTTTTATATTTGTGATTATTTTGGTTTTTTCAAAAGAAATTTTAAGGCCTATTTTCTCTGCTTGTTTCTGTAATTCGAGGATCTGTTCTTTGGCTTCTTCCCATGTTTCAGCTAGTAGGGCCATATCATCTGCAAATGCTAGGCAATTAACCTTGATGTCTTTGTTTTTTGTTCCTAGTCGGATTCCACTATTGATTTTCTTGTTCCATTCTCTTACTATTTTTTCTAGGGCACAGTTAAATAACAATGGAGAAAGTTCATCACCTTGTCGTACTCCAGTTTTTATCTCAAATAGGTCTGAGAGTTCTCCCATAAATTTAATTTTGGAGTATGTGTTGGTGATGGTTTCTCTAATTAGGTTTGTAGTTTTATTGTCTAGGTTCAATTCTTTTAATATGGAGATTAGAGATTCCCTGTCTATGGAGTCGTACGCCTTTTGAAAGTCAATGAATGTGATGACATACGCTTTTGCTCTCGATTTTTGGTAGGCCATAAGATTTTTGAGGTTTAGAATTTGTTCTGGTCAGGATCTTCCCTTCCTGAAGCCTGCCTGGTATTCTCCAAGTTGACAATCTAGCTGGGGTTCTGCTCTGTTCAAAAGGACTTTAGACAGTATTTTGTATGTTACGTCAAGGAGCGAAATCCCTCTGTAATTGTTGGGGTCTGTTCTGGATCCCCTCTTATAAATTGGGTGAATGAGGGCCATCTTCCATTCATCCGGAATTCTTTCTGTTTTCCATATTTCTTCAAATATGTTTTGGAGAGATTCTATGGCATTTCTATTGACATTTTTCCACAGTTCAGCTGTAATTTGGTTCTCTCCCGAAGCCTTATAGTTTTTGAGATTCAAAATGATTGATTGTAGTTCCTCGACGGTGGGTGGTTCTGAGTTAGGACTTGTTGAAGTTGAGTTGCTGAAATCCATTTTTTCAATTGGTTCTTTACAGTTGAGAAGGTTTCTGAAATATTCCCTCAAAATTTTGCAATTATCCCTGTTGTTGTGTGCAATATTACCATTTTTATCTTGTAATTGGAGTGTCGGTGGGATGTACTTGGTTATTTTTTGTTTAAAAGTTCTGTAAAAGCTCCTAGTCTTGTTTTTGTTGAAGTCTTCGTTGATCTGCAAAAGGAGTTGATCTTCTTGTGCTTTTTTAATTCTTTTGAGGTTTTTACTCACTAGTTTTCTTACACTCAGGAAATTTTGCCTATTATATTCATTTTTCTGAGATTGCATCTGTTGCCATGCTTTCTTTCTTTGCTCAATAAGTTTGTCACATTCCTCTGTCCACCATGCGTGTTTTTTGATTTTGGTTATAGGTGCTATTTGTTCAGGTTTGGTTAGTAGGCTTTCCTTCATTTGATCCCAATTTTGGTTCCTTATATCTTGAGTCGCGATGGGAAACTCCTTCAAATTCATTATCTTTTCTGGATCGTATCTTCTGCTTTTGGGTTTACTGTTTCTATCTTTCCTTTTGGGGATAATTTTGAGTTTTATTTTAGAATGATAGTGATCAGAATCCAAGTTTGCTCCTCTGAGTACTTTGACATTTTGTATTTCTGTATGGTGTTTCCATTTTATCGCCACATGATCAAGTTGAAATTCACCCAAGTGTGGGTTTGGTGAGGTCCATGTCTTCTGTTTTCTGGGTAGTCTCTTAAAGGCTGTGGATTTCAGGATCAAGCCATGCGCTTGGCAGAGTTCTACTAATCTGACTCCATTTTGGTTAGTTCTATTGTGCGCTGGGTAGTTTCCAACAATATTTTTGTATTTCTTCTCTTTTCCTACTTGAGCATTGAAGTCCCCTGTAAATATGATGTTGTGTTTGTCTGGGATCTTTTGCACCACGTCATCTAGTTGTTCCCAAAAACGTTCCACCTTTTCCTTATTTTTCCTATTGTCTTCATTTATGGGGGCATGTGCATTCACAATTGTGTATACTCTATTAGCAGATTTAAAAGTGAGTGTGGAGAGTCTTTCCGATTGTGATTGAAAGCTGATAATGGAGTCTAAAATACTTTTATCTATTATAAAGCCCGTTCCGAGGTGGGGTGTGTTTTTCATTATTCTTTTGCCTACCTTTCCTTTGTATATTCTCAAACCTCCGGAATCAAAATTGTTTTCATCTATGTATCGAGTTTCTTGTAGTGATGTTATGAGTATTCTATGATGTTTGAGGGTATCTGTAAGATGTTTTAATTTTCCTGTTTTTAAAAGAGAGTTTACATTGAAAGTAGCTATGTAACTTGTTTTTTTACATTTCAATTTGCTTGATGTCTTATCATGTCCCGATTCATCTCTGTGCAATGCTGCAGACTCCCCAGAATCCGATAGTCTGCTTGCGCACCTTGGTGCGGTGGATTGTCCACCTGGGGTAATTTGTTTCACATTACACTCTTCCATGATTGATAGTATTATGTAAGGGGTGACTCTTCGAGCCACAAATTTACAACCACGGTTGTTAGCCCTGGAGGTTTTTCCCAGCCGCCCCTAACCTGGGGAACAGACGCTGACCAAAGACCGCCCAATGTGAGACAGTCGCCTTTGGATTTCTGGTCCTGTGTTGGTCCACGGGTGGTATTTTATTTCCCACCTACCCTACATATCTGTAGAGCTTTCCCCTATCCGCCACCTGGGGACACGCCCGGTAGGGGAACAGGTTCCCCCTCGGGGAAAGCCTTCATTGTATAAAGATAATTTTTAACAGATCTGTTTCTAATCATGGAGTCAGGTACGTTAAGTATCTTGGTGATGGTGACTTCAGCGCATTCAAGGTAGTAAGTGACAGCAAACCATATGGAGAAGAATGTATTATTGAAAACTTGAATGTGTAGATCACGTCCAGAAGCGCATGGGGTCAAGATTGCGAAAGGTTGTGGATGACATGAAGGGCACGAAGTTCGAAGACGGAAAGGGTCTAAGTGGAAAGAACAGGTTAATGAAATACACTCCTGGAAATGGAAAAAAGAACACATTGACACCAGTGTGTCAGACCCACCATACTTGCTCCGGACACTGCGAGAGGGCTGTACAAGCAATGATCACACGCACGGCACAGCGGACACACCAGGAACCGCGGTGTTGGCCGTCGAATGGCGCTAGCTGCGCAGCATTTGTGCACCGCCGCCGTCAGTGTCGGCCAGTTTGCCGTGGCATACGGAGCTCCATCGCAGTCTTTAACACTGGTAGCATGCCGCGACAGCGTGGACGTGAACCGTATGTGCAGTTGACGGACTTTGAGCGAGGGCGTATAGTGGGCATGCGGGAGGCCGGGTGGACGTACTGCCGAATTGCTCAACACGTGGGGCGTGAGGTCTCCACAGTACATCGATGTTGTCGCCAGTGGTCGGCGGAAGGTGCACGTGCCCGTCGACCTGGGACCGGACCGCAGCGACGCACGGATGCACGCCAAGACCGTAGGATCCTACGCAGTGCCGTAGGGGACCGCACCGCCACTTCCCAGCAAATTAGGGACACTGTTGCTTCTGGGGTATCGGCGAGGACCATTCGCAACCGTCTCCATGAAGCTGGGCTACGGTCCCGCACACCGTTAGGCCGTCTTCCGCTCACGCCCCAACATCGTGCAGCCCGCCTCCAGTGGTGTCGCGACAGGCGTGAATGGAGGGACGAATGGAGACGTGTCGTCTTCAGCGATGAGAGTCGCTTCTGCCTTGGTGCCAATGATGGTCGTATGCGTGTTTGGCGCCGTGCAGGTGAGCGCCACAATCAGGACTGCATACGACCGAGGCACACAGGGCCAACACCCGGCATCATGGTGTGGGGAGCGATCTCCTACACTGGCTGTACACCACTGGTGATCGTCGAGGGAACGCTGAATAGTGCACGGTACATCCAAACCGTCATCGAACCCATCGTTCTACCATTCCTAGACCAGCAAGGGAACTTGCTGTTCCAACAGGACAATGCACGTCCGCATGTATCCCGTGCCACCCAACGTGCTCTAGAAGGTGTAAGTCAACTACCCTGGCCAGCAAGATCTCCGGATCTGTCCCCCATTGAGCATGTTTGGGACTGCATGAAGCGTCGTCTCACGCGGTCTGCACGTCCAGCACGAACGCTGGTCCAGCTGAGGCGCCAGGTGGAAATGGCATGGCAAGCCGTTCCACAGGACTACACCCAGCATCTCTACGATCGTCTCCATGGGAGAATAGCAGCCTGCATTGCTGCGAAAGGTGGATATACACTGTACTAGTGCCGACATTGTGCATGCTCTGTTGCCTGTGTCTATGTGCCTGTGGTTCTGTCAGTGTGATCATGTGATGTATCTGACCCCAGGAATGTGTCAATAAAGTTTCCCCTTCCTGGGACAATGAATTCACGGTGTTCTTATTTCAATTTCCAGGAGTGTAGATGGTCCGCAGCTCGTGGTCGTGCGGTAGCCTTCTCGCTTCCCACGCCCGGGTTCCCGGGTTCGATTCCCGGAGGGTCAGGGATTTTCTCTGCCTCGTGATGACTGGGTGTTGTGTGATGTCCTTAGGTTAGTTAGGTTTAAGTAGTTCTAAGTTCTAGGGGAGTGATGACCATAGATGTTAAGTCCCATAGTGCTCAGAGCCATTTGAACCATTTTTGAAAAAGATGATTAGTACCCTTCAAGTGTATTATGGTAAGAATATTAAGGATAAACTATCAAGTGTTAAACACATGCGTCGGTCTGTTTGGGCAACATATTTTCTCATATGTTATCCACCGATGAACAACCCATAACCAATCGTTGCCCAATTAGTTGGTGTCGCTACAAACATGCTCAGATGGAGGTAATTCCTTATACTCACAAGGAAAGTCTTCCTAAATCTATTAAGCCAACATTCAGGGTTCTATCCAACCCCAATCTTCTCAAGAAATGTGTTCATGGCAAAACGCTGAATCCTAATGAGTCCCTGAATGCCCTCATATGGAAACGTTGCCCCAAAACTACATTTTGCTCATCCAGTATAGTTCAAATTGCAGTTTATGACGTAGTTATTGTTTTTAATGGTGGGAACTCAGAGAGGATGAAGGACTTGCAGAGGATGGGCTTCAAGCCCGGAGTTTTCACTCGCGACATCTTGAAGGGGATAGACACTCAACGTATACTTGCAGCCGATAAATCCATTGAAGAGCTTGCAAAACTGAAAAGACAGAAAAGAAGAAGCCAGAAGAGAAGAGTGGAAGGAAATGAGGACAATGAGTATAGATCTGGTGGCTTTTGAAGGAGGGAACGACAATGAAAGAGCATGTTAAACTTTAAAAGGCATTTTCTCATAACTGCTATTTACGTTATTCAGCAACATTTTTCCCCAAAACTAGAAAAGATGTGACTGTGATTTTTCGCATGTATTTTGTATTATGTATAAGAAACACGTACATAGAGTGAATATTTAATGTCATGCATGAATGCCAAGATATATAATTAAGAAGGTAGAATTTTGATGTATATTTTTTCAATTAAATAATAATTGAACATAAAACTTCGTTAAATGTCAATAAATTGAAATGCTTCTGTGGGTTTCTTTATACGAATGTAGAGATTATACTATAAAATTTACAAGACAATTTCTTAGAAACGTTCTTAGTAAAAGGTACCTATGTGAATCGTGAGTTCAAAAAATTACACATTTCCAAACAATTTCAAAATTTCAATTAAAATTACAAAAAACTTTCAGTAGCTTCCCTGAACTACCATCAACCACTGTACATAATTTCAGTTATGTAACTCCAAAACTGTGGATTTGGTGACAGGTTATATTTGTACCTGTATTTCATGTGCGTCCCACCGTAATGTGTTTATGAGTAGGACATTTGAAAACAATGTAACATGAACTGAATTCTCCGTAGGGCTAGGTAGAACATGGCAACGACGCTAGCTAGGAAACTCTCCCAATGTCCTGCATAATATTTATTTTTTCATGAACTGGCTTTGGGCTTCTTAGGCCTTCGTCAGGTGACAGATGCCAGACGAAGCCCTACTAAGCCGAAAACTAGTTCGTGGAAAAAGAAGTATTTTGCAGAACATTAGGAAAGTGTTTCTTACTTAATAATGTAAAACATCTGCTACATTTTAAATACGGATTACTTCTGAAAGAAAGTCTGAAAAACACCATGAACTGAATATGTCCTCTCATGAACAGTTTTTTTACCCAAGAATTTACTAGTAACGCGATCCGACTGCCACACTGATAGAATATTACCTAGACAGGGAACACTTGCTTTACGCAGTTGTATACCATGGGCAAGGAACGGTAAGCCGAATTTACGTGAACCTCGGTAGTTGCAACAAAGGTTTCACTTTGCATGAAAATGCGTAAGCAACGTGGCTTATAGCTGCGTGCTGCGCTATAGGTATATGGACCTAATCTGTTCGGATAGGACACAAATGAAAAGCATGGAATGAGCGCACTCTGTATTAAATGAAGAAACTGCAACTCGGCGAGCCGCGTCGGGCTCAGACTCTTGCCTTTTATGCTGAAAAACCATGCATGAGAACGCTATGTATAATATTCATAGTGATCGAGTCTAGTTTTGATATCAGCTGGAGAAAGAATTCTAGAATAATTTTACCACCGATAAAGGCAAATAGCACGCTCCGCATCGGGAGATTCTGTATTCTAAATAGGAATGTAACGGCAAGGAAATACGAGTATATTTAAAATTTCGTATGAACATAAATGCATAGAGTTGTCCCAAAAAGTAATTAAGGCACGATAGCACATCCAACATTAGTATTAAGAAAACACATGGTACACAAAGTATTCGACACACGTAAGAAAATGACACAAAGATAATTCCATATAATTCCTAAAACAATAACAAAATTCCATTGGCAGGGAGTGTGACGAAATTATATGTACTATCACGTAGATGGATTACCAACAAACAGGCTTCGTACCTCACTGATGGATTTCTACGCAAAAAAAGGAGTCGCCTATATGGAAATTTTATGATTTTAGCCCTACTATATATGCAACGTAAAGTGACTTGTTCCGCACCATTTCGATAAAAGAATCGTTCCAGTGAACTACGAAAAATGAAACTAACTAATCGAAATCCACATGCCTCAGAAAGGCCCAAAGATCATGCCTCCACATGGAAGACATCCTTTGCAGCCATGAATATTTCAGTGCATTTTTGCTCCTTGAAACTTCACAACGCGAGCCAAAAGATTAATTATGAGTGAAATAAACAGTCTCTGTAAATGATTAACAAATACGTATTCCAAATGTGCTCATCTTGCACACAACCTAACCACACCATACCATACTAACACCTCGCAAAAATCCAACCGCTCCATCGGACTGCCAAACAAGAAGGCACTCTAAACACGCCAGAACTCGGTGTCCGCAATCTTAATACCCAGAGTTCGCCATGGGCGGGGCTTGTACCTGAGCGGTCCGCTAACTGTATCTCAAAGAATTCTGTCAAAACATCTGAAGGACTGCTCCAGCAATCCATACATGTCGCAGACGATAACTATGCACATAACTTTATTTTCGCAATAAACCTGCGTCAACCAATATGCAAAATGGGCAGGTAATGAAAGTTGGAATAGAAACACCCATCTTTCATTATTAATTCTAGGTCCTGCTGTGGTATAATTTATCTCGTTACATATCTCCGACAATGTTGTTTACAAACAACAGCAGTAACCTCTCATATGTTAACAAACGACACCATGTTTCACTAAATAGCGATTCCCACATTTTAATAGTCTAATTAATGACCTAACCTAGAACTGCTGCTACGGAAAGCTTCATGCCTACGGTAAACAACTTCGTGATAACCAAATAATTATTGTAATTTCAACCATCAGGATAAACTGCTTTCGGTTAAATTTTTATTGTCTACCGATATCGATCACACAAGACCTGATGCCTCCACATAAAAACATACTTACTTTCTTTGTAAAGTATTACAGACATCAGGTGCGACATGTCTGGCTAATTAATAGTTTCGTAGAAGGAAGAGGTATGAAGAACACGATTTCTTACAAAATAAAACTCAAAACCGTGTTTCCTGTTCACCAAACGTACTAATGGTTCAAATGGCTCTGAGCACTATGGGACTTAACATCTTTGGTCATCAAACGTACTAATGATACCTCTTTATAATTCGTAGCAGGTATTTACAATATACTTAATGAGTATATATGTATGTATTAAACCGGGGACCTAGAAACGACGGAGAGGCTTCGTCCCGCATAGCCCTCAGTGGTTCCCAACCCCACAAGCGCCAGCAGTCCACCTCCCCTACACCGAACCCAGGGTTACTGTGCGGTTCGGCACCCAGTGGACATCCCGGGAACGTCTCATACCAGACGAGTGTAACCCTAAATGTTTACGTGGTAGAATAGTTACGGTGTACGCGTACGTGGAAACTGTGTTTGCACAGCAATCGCCGACACAGTGTAACTGAGGCGGAATAAGCGGAACCAGCCCGCATTCGCCGAGGCAGATGGAAAACCGCCTTAAAAACCGTCCACAGGCTGGCCGGCAGACCCGACCTCGATAGCAATCCGCCGGGCGGATACATGCCGGAGTCCGACACGCCTTCCCGCAGCGCGCTAACAGTTTCTGTAACGAGCGAGGTGGCACAGTGGTTAGCACACTGGACTCCCATTCGGGAGGATGACGGTTCAATCCTGCGTCCGGCCATCCTAATTTAGGTTTTCCGTGATTTCCCTAAATCGCTCCAGGCAAATGCCGGCATTGTTCCTTTGAAAGGGCACGGCCGACTTCCTTCCCCGTCCTTCCCCAAACCGATGAGACCGATGACCTCGCAGTTTGTTCTCTTCCTCCAAAACAACCCCAAACAACCCAACAGTTACTTCCGTGGAATATAAGCGATCCAGAACAGTGTACAGTCCTCGCGAGGTCACTTCCTGATTTTACTGAAAAAGCAAAAGCATTCAAGCTCTCAGCTCAGGTCATCCGAGGCACAACGCACATGGGCATATGACTGATGTGAACAGTCAAGTGTGTCTCGTACCACTGCCTCTCTGGCTCTATTTCTATAAGAGCGCAGTGGATCGCCAAGCGAAACATCTGCTATCAACCATCAAGGGCACAGATAACATTATTTAAATGGCCCCTTTCTCAGACATGTATTAATTAATAGCTCCGTAGTTTAACAATTTACAGTTTTCTTAATTTCTATATAGAGCTAAGTTTGCCAGCTAGAATTTTTAGAACGGAGCCGACAGAAGAACATGACCTCTGAACTGCCTCTTTAAGAGTCCTTGTAACCATTGTTATTTACAGTAGTCTTGAACTTGGTACAGCTGTATTATTTCATGAATGTAAACTAGTGCTGTAATTATAACTTTCTACGACAAATACAAATGATACTTAAACTACCATGAATAAGGACGTTTTCGTTAGAAAAATATTGTTTTTGATGAATAACTAGTAGAGGTAGCTTATTGGTGTCACATATTTCATATTTTTACATGAAACTGCGGCTACACACGAATTTTCAGCTTTCTGAGCGTAATATTTAGCGGCTTCAAATTATCGTAAAACGCCAGTTTTACCCAAAATATTGCTCTGATCAAGATGACTCTTGTAACTTTTAACTGTGACACTCCTTGACATTTTCTGATTACTTTTTAGCTTTCTAGTTTTATTATTCAGCGCCACTTACTTTTTTTAAGATCGTATATTGTGCCTCATATATTCATTTGATCATTATGAGGCTTTACGATGTTAACATTAATATAATTAAGCATGCATACACGGAAAATGTTTCGAAAATTTATTTTAATTTTTAATTTTATTCTTAAATTATGGTGCAGTCCATTGTACGTTGAGCACAGGCACGTTATGATGACGTGGCGTTGGTAGTAGTGAACTGGATAAGTCTGGGCACACACACTCGCCTCTGTATCTCTTACAATGATGCAGCACTTGCTTCGCTTCAACCTCCTCCACACTTCACCGTTGGCACCTCACATATTGACAGGTGACGTTCTCGAGGCATTCGCCAAACCCAAACCCTCCCTCAGGATTGTCACAGGATACAGCTTAATGGATCACTATAGATCACTTTGCAGTCATGCATTTTTCAATGGCGTCGCTCTTTATACCACCTCAATCGTCGCTGAGCGCTGACTACAGAAATGTGAGGCTCATTACGAGTTTTTAGTACATGAAGTCTGCCTGCTCTTGGTTTGTCTGTAGTTGTTCCTTCGCGTCTCCACTTCACTGTCACATCACCGACAGTCGCGGGAGGCAACTTTAGAAGGGTTTAAATGTCCGTCATGGACTTGTTACTCAAGCGACCTCCAACGACTAGTCCACGTTCGAAGTTACGGATCACTCCTGATCAAAGCGATCTGCTGTTATCCTTCTCTACTGACAACACAATATTACGCCCTTCCTTTTACATTGGCGAGTTCGCCTCTCGTGACATCTAGTGATCAACTCCACATTACAATTGGGAGGTGTATGGACACTTTCGATCAGCTAATGTATACTGTCTGGCAAGCAAAAGAGAAGCACCTGGAAGGGAAGCAGAAAACCAAATGAAACTCCCCTGGTTGTAATCTAAAGTGCGCGACATTTATGTTGGCGGCCGAGTTTAGGTTCGTTCTGCGCATCTGACGTCACAAAACACAGTCAGCCAATGAACAGAGAACGACGTTGCCAGATCTCGACTGCAGAGCAGAGCACGGACGAGTGTCTTCAGTCTTAGCCCAATTGCTTCATATTCTATTAATTAATTAAACCAAACAAGCAATAAGACTCCTAATTCAGGCGATAGCATGGAAAGGTGTTTGTATCAACCTCAGGAACCGCTTTTTCACAATAAAGAACAGCGGTAATTGTTTATTTCCTATTGTACTTCGACGAAGTGCGAGTAATTCATAGTCATACCAACAGTGTTTGTCAGTATTTTGTGTGACATGTTAGAGTCCTCACGGAAAAACATTGTAGAATGGGGTCCGTTGGCGTAATGGCTAAGGCGTTGGGTTAGCGAGTGAAAGGTGAAGAGTTCAAACCTTGTGTGGTGCTTGATATTTTCTTTATTTAAAAACAATATCGAAGTGTCTTACTTCACGGATTTTATTCGTTTGAATGCAATTTCTAATGCTTTGTCTCTTCATTAACCCTTTCGCTACTGCAGACACGTGCTCCCCGCATTCTGCGCAGTGCGCGATTTTTTCATCACTGCACTGCTCGCCTGTGCAGACACGTGGTGTTCCCACTGCTTTGACACACTTATCATTCGATTTCACAAAAACTATTTGGCCCAAAAATTAGATTTTTAAACATCTTCTTGACTGTTACCTTCCCCCCATAAATGACTTAATTTTGTTTTGATGTTCAACCCAGTTATTGTGCAGCATTAAATGTAGTAAACCATTGCACGAAATTTTGAAGAGTTTGCAGAGGTAAAAGTCCATAACGTATACTTTCCGTATGGTCGATTTTAGTTGCCACAATGTTGAGAATGAAATGTAGCCAAGTTACCTAAATTTCATATAAAATTTACTGTATAACAATATCTCATTCAATTTAAGTACCACATAGGTGTCGTATGTAATAATAAGAAATATTCCATCTTTCGCGACTGTAACAAAAGTTTTATTTACACCGGGAGCGTTTGGCTTTATTTTAAAGCACTTCCATCAATGAAAGGTATGGCACATACACAATGGTACTCATGTTCTCTTTCTTGTTTTTGTTCCACAGTCGTAGTTTTACCATTGTTATTGAAATATATTCCTCTTCTGCAACTGTAATAAGCGACTTATTTAGACCAGACGCGTTTCTCTCTTTTGAAGCATCTGCAGTGGACAGTATTTTGTCTCCTCCATTGCCAAGTCACCTTTCGTAGTTTTGTGCTGCGGTAACACAATATTCAACGTTTGTGTCGGCTGATCAGTGTTTTAGCAAATAAATGCTGTTTGTGTGTGCCACACACAAAAATTATATTTTACATGGCTCAGAGCACTTCACTGATAGACGGTATATTCAAGCCCTAATGTTTTTGTAAGTCCACAATTTTGTTTAATGTATTTTGTCTATTTCCTTTTGATTGATTGAAGTGCTTTAAAATAAAGCCAAACGTGCCCGGTGTAAATAAAACTTTTGTTACAGTCGCGAAAGACAGAATATTTCTCAATATTACATACAACACCTATGTGGTACTTAAATTAAATGAGATATTGTTATACAGTAAGTTTTATATGAAATTTAGGTATCTTGTCCACATTTCATTCTCAACATTGTGGCAACTAAAATCGACCATACAGAAAGTATACTCTATGGACTTTTACCTCTGCAAACTCTTCAAAATTTCGTGCAATGATTTACTATATTTAATGCTGCACAATAACTGGGTTGAACATCGAAACAAAATTAAGTCATTTATGGGGGGAAGGAAACAGTCAAGAAGATGTGTAAAAATCTAATTTTTGGGCCAAATAGTTTTTGTGAAATCGAATGATAAGTGTCAAAGCAGTCGGAACACCATGTGTCAGCACAGGCGAGCAGTGCAGTGACAAAATCGCGCACAGCGCGGAATGCGGGGAGCACGTCTCTGTAGCAGCGAAAGGGTTAATGCGGCCGTGGTGGCTTTACTTCATGAACAGCGTGCTCCCCCCTAAACGTAAGCTTGCGAACTATTCTATACTATGGCGCTGCTTCTCTTGGCGCGTGCGTCGTGTGCAACTGGCAACGCAGCAATCTCCCGCGTCTGGGCGGGCATGCGCGAGCCGCCAAGATAAAAGAATTGTAGTCAGATATAAAAACCTTGGCAGTATGAGTCCATTTACCAATATAATATTGAAACTTCCCTGTCCTGGATTCATGCAACAATTCGGTTCGGAAAGGTCACAAAGCCGTTATATCCTCTCCTGAGGCAAGCTGGCTCACAATCGTTGTAAATGGCCCTTGATATCCTGCTTATTGGCACTTGGACGGTGTTGAAGTCCCTCGTATGTTCTATCGGGGACTGGTCCGGTAATCTTTGCGGCCGCAGGAGTACCACGACAACACACAGATAGTTAGTGGATACATGTGCCATGAGTGGGCTAGCATTGTCCTGATGAAACAAGCACCACAGTACCGTAGCGTGATAGGTAACACTTGAGGACGTTGGTAGTCCGTTACGTACTGTTGCACCGTCAGAGTTCCCTCAGTCACTATCAGCCGTGACCTGAAGTCACACACGATCGTTAGGCATACCATGATGCAAGGAGTAACATCGATGTGCCAACCCAATACATTGGGAGAATGGGACCCTTCCTCGGGTCTCCCCCTCACTAAACCACTATGGTTCTTCGGGATAGTTAAGATTCGCGATTCATAGCTGAACGCAGTGCGACATCGCTTATCACTATCATGAGTCCATGCTTCTCGGTTACGGCATCCATCCAGACACAGCCGTCTGTGTTGTGGTGTTCATGCCAGCCTACGAATGGAATATAATTCTGTAGAGCAGCTGCTGCTAGCCTCTGACAACTGGTACCGTATGACACAGAATGTTGTACAGAGTCGACTATTTCTTATCATATGGCATAGCAGGTGGGAAGGAGTTACGATGTGCTCGGTGCATAATACAGCGATCCTTCCTCGTGGTGATAAGACATGATCGATCGGAATCTCAACGTCGCGTATGGCTGCCATCATGTTGCAATGTAGTCCGACATCGAGACACGCTCACCACCGAACGCCGCACAAATCTTGACATAGCACGAATACACCAGCCAGCCGAATGGAGACTCACAATGAGGCACCTTTCATATTCTATCAGGAGCTGTTAACGCTGTCTCACGCGAATACGCGGCATCTCCGAGTCCTTTGTGTGTGTATGTATGCTGTTCGGCTGACACGTTCCACATCATTACTTTAACCGTGAATATGATTTATGAAAAAAGTAACTAACTTCCGTCTACCATTCCTCGCGAATAATCGTGTTTGAAGAGCCTCTCATACCTCACTAGCCCCCAAGTGTACTAATACATTGACGCTTATTGAGAAATTGTGACAATCCAGAACACATCGTTCCAGGATAGTACCTCGTGATATCGTGCAAGAGTAATACCAAGTAATATCCAATGCGAGGGATACGCTTTAATTGTAGGAGTATCGACTGATAATTCTTCTCCATTGTGTTTACCAATCTCTGCGTGGCACAATTTTGCGTCTCTTCTTACAACTGAAATTAGTGCAGTTCTTCTCTCTGCGACGATACTGCTCTGTATTTAAAAAGACAGAGGGACAAATATACGGCTCTGGATAATATTTCGCTCTTAATGCCCTAAGGATAAACTAATTAACTTAAACAAACAGGGAACCACTCGTAATAAACATAGGCAACAATGCAGATTTAAGTTTTAAGTCCAGACGCCTATGGTGGGTCTACAAACAGTTTCACACGTGAGTAAATGTAATTATTGAAATATATCACAGCCCTTGAATTATCTAGTGTGGCACACTAGATCAAGCCGCGACGTGTACTCAATACACCTGCATCCTTAGTAGCCTGTAGTTCAGATCTGAAGTGACTCGAAGTGTCAGTACATCAATTCAATCACTCCTCTCTGCCGTACTCTCCGTTGGAAGAAGTCTCTCCTCCTCAATCGATGTCCCGAAAAGTTCTCTATTTTCTCTGTCCCTCCTGTTCCATATAGCACCTCTTTCACCAACGTTACGGCGCTTCAGCCAATGAGACCTCGAGCAGCTCCCCACCAAGTATACACTTCTTACACCACTTTGACAAATAGAGGACCATTCTTATATTAATTAATCTATAACTAACGTAAAATAAATATTCTGATTGGCAGGGTATATCGTAACGTACCTATTGACACATATTCCTATCACTTTTAATTGCATATCTCACTAACTTTAACAATTTGTGCTTCTAGCGTTTCCTTATTCGTACTGTAAACAGCATTGATCATAGATTAATAAATCGATTCACTATTAACTACATATTGCTTTATTTTATTAGTGTAATTGTGGAGGACGTTCTGGGTTGACTTTCTTAGACATATGAACTTAATATTACAGAATATTTAACAACAACAATATAATACTCGTTGTTTGCCTATGGTACAATGCCATTACCGGTAATATAGCTTACTGTGTATCGTAAAATTATTTATCAGTCAGTAAGTGTACACATTTGTTGTGGAATGAATAGTTTACTGTCCGCAGCTCGTGGACGTGCGGTAGCGTTTTCGGTTCCCGCGCCCGGGTTCCCGGGTTCGATTCCCGGCGGGGTCAGGGATTTTCTCTGCCTCGTGATGACTGGGTGTTGTGTGATGTCCTTAGGTTAGTTAGGTTTAAGTAGTTCTAAGTTCTAGGGGACTGATGACCATAGATGTTAAGTCCCATAGTGCTCAGAGCCATTTGAACCAATAGTTTACTTGTAAACACTTTTACGATTGCAATTGACAGTTTTTATACGATGTATTGCACTCTGTTAATAGATTTGATGCTCTTGCCTTGACTGAACCAGTCTTCTAGTCTCATTTCATATTATTAAATTGTGCCATTAGCTAGCTGTGTACTTTAGGCTCCAACTACCTGCGGTCCATCCCGGTTGTCCTTCGGCCACTTGCCATCGCCATGCAGGCAAAACTCAGTCTCGTTGCTCGTGCTAATTTTGTCATTGTCCATAGGCCCTCTCCTTACCTCCTTAGCGGAAATCCCTCAGGGTTCGTAAAGCTACAGTCTCCAATTGTAAGCGCGTCCTCTGTCGCTTAACAAAAATTAACTAATTGTTATGTTCAGTCCCACCAAGGGCTTCCCTCTTGACTTGTTAAGTTACATCTCTCCCAGAAGAACACTGTGAAGAGTCCAAGAAATATTTTATATCGGAGTTGAGATACTCTGAAATGTCACATTTATGTATAACAAATCATCTAACAGGTAACATTACAGTTTTCTACGTACGTACACTAACAGCGAAATGGCGACGCTATCCGTTTCTCGAGACTCCTGGGAAACACAAAATGAGAAATTAGCAATTCCTCTTTAACTTCGCTGATGTGCTTGTAATTAAGCTGTAGTCAGATTGAACGTGTAGCTTTCTTTGTTCTACATACGAATGAGCAGTACATCCGCAAGGTCCTTGTTGGGTTATTAGAAATGTTTTTTCAGAATTTAAGGATGAGATTGATAAAGTAAATGAATTAAAGTGCGGGAACATATTTCAATAGGTCTCCCAGTCGCGCGCAGAAAACTGGACATCGTATGGCGTGAAGTCAGCGTTACTTTAGTGCCAAATGAGGCTGGCCCCACGACAGGAGGCAGTTGAAGGAACAGGAAAAAGACAGTGTTTGTGTGAAGTGTGTGTGTGTGTGTGTGTGTGTGTGTGTGTGTGTGTGTGTGTGTGTGTGTGTGTCAATTAGGAAGCAGATACGGTGCACTGTGGTGGCGTTCTCCATTACTGTGATGCCCGGAGACATAAACTGTGGTTCACTTCGCAAGGAGACGAATCGTCGGGAAACTGGAAGGTCGAAGTGTGAAATGTGTAGCCCAGTGGTTTGATATCTGTCACAGTATTGTTTCACATGCATGATGAGCGTTGCGAACCACAAGCACTGCTGCTCGAAGCACAGGAGGCGGTGGAATGTTGTCAACCATCGCAGCAGATGACTGCTACATCGTGAAACAGGCAAGAAGGGGCCGATATCGAGCAGCGGGTGCAGTTGCAATCACATTTAACAGGTTTGCAAGGCGCAAACTCTCATGCTCCATGCGGCGACTGCATGGAGGAGTGGTTCTTTGCCCAACGAACAGCACATTGTGTTCCGTCGACTCTCACATATTGGCTGTCCCGTTTGCGATGGTACTCAGACCGTTGGGACCTGACCAACGACAAGTGGGATCGCGTGCTGTTCTCGACTGAGAGCAGCTTTAGTCTATGTAGTGATTCTGGACGTACCTCATATTTTAAGAAGTGGAAACACGCAATGCACCCAGGCACACTGTCGAACACTAGCGTTTTGGTGGTCCGATCGTTTGGAGTGGGGAGGCATAATGCTACAGTGACGTACTGACGTCCAAATCTTCTAACGCGGTACTCACCAGTCAACGTTACTGTGACAGCGTACTCCTTCCCAACGTGTTTCTCTCCGGGCTGCATTCGGCCCTGACCTCACTTTTGCGAATGACAAAGAGCGACCGCAACGAACAGCGCAGTTTGCCTCCGTCGCTATTTTTCCGAACAGTGAGTGGGAATGGTCGTCGATGCTTAAGAATCGCCAAATACATGTCCATAATGCTGATAGGTTGCAGACACCCGCCACCCTCATCCCCAATCAGTCACAACAGATGCGCCGAAAGAGAAGGTAGATTGCAACACCGAAAAGTTAAGTCCACAATCTATATCAGAATATGTCATAGATTTTTGGAATGGTTCATCCTTATACGAGCAACAGGTGGATGCACGACACGGAAAATGACATTTTACACTGGCGACGACTCTCGGCAGAATACTAGATACAGAAGATGACCACGTTGAAGGTGCATCTACATCTATGTAGATACTCCGGAAGTCACTGTATAGTGCGAAGCAGAAGGTACCCCTATACCACTACTAGTCATTTCCCTTCCTGTTCCACTCGCTAATACAGCGAGGATAAGACGACTGTCTATATGGCTCCGTATGAGTCCTAATTTCTCATATCTTATCTTCTTGGTCCTAACGCGTAATGTATATTGACGACAGTAGAATCATTGAGCAGATTCAAATGCCGGTTGTCTAAATTTTCAGAATAATGTTTCTCGAAAGAACGTCGCCTTCCCTCCAGGGATTTCCATTTGAGTTCCCGAAGCATCTCCGTAACATTTACGTGTTGTTCGAATATATCAGTAACAAATCTAGCAGCCCCTCTCTGAATTGTTTCGGTGTCTTCTTTCAGTCCGACGTGGTACGTATGGTTTGTGTACAGTTTTTGTAATGTTGCCTGGGTCTGTGGAGTAAGAACTATTCCTTAATTCCTTAACTTCTACAACTCTATTCGTTTATTGCTCTTTTGTTTCATAGCTGACCGTAACTGCTCATCGAGCATGAATAGGCTAAGAGTGTATGTATATCAACAGAATTTACATTGTCGCCCAGGCATGGCAGAGGTAGACCGATATCCTTAAGACGTTTGGTAAGTAAAATGCAGAAAATAGAACAGTTTTCTTAACACATACTAAAACTAAACTCCTCCCGCACAGGCCATGAAGGTCCGAAGGTACCGACTGGCCGCTGTGACATTCTCAGCCCACAGGCGTCACTGGATGCGGATATGGAGGGGAATGTGGTCAGCACACCGCTCTCCCGGCCGTATGTCAGTTTCCAAGACCGGAGCCGCTGCTCCTCAATCAAGTTGCCTCACAAGGGCTGAGGGCACCCCGCTTGCCAATAGCGCTCGGCAGACCGGATGATCACCCATCCAAGTGCTAGCCTAGCCCGACAGCGCTTAACTTCGGTGATCTGACGGGAACCAGTGTTACCACTGCGGCAAGGCCGTTGGCTGAGACGTACTATTTTATTCCGTATGTGATCCCAGAAAGTAGTTATTCATGGAAATTGGGCAGTACACGTATTTCCACCGTAACAGTCACTGGTGTATAAAGTAACTTCCACATGCATGAAGGATACTTGTGTTATTTACTGTACATTTATAGAAAAATCTATTGACTAGATTATTTTGTGCAAGACAATGCTATTGTACTGAGTGAATATCGTTCATAAACGAAATGAGTGGAAAGTACTCACAAACATTTGTTATTGAATATTTTGACATCAACGCATAGTTTCAGAGCTTGCTGCTTATCACCAGCATTGCATACACAGCGTTATTACGCATTTAGTCCCCTAACTAACGATTTGTAAAACATGTATTCCTCTGCTGACAGTCTAGCACTCCTGGTATGCTTATATGAATACTCCTTATGGTATTTTAAATGTTACCTCGTGGTCTACCTGCTGATGCTATTTAATATCTGTTGGTGTCCAGTATCTGTTGGTGACCAGCGTCTAGCATGATTTTCACTTTTGTTGTGAAAGTTCTCTTTAAATAATAAAAATATAGATGGTTCAAATGGCTCTGAGCACTATGGGACTTAACTACTGAGGTCATCAGTCCCCTAGAACTTAGAACTACTTAATCCTAACTAACCTAAGGACATCACACACATCCATGCCCGAGGCAGGATTCGAACCTGCGACCGTAGCGGTCACGCGGTTCCAAACTGACGCGTTTAGAACCGCACGGCCACACTGGCCGGCTAAAAATATAGACGGAAATATACTGTTTCTGGTTGTAAGCCAGCGCTGTGATAATAAATGAACTGTCATAATGTGAAAGCCAAGCTGTACTGTAAAGGTAATTAATTGTCATAATGAAAAGGGAAGTATTTCATATTGTAGAAGTTAGCAATCTGACTGGAAGAATAAAAACTGCCTGAATAACTTGGATATGAAACCTAGAGTCATTAGCTTCGAAAAATTTGATCACAAAAACTGTCTCTGAATAACATAAGTTGGCCCTGATTGAATAAATAAAACAATCAAAATGTTTTCTCCTTACCTCGAATCTGCGCAAATCTGGATAAAGCGTTGCAGTACTGCTCTGTCTTGAGCGCCGCTATGCTCAAGCTGCAAATTCCTGTATCTACATAGAGAAACTGGAGCGGTGCTGTTAATTGCAAATTGAGCTGTTTTGGGAACAGACTTGGTAGGATTATCCATTAAAAGAATTGTAAGAGAAAAGTTGGTAAGAAAGTGAAATAAGCGCAAAACAGACTACACAATGTTTCTTTTGTGTAATGAGAAAAAATGCTCAAAGCAGATTTTAAATTTAATGAACTTCTCAACATCCAAACAATACACCTTTCTGTCTCTCAAATATAACAACTTTCAGTACAATAACAAGTTAGACGATGCCGTGGAAATAGTTTAAAAAAATATCATTATTGTATCTACCTGACATTCCATTAGATTTCTTCCTTCAAAAATCAGTTTTATAATCACGTCGATTGAACAAAATGATAAATTGACACATTTAATTAGAATCATAATATTGCCATAGCTTCTTCTGTAACACCGTTTTACATTATCAGCCTAACTTCTAACACAATTGAACTTCGACTCTCTGTCTCAACCTGAAACCAAACATTGTTAGCCCCCACTGCGCTCCTGCTCCCAGCGCTGCCTGCCAGACAAAACGCGATAGAACACCAAACATGCGGCGCCAAGCCTGAACGAGGGGAAGCAGAGGGAGCGCGCGGCAGCGGGTGCAATAGCTGCAGGAGCGACCGATGGGCGCGGCCATGTAGCAGTTCCGCAATATTGGATAACGCAAAGAAAGTAATAAGGCCCTGTGGCTCCTGATTGAACTGCGGTGGCAGTGTTGACATTAATTGATTCAGAATTGATCACTTTTAATTAAAAAGGGGTGCACATTGATGTTATATTCAGCTATTGAACACCAGATGCAAATGTTGAACATAAAATTAATTAAGAAAGTGACTTGGGATTTCAACTATTTGATTGAAAAGAGATGCAGACGATTAGCATAGATTTATTTTAACTCATGAACACCAATCATCACCTTACAAGACTCTCCTAACAGGCAGTGGTAATAAATTCCATTTGCGTGGAGTAAAACGCGATAAATCAAAAGTAATTCCTATCGACTGACCAAGGCGTAATGCGAAGTACAAGAAGAATTCTACAATACATGGTCCATGAAGCCCTCGTGGAAACTTTGCCGACGTGATCCAACAAATTAATCAGTGGCCGGAGAGGGCGCAATATCACCGAATACAGCATGGCGGAGTGGCGTCATTGTGCGGACGTTGGCGGACCTCGTGGTACTGTAAGGCTGTGCTCGTCTGTTCACTCCTAGCTATCTTGCTCAGTACATAGCTGAACCAAAACTTCCTATCTCCAAGCTCAATCATTCCATTTGCTAAGTCCTAAACTGCAGAGATGCTCACTCTTTCTCAGACAAGCTGAGTAAAGAATGCCACATCTGCACTCTAGGCAAGCTGGGAACCGAAGACCTCTACGGAGACTTCTCCCAGTCTGCTCTTCGCCTCAGTTTCCCCTCCAGCAAAATTACTTACGCCAATTGCAGTGCAAGTCACATTAATAATGCGTCGCTTCCCAGTGCTGACCAATGCCTACTCTGGGAAGTGAACAAATTCCCACAAAATTTCTCTTCCTCTCAACTTCTGCTATTTAGCTCCTCCCAGGCCACCCATCAAGGTTAGCGTCTGCACAAACACCAATTTTTCCGGAATTCTGACTCCCAGGAGAGTACTTCAAATTCCTTGGTCCTATGTTCCCATCGGAGGCCATCGTATTTCATTTTGTCGCTCTTCACCTGGTTTACTTCAGACTCTGTGGACTGTGAATTCAGCGTGAAGTTGCTATAGTCACGAACACGCATATTTTGACCTCTGTTGACCTGTCGACCGTAGCTTTGCACAGCTTTCTCGCATGGTTCACTGAAAACAGGACGACGGACATTTATCAACAGGCATACAAGTTCTCCGTCTGCTTCCCGGTACACCAGCGTGGGGTCTACCACCCACTCACTGTCACTCATCTTAAGGCAGCTGGAGGCCGGACCCCATTATCGCTTTCTCAGAGCTTGAGCCGCCCTAAGCTGCCTATTGTCGCTTCCCTTCGCCGCTCCCCCGCCGGCCATGGTGGTCAACTCGAATACTTCCCTGGGATAAACTAGCCTCCAGTAAATCGACGCGTTTCCACAAAGTTTTCATGTCATGTGAATTACTTAAAAACCATCACCTGACACTAATTATTCCAATATGTCCATACTATACCCTCTACAAGATGCATTGTGCCTTGTAAGTCAGTTTTGTTCAGCCCTACTGTTCGCTCAACATGAGTTAGGTGATCTTTAATAACTTAATGTAAGGGGCATAGTTCTTGCCATCTTACAAAAAAAAATAGACGTCAAAGCCCAAATAGCACTGGCAGATGTTGTAGAAGACAGGTACAACAAAAGGAAAGTTGCTGTACGCATCAATGACTATCAACCAGCGGGTGTCCCAGAAAGAGCCCGCAAAATCAATACGAACGCGCTGCCAAGGCGCATTAGGTGTTGGCCACGCGAAGAGGCGCTGGCGGGGTGGCAGGTTGATGCTCCGCGCAAGAGCGACAGTTAGCAAGCAAATTCTCAATTTGTTTATCTATGCCGACACAAGTGCAGTGACGACGCGCTAATTGCTTTGTCCGCACAAAACCCCACTGACTAGCGTGCAGCAACTGGAGGATTTCCGACTGCAACGAACAAGGTACAACCACACGAGACTGATCATTGTCAGTTCGTATCAAGATAACACCGTGGTGAACAGACCAGTGATGACGTTGCGCAAAGTAATGTCGAACAAGTGGATCATGAATCTGCGTAGCAGATGGAGGCCATTGAGTATGAATATACTGCAAAAGAATCTGCAAAGAAGCATCGGCTGCTGTCGCGGAAGCAATGCGACGAAAATCCACCGGAAGACCACCAGGTAATTCCTTATCTTGCGAATCAATAAGCATGCAGGACAATTCGGAAGAATCAAACACTTCGTCAGGACCGATAGGTAGACGAGACAAAGCATCAGCATTGCCATGCTGGGCCGGAGTCCGAAACAAAATTTCGTAATTGTAGTTAGACAAAAACAAGGACCAATGTTGCAACTTTTATGCAGTACGGGCCGGAACTGGCTTTGACGGGTGGAACAACGGCGTGAAAGGCTTATGGTCGGGGACCAAATAGAACTTGCGACCGTACAAAAAAATCACGAAACTTTGTCACTCCATATACAAAAGCTAAGGCTTCTTTCTCGATTTGAGAATAGTTTTGCTGGGCAGAATTGAGCAACTTAGACGCAAAAGTGATCGGGAGATCAACAGAAATAATGTGGTGCAAGAGAACCACTCCGATACCGTGAGAAGATGCATCGACAGCCAAAACAACTGGTTTGAAGGGATCGAAATGAATGAAACAGCGACCACTCGACAAAGCAGATTTGAGCTTGTGGAAAGCAGTGTAACATTCCAAAGACCAAACAAAAGGAACATTCTTACGCCGAAGGCGATTCAAAGGCGCTGCGTTTGGGATAAACCGAATATAATACACTCCTGGAAATGGAAAAAAGAACACATTGACACCGGTGTGTCAGACCCACCATACTTGCTCCGGACACTGCGAGAGGGCTGTACAAGCAATGATCACACGCACGGCACAGCGGACACACCAGGAACCGCGGTGTTGGCCGTCGAATGGCGCTAGCTGCGCAGCATTTGTGCACCGCCGCCGTCAGTGTCAGCCAGTTTGCCGTGGCATACGGAGCTCCATCGCAGTCTTTAACACTGGTAGCATGCCGCGACAGCGTGGACGTGAACCGTATGTGCAGTTGACGGACTTTGAGCGAGGGCGTATAGTGGGCATGCGGGAGGCCGGGTGGACGTACCGCCGAATTGCTCAACACGTGGGGCGTGAGGTCTCCACAGTACATCGATGTTGTCGCCAGTGGTCGGCGGAAGGTGCACGTGCCCGTCGACCTGGGACCGGACCGCAGCGACGCACGGATGCACGCCAAGACCGTAGGATCCTACGCAGTGCCGTAGGGGACCACACCGCCACTTCCCAGCAAATTAGGGACACTGTTGCTCCTGGAATATCGGCGAGGACCATTCGCAACCGTCTCCATGAAGCTGGGCTACTGTCCCGCACACCGTTAGGCCGTCTTCCGCTCACGCCCCAACATCGTGCAGCCCACCTCCAGTGGTGTCGCGACAGGCGTGAATGGAGGGACGAATGGAGACGTGTCGTCTTCAGCGATGAGAGTCGCTTCTGCCTTGGTGCCAATGATGGTCGTATGCGTGTTTGGCGCCGTGCAGGTGAGCGCCACAATCAGGACTGCATACGACCGAGGCACACAGGGCCAACACCCGGCATCATGGTGTGGGGAGCGATCTCCTACACTGGCCGTACACCACTGGTGATCGTCGAGGGGACACTGAATGGTGCACGGTACATCCAAACCGTCATCGAACCCATCGTTCTACCATTCCTAGACCGGCAAGGGAACTTGCTGTTCCAACAGGACAATCCACGTCCGCAAGTATCCCGTGCCACCCAACGTGCTCTAGAAGGTGTAAGTCAACTACCCTGGCCAGCAAGATCTCCGGATCTGTCCCCCATTGAGCATGTTTGGGACTGGATGAAGCGTCGTCTCACGCGGTCTGCACGTCCAGCACGAACGCTGGTCCAACTGAGGCGCCAGGTGGAAATGGCATGGCAAGCCGTTCCACAGGACTACATCCAGCATCTCTACGATCGTCTCCATGGGAGAATAGCAGCCTGCATTGCTGCGAAAGGTGGATATACACTGTACTAGTGCCGACATTGTGCATGCTCTGTTGCCTGTGTCTATGTGCCTGTGGTTCTGTCAGTGTGATCATGTGATGTATCTGACCCCAGGAATGTGTCAATAAAGTTTCCCCTTCCTGGGACAATGAATTCACGGTGTTCTTATTTCAATTTCCAGGAGTGTATATAATTTTGCCCAACACATACTTAAGTTCTTTCACGTTCCTGGGTGCTGGCAAGTCTCTAATCGCACTGCGATGTGACGGCGAGGGGTGGATATCCTAACCGTTAATCATATGTCCTAAATACTGAATCCCAGTTTGAAAAAAATTGCACTTGTCTCTGTTACACTTCAGTCCTGCCTGCAAAAGTACAGTAAATAAGGCACGCGAATTCTGCAAATATTCGTCAGGGGTGCGACCCGACACAACTATATCGTCTAGGTGATTTGAGCAACCAGGGACAGTGGCACACAACTGCTGCAAGGAAGACTGAAAAATAGCAGGAGCCGAAGCACAACCGAACGGAAGGCGGTGAAACTTGAACAATCCAAGGTGGGTGTTGATCACAAAATAGTGCTGCGACTGTTCGTCGAGCGGAATTTGAAAGTATACGTCCCGCAAGTCAATCGTGGAAAAGAATTTTCCCACACCAAGCTTATCAAAATTGTCTTCAGGACGCGGTAAGGGAAACATAGCTACCACTGTCTGGGGATTTACGGTAGACTTAAGGTCAGCACAAATACGGAGACGACCGTTTGGTTTTTTTCACACACGTTATAGGCGAAGCCCATGGCGAAGCAGAAACATGTTCAATGACACCACTGTCTTGCAAGTGCTTAAGTTCATATGTGTCGTGCAGTGCGTGCGGTACCGGGCGTGCGTGCCGGAAAATAGGCATGGCAGTGTCTTTAACCACAAAATGCCCTGCAAAATCTGTTGCACAACCAAGGCCATCAGAAAAAAGATCAGCAAAATCATCGCTTAGTGCGGCAATACTATCTGCATGGTCACTAGCGTTGATGCAAAGTACATTGTCCTGAATTGCAAGGGCAAAATGTTCAAATGCGTCCATGCTAAAAATGTTAGGAGCATCACTAGAGCTGAGTACGTGGAAAGACACTGTACGTGTCGTTGCCCATACGTGGCTTGCAAACTACACATGTCGAGCACTGAGATATCCTGTCCAGTAAATGCGGTCAGTGTGGAATGTAAACGACGGAGCGGGGGCGAACCAAGTAAGTCATATGTTGATCTGTTCAGTAAAGAAACAGACGCACCGGTGTCCAGCTGCATGTGAACAGAATATCCACAAATGTTCGAAGTCATAAAAAGTTTCCTCGCATCGCGTTGAATGCGAGAGGACGTCTCTGGAAAAACTTGATTCACACGATGAGCTGTAGAAGCACGTGAAGCAGAAGGCTTTGAATACATGGCATTAACGTCCATAGACTGATGTCAATCATGATCAAATGGATCAAATGGCTCTGAGCACTATGCGACTTAACTTCTGAGGTCATCAGTCCCCTAGAACTTAGAACTACTTAAACCTAACTAACTTAAAGACATCACACACATTCATGCCCGAGGCAGGATTCGAACCTGCGACCGTAGCGGTCGCGCGGTTCCAGACTGTAGCTCCTAGAACCGCTCGACCACTCCGGCCGGCCTGAATCATGATCACGGCGGTTACCGTTGCGGTGACGCCCAAACGAGTCACGCGAATGGGAGACAGGTTGTGAGGTAGAGTTTCTCTTACTACACACAGCTTGCACATGTTCTTTCTTATTACAAAAATAACACTCTGCCTGATGGGATGGGCAACTGTCCCGTGGGTGGGCACAAAAACAGTTCGGACATGATTTTAGTTCCTGAGTAGGTGCCTGGTTTGAAACTTGTTTATGTGCGCGCGAGCGGCGCGGCGTGGCTTGCTGTGCTGGGGCAGAACAGAAGGGCGGACGTTGTGCTGCGCTAACAGTACGCACACCTGGGGTCACGTCGAACGCGGAAGTGGCCGTATCTAAGGTATCTTGTCTGTGTATCAAGTCCACTACTTCCTGCAAAGACGGTTTTTTAAATTTTAGGATTTGCTCGCAAATGCAGTGATCCGCCACATTCTGCACAATAGAATCTCTAATCATTATATCCGCATATGAGCGTCCACAAGAGCAATTACAGTCACAATCAGAAGTTAGTCCGTGAAGGTTCGCTAACCAAGATTTATTGGACTGAATAGGGCCACGTCGGAGACAAAAGAATTTGTAGCTTGCAGCTACCACATTTATACTGTCACGGAAGTGGGAGTTCAAAGCGCCAGTCACTTCGTCGTAAGTTTTAGTTTCTGGGCGGGTGATGGGAAACAATTTTACGCCGCGCGGGGTTAGCCGAGCGGTCTGACGCGCTGTGCGGCTGATCCCGGCGGAGGTTCGAGTCCTCCCTCGGGGACTGATGTCCATAGATGTTAAGTCCCATAGTGCTCAGAGCCAGCCAGCCTCCTCCCTCGGGCGTGGGCGTGTGTGTTTGTCCTTAGGATAATTTAGGTTAAGTAGTGTGTAAGCTTAGGGACTGATGACCTTAGCAATTAAGTCCCATAAGATTTCACACACATATGAACATTTGTTATACCGTGTGCTCGTAAAATTGTTGTGGAATCTTATCGGACTTAACTGCTAAGGTCATCAGTCGCTAAGCTTACACACTACTTAACCTAAATTATCCTAAGGACAAACACACACACACACACGCCCGAGGGAGGACTCGAACCTCCGTCGGGACCAGCCGCACAGTCCATGACTGCAGCGCCCAAGACCAGTCGGCTACTCCAGCGCGACACGGTACAACGCAACACCCGCGTTGGCAATGAAAAAGGCAAGCCGCTCTGTACCTGGTGTGTTGTATGAAGTGGAGTGTGCCTAGAGCTGGGCGATGTATTCTGGCCGGCGTTCAACGTCAAGATTGAAGGCACGAAATGGCGGAGCCGGAAGCGTCGTTAGCGGTGGTACAGGCCTATACGTCGTAGGCGCCGAAGTAGCTGCTGTTTGAAGTGTGACCAGTCCATTTACGACAGCAAGCAACTGCTGAGCCTGAAAACGTACAAGATCGGAGAGCGAAGCCTGTCCCTGTGGCGAAGCCATGGTTTACACAAAACAAAACCTTATATCGAATGGGGGAGTCACACAGGAAAATTAACAAAGCTAAAGCAGTACCGAGCAAGAAGGACACATACTCGTCGCCAGTTTTTGTACCCCACCTGGAAGGCGGCGCGTGGGTCTGCTCCTGTAAACTGGAGGGTAGGCCGAATGTAGGAAGCGAGTAGGAGCAGGTGAGGTAAAAATCTCGATACTGCTTTTAACGTAAAAGTACATTTAACAGAGAATATTAGTCGGTGACATTTATGTAACGTTTGGTAAAGATGAGCACGTAGGAGCGAAGCCGGATGTATCAAAGATAACACAGGCAAAATCCGTAGTGCTCGCCCACTATGAAAATGAAACAACGTTGGTTGCTCGTCAGCTCGGGAACAATTGGGAAGAACCGGGAGCGGCGCTCCTAGAGCTGCACAGTCCCGGCTAGAGGGCGCTGTCGTCAGTGTGGGTGTCGTAGCGCCAACCTAAGAACTTGTACCTACACTGTGGCATCGTAGCTATCGATACCACAGTAGCCTCATACAACAGGCAGGTTCCATGGGAGTAAAGTGCTTTGAGTGTAAGAGCAGTGGGCATGTTATTAGGAACTGTCCTACAGTAAGGTGTTTCAAGTGGAAGTAAGGGAACATATTGCCGAGAATTGCCCTGAAAATGGAAGGACAAGAATTTACGACGGTATTGTAAGCGGGGATCGAGTGGTAGGGGGTTCTGTAGGAGAACTGAAGCGGTCCCCAGCAATAGAGTTCCTTTTGTTTGCGCAACACTAAATGAGGAACCTGTGGTGATTTGCTGGGAACCGGTAGTTCCGCATCTTTAGTGGATGAAAGATGGGTGTCCGCACACCGCAGACACTGCAAATTGCCGGACTTATCAGACAAAATTGACTATTGCCTACTAGCCAACTCAGAGCAAATGCAAATTTTTGGGACAATTAAGGTTAAGATGCGAATCGATGAGTTTACGTGGAAGTCTCCTGTTCAAGTGGCGTGTAGTCTGTCGGTACCGGCCATACTGGGTGCCGATTCTACATCTACATCTATACTCCGCGAGCCACCTTACGGTGTGTGGCGGAGGGTACTTATTGTGCCACTATCTGATCCCCCCTTCCCTGTTCCATTCACGAATTGTGCGTGGGAAGAACGACTGCTTGTAAGTCTCCGTATTTGCTCTAATTTCTCGGATCTTTTCGTTGTGATCATTACGCGAGATATATGTGGGCGGTAGTAATATGTTGCCCATCTCTTCCCGGAATGTGCTCTCTCGTAATTTCGATAATAAACCTCTCCGTATTGCGTAACGCCTTTCTTGAAGTGTCCGCCACTGGAGCTTGTTCAGCATCTCCGTAACGCTCTCGCGCTGACTAAATGTCCCCATGACGAATCGCGCTGCTTTTCGCTGGATCATGTCTATCTCTTCTATTAATCCAACCTGGTAAGGGTCCCATACTGATGAGCAATACTCAAGAATCGGACGAACAAGCGTTTTGTAAGCTACTTCTTTCGTCGATGAGTCACATTTTCTTAGAATTCTTCCTATGAATCTCAACCTGGCGCCTGCTTTTCCCACTATTTGTTTTATGTGATCATTCCACTTCAGATCGCTCCGGATAGTAACTCCTAAGTATTTTACGATCGTTACCGCTTCCAATGATTTACCACCTATGACATAATCGTACTGGAATGGATTTCTGCCCCTATGTATGCGCATTATATTACATTTATCTACGTTTAGGGAAAGCTGCCAGTTGTCGCACCATGCATTAATCCTCTGCAGGTCCTCCTGGAGTACGTACGAGTCTTCTGATGTTGCTACTTTCTTGTAGACAACCGTGTCATCTGCAAATAGCCTCACGGAGCTACCGATGTTGTCAACTAAGTCATTTACGTATATTGTAAACAATAAAGGTCCTATCACGCTTCCCTGCGGTACTCCCGAAATTACCTCTACATCTGCAGATTTCGAACCGTTAAGAATGACATGTTGTGTTCTTTCTTCTAGGAAATCCTGAATCCAATCACAAACCTGGTCCGATATTCCGTAAGCTCGTATTTTTTTCACTAAACGTAAGTGCGGAACCGTATCAAATGCCTTCCTGAAGTCCAGGAATACAGCATCAATCTGCTCGCCAGTGTCTACGGCACTGTGAATTTCTTGGGCAAATAGGGCGAGCTGAGTTTCACATGATCTCTGTTTGCGGAATCCATGTTGGTTATGATGAAGGAGATTTGTATTATCTAAGAACGTCATAATACGAGAACACAAAACATGTTCCATTATTCTACAACAGATTGACGTAAGCGAAATAGGCCTATAATTATTCGCATCTGATTTATGACCCTTCTTGAAAATGGGAACGACCTGCGCTTTCTTCCAGTCGCTAGGTACTTTACGTTCTTCCAGCGATCTACGATAAATTGTTGATAGAAAGGGGGCAAGTTCTTTAGCATAATCACTGTAGAATCTTAAGGGTATCTCGTCTGGTCCGGATGCTTTTCCGCTACTAAGTGATAGCAGTTGTTTTTCAATTCCGATATCGTTTATTTCAATATTTTCCATTTTGGCGTCCGTGCGACGGCTGAAGTCAGGGACCGTGTTACGATTTTCCGCAGTGAAACAGTTTCGGAACACTGAATTCAGTATTTCTGCCTTTCTTCGGTCGTCCTCTGTTTCGGTGCCATCGTGGTCAACGAGTGACTGAATAGGGGATTTAGATCCGCTTACCGATTTTACATATGACCAAAACTTTTTAGGGTTCTTGTTTAGATTGTTTGCCAATGTTTTATGTTCGAATTCGTTGAATGCTTCTCTCATTGCTCTCTTTACGCTCTTTTTCGCTTCGTTCAGCTTTTCCTTATCAGCTATGATTCGACTACTCTTAAACCTATGATGAAGCTTTCTTTGTTTCCGTAGTACCTTTCGTACATGATTGTTATACCACGGTGGATCTTTCCCCTCGCTTTGGACCTTAGTCGGTACGAACTTATCTAAGGCGTACTGGACGATGTTTCCGAATTTTTTCCATTTTTGTTCCACATCCTCTTCCTCAGAAATGAACGTTTGATGGTGGTCACTCAGATATTCTGCGATTTGTGCCCTATCACTCTTGTTAAGCAAATATATTTTCCTTCCTTTCTTGGCATTTCTTATTACACTTGTAGTCATTGATGCAACCACTGACTTATGATCACTGATACCCTCTTCTACATTCACGGAGTCGAAAAGTTCCGGTCTATTTGTTGCTATGAGGTCTAAAACGTTAGCTTCACGAGTTGGTTCTCTAACTATCTGCTCGAAGTAATTCTCGGACAAGGCAGTCAGGATAATGTCACAAGAGTCTCTGTCCCTGGCTCCAGTTCTGATTGTGTGACTATCCCATTCTATACCTGGTAGATTGAAGTCTCCCCCTATTACAATAGTATGATCACGAAACTTCTTCACGACGTTCTGCAGGTTCTCTCTGAGGCGCTCAACTACTACGGTTGCTGATGCAGGTGGTCTATAGAAGCATCCGACTATCATATCTGACCCACCTTTGATACTTAACTTAACCCAGATTATTTCACATTCGCATTCGCTAATAACTTCACTGGATATTATTGAATTCTTTACTGCTATAAATACTCCTCCACCATTGGCGTTTATCCTATCCTTGCGGTATATATTCCATTCTGTGTCTAGGATTTCGTTACTGTTCACTTCCGGTTTTAACCAACTTTCCGTTCCTAATACTATATGCGCACTATTTCCTTCAATAAGAGATACTAATTCAGGAACCTTGCCCTGGATACTCCTGCAGTTTACCAATATTACGTTAACTTTTCCTGTTTTTGGTCTCTGAGGACGGACGTTCTTTATCAACGATGATAATGTCCTCTCTGGTAAGCCGTCAGGTATTTTATCGTTTCGCCCAAGGGGGGGTCCCTCTAACCTAAAAAACCCCCGTGTGCACGCCACACGTACTCTGCTACCCTAGTAGCTGCTTCCGGTGTGTAGTGCACGCCTGACCTGTCTAGGGGGGCCCTACAGTTCTCCACCCAATAACGGAGGTCGATGAATTTGCAACCATTATAGTCGCAGAGTCGTCTGAGCCTCTGGTTTAGACCCTCCACACGGCTCCAAACCAGAGGACCGCGATCGACTCTGGGCACTATGCTGCAGATATTAAGCTCAGCTTGCACTCCGCGTGCGATGCTGGTTGTCTTCACCAAATCAGCCAGCCGCCGGAAGGAACCAAGGATGGCCTCAGAACCCAAGCGGCAGGCGTCATTCGTTCCGACATGTGCTACTATCTGCAGCCGGTCACACCCAGTGCGTTCAATAGCTGCCGGAAGGGCCTCCTCCACATTACGGACGAGACCCCCCGGCAAGCACACCGAGTGCACACTGGCATTCTTCCCCGACCTACCCGCTATTTTCCTGAGGGGCTCCATAACCCGCCTAACGTTGGAGCTCCCTATAACTAATAGGCCCGCCCTCTGTGACTGTCGGGACCTTGCCGGAGAATCGGCCACTGGCCCAACAGGCGAGGCATCTTGTGGTGGCTCGGAAACGATGTCATCACCACTAGGAAGCACCCTGTACCTGTTGGAAAGGGGTAAGGCAGCTGCCACGCGGCCAGATCCCACCTTTGCCTTTCGGCCAGGCACGCGCGAGCCCACCACTGTCCGCCATTCACCCTGGAGTGATGGCTGACCGGTAAGATGCTCACTGCCGGAAGACGCAGCGACATCAGGGGTTCCATGTGATTCCAAGGCCACCGAAGTAGGCATAGGTCTCACCACAGTTGCCCCAACGCCACTACGAGCCGACGCCTGCGCCTCGAGCTCGATGAGCCTAACAGACAAAGCCTCCACCTGCCCCCGAAGAGTGGCCAATTCTCCTTGCGTCCGCTCACAACAACCACAGTCCCTACACATGACTATGTTTACCCTACTCTATACGGTGACAAATTCCCAAGATAATCTTCTGATGAGCTACTCTGATAATCAAGAAACACTCACTGAAATACGAGACGCGAAAACTACGCTAGGTTTTCCCAGAAAAACTATTTAAAAGCTAAGCGCAGCAAATAAGTACAAAAACGCTTTATACAAACAGTACTCGCTGCTGCTGGTGCTCTCGCTCTGGCTGTCACAAGACAACTGCTGATTCAAGTGACTAGTGGCTAACGGCCGCGAAACAAACAAAAGACGGTTTTAGGGCGCTTTCTGTTCTAAACGATCAAGAAAACACTAAGAAATCTAACACGAAAACTACGTAAAGTTTTATCAAGAACTGTTAGTTACTATGCAGAGCAGATAAACACAAATAGAATCCCTTCCTTAGTGGAAGGTCGTAAACAAAATGCAAAAGAAACGCTTTATATAAACAGTACTCGCTGCTGCTGGTGCTCTCGCTCTGGCTGTCACAAGACAACTTTTATCGGGAAGGTACGCCTGATGCTCCAGTGGGGTCGGAGGAAGTTTTATTTCGAGTTTTCCAGGGATTAGCCTTACAGGTTCTGTAAACATCGTGTACATCACCGGATTAACAGTTCCAGACACGTAATGAACGCAGTAGAAACCGTTTCCGTGTATGATCTGGAGCATTTGTTCCAGAGGAGAGACAGCAGGTTCTCGAGCTCTGTTCAGAGTTCAGTGATGTGCTAACCGATCATTTAGGTGAGATTAAAGAGGCCGTAAGGTGCCCACCTCATAGGTTATCCCCGCCTCGCATGAAAGTATTAAGGTTAACTATTCGGGAAATGTTGCAGGACGGAGTGGTTAGATCATCTAAATCTCCGTACTCTTCACCTACATTTGTGGTGCCCAAACAGAAGGGGGGAGTGCGTCCGGTGGATTATCGGGCGCTTGATAAAAAAATTGGGCTACAGTCAATACCTGTCCTTGGTTTGCATTCGTGTTTTTACTGGTTCCACAAGGCAACGGTTTTTACTACCGTCGACTTGAAGTAGGCGTATTATCAAGTGCCCCTAGCGGAAGAATCTAAACTGGTGACAGCCTTGGCGACCGACTGGTCACTTCATGAGCACAACAGAGTTCCGTTTGGGTTATCGACAGGCACAGCTGTGCTGTCCGATATCCTTGACAGACTTTTTTCGGATCTTAAATTTGAGTGTATGTATCATTATTTGGACGATTTGGTGATTTTTAGTGAGAGTTTTGAAGAGCATTTTGTGCATGTTCGCGAGATACTCCAAAGGTTGCGAAAAGCCGGATGTACTGTCTAACCATCTGAAGTTAAATTCGCGCAGTCTGAAATATCCTTTCAGGGACATATTGTATCCCACAACGGAGTGCGAATCGACCAAAGTCGTACTGAGGCCATTTATTCGTTCGCAACACCTAAAAATGTGAAGGCCGTGGCTCGTTTTATAGGAATAATTCATTTCTTTCGAAAATTCATTCCTAATTTTGCCCAGTTATCTGCCGCCTTAAGTGAGCTTCAGAAGAAGAACAGAAAAATTTAGTGGGGACCTTCGCAGCAGGCATCGTTCAAGGCTTTAAAGAAAGCGTTGGCCACTGCCCCTGTGTTAGCGATGGCCAGTTTCAACAAGGAGTTTATAGTTCAGACTGATCCCTCCATGTCGGAAGTTGCTGCAGCTCTGTTGCAAGGAGACGAGTCGGGAAGCCTCCCAATCGCTTACGCTTCACGTTGTCTTTCTCTGTCAGAAGCAAAGTATTCCGTTTACGAACTTGAGGCCTTAGCAGTCGTGTTCGCGCTCGAAAATTTTTAATTATATCTCGAACACCAACCATTTCCGTTGGAAACGGACAATCAAGCGCTTAGTTGGGTGCTTGCAAGACCAAGGCGAACAGGTAGGTAGCGGGATGGGTGATATAAATTTCGGCGTTCATGTTCAGAGTTAAGCATATTAGGGGTTTGGAGAATGTTGTGGCTGACAACTTAGGCCGAATGTTCGAGCCGGAGTTCCAGGAGCAGCAGGACGAAGAGGGAGCTTTCGGAGAGGCCAGCGGTCGGGATAACTGCAAATGTGTGGTTCTGGCTGATGGGGCACTGTCGCGAGAGTTCAATGAGCGCAGTTGTGCCATTTTGAGCAGGTTGCCATTCCTCTGCAGCGAGAAGAAGCCCTCGTACTGCATAAGCTTAAACAGAGAATATAACGCGGGGAGGTTGTTAGGCCCTATTGCCTGCAGGGGAACGTTTTGTGTTGTGTGATGCGTGGGAAGCGTGACTCCAAAGTAGAGCTGCCTCAAGCTTTGGGCCTGTGGTCTTCAAATACTGTCATGAAACACCTGTAGGTGGACGCTTAGGGATTTTTAAGACTCGCATGAAAATTAAGGAACATTTTACTTGGAAAGACATGGAACAGCAGATAAAGCAAATGGTATGAGTGTAAAACGTGGGTTTAACAAGCATTGGGGAACGCTAAGCAGGGGTTTTTAGCTTCGGAAGAGGAGACGGAGCCCATGGAGAGGTTGTATATTGATTATGTAGGACCCCTTCCTTTAAGTCCAGTGCTTTCCGTAACTTTTGTTTCGAAGCGGGAGTAGCTCAAAGCACCACACCATGTTATCCGAACCCGTCTATGGCATAACATGTGCACCGGAACTTGAGGGCAACGCTGATCGCACCACCATAATGATCAGGCTCGCTAGAATAGTTCCTTGTCATGGTTAGGGTATGCCTTCAATACTGCTACCCATGAGACCCATAAGACCACCCCCATGATGTTAAAGTTTTCTTTTATACCTAACTCGCCCATGGCGAATTTGTGGTCACTTAAGGATTTGTTGCTAGAAAGTGTGGACTGTGCACAAATCCGTGCCAGCTGGAAGCGTGCTAGGAAGAATTTGCGGAAGAGTCACGAGCAAATGGAAAGGCGTTATAATACTGGTAGACGGCCAATCACACTGGGGCGGTGGATAAAATTACGTGGAAGCTATTGCCCTGGTTCGTCGCTTCTGTGCAAATCTTGCGCTTCGTCACACCGGTCACCTTGCTGGTAAGAAATCCGCAAAGTAAAAGAATTTTTCGTGTCCACATACCGCAGGTTAAGCTGTACGCTTAGGCGGGTGCAACCACATAACTTGTTACGTTTCTGTGCTGGAAATTTTGAATCTTGAATATGTGGATACCTCAGGGTTTTTACTCTCTTAACACATAACATTAGTAGGGATACACAATATTGTGGGCTGTAGTGGACTGAGTCATCTATGCTTTTCTGCGCAAAGTGAATTTAAGCATTGCTATCATTGAATCTTAATCAAAGAATCCCCTCGTACATTATCTATAAACCTTGTCTCCATTGTGAATAATTTCATGTGGAGTCATTTGGTGATCACGCAATTCGCCCCCTCAGACTACTCTACGAGTACGTGATACCAATCAGGCCGGTGAGGTGAGGCTAATGCATGCTCCAAGTTTCAGAGGTGCCAGCTCCGGTGGAATTCGTATTGGCGGGAGAGGATGTGTCGATGGTGTCATCGCCACATGTCTGACGCCTATGAAACCCGCGCAACCTTCCCGCACTGTATTACAGTGTGGCGAAACCAGCACCACTCAGATGTCGCCCTCTGCCGACTGCCATGAGGGACGGCCGGAACCGGCTACAGAAAGAACGGTTGCAACCAGGGAGCGAGACGGAAGAGCGGAACCCCGGACTGGACTACGTCAACCTGCTACATGCGTTCCGGACAGAAGATGTCTTTGGTCGGTATCGGTGACACTGTGGATAGTACCGATCATTAACCTTTTTGAGTCACAGTGAGCTTTGGTGATTGGAACGGTCGTCGCCCAGGGGTCTGAATACCGGGCATGTTCTATATGGATCAGCTGTGGCGTACATTTAACTAAGACAACTATACGGGTGGGGGAGTCCGAAAACGTGTCGTGTTACTCAGGTATATTGTATTCAAATGCTTATTTTTGTGTCCCATCCAGACACAAATTCTGTTAATTGTGTTTGCCTTTTGTAACTGTTTGCATTGAGCAAAGATAGACGAATGATTAACTGCATTAATTGTGATAGAACGAGCGCATGTGTTATATTCACTTCTGGTTGTAAAGTTTTTCTTGGGTAAGGTACCACATTAAATTAAACGTTTCATTGTAAAGTTTTTTTGACATATTATTTTAGATCCATTACTTCGTGTTGTCTTTAAAATGTTGGGTTTAAGAGTATCAGTGGATCTTACTGGATGGTTAGTTACAATAAAATTATGCTTAGAACTGTTGTATTGCGCCTACCACCTCACCCCTAGCCCTTCCACTTAATGCTCTGTTATACCAGGAAACCTTGTAATCAACTCCTCCTTCACCTTTCGATCGGAGCTGAATCGATGGCCTTTCAAAGCATCTTTAAGCAGACCATCCTCATTGACGATTCGTTTCAGGAACATTCCATATTCTTTAGCATGATGGTCGATTAAGTACTGACAGATTTTCACACTGTTATGCTTGTGCTCTTAGTCGTTTTGAAACCCATTTCGCACCTACTTTGTGAGAGGTGAGTCTGTTATGCATGATTTCATTTGCAGAACCATGACTAATCTGCATATGATTTGCCACGCCAACAACAGTTACCTGTCTGTTATTCAAAATCAAGGCAACTTCAGTACTGGCTGTAAATGGACGCCCCACTCTTTCCTCATCTTTCACGCCCGTTCGACCACTTTGAACTGTTCAGTCCACTCGTAAACATTTCGCTGTGGCGAATCGTTGTCCTCATATTATGATTTGTCTTCTATGAACTAACGCTCTTGGTGCACCTTCAGGCTGCAGAATATTGCAAATAGCGTGGGGTGGACATTTTTACGTCGCAACAGTGCTGTGTGATGACGCTGCAACTGCGAGCGAAGCCAGCGGTGTTACGTAGTGGCTGTTGAGCAGAAAAATCCGTAGAGCCAACCTAAAACCGATAACAGCAAAATTGCACATACTCACTGACTTAACCTCGTAATTTATGACAGCTCAATGAGATGCGCTTAAGTGACAAAAGCCATTGGATAGCAATACGCACATATATAGATGACGACAGTATCGCGTTCACAAGGTATGAAGCGGTAGTGCAATGGTAATGCTTTCATCTGTACTCAAGTGATTCATGTTAGAAGGTTTCCGACATGACCGTGGCCGCACAACGGGAATTAATAGACTTTCAACACGGAGTTGTCGTTGGAGCTAGACGCATGGGACATTCCATTTCTAAAATCGTTAAGGAAATAAATATTCCGAGATCTACAGTGCCAAGAGTGTGCCGAGAATACCAAATTTCAGGCAAGCAACACTGCGTGAAATAACCGCAGAAATCAACGTGGGGCGTACGACGAACCTATCTGTTAGAACAGTGCGGTGAAATTTGGCGTTAATTGCTATGGCAGCAGACGACCGACGCGAATTCCTTCACTAACAGCACGACACCTCCTGCAGCGTCTTTTCTGATCTCGTGACCATTGTGATATTCGCTATTTTTGACTTCATTAAAACAGCAAATACGAGTAGTTAGTACTTTCAGCGAGAAGGCAAATACTTGTTTATAAATAATGATTAATGTATAATGAGGCGTCGCATGGCGACGGTGGAATTTTCTAAATAATGTAATTCGTCGTCTTTGGGCGGCGATATAAACAGAAAAATACGGATAGATATGCGATCCTTCACTATTTTGTTCGCTGGAGAACGAATGAAGCCTTGAGCGCTAAAAACACTTGTACTGTTTTTCTCAAGTAAGACGGACGCAGATTTGTGGCAGTCTGATCTAATTTTTACTAAATGTATAAAAACGTGTTATGTCTAAGTTTGAGTGAAGACAATGGCTATATAAAAGAGCGCTCAATGGACATGATACGGACATAAAAATTTACCGTCATTGTTGTATTAAGCTTAAGGTACGATATATGTTTTAGTTATAATAAATATTTGTTCTGGGAATACTGAATCATTTAGCAGTGCTCATTCCTATTATCTCCTCAGTATTATTTTCATTTTAATTATGCATTTTGCTAATATTACAGACACCAAGATCAGCAGTCCAATGTGCGTGTTACATTGATAAAAAGAAAACTGTTTTATCGTCTTCTTGCATCAGCTTTAATATCGAATTTCCCTTTTGTGTGATGTTACAGTTGTTTTTGCGCCCTTAAGAACTTTCTGGTCCCTTAGGAAATTGTTTTGTCGTAACAATAACTTCACAACCAGGTATGATCGTATCTACGATCATGAAGTAATTAGAAAGACGATAACGCAATTTCTTAATCAATAGCACGCTAGTTGAGACTGCCTCAAGCCACGCGAAACTGCAAGTAGAAACTATTCACATCTCATAATGCAATATTTTATGACAATGGTCAATCCATGATTCTTACGCCAATTGCGATTGATAAAACAGTAAGCTAAATCTCAATTTCTAACTTTCCATTGAATAACAACATCACTTTTATTTTGTAACATCACACTTGGCGCCCGAACAGGGGCTTGACCAAAAATTAGTTCAAATGCTTGGAAAATTTTCTATGTGCTTGTGTTAATAAATGTTCTGTCGTTTCATGTACACATCATCTCTCTGTGAGAATGACGTAAAATATGCTGGTCAATAACGCAGTTTAATTACCGAGAGAAAAGAAAAGAAAAGAAAAGAGACGTGAATTCGCTGAGACAACATAGCGGTAATCAAGCCATCAAAAAGTAAGTCAGAATTTTGTATACGCAGTGTAGTGCTTCAGTAGCAACGTTGCTTTTCCAAGTCGATCCACATCCTTTCTATCTCCTTCCCGCTATATAAAATCTGCTTTATTTTATCTTTCAAAGTAAAATTCTTCGTAGTCTGATAACAGAAATTATTTTTCTCCATTGTTAGTATAGCTGTATTACATTTTCAACATGGTGGATAGTGTGTGCAATTTGCAGTGAAGAGCATCTTCATTCATTTGTCTGAAACGTTTAGGTTCCATCTTGTCTTCTCGCCAGATAGAATTTCATTTGTTGCTCACGCGAGAGTGGTGCTCTTAGCGGACTCACCACGTCACTGACAAACGACGAAAGCCTTGAGCGTAGCACGTGGTTTACTGACGAAAATGGCAGATAGTAAACAGAGACAGGTGACAACAGGAGACGGGAGTGAAGACGTTAATAGTATTCCATACCCTTTACGATCGCGAACGGTAGGTTCCCGTGTAGAAACTGAACTAACCATGTCTGTAACAGGGGAAAGTGACCCTAAAGTCCAAATTCTTCCCGCTGCAGCTACAAATGACCTCGGTGCGTTAATGGAAATGCTGAAACAACAGTTTGACGCAGTAAATGAGACTATAAAAACACAAAATGAGACTGTTAACGCCCGATTAGATGCAGTAAAAACACAAAATGAGACTGTAAAAACACAAAATGAGACTGTTAACGCCCGATTAGATGCTGTAAGCGAATCAGTAAAAACACAAAATGAGACTGTTAACGCCCGATTCGATGCTGTAAGCGAATCAGTAAAAACACAAATTGAGGCTGTTAACGTCCGATTAGATGCTGTAAGCGAATCATTAAAAACACAGCTAGGCACAATCAAAACAGATCTGCATAAAGAAATTACGGCTGAATTAAATACCCATTTGGGTGAGGTGCAAACTAAGATCAGTGATCAAATTCAGAAAATGCAGAAATAGGTGAAAACTGAAATAGCTGAAGTATCTGGAACATTAAACACAAAAATTCAGGCAGCTACCAAAGAAATAAACTCAGTTAGAAATGCAGTATCTGACATTGAAGGTGTAGTGGAGGATCTTTCGAGGCAGATAGACTCAATCAATATTGAAGAACAGGTTAAGAGCACCGTGAAAGCACACGCGGAGGCATTGTCGGAACACTACGGTGAATGGATAAAGGGTAAAGATATTTTTATCGAAAAGAAGGTCAGGGAGGAGCTTAGGGAGACTGTCAAGGATGTAACTTATGAAATTTTAGCTGCTCCTGGTAAGTCGGGAGACACAGTGGTTTCTGAATTGGGACAGATTCGGAGGACACTTACACGGGATCTTCCCGAGTGGAAGCAGCAAGTAGTGGACGAAGTCAGAATGCTGAGAAACTGGGTAGAAAATCCGCACACGCATACGCAAACTATAGGGAACAACTCTTTAGACGGTGACGAATGTCAGTCAACTCCTTATCGTTCACCGCCTGATTACATGCAAAACGACAGTCCTGTTGAGTCCCGAGTAGGGAAAATAAATGATCCGCCCACAATCGTGAGTTTAATGCAAGAGGAAAGTGTGATTAAGCATCGCACTTTTCCTGTTTTTCATCCGCAGAAGCGAGAAATACACCCCATCGTGTTCCTAAAGAATTTTTCCGGCATATTTCCCAGGAGCTGGACAGACAGACAGCGTATTCAGTTCGTCGCTGGCTTTATTTCTGGTGAGGCAAAATTATGGGGAACGGAAATGGTAGACACGTGTAGGAATTATGAAGAGTTTGAGAAAATGTTCTTGGCAAAATTTTGGAGTAATGGGGTACAGCAAAGATTAAGGAAGGAGGTGTATGGTGCGGAAATTTTCAATGAGAAGCATGGAAGTCTCCGGCGATACTTCGAGAAGTATCTAGCAAAAATTAAATTCTGGGATTCTCCGATTTCTTCCAAGGACGTAATTATGATTCTCAAAAGCAAACTCCCTGTGTCTATTAGAGAGAAACTAGTAAATGTGTCCGAAGAAGACACGGATGTATTCCTTTCTGTGCTGGATTCCTTAGATTTAATTAGTGAGGATGTGCGCTGCAAGGTTAGCAGCGGCAAATTCTTCCCTGGCAGCCAGCAGAATGCATCGCACGCGGACAACAATGCGCCGAAGGAGAGAGCGAGCTACTGCGACCGCTGTTGCCAACCTGCCAGCCGTTATGAAAACGCAAACGGCAGTAACTTTAAATGGAAGCAGAAAACCAATTACAGTAATCAGCAGAGATACCACCCAATTTACAACCACCAGGTACAACATCAGTACGGAAACCCACCCTTTAATTCTGCGCCTGAGCAGTATGGAAATTCTCCACAAACGATTGGTAATTTTTCAAATGGGCCAGTGTACAATCAAAGTTATAGGTCGAAAAATAGCAAGTGGAATGGGCAAGGCGGAGGCCACCCAGCACATCAGAACCACTTTACACAGAATAGAGGACCGCGGAACAATTTTCAAACGGTACCAAATGCGAACTTTCCTTCACAAGGAAATGGTTCTGCCGGCAACCAAAAGATCGGGCGACAGCAGCCGTCTCAAGTATTTTATTCACAAGTGAATGCACCCAGTGGATTTTACCCCTTTACACCGGCATTTGTACCACATAACCAGCACCAATATGAAACGGAACAAACACTTAAGGCCATGAATGACAAACAGGTTAAACATCCTGCGGAAAATTAGAGGCAGCGCCTTTCAGCCTGCTAGAGGTCGCTGCCGGTTCCAGTGGGGGTACTAACGAATACTCTGATTCTGAGTATGTTAATGCGATACGGTACGACCATGAGACCGACTTACGAGATGACCTTGCACCTGACCTAGAAGCTCAAGACATTAATGACATTTATGATGAACAGGTCCAGGCTTCGATTAAGATTTCTAATGCCAACATTCCTGTCACAGCCATTGTTGCTACAGGAGCAAACATCAATGTGATGTCATCATGTCTCTTCAGACAGGTGTCTTCTGTTTCAAAAGTTTTATCATTGCCGATTCAGGGTTGCTCCATATCGGGAGCGATTGGTCCATTGAAACAGAGAGTTAGTTTACAGACGCAGCTTCAACTGCAGATAGAATCTGTTTTGGTTTTTTGCCACTTTCTAATAGTAAAGAACTTGTCAGTTCCATGTCTCTTGGGGATGGAGTTTCTTCGACAAACAAAAGCAGTGACAGATATTGAATCTGGAATGTGTACCTTTATCGTAAATCAACAACAAGTTGTTGTTAACTTGTTAAGGAGTGAAGTGAAGGCAGTGTTGACATTGCATCAGGTTTGGAGACGACAGAGGACCGGCAAACCGTGCTTTGATCCGACAAATGACCTGAGTAAATGGGATGACATAAATGACAATGAGTATGAAGACTTGCTTCCTGACACAGACGAGATCGATGCTAAAGCCAAGGAATCGACTGAACTCAGGGGGGAGCAGAAATATGAGTTGTTCCATTTATTAGTAAGTTACAAGAAAATCTTTTCAAAGAAACCAGGAGTAATAAAAGGGTTAGAGTATAAAATGGAAGTGCTTCCCCACTCAACGTTCTGCAAAGCAAGCTATTCAGTACCCTACGCCCGACGAGAAGCTGTAAAGCATGAGATTAAGAAAATGCTGTGTTGGGATGTTATCGAGTTATCGAATTCCCCGTACTCAAGTCCCTTGTTGTCCGTACGTAAACAGGACGGTAGTGTCAGAGTAGTACTGGACGCCAGATCTATAAACAAAATAATTGTACCGATAAGGACTCGACCTGAAGCACTTGAGGAGCACTTGCAAAAATTTCATGGCATTATATTTTTGAGTACACTTGATTTAAGAAGTAGCTATTGGCAGGTGAAATTGGCCAAGGAATCCAGAAAATATACTGCTTTTATATTTGCCGGCCGCTCATATCAGTTTAAGGTCATGCCTTTTGGTTTAAATGTAAGCTCGGGAATATTTATTTCTGCTCTCGATTTTGTGTTAGGACCTGAACTTCTGGATGAGGTAACTGTTTATGTAGATGACGTGTTGATAGCCACTAAGAACTGGGAAGATCATTTAGCTATTCTACGAAAGGTGTTTCAGAGATTTCAAGAACATGGTGTTACAGCGAATCTGAAAAAGTCAAAATTTGGAAAACGTGAGGTAAAGTTTTTAGGTCATGTGATTACACCTGAAGGGATTAAACCCGACCTGGAAAAGTTGTCTGCGATTAAGAATTTCCCTACGCCGGTAACTAAGAGGCAACTAAGAGGATTTCTCGGTCTTTCGTCTTTCTTTCGACGATTTCTGTCTGGTCAAGTAATGAACAATCCCGCTTTGCACAATCTTCTGAAGAAAAGTACGCATTGGATTTGGACACCAGAGTGTCAGAAAGCTTTTCAGGCAATTAAAGATGGTCTTTTAAACAATAACATTCTCTGTCATCCACAAATGGACAAAGAATTTTGTATCACCTCAGACGCTTCGTTTGTTGGAATTGGATCTTGTTTGTTTCAGATTGAATTAGTAGACGAAACAGAGCAGATCGGAGTGATTAGTTTTGCGAGTAGGGTCTTAACAGAATGTGAAAAGTCCTATTCAGTTACTGAGCTGGAGGCACTTGCAGTTATTTGGGCCTTCAAGAGGTTTAATTATTACATTTTTGGCAGAAAGATAAAAGTGTTTACGGACCATCAAGCACTTTCGTATCTTTTGACCTGTAAACTACAACATCCGCACCTGACCAGGTGGTGTTTATTTTTGCAAGAATACGACTTTGATATTGTGTATATAAAGGGCAAGGATAACATTATTGCAGACGCACTTTCTCGTTCACCAGAAGGTCTGCCTGAGACAAGTGAGTTGGTAGAACAGATGTCGAATTACAAAGCTCTTCTTATGCAGGATCCCATTCATAGAAAATATTTCTTGGAACTGTGCAAGCAAATCCAGACACTACAGAGCACAGATCCTAAGAGGGGAAAAGTAATCAGACTTCTTCAAGAAAATCCAAACCATAAGTTGTCCAAATTCTTCAAGATTCATAATCAGGTATTATTTCATCGTACCTCTGTGTCATCAGACAACTGGCTTGTTTGTATACCTAGCAGTTTTGTCGAACATCTTTTGTGGTATACCCACATTTCTTGGGGCCACTATGGTCCAGAGAAGTGTAAAAAGAAGATTGCTACTTACTGTTATGTGCCCAACCTACATCGTCGGAGCCGGCCGAAGTGGCCGTGCGGTTAAAGGCGCTGCAGTCTGGAACCGCAAGACCGCTACGGTCGCAGGTTCGAATCCTGCCTCGGGCATGGATGTTTGTGATGTCCTTAGGTTAGTTAGGTTTAACTAGTTCTAAGTTCTAGGGGACTAATGACCTCAGCAGTTGAGTCCCATAGTGCTCAGAGCCATTTTTTTTACATCGTCGGATACACAAGTTGCTAAAATTCTGTGTCCTCTGCCTAAAGGCGAAAGCTCTGAATATTCCTACTTTAATTCCATTGAATCCTATCATCGCAGAAAGACCTAATCAGCTCATTAGCATTGACCTGGTTGGCCCTCTACCGATGGGTAGGGGAGGTGTCAAATACCTCGTTGCTGTTCTCGACAACTTCACAAAATACGTTCGAATGTATGTTATGAAGACATCTTGTGCTCCGCCTATTATACGCTGTCTTGAAAATGACTATTCCCCTCGATTCGGAGTCCCCGAATCTATACTTTCAGATAATGCATCCAACCTTACTTGCTGCAAATGGCGTGAGTTTTTGGCTCATCACAATGTCAAGCAGATATTAATATCACGTTTTAGGCCTCAGTCGAATTTGACTGAGCGGATCTTCAAGGAGTTTAACAGATTTGTTCGGACGTACATTCCGGACAAGCAAACTCGTTGGGTTGATTTTGTGACACCTTTTGAGGAGATAGTTAGTAATTTGCCACACACTTCCACAGGTTTTACTCCACACGAGTTGATATCTCGAAAGAAGGAACAGAATGAGTGGGTTGATCCTCTTCCCAAGATACCTAGCCCTGAGGTAGATTTAGATGTCAAAATTCGAGAAGCTTTAAGTTCCATTACCACCAATGCTCAATTAAGGAAGAAAGGCTATGATAAAAAAGTAAACAAAGTTGTAAATTACCATGTAGGTGAAAAGGTATTACTTAAGACTCATTTCAAGCCATCATTAATACGTAAGAAAAATCGCAAGTGGCAACATATGTACCAAGGTCCTTACCTTATTGTAAGGAAACCGCACATGGGGAGTTATTTATTAACTGACCCGGCTACGGGGAGAGTAAAAGGCTTATTTCACCACCAAGACTTAAAGAAATTTTATAATGGTAGTGGTTAAATACTGTCGTGGAAATGAATTCTTGCTTACTGGAAATTTCCTTGTGTGAACTGTTAATGATAAGTATTTTGTTGAACAGCGCACTGACTACATGGTAACGGCTATTACATGTAAACTTTAAGTATTAAATGCTATGTATGAAAAAATTGTTTATAGTGATGGACATTGAACTGCTATTTCTTCAACAAGCTGAAGCAGGAAATTGGGGTTGCACCAAGAATTTCAATTTAATTTTAAGTTAGTATTAAGAAAAAAAAAGTGCTTGTGAGGCGATTGCCTGGAGCTATATAAATATGTAAAGGTGAGAAATGGAGGAGGATGCGTAAATAAGCACTTCTCTCAAGGTACAAGAAGATTTATAGATTTATTTTTAGTAATGTAAGTACTTGAAGTTCTGTTGTAAAAGCCCAAATTATCTGCTTAAAAAAAAAAAAAAAAAAAAAAAAAAAAAAGGGTACATGTTCAAACAGTCCAGATAGTGGACAGGAGTAGAAGAAATAGCTTAAAGTTCAGTTAAAGCGTGCTGTTAAATGGAAAAACAAGTGGTAACCCACATGTGTTCACGCAAGGAGACAATAAGCTGTAGTAAACTAAGTTAGGTGAAATACAGTACAAATAGAGGCAAACCATGAAGCATCAATAATGTAGCGTAAGTACTCCACGAGGCCATTAATTGCTATGAAAGTAAACTATTTCCCTGTGATCTGAGCCCAATGTAAAGAGTATATGAGGAATGTTAGCTGACGAATTGATTTCAGTAGAATCAAGGTACTAAATAACCACACAGCAAGCCCCCTGTATCATAAATAAGTCCAAGTAAAGATCTTCAAAAGATTTGTAGTGTAATCTAGCGACCATCAATACCCTAATTGAAGGCTAATCAAAAGAACAAGCAATGCAGTGATATTTAAACTTAATACTGACTATAACCAGAGTAAGACGTAGAAGTAGCAAAGCATGCTGTAATGAAAGACGTTGAAATTTATATATGTGCCTATGTTTATTATGATAATTTTATTTACGTGCAGATTTTATTGCAAAAATGTCTCCTAAGACACTCCTCTTATGAAATCCATTTTCCTTGTGCCCGTTCTTTCTGATCCTGGTTCATTAACCCAGACCAAGGGTCGACTTGTAAAAGGCACGTGTGCTTCGAGGCAAAGCAGTGCTTATGAGAAATGAGACACGTAGCGTGATGAACTTCGCTAGCTTTGGTAATGTTTGTTATGGACCGGTTGCGTAAACCCAGTGAACTGTCGGTAATTCCAATCATGCGAAAAATAGTAGACACGCGTTACCCTATTTTTTTTTTTTTTTAACAGAGAACGATTGCTGAGTACATGAAGCGAAGAGGGAGAAAGGAAAGCACAAAAAAAAAAAGATTCAGCGTTAAATGCGTACTCGTTAAGTAGTAGATATGCTGCGTGGCAGTAGAAAATGATCTTGGGTGCACTAAAGAATAAATGCAACGAGTGTTGCGAAACCTGTAGTTTTCATAATGAGGAGATGAGCCCTTAAAAGAAAGTTTGAAAGAATATTTTTAGGTTCACTAGTGAAAGTAAACCTTGAGATATAAAGGGTCCATTCATAAAGCAGTTGTTCACTGGACTTAACAAAAGGAGTGACCATTAATTGTAAATATTAGCTCGTAAGTGATCTCTTGTAAATAGTAGAATATAAGTCTTTCTGTACCAATGGAGGAAACCTGCAAAATTGATTGTTTTGTAAATGAACTCCATCGGCGAAGGAACTAAGCACGAATGCTGTGTGAAGATGCACACTAAAGTGCGACGTGCATAATAAAAAGAACTGTTCACTGTATATTAGTGGTATTGTTGTACTGGAAGTGTAAAAAGAAGTCAAGGCTACGACAACAGGTGCAACGCAAAGTTCAGTGTTGTTCTAAGTGCAGCGACAGCTAAAACATTCGTCGTCCCTTACCTGTGAGCCTCATGGGAAGCAGTTGACAGAGAAGTATGGAGGCAGCTTCAGTGTCCGGCTCCTCCGATGGAAAACGCGCGCGAGGTGTTTGTATCGATGCACTCGTGTGATACGAAGTTCACAAAAAAAAAGGGAGCAATCGACGACCAGCAGCTCTGTTACAGCCTGAGCGCGAACGGATTCTGAGTATTGAAGCTCACGCAACACTGTGCAGCCGCTGTGAGTGGCTGACGTGTGGGTGACGAAACAATCCAAACTTTAAACTGCTAACCGCCATGACTTCCATCGTACATACTGGAGGAAAGACATTTGTACGCTTGTGTGACTACATTTTCATACGTAAATTAAGCAATTTTCTTGAGTTGAAGTTAAGATGAGTAAGAAGTAGATTGTTAGATTACTCAGACCTTGAAGCCATTAATACCGGCTCTCCTGAACACTGCTAAAATGAATTATAATCCTGTCTCTTGATGGACAAAGAAAATGAATGTGCACTATAGGAAGACCCTAAACTCCAGACCAGTCCCGATCCTTAACAAATGTATCCAATAGGTTGTAAGTTATACTAATAATTTTCCACTTCTTCTGTTTCATATTGTAAATAAAAACCCGGGAAGCCACTTGAATTCCTGGCACCACAGTGGAAAGGACAGATGTACTGCATGATGAACGCCGTAGACAGCTAACACAGAAAGTGAAAGCATCACGAAGTGTAGTGCTACGTTATTAAACTGTAATTGAACCACAATGAGTCAACAGATGCTCGAACATTGTCCACTCTAGTTTAGTGAAAATAAGCACTCACTGTACTCATGTATTAGTTGTTAAGCTCAAGAGAAAGTAATTTCTGAATTCTATCCCATGAAGAGCGAAATGAACGTTCACTTATTGTTATAAGCAAATATGAACCAAACTTAAATATGCACATAAATGTTAATCTTGGTATTATGGAATGAAATGACTGATGAACAAAGAATGAAAAACTTTATTTTGAAAAATGATAAATATCTGATATATGTTTATATATGTAATTTCAATTTATGTACATAGTACGCCAGTAACATTATGTAAATGTCACACCAAAAATCACGAATATCTCATGAGGACATGAGGATCGAGGTAATCCTTCGGCATTCCCTCTCTCCTCACGGGAGGCAATGTGATATTCGCTATTTTTGACTTCATTAAAACAGCAAATACGAGTAGTTGATACTTTCAGCGAGAAGGCAAATACTTGTTTATAAATAATGATTAATGTATAATGAGGCGTCGCATGGCGACGGTGGAATTTTCTAAATAATGTAATTCGTCGTCTTTGGGCGGCGATATAAACAGAAAAATACGGATAGATATGCGATCCTTCACTATTTTGTTCGCTGGAGAACAAATGAAGCCTTGAGCGCTAAAAACACTTGTACTGTTCTTCTCAAGTAAGACGGACGCAGATTTGTGGCAGTCTGATCTAATTTTTACTAAATGTATAAAAACGTGTTATGTCTAAGTTTGAGTGAAGACAATGGCTATATAAAAGAGCACTCAATGGACATGATACGGACATAAAAATTTACCGTCATTGTTGTACTAAGCTTAAGGTACGATATATGTTTTAGTTATAATAATATTTGTTCTGGGAATACTGAATCATTTAGCAGTGCTCATTCCTATTATCTCCTCAGTATTATTTTCATTTTAATTATGCATTTTGCTAATATTACAGACACCAAGATCAGCAGTCCAATGTGCGTGTTACATTGATAAAAAGAAAACTGTTTTATCGTCTTCTTGAATCAGCTTTAATATCGAATTTCCCTTTTGTGTGACGTTACAGTTGTTTTTGCGCCCTTAAGAACTTTCTGGTCCCTTAGGGAATTGTTTTGTCATAACAATAACTTCACAACCGGGTATGATCGTATCTACGATCACGAAGTAATTAATTAGAAAGACGATAACGCAATTTCTTAATCAATAGCACGCTAGTTGAGACTGCCTCAAGCCACGCGAAACTGCAAGTAGAAACTATTCACATCTCATAATGCAATATTTTGTGACAATGGTCAATCCGTGATTCTTACGCCAATTGCGATTGATAAAACAGTAAGCTAAATCTCAATTTCCAACTTTCCATTGAATAACAACATCACTATTATTTTGTAAAATCACACCATGTAGGTTAAACCGTGCTGATCAGATGAGTCCCGATTTTAGTTTACATGAGCTGATGGTAGGAATAGAGTGTGGCGCAGAACCCACAAAGCCATGGAACTAAGTTGTCAACAAGGTACTGTGCAAAGCTAGTGGTGGCTCTATAAATGTCAGCTGAGTTTATATTTAAGGGACGGTGTCCTCTGGTCCAATTGAACCGATAGTTGACTGTAAATGGCTACGTTCGGCTGCTTGGAGACCATTTGCAGTCATTCATTGATATCAAATTCCCCAACAACGATGGAATATTGTGGACTGCGATGTGTTATGTAACTGGGCCACAGTTGTTCGGATTGATTTGAAGAACATTCAGGACAATCCAAGCGAACGATTCGCCCACCCAGATCGCCCGACATGATTCCATTGGACACTTATAGGACATAATTGAGAGGCCATTTCGTTCGCAAAATCCTCCACTGGCAACACGTTCGCAATTATGGACGGCTCTAGAGCCAGGATGGCTCAATATTTCTCCAGGGGACTTCCAAAGATTTGTTCTCTGCGCGCCTCGAACTGCTGCACTACGCCGGGTAAAAGGGTGTCCGACACAGTATTAGGAGGTATCCCATGACTTTTGTGACCTCAATGAAAGCCTTTTCTTTATTTAGAAAAGATTTTTAGTTCTTTCTTATGTGTATGCAGACAGTGCTTTAAAATCCTTTGCACCATACTGAGTCCCATTTTCATTTTTTGACGAGGTGGCAGTCATATCTTAAATTTTAATTGTGTTGTTTTCATTTCCTTTACAAAAACATTATCAGCTATAACCATTAAGGAAGTAAATGTTCTGATGGAGTTTGAGGAGGCTTGCACTCTATGCACGTTTCATACCTCATTTCTGAGGATGACTTTTGCGGAGAAAATTCTTACTTCCGCTTCGTTACTCCCAGAAAATAATCTTATAAGAATATACAAGTAATAGCGTATTTTACAGCATACTCAAAGGATTTTTTATATGTGTTCTTATACTGCATCACATTTCTATAATATAAATTAGTACTATACATTATTTACTTTCGTTTTGTTTTTTCATATTTGCAGTCAGAAAAAATTTCCTATTTTTAATTGCTCTCATTTCTTACATAATGATTATTTGCTTTAATGTAAACAGTGTTTAAAGGGACTTCCAAAATTCCAACTGTGCTTCTGACACAAGATTAAAGGATTCCTAATCAGTAAGCATATCATCAGTCGCAGGACAAATGAAAATCTAATCGAAAGAATATGTATCCAATAAGTGGATTCTCATCGCCATGTGGTTGAAAAATAAACCGAATGATCAGGATTACACGTCTGTGTTACGGCTACAAATTATTGGGTTCTAGTACAGGATGTCTCAAAGAGATTGATCTGATTTCAGAAAACAGTATGTTCTACGCAAATGAAGGGAGAAACTTAAGAGTAATTTTAGTTTATGTATATCACTACGAACTATGTTTGAAAAAAATTGTTTTACAAGTGTCCATCCTTTACATGCACATACATACAACCTTGGAACGCTTTTTATAACTGCGTTTAGAATCAAAGTTTTCATATGTGTTCCGCAGATGTTAAACATGTCCTTCGCTGTAAGGAGGACAAACACCGAGACTATAGTGTCACAAGACCCATACTTTTGGAGCATATCTGGAGTTATAGAATTGCCTTTCGTCCAAAGTTGTTGGGTAGGGCGCATATTGACTGGAACTACCACATACCTACCATCTCCTTCCTTTCCCGCCACCAAAAATGAGACACATGCATACCGTGAGATGAGGCGCCTTCGGAGGCCACTGCTGCAGTGTTGTATCCACATGCTCCTTACAGCAGATCCATCACTGAGGCAGCTCGATGTTAAAAACAAAAAAATGCTCTTCCATTCAGGTACCACTGTGTTGGTCACTAGTTCTATCGCTAAATAAAATTTTTGGAATTTTCTCGCAGTTGTGGATTCGAAGCTGATTAGCAAGCGTGAACGTGAGACCGAAAGAACGAGGAACTTCTATTGGAAAATACATGAACCTGCATGTTACAACCAGAACCAACGTAAACTCTCGGTTTCGGTGTGTAAGTTAGGATTTACATCATGTTTCTAAATTAATTCCTGTAGGAATGAGTCTGGTGAAATCGGACTCTCCTCAACACAACCTGTATTTTAGGTGACCAGATTAAGTGTAGGTTACTGCTTGAAAATGAATGAGAAAGCATTTGGCACCAGAGCAGTACGAGCCTGCAAACTTGGGAGCGAGGCTGTGGAGTTTCATCTGGCGGTATTCCGCCCCGGTGTTGTGCTGCTGCGTTCCAAGGAGTAACGTTCTCGTAGCGGCGTCCCGTAAGCTCAAGTGATAGGAGTATATCTGCGCACATAAACTAGAAGCATTTGCACTGCGGACAAGACAGCAGATTATCTCGGTAGTACAGCCGCAGCCGCCGCCGCCGCCGCCGCCGCCGCCGCCGCCGCACAGCTCAAGACGCGCGATGTGCGGGCCGTGATAAGCGAGCTAATTCGGGCTGTAGGTAGCGGCTAAGATGTGGGGCTCGCGTGAGCCGCCACCGGCGCGGCGGATATCGCGGTGCGGCAGCGCTTGTAGAGACAGCTGCCGCCGCCACACACAGGCCGGCGGGCGGCGGCCGGCCGCGCTGTCCGCTGCAGCCGGGACAGCTACCTCTCTCTCTCTCTCTCTCTCTCTCTGTCGCTGTCCGCACACTCACTGCTGCTCCCCAGATTCCCTCCGGCATGCACGTCGCGTGGGCTGAGGTTCACGGCTCACAGTCTCTTTCCTCGGCGGGGCTGTCTCGTATCGCATGGACACACAACATTATTTGAGAAAATTATGATCTTTTAATCTTGCAGTTGTTGTTGGCTACGAAATCTTTCGCAACGTAGTCCTTGGTAACAGGTTCCGAGTTAATCCACAGCGTCTAATCCGGTTAATATCCGATGTTTTCGATGACTGGCATCTTCAAGCAACACACTACCCCACACAGTGAGATGTACCGACATTTATCCTTCCTACCAACTTTAACTCTGTCCCTACCCAACCCACAACATCACGTCTCCTCTCTCCTTTTCCCTCTTCATCCATACCCATCCCTTTCCTTTTGAAACCACTACCATATTCACAGCACTCCTCACCCTCTGTCTTTATCACTACAACCTCAACTCCTACCTATGATCTCCATAGTCTTCCAGCCTAAGAGACCCCCATCTTTTTAACTACACACCTCATCCCTATCGAACATATTCCATCCTCCGACAATACTTCTCACCCTGTGCAGGTTCTTCAGTTTTTAAGTGAAAGTGGAGCGCTTCGATGTCTTTTTATTTATTTTACGGAAGGATTTCACCCTCCTGGGATGTATTTTTAAGATATACGTATTTTCCCTTTTCAACTGTCCGTCTGATTTTTAATTTGAAGTAGAAAAACTGGCCCGTATTTTGTTTTTAATTGTCACTATAATATTTTTAATTCGCTGCCTGAAAGGTAGATTAGTGTATCGCTGACATAACAATAAAGGGGAAAAACTGCCTGGCACCTCCTCCGCTCCCTCTCAGATCGCCAACTATATGATTAAAAAGTCTCTGATTCAAAACGTGCCATTATTAGAACAGTTCGTTCTCCCTAGACACTGAGATTTATGCCTTCACCATTCTCGTCAGAGGCTCTGTGTGTGTGTGTGTGTGTGTGTGTGTGTGTGTGTGTGTGTGTGTGTGTGTGTGCGGGTATGTGTAGTTCGTAAATGAATGTCAGCGGCTAAAGTGGTCTGAGAGTGATTAAGGCAAGTGGATTAAGGGATTCTTAGACTAGTCCGTTTGAGACGAAAAGGAGAAAAATTTGTTTTCATATAAAATTTTGTAGATCGTTAAGGACATTTAAATTTACATTGCCGGAAAGCAAAAATGCAACAGCTTGAGGCCAAGGTCAATTTACTGAAAAATGACGTGGTAGGTGTGTGGCGGGGCGGGGTCGTTCGGTCGTTCTTCCCGTCTCCTTACTCCCTCTCTCCCTGTCACTTTCATCGAACAGTCCACCTACCTCTTATTTCTTCCTTCCTACGTCCCTTCACTCTGCAGTAGTAGATACACGTTGGGCAGTGTAAAGCAGCGTTGATGAAACCACCACCTAACACACAGAGTCCGTGTAACTCAAGTGGAAATCAGTTCCTGTAAGATCATTTTCACAAATTTCGGGCGGTAGGAGAATGCAGTTTAACTGCAGTAACCATTTGAAAGTTCTATTTACGTCTTTTTATTCATAAGGAAGCACATGAAATGGCTATTAAGTCCGTATTTAACAATGCAAATGCTCTATCATTCCAAGTTCACTGTTTATCCAACATATTTCACACGTAAAAGCAGCCAGAATTCTTGCAAATCCGACCCGATTAATTTTGCGAGTCGAACATTCGGCCGTTTCAGTGGTCTTCTATGTCAGAATTGCACGCCGAAGTATTCCATGATGAACACGGAATATGCCACGCGGAATTGTGTCTATGACCGAAGGATCACATGCTTACAAAATTTTAACTAATTAATTCCGAAACATCACACACTCCTCAAACTGTTCTTAACTTAAACCGCTTTAGTCACGACACGTTCTATCTGAAATGATCTCACTATCTCTTCATTTTAGATACTATTTTCGCGGAGCCATTTAGCAAGGTGCCACTCGGAAGCAAGTCAGCGAGAGACTATCTCGATTCTCCTCTCCTCTCAGCCTATCTAATTATCTGCACGCGGGAACCGCTTAATTCTGATTGGCTATTGATCTGAATGAACAATCAGAATGATCCTTCCAGATCATACTCGAGGCAAAACCCTCCTTAGCCAACCACTAATCAGGTAGTCATTTACATCATTGCAATTTCAATTTTAAATATACTGTTTCATAAAATCATAAAATAGAATGAAATCCAAGATATTCTTTAAATTAATATAGAAACTTATTCCGCTTCAGACTGTTATTCTAGCTGCTCTCTTACAAAAGCAAGCACACATCGACATACGTCATCAGCGTCGTGGCTGCAACACAATTTCCCCACGGTTTAATTTTCTAAGGTTTTACATAAAATGACATTAAGTCATTCATTCCCATGTATTCACACAAAAAATAAGCAAATAATAATTTTTAATGATTTTTATACTACGTAACGTAGAGTAATTAAAATTTTTAAAAGAAAATTCCAATTGATTTTATATACTGTGAGCTTTTTTATGACTTCAGATGATAATAAAAGCGATTTGGTTATTGTTCCTAACTGAGTTTTGAAACATAAGTGTCGGTTTTAGGACATTTAATTTTCTCAATCTCCATAACTGTAAAACATAAAAACTTAAATTTTGACAGGATCCCTTCCTTAATAACAAAAGATTGCGTACCAAGTTTGTTACTATGGTTTATTTAGATTCATAGGGGGTATGAATGTTACTTGAGACCGTTCTCACAGCTGGTAGCGTCAGCTGCGCTTTGAGACAGAGCGATGAAAAAACGTAGCCATCCTGAAGCTACAGTGGTACACGTCTTCGTGCCTTACTGCATCGAATGTTATCTCATAACAACTTGCTACGTTACACACCCGCTAAGAACCTAAAATTACTCCTGAGTGCATCTGAGGTTCTTACAACGGCAGTTTTATTACTGAACTCTTGAACTACACCGACGCATTTAACTATGGGGCGTCTAATGAAAGTTGTTCCTACTTACAAAAATAAATTTTTCAAGTGAACAAAATATCAAAATTACATTAGCGTTTTTTCACAATGTGTCATCAAATTTCAAAAGCTTGGAGTTGATAGCGAGTAACAAAATTAATTCAAAAAAATTCCTGTTTTCTTCAGAATTAATATCTTTCGTACAAAATTGCTCCTTTTAACATTTTTCAAAAAAAGATTATCAAACCATTTACATGAGCAAATATTCAAATTTTCCTTGAAATTAATTTTTCCTATAAAGAATTACTTCACAATTTTTATATTGTGTTTAACAGAATCAAACATTTTGCAAGTCGCTATGTTAGTGTTTATAAAACCTAATATATTATTTTAATCGCTGTGGGTAGCGTCCTTTTAGTAGATGAGAACTTAGGGGGTATGTCCTTTTTATATAAAAGAAAAAACAAAACACTGACCTTCTGTAGCAGCACGTATGGGGAATAACGATCTTCTTTTCCACACGTACACTTTGGTTGCTTTATAGGCTCATCACTGAGATACAGCGTTCAGCCCTCAGTTCTAAATCGGGTTTCTTATAGTCTCGTGTCGGGTTTCTCAAATTTTCGTACCTGCAAAATACAGTATGTCTAAGTCTCCATTCTCAATGTCTGTATCCTAACTTTACACATACGTATTTATCATAGTACATAATTTTTGTTCTCAAATTCAAAGGCTAAACTTAACTAGGAACCTTCCAAAATTGTAGTGTACTCAAAAATCATTGCTTATGTTTTTTCACACTCTTTTTTCCAAGACAGCTCCATATTCATTGCAATTCATCATTTTGTTTATCATAGTCTCATATAGTACTAATTAATTTCAGTAAAAAGTGAATTAACCCATATTCAAAATTATCAATACTACCCAAATTGGCACTACTACTTCACTCTTTTTCAAAAAAAATCATTTTTTTTTATATTGAGAGATTACTTAAGCAACTTCCTGCTTAAAGCAACACATATTCTTAAAAAATTTAGAAACATTTTCTCTATTAACTTTTTTAAGAAAAAATATTTCGTGACTTTACATAAGTTACGTTATTATACAAAGAAAACGCAATATTATTGAAAATACTGAAGATCACTTATGCCAACTTCTGTGGCTCTCAAACACACATCATATATATCTAATTCGTTTACTTATTTCTAATAAGCACATACCTTACTCATTTGCCGGCCGTTGTGGCCGAGCGGTTCTAGGCGCTTCAGTCTGGAACCGCGCGTACGCTACGGTCGCAGGTTCGAATCCTGCCTCGGGCATGGATGTGTGTGATGTCCTTAGGTTAGTTAGGTTTAAGTAGTTCTAAGTTCTAGGGCACTGTGACCTCAGATGTTAAGTCCCATAGTGCTCAGAGCCATTTGAACCATTTTGAACCATATTCCTTTACTCCAAGCATCTTACAACAATATTTCTACATATTTCAAAAGTTGTTGAAAAATCACTTATTACATAGTTACATTACTTTATTCCTTTCATTATTCCTTTTTTTAATTACTTTCATTCCACATCCACACGTATTAGTTTTTTAGTCATCTACTTCCAAAACTGTCTTTTACTCACTCTCTTATTTTCTGATGCCCCATTTCTCTTTATCTACCTTTTATCTCCATTGTTCACTACGATAGGGAAGAAGAAAAGACGACAGCGAAAAGTTCTGAATGATGAAGAGTTAGGTTCATAATATGAAACGAAAATGAAATAATATTGCCCTCGTATTTGTAATGTAAATAAGCTTTTGCGTACACGCGAAAGTGACCTAATAAAACTATAAAAACTGCTACCTTAAATGTACCGACTCTAAATAACACTAATAAACGTAAATACTGAGTATTATACACTGACAGATGCAGGTACAAAACAAAACCTGTAGCTAACAATAAGAGTACTGAATGTAAAGCACAAATACGAATTCTACTTTATAGGAATCACTAAAGCCCACAACAAGCTAAGGAATTTAAGCAGACGGCGAGGTGAGATTTAGCTTTCTGCTAACTAATCCGTATGTAAGAAGGGCTCAGAAGATGTACTGTAACACTGATTTACTCAGATATTGTAGTGTAATACAAATTTACCACGTATTTCACGCTTGCTTAACTGTCAACGGTCGCAGGTTGTGCTAGTCAAACGTATACAAGTGAGGTTAGAAATCACTGTCAGTATCACTATTCCTAATAAAACGTATAAAAACTGCTACCTTCAATGTATCGAGTCTAAATGGCACTAATAAACGTGAATACTGAGTATTGTTCACTAACTTAAACTGATTAAACCGCGTATTGTTATTGTAAACAAACGTTTACGTTCACGCGAAAAATTGGCCACAATTCTAAAGAGTCCCTCATACTCATCTGTAAACTTTTTGGTTTCAGCGGTGAGTTTTTTAGATTTTTCCTTTGTTTTCACCAGCAGTAGATCACCTACTTGAAAACTTGTCAGACACGCCCTCGCATCGTGCCTTCTTTTTCTCTCCAGAGCCTTTTTTGTAAGTTTCGCCCTTGCTATCCTCTTTCTCTGTTCCATGGTCATTTCAATAAGAGTAGAAAATTGAACTAGGTCAAATAATAAGTTATTTGGCCTGATTCAACACATTAACTCTACAGGTGCAAAACCAGTTGCTTCAAGTTTCAGCTGATTAATTACTTCTTCAAAATATTCTAAGTAGTTAGCCCAAGCTGAGTGCTTCTTGTGACAATACATTCTACAGAGACGATTCACTTCTTGTATTATCCTTTCGCACATACTCCCTTGGGAAAAATAGCTGATATTTTTACGTGTTCTATATTTCTTTTGTTCAAACATTCCTCAAATCGTTTGGATACAAACTGTGGTCCATTATGTGATAATATTGTTTTTGACACCTCTATGTTTACAAAATAATCTTTCTCTAGTTTACTAACAATCACTTTGGAGTTTGCCATTTTTATAGGAAAAAATCTCACATACTTCGTAAATCCATGCGCCAGTACAAATACGTACTCACAATGCCCCTTGAAACTGGTAAAGGGCCAAAAAGGACCACAGTCACAAGATTTATCCTATTTTGTGGTTCTACAGAATACATTTGTCTCTGTATGATCCTATTATTTACTCATACCTTCTGACATCTGTCACAAGATTCCAGCCTTTTCTGAACTCTACGCCACATGTTATCGAAAATTACTACCTCATTCAATTTTGCAATACATTTTTTGGCTCGATAGTGCCCATACTTCCCATGCACATAATCGATTAACAAGTCCAGATGTTGTTCTGGGAAACAAATACGCCAATTTTCTTCATTACTCTTTCTTCGCCTAAACAGAATATCCTGATGTATATTGTAATATTTCGCTATTTTAGGAAAGTTTGGATGACCTAGCCTGCTTTTTACCAATTGAATATTGTCGTCTTGGTTTTGTTCCCTCCTGAGGTTTTTACAAATGCGTTTAAACGGTCCTTCTTTCTGAAATTGCATTGATGCCAGCAAAATATCACTTCATTCCCGTTGTCCTAAACGGTCTGCTTCTGGCCCGTTTTCTTTCACATTTCTAGACAATGCATCGGCTACAATGTTCTCTGAACCCTTTATGTATTCATGATCAAATTGTTGGAGATACATTGACCACCTCCTCAGTCTGCCGTATTTGAGTTGGCAAGTCTGGAAATATGGTAAGGCCCGATGGTCACTGTAAACTATTACTTTGCGGCCTAATAGGTAATGTTCACATTTCTGTAATCCAAATATAATTGCTAAAGCTTCCAGCTGCAAAACGCTTTAGTTCTTTTGTGCCTGTTGCAATAATCAGCTAGCAAAAGCGATTGTTTTGTGAACCTGATTTTCTCCTTCTGTTTCAGTTTGGAACAACTTCACCCCCAGACCATAACCACATGCATCTGATCCAAGACAGAAACACTTGGCAAAGTCGTGATGGTTTAGAATCTGACTATTTAACAGCGCCTTTGTAAGTTCTTCAAAGGCCTTCTGACAGTCATTTGTCCATCTAAACGGTACATTTTTCTTTAACAGTTCTCTCAGGCAAGGGACATTGAATAACTGTCCAGGCACAAATTTTCGATAGAACCCAAAAAGGCCAAACATCCCTTTTATTTCTTTTCCGGTAGTAGGTGCTAAATAATCCCTAAAGGCTTTAATTTTTTCAGGATCGGGCATAATTCCATTTCCACTGACAATATGTCCCAGGAATTTTATTTCTTTCTTCATAAGTTCCGTTTTATCAAATTTGAGTTTCATTCACCCCTTTTTGATTGTATCTAAAACCTTGTCCAACAACACACAGTCTCTTCCCAAGAGGGAGTTGAGATCAACACATCGTCCACATAAACTGTAACTCTCCTTAATAAATGGTCACCTAGCATATTGGACATTGCCCTAACAAATGCGCAAACGCTAATGTTTAATCCAAAGGGAACAACGTTGTACTGATAGCACGTTCCCTCAAACAGGAAAGCTGTGTATTTCCTAGACTCGTTCGCTAATGGTACATTCCAGTAACCACAAGTTACATCCATCTATGAGGAAAGTTTTGCACGTTTAAATTTTTGCAATAATTCTTCTATACTTTCAGGCCTATCACTCTCCGGGAATAGCGTCCAAAACGAGCCTAATCGAATCATCTTTCTTAGGTACCACAACCAATGGGTTGTTATACACACTAATTCCCTTTTCTATAATTCCCCATTGAAGCATTTTCTGAATCATATCTCTCACTGGCTCTTTATGTACTTCCGCAACAGTGAATGGCTTTCGGAAGAAATGTGCATCGTCTTTTACAGTTAAGTAACATTCATAATCCTGAACTAATCCCGGCTGGTCCGAAAACACTTCCTGAGTTTGTTCACAATTTGTTTTAAATCATTCTTTTGTATTTCAGTCAAATTTGGTAGTCCTTGTATTTTTCCATTAATTCTCATCCTGATATTTTCTACCTCAGAAGGGTTTACTTCCTTCCTTCCTTTCGCCATATTCATTATACCCCTCAATATACTCTTTCATTCCACAATATCGTATAGGAATGTCATTTTGGTCATTGGATACACATTGTCTTTTTCCAGAGAAAGGAATAACTTTTGTTTTTCCAGCCCTGCAGCCAAGCGACTAGCGCGAGGTTTGGTGTTCTCGTAAAGATAAGTTATTTTAGATTATAAAACACATAGATTAGTACTGATTACGTGGTAAATAAGTGTATTAGTGTGCCGTTTAAGTGTACCATTAAAGGTTTCATTTCTCATTACGTAATATAGCAGAAAACGCGAAAAGACCGTACAGTCGTATTTTCTGTTTACGTTCTGCTGCAGCAAATCTATAGAATTTCGTTTAGTTGTTCCTTGCTCTCTCCAGCAATTTAACTTAGCGTACCTCTTCATTATTTAACTAGCATTTCCGGAAAGTAGCGTAAAGTTTAACTTGTTGTTTCAGAAACTTTGCACTTTTGTTTTTGTTTACACACAGTTGCGTATAGGCCAAATTTGTGTAACCATATTTTCGTGTTTATCTGTAATTTAACTGACTTATTCTTAATAAATTATTACGTTTATCATGAGTGAAAAGTGCTTGACTTGCCGTAGAATTGTTAGGTCGGGGCTTTGGTGTGATGGGTGCTGTAGTTTTTTCCATGTGGGTGACTGTAGTGGCGTGGGAATAGGGGAAGTAAATGAGACTCATCAGTGGTTTTGTAGGATTTGTAGTAGAGATAGGAAGATACTGGAACAGGAGGGGAAAATTGCTGCCCTTCAGGCTGAGTTAGACAAGGCCAGGGGAGATCTTGACAGGTTAAGGAGGGAGAAGGGTAAAGAGAGGTGGGAAGTGGCAACAGGCAACAGGAGGAACAGGCCTAGAACTTTGTCTGACAGCTTTATGGTGAATGTGGAAAATAGATTTGACCTGTTGCTTCAGTTAGAAGCTGGTGAGCCTCAAGCAGTTACAGGTGTAGACAGGGCACAACAAACTTTCAGCAGCAAATTGAAAAGTAAGAATGTAGGGAAATCAGTAAAGAGAAAGAAAGTGTTGTTGTTAGGTAGTTCCCATGGAAGAGGTGTTGGCCAACTCTTGCAGGATGAACTAGGATCAGAATACCAGGTCACCAATTTTTTTAAACCTAGTGCTGGTCTGGAGCAGGTGACAGAGGATTTAGGATCACTTTGCAAAGATTTCACTAAGGAAGACACCGTGGTTATAGTGGGTGGGGCAGGTAACAGTATTGACAGAGATCCTGGGTACAGCATAGAGTGTGACCTGGCGAAGATTGCATCAGCATCGAGGCATACCAGTGTTGAGTTTGTATCTGTTCTTGGGCGCCATGACCGACCTCATTTGAACTCTTCTGTCAAGAGAGTTAATTTGGAGCTGGAACGGCTGCTCATGTCGGGTGCGGGGTCACACATTGGTGTGGTTCATGTTGATTCTGTCAGTAGGTGGGATTATACTAGGCATGGCCTTCACCTCAACAGGAAGGGGAAGGGTAAATTGGCTGGGGAAATAGCAGGAAAGTTAAAGGGGGGAGGCACTGTCATGAGTGGTAAAATACCAGTGGTTATAGGATTCAGAAAAGACCCTTTTTTAGGGTAGGGAGGACAGAAAGAAAACAAATTTTAAGAGAGGTTAGAACTGAGACAAACCTTCAGTTTGAGAAAGAAATCAAAAAACATAATTCCAGCTTATTACATCAACATAAACAGCCATTGGTTAAGAATTTTCAACTGTCAACAGATATTTTAACTCCATCCAATTTTAAGCCAGTCAATGTGAAATGTCAGCTATCTTTATTGCATCAAAATATTCGAGGACTGAGAAATAAAATTAATGAATTAACTATCTGCATAGATGAATTAGAGTCTTCAAACCCAGCTGACATAATCTGCCTCTCTGAACATCATGTGACCACTGGTATAGAACTTTTAAGTGTTACAGGGTTTAGGTTAGCATCTCACTATTGTAGATCAGAAATGGAGAAAGGAGGAGTTGCCACATTCATCAGGAACTGTCATAAATTTAAGAACATAGACATTCATAAATTTTGCCTAGAACAGCATATGGAAGCATGTGCAACAGAATTAGATTTTCACAAAAAATCTTTCATAATATTAAGTGTATATCGAGCACCTGCAGGTAACTTTAATCTGTTTGTAAACCACCTTGAAGCTGTACTGGCCCATTTAACAACCAAAAACAAAGAAATAGTGGTTGCTGGTGATTTCAATGTAGATTTCCTTAAAGACTCTCCCAATAAGAACCTATTTGAGTTAGTAACACTATCATTCAACTTAATTCCCACAGTAAAGTTCCCCACTAGGATAACCACTTGCTCACAAACAGCCATTGATAATATCTTTATAGAAAAGTCAAATGAACAAAATTATATTACAAAACCAATAGTCAATGGCCTCTCAGACCATGACATGCAGTTCCTTCTGTTAAATGTAAATACTGAACAGGATATAAAATCTGTTAAATCTGAGCTCAAGAGGGTAATCAGTAAGCCAAAAATTGATTATTTTAGGACACTCCTCAGAGACATTCACTGGACTGATGTTTACAGTGCTCATGGCATGAATGAAAAATATAACATTTTTGCTAATAAAGTGCTTACCTTATTTGAACACTGCTTTCCCCCAAAACTTACCAAGGTTAGAGCAAAGTCTACAAAGAAGCCATGGATTACTCGAGGAATAGGGGTATCTTGTAAAACAAAAAGAAAACTGTATCTGTCAATCCGAAACATTTCCAATGTTGATGCTATAGCACATTATAAGAAATACTGCAAAATATTAAAGACTGTAATACGGATGTCAAAGCAAATATATTACAAGGAAAAGATAGTCATATCAGATAACAAAATAAAGACAATATGGGATATAGTGAAGGAGGAGACCGGTAGAACCAGACATGAAGAGGAACAAATAGCATTAAGAGTAAATGATGCATTGGTGACAGATGTGTATAGTGTTGCAGAACTTTTTAACAAACATTTTATAACTGTTACTGAAAAGATGGGGTTGTCAGGTTCGGTAGATGCTGCTATGGATTACCTTAGACCAGACATTTCAAGTAACTTCCATAATATGAATTTGACCCTCACTACCCCAACAGAAATAATGTCCATCATAAAATCTTTAAAATCAAAAACATCTAGTGGGTATGATGAAATATCAACAAAGTTAGTTAAAGAATGTGATTCTGAGCTAAGTAACATATTAAGCTATCTGTGTAACCAGTCGTTTATCAGTGGAATATTTCCCGAATGGCTGAAATATGCTGAAGTTAAGCCACTGTTTAAGAAGGGAGATAAAGAAATAGCATCAAATTTCCGTCCAATTTCACTGTTGCCAGCATTCTCAAAAATTTTCGAAAAAGTAATGTACAGTCGTCTTTATAACCATCTTATCTCAAATAACATACTGTCAAAGTCACAGTTTGGATTTCTAAAAGGTTCTGATATTGAGAAGGCTATCTACACTTACAGTGAAAATGTACTTAATTCATTAGACAAAAAATTGCAGGCAACTGGTATATTTTGTGATCTGTCAAAGGCATTTGACTGTGTAAATCACAATATCCTTTTAAGTAAACTAGAATATTATAGTGTAACAGGAAATGCTGCAAAATGGTTCAAATCTTATATCTCTGGCAGGAAACAAAGGGTGTTATTAGGAAAGAGACATGTATCAAGCTATCAGGCATCATCCAACTGGGAACTAATTACATGTGGGGTCCCACAAGGTTCCATTTTGGGGCCCTTACTTTTTCTTGTGTATATCAATGACCTTTCATCAGTAACATTACCAGATGCCAAGTTTGTTTTGTTTGCTGATGATACAAACATTGCAATAAATAGCAAATCAAGTGTAGTCTTAGAAAGATCAGCCAATAAAATATTTGTAGACATTAATCACTGGTTCCTAGCCAATTCTTTGTCACTAAACTTTGAAAAAACACACTACATGCAGTTCAGAACTTGTAAGGGGTGTCCCAAGAGTATATGTCTAACATATGATGACAAGAAGATAGAAGAAGTGGACGGTGTTAAATTCTTGGGATTACAGCTTGATAATAAATTCAACTGGGAGGAGCACACCACAGAACTGCTGAAGCGTCTTAACAAATCTCTGTTTGCAATGCGAATTTTGTCAGACATAGGGGATATAAAAATGAAAAAGCTGGTATACTATGCTTACTTTCATTCCATAATGTCATATGGGATTATTTTCTGGGGTAATTCATCAAGCCAAGCTAAAGTTTTCCGGGCACAAAAACGTGCAGTAAGAATTATATGTGGTGTGAACTCAAGAACATCCTGCAGAAGCCTGTTTAGGGAACTAGGGATACTAACTACAGCTTCCCAATATATTTATTCCTTAATGAAATTTGTCATTAAAAATATATCACTTTTTCAAACCAACAGCTCAATTCATGGAATCAATACTAGAAATAAGAATAATCTTCACAAGGATTTAAAGTCACTTAGTCTTGTACAAAAAGGTGTGCATTATTCAGGAACACACATTTTCAATAACTTGCCAGCAGCCATAAAAAGCTTAACAACCAATGAAATTCAGTTTAAGAGAAGCCTAAAGGATTTATTGGTGGCCAACTCCTTCTACTCCATTGATGAATTTCTGAGGAAAACCAACTGATTTGTATATAAGTACAACATAACTTCTGCACAATTTCAGTGCAGTAATGTGTTCACTGAAAATTTGTGTGTGTGTGTGTGTGTGTGTGTGTGTGTGTGTGTGTGTGTGTAAGCATAATCTAACTTCTGCACCATTTCAGTGCAGTAATGTGTTCATTGTAAATAAGTATTACAGTAGTTGTATTACATGTTTCTTACCTTATAAATAAATATAAAACTTTTTTATTTTAAATTCAGTGCAACAGTATTTGTAAAATGACTCTTAGTGTTCATTAAAAAATGACGATCATTCCACTTGGGACCTGTGGAATGGTACATTAGCTTATTTGTTTTAGTTTAAATATTTGTCATGTATTGTTGTTTTTCTGACATGTTCCACATCCTGGAGGACCTCCTCACTACGGATCAATTGGAATGAAAGTAAATCTAATCTAATCTAATCTAATCATGTATTACAATGACCGCTTTGTTATTTCCTAAATCTACTTTTCCTTGGTACCTTTGTGAGGAATCTGCACCCACCAGCATTTCAACACTTAATCCATTTATTATTAAAAAGTTCTGTTCCGGTTCTACCTCACCGATTCCGACAGGTGGCGTAATTTCATGTTTGACTACTTTTTTACATTTTCCTGTGGCTGCAATGATATATTTACAGAATCCTGTGACACTGCACATACATTGGAACCACTATCCAATAAACATGGAACCTTTTCGTTAAAAACCGTCACTTCAATTACATGTTGTCCTGTAGTTTTTTCTCTGAATTCAGAATCAGGTTCTTCGAACAAATCCTGCACCACATCACGGCTATTGAAACTTACACCTCCTGTGTAAATTACGCACATGCTCACTGGGGCTTCTTCTTCTTTTTTAACTGTGGCAACTTTCATTAGTCTGTCCACTATTGATAAATCGAAACACTTCTTTAAATACTCCCCTTCTTTAATAATATCACCAGATTCTGCAACCCTTCCCATGATGTTGTAAGAATTTTCAAAATTACCCCCTGCTTCCTCCTCTTCTGTTTCTTCTTCCTCACTATTTGAAACTATTCCATTTGATATATACAAAACTTCCTCTGCCCTATTATATCTTCCTCCGGTACCTCCAGTACCGTTTCCCCTATTATAGTGTCAATTCCACATTTTACGGTAAGCCCCTCAACCGCTTTTCAGTACTCATTTACCTTCAAATCCTATTCTTAACAGTTACTTTCTACTAACTGTTCCTCATTAACCTGGTTTCTTGAATCGCTGTTTTGATCTTTTCTCTCACAAAATTCGACTACATTCCCCAGAAAAATACAATTTATTACAGTGTCCCTCTCCTTTGCAATATTTATCTCTACCACATTACCCCCTAGATGTTGAGCTGGTGTTTTTCTTACAAAAGGTTTTGCTAGCGAATTTAAATTATGCTGCTTCAGTCTGCAAACGCTAGCGACATTACAGATTACCATTAGTTTTCCTCCTCTTCTACTCGGTCATGGCCCCTGACATTCCTTTCGACCGGTGGTCTGTGCCACTCTGCCCCGTCAGCTTGTTGCTGCTGTCTGTATTTGTTTGTCTCTCTGTCATTATATCTGTTTCCAACAGGACCCCCTCACCCTTGGTATCTACCTTGAAAATTGCTAGATCTTTGTACTCCTATTCTATTTACTCGTACTTCGGTTCTGTATCCATTTTGCCTAACAGGAGGCCTATAATTCCTTCTTGCACTCTCCTCCTCCTTTAAAATATTTTTTACTCTCTCCAGATTACGAATAAATTTGTCGATATCATTCCTACGTGTCGAAATTATTTTATTCCGCCAGTATAAGAGCAACTTATTCTCTATTCCCACAATAACCTGTTCTGTTTCCACTTTAGAGTTCAAATACGATAAAGTTGTTACCCATTTTGCCCAAATCTTTTAATACTTTCTTTCCATGGAACATATTTTTCCCATGACCAAAATTTGTTTAAAATTTCCATCTGCTTTCTTTTGTCCCAATATTCCTCGAAAAATGCCTACTTAAACTCCTGTAATTTGTCATATTTATCTGATGTCCAATTTCCTCAAATTCTAGCTCCTCCCATCAAATTTGAAGTACTGAAACCAATTTTCTGTTTGTCATTCCAAGTCTTTGGCAAGACGTCTTCAAAATCACTCCAAAATTCCTTCAGATTTACATTTTTACTCGGATCTAACCGCAAAAGTCGCCAATGAGTCTCACATGAAATTTCTGACAATTCTGTTACACCATTAGATATAATACAACCACTATTGTTGCTAACAGACTGTTCTCCTCTGTTTAGTCTACCTTCATGGTTACACAGTCGTTCATCTATAGCGGTGCTAAACTGACTTATGTTAGTTTCTGGGTTAGCAATTTTAGTAGCCACTTGCACTCCAAATTTCGCACACACATCTTTTCCTTCCTTAATTTGATTTTCCATTACAATTTGACTATCCTCACATTGTTTTCCCACATTATTGACTTGTTCGTCGATTTTATATCCCTGTATTTACTTGTTCCTTTAACTGTTTGTTGCCATCAGCAGCTTGCTTAATCTGAGAAGTTAACTCACTTTTTACTGTTAAAACAGCATGATTACACTCTTGTTTCACCTTAATACTCTCATTGTTTACACTGTTACTAAACAAAGTCAGTACTTAGTGAAATTTTTGAATGGGTAGTCTATCTTAACGCTTTAAGAATACTGGACTTACGAAGGCAGCTTGTTGTAATAGCCTTGGATTAAATTTGTGTTTAAATGTTACCCTCTTCTTGCCAAAGAAACTGGTTCACCTGCCTAATAACGTGTAGACCTCCCTGCGAGCACGCAAAAGTGCCGCAACACGACGTGGCATGGACTCGACTAATGTCTGAAGTAGTGCTGGAGGGAACTGACATCATGAATCCTGCAGGGCTCTCCATAAATCCGTAAGAGTACGAGGGGGTGGAGATCTCTTCTGACCAGCACATTGCAAGGCATCCCAGATATGCTCAGCAATGGCTGGGGAGTTTAGTGGCCTGCGGAAGTGATTAAACTCAGAAGAGCGTTCCTGGAGCCACTATGTAACAATGCTGAACGTGTGGGGTGTCGCATTGTACTGCTGGAATTGCCCAAATTCGACGGAATGCACAATGGACATGAATGGATCCAGGTGATCAGACAGGATGCTTACGTACGTGTCACCTATCAGAGTCATATCTAGACGTGTCAGGGGTCCCACATCACTCCAACTGCACATGTCCCACCCCACTGCAGAGCATCCAGCAGCTTGAACAGTCCCCTGCAGACATGCAGGGTCCATGGATTCATGAGATTGCCTCCATACTCCTACACGTCCATCCGCTCGATACAATTCGATACGAGACTCGTCAGACCAGGCAACATGTTTCCAGTCATCAACAGTCCAACATCGGTACTGACAGGTCCAGGCGAGGTGTGAAGCTTTGTTCGTGCAGTCATCAACGGTACACGGGTGGGAATTCGGCTCCGAAAGCCCATATAAGTGATGTTTCGTTGAAGGTTTCGCATGCTGACACTTGTTGATGGCCCAGCATTGAAATCTGCAGCAATATGCGGAAGTGTTGCACTTCTGTCACGTTGAACGACGCTCTTCAGTCGGTCGTTCTTGCAGGATCTTTTTCCGGCCCTAGCGATGTCGGAGCTTTGATGTTTTACCGGACTGCCGATATTCATGATACACTCGCAAAATAATCAACTCAAAATAATGGTCCTGAATTAGAAGAAATCCTAACAATAACCCATACATTTTATAAGTCACTTACCTCACAGAAAATCTTCATAAAACGAACAACAGCAATTACAGCTAGCAGCAACTGCAGCCAGCTGAATAGAAAGATTCTGACTACTATAGGCTCTAACTATATGGTTAGCAAAAGAAAGATTTTGTTGAAAAAGAAACAATGTATTTAGCAGATTTTACCTTAATCGTGTGACATCCAGTTCCAAAAATTATATAATCGTCAATAATTCCACTACTCAAACTTTAGCAAATGCATCAATCATCATTTTACAATGCATGTCCTACCAACACTGAATCTCCATGAAGGACGCACGTACAAACCGTCCGCTCGCTAACTGCTAACCGCAGAGTCTCTTACCGACGGCACAGTGATATTAATACATACAAACATATAAAGGGGCTACTTACAGTTCAAGTATATACTTATCTACATCTACATCTACATCTACATTTATAGTCCGCAAGCCACCCAACGGTGTGTGGCGGAGGGCACTTTACGTGCCACTGTCATTACCTCCCTTTCCTGTTCCGGTCACGTATGGTTCGCTGGAAGAACGACTGTCTGAAAGCCTCCGTGCGTGCTCTAATCTCTCTAATTTTACATTCGTGATCTCCTCGGGAGGTATAAGTAGGGGGAAGCAATATATTCGATACCTCATCCAGAAACGCACCTTCTCGAAACCTGGCGAGCAAGCTACACCGCGATGCAGAGCGCCTCTCTTGCAGACTCTGCCACTTGAGTTTGTTAAACATCTCGGTAACGCTATCACGGTTACCAAATAACCCTGTGACGAAACGCGCCGCTCTTCTTTGGATCTTCTCTATCTCCTCCGTCAACCCGATCTGGTACGGATCCCACACTGATGAGCAATACTCAAGTATAGGTCGAACGAGTGTTTTGTAAGCCACCTCCTTTGTTGATGGACTACATTTTCTAAGGACTCTCCCAATGAATCTCAACCTGGTACCCGCCTTACCAACAATTATGTTTTACGTGGTTACTGTCTACTTTGATCTAACACTAATATCAGTTTGTCAGTTTTTAGGCTGTGCTAGTTAGCCATATTGTATGCTGACCCAACTGCTGGTTGTCCGACCGGTCAACAAATTGTTCCGGTGTGGCTCACCAGCCGGCGTCTGGACGATGGGAGAGGAATCGGGAGCGGTTCTGGGCACTAGGTACTAGGTCCTTATTGGAACTGATATTCCTTGGTGTTGTGGATCGTCGGTCACTTAAGTTTTTATGCTAATTGCGTCGCTCTGTCCCGGGGATCTTCTTAATTTTCCATTCCTCGTTAAATTTTCCATTGCCTGACTCCCCCTCCTGGAATCATGACACAAAATTGTGCAAATAGGAGGGTTTCAAGCCGTCAGACAGTTACTAAATTTCAATAATTCAAACTCTATTGCAAGGTTACTTCACTACTCACTTTTATATAAATATGTGTTTGTATTTGTTGTCAATTTATCAAACGCTTAAGACACTACAGGCCTGTTTGCTGTCACTGTGTTTATATTTGTTGTATTCCTGGTAGCCATCACCGTGGCCTACTTGTTTTGAAATGTAGCATTTACTCCCTTAAATTGTTTTGGAAGAGCTGTAAAATATCTTGAGTGGTTTCTGTTGAAGCGTTTTCTTTTTGTAATTTTTTGAGGAGGGAATATTTCTAAGCCTTCTGGACCTCTGTATTGATCTTGACCTTGTAGTAACACTTAAAAATTTCAACGAAATTGGTAATTATTGATTTTGACCTTGCTGTACATTTTTAAGAGAGAATGTTAAAGTAAACTGTAAGCCTTCTGGCGCTCTGTGATTATAGATGTTGATCTTGTTGCAATATTTCTAAAGCGATAAACGTGAAAGCAAATTTGTAAGTCCCACTGGCGTTCTGTGATTATTGGTTGTTGTTAACTGGCTTTTCGTTTCATTCCATTGGAAAGGAAAATTTTAAATGTTTTTTGAAATAAATCTACGTGTTGTCAACCGCAAGTGATGTTGAACCTGGGACTTGGCCCTTGGCGCCACCAATGAGAGAACATTTCAATGGTAACTGCAGAGCGTGGTTGCCCCATTGTGTGGAAGGGGGAGGGGAGGCAGGAGACAGAGCCCGATTCGTATTTCTTCCGACCTAATTGGCGAGCTAGGCGCAGCGCTTTCTACTTGTTCTAGTGCTGTCAAAGGCCGTAGTTGTAATAATCAATTTCTTGCCGGGTAACAGCCGAGTCGCAAGTAGATATCTACATCTACATATATACTCCACTAGCCACCAAGCGATGTGTGGCGGAGGGCACAATTTGCGCCAAAGTCATATCCTCCCCCTCTGTTCCACACGCGGATCGCGCGAGGGAAAAACGACTGTCTGAACGCCTCAGTACGAGCTCTTATTTCCCTTATCTTTGAATGGTGATCATTGCGCGATTTGACAGTTGGTGGTAATAATATGTGCTCTACATCCTCGGTGAAGAATGGATTTCGGAATTTAGTGAGCATCCTCTATCTGCAAGAGTGTCCCAATTCATACTTTCTACGAGATTTGTAACGCTCTCGCGATGGCTAAATGTACCAGTCACGAATCTTGCCTCTCTTCTTTGGACCTTCTCAATCCCCTGAATCAGACTCAACTGGTAAGGGTCCCATACAGACGAACGATACTCCAAAACTGGACGAACTAACGTATTGTAAGCAATTTCCTTTGTTGAAGGACTGCATCGCTTCAGGATTCTACCAATAAACCGCAATCCAGAGTTCGCCTTACCCGTTGGTTGTGTACCTGGTAATCTGATCATTCCATTTGAGATCATTTCGAATAGTCGCACCCAGATACTTGAAGGACGTTACCGCTTCCAAAGACTGGGCATTTATTTTGTACTCGTACATTAGTGGGGATTTTCGCCTTGTTATACGCAGTAGGTTACACTTACTAATATTGAGAGATAACTTCCAGTCATTACGCCACGCAGTTATTTTCTGCAAATCGTCATTGATTTGTTCACAACTTTCGTGTGATACTACTTTCCTGTAGACTACAGCATCATCGGCAAACAGTCTAAGGCCGCTGTCAGTACCATCAACCAGATCGTTTATGTAAATCGTAAAAAGCAGTTGACCTATTACGCTGCGCTGGGGCACACCTGCAGTTACGTTTGTTTCTGTTGAAGTCACCCCGTTCAGATAGCAAAGAGTTCAGGCTCAACTTTTCCATTGGGGGACCGTATCTCTGATTTGAGGCACCTCTCTCTTACTAAGGAACTAGTTGGTTCAAATGGCTCTGAGCACTATGGGACTCAACTGCTGAGGTCATAAGTCCCCTAGAACGTAGAACTACTTAAACCTAACTAACCTAACACACACCAGCCCGAGGCAGGATTCGAACCTGCGACCGTAGCGGTCGCGCGGTTCCAGACTGTAGCGCCAGAACCGCTCGGCCACCAGCTGCCGGCTACTAGTTGACATGGTTAGACAATTGTTTACTCGTGTCAAGGATTTCACCAGCGCGACAAGTTTAGAAGGAGGGGCGAGTGGCACAGAGAGGGGTGACGCCACCCAGACCCCGTCAGGTGAGGCGGGCCAGGATACTGGTGCTTACCTTCGTGACAGATCGGCTGTAGAATCATTTGCTAAGTTGCCTAACCCAATTATGCATTTGTTTCGGAGCGTTTCAGATCTACCCATTGGCTAACTGCCCCAGGTTGAAGAGCTCTTATGGCTTGAGTCCGTTTTCAGATTAATGGTGCTGCCTTGCAGGTTCTCTACTCGATTATATTGCGCTTATTATATTCTTTACCCGAGGTTAGCTTAGTCGTGTACTTTCGGAAATACTTAAGAAAGGGGCACTCTAGGAGATCTGAGGAGTCGCATAATACAGTTGAAGTTATCACCTTGCATGAATCGGAGCGCGACCACTGTTGTCAGGTACAACGGCCAACGTATATTGGGTCTTTTGGCCGCTCCTATGTTCTGCGTGCCCTGATCACTCGCAATTAGTCCCTGTTGCTGAAGAGAGAATGGTTTTAGTATTGTTTGAGTTGCTTGTGCTATTGTGTTTTTGGTGGATCTGTGAAGGTATCCAACTGATAGGAGTCCTACTGGTATAGATAGGACAATTTTTGCGCCAAGTTGTTAAACACTTCTTTAAAATGTGTTTTAGAATTACATTGGCCATCCAGTGAGAGTCCGTTATCACTAGCCGCGCAGGAAGATGGCTGTCATGTAGCACACATACTGTGGACTGTAGATGAATGCGCTATATTGGTAAGGTGCAGTATTTATATCTAGTGAAATTTTGAATGATCAGTCAGTCATAACGCTGTCCGAGTACTGGATTTGTAGAAGCAACTTGTTGTAATTACCTTGGATTAAATTTGTGTTTAAATATTACCCTCTTGTGTAAATGTTTGTCATCAGAGTTCTGTGGCAAATAACAGTTTTATTGCAGTTATCTTTGATTGCCTTAAGGGTTATAACCTTACTTAAGTGATGCAGTTACCTTTGATCCCTTCTCTGGTTTAAGTGTTATAATCTTATTTAAGTATTCATCAGTTTTTTAAAAAAAAAAAGGGGAAACAAATTCTCAGAAGGTTCAAATGGTTCAAATGGCTCTGAGCGCTATGGGACTTAACATCTGAGGTCATCAGTCCCTTAGAACTACTTAAACCTAACTAACCTAAGGACATCACACACATCCATGACCGAGGCAGGATTCGAACCTGCGACCGTAGCGGTCACGTGGTTCCAGACTGAAGCGCCTAGAACCGCTCGGCCACACCGGCTGGCTTTCTCAGAAGGTTCACTTGGTGAATTATTCTTGTATTTTACGTAGTTATCGTCTAAGTTGATCTACCAGTAATATCAGGTTGTCAGTTTTGCAGGCTAGGCTAGTTAGTCATATCGTGTGGTGACGCAGCTCCAGATTGTCCGACCAGCCAACAAATTGGGCTGATGTGTCTCACCTGTCATCCGACTGGACGATGGGAGAGGAAGCTGGCGCGGAACAGGACGGAGGCCGGTACTAGTATAAAACTGGCCTGTCAGTATTCCCTAACTACCGAACATTAAGTCATTCACGGGAAAAGCCACGTTTAACACTAACCTGCTCTGAAAAAAACTTGTTACTTGAAACACGTATGTAACGTAGCAGCGATGGTGAGGCATGATAAAATCTTTGACCAGAGAGTCATTTATCGTGGTTAGTCTGCGCTTGACCGCGCGAGTGTTACGAGCAGTCGGTCTATAGTCGTCGTGCAGTATAGTCTGTCAGTAGTAGTCGTGCAGTACAGTTGCGAGCAGTCTGTCAGTGGGCAGTCTGTGAGCAATGCAGTATGTCGGTAGTAGCAGTCGAGTGCAGTTGTGTGTGAGGAGTCGGCGGGCGTCGACATGGCATTCTGGTCAAGATTCAGGACGAGGTATATTATTTTTTAAACAAGGTAATGAATCAGCAATGGCCTTAGCTAATAATGTAAATTAATTGTAACTAATTTGTGCAATAATCGCCCCAATAATAATTTTGATTTCAAAGCAATTTTTTACAAAAAAATCATTTTATTGAACCAACGATTTCCTTCTATTTCCCTTAAAGAAAAGTTTCAGTTAAATTTCAAAAAAAAAAAAAATATTATTTGCAATGCAGTTCCTCCAAGCCGTGGCCAACAATAAGAGCAGAAATTTGACATGCAGTTATACTGAGGTAAGAAATTAATTCTGATTTTTTGCGCAGGGCCAAAGACCGATATTTCGGTTTAATTGAATTTTCATTGTCACTGAAGTTTCATTAGCATTGAATTGTTTTTCATTATTTTCGTGGGAGCTTACACCAGAGTCAGATTGCGATTCTCATTTTTATTGTCATTAAATTTAATTGCTAGGGAGGTTACGCTTGGCTCCCATTCATTTACTTTTTAGTCTTTCAAAAATTTTGGTGGGGAGGTTACACTTGGCGACACCCTGTCCAGGATCGTATTTCGTTGAGAATCTTTTGAAAAACAGTCAGATATCTGCTCTTATTTGCTTAGACATAATTAGAATTTGGCGCAACGCTTTTACTAATCTTGTGACTTTCTCTCTACAGGTCAACGGCAATTCGTTGCTCTGTTGTATTTGTGTGTTGTTTTTGCATTTGTGCTTATTTGTTTTGTGAATAATTGTGACTATTGTAAAAATGCCGCGAAAGACTGTGAATAGTGTATCGCGAGGTATTACGAACGAAATTACCGATTTAAACAACTTCACCGATAGGACTTGTGACACGCAATGCAATGATGACAATCCTGCGTTCACTAACAATCAGTGCATTCAAACCACTAATGATGACTTTTATCTTAATGATGAACAAACGAACTCAATTGTCTCTTCTGTTAATTTAACGACAGTTGATGACACGGAGCGGTCTATTGTAATGAGCGTTGCCGAGCTTAACACACCCGATTTAGAAAATTCAAGTAACGTACAGACAAATGTTTCGAATGAAAATGGTCAGTGTACTGAAAGTACGACGAATTCATTTAATTCCGAAATAGTGACTGACAGTGTACGTTCGACTGACAAATCTTTTTGCAAATTACAGACAATTGCATGTACTCCATCACAGAGCACTGAGAATGCAGCAGCTACTTTTGGTTGGGAACAATTTATGGCAGTAATGCTACAGTTTAAGAACGAATTTAGTATAAATTCCAAACAACAGAGTGAAGATCTCAAACAACTTAGGGAACAGAACAAACAGCTTAATGAAAAATTAGACGACAATTCCAGACAGTTAAATGAAAAATTAGACGACAATTCCAGACAGCTTAGTGAACAAATTAGAGCCGTTGCCGCGCAGTGCCATGACACTAAGGAACAGTTGCGCGTGGAAATTGAGGCTTGTTCAAAAAAAAGTAGCGAAGAAATTAGGTCTGTTGCTCAGGAATTAAGGGAAATGCAAACAGCTACAACAGAAACACTTAGAGCGGAAATTAGTACAGTCGCTAAACAATGCTCTGAAAAGGCTACACAATTACGCGACGAGTTTAAAACAATGACAGCAGAACTTTCGCGCGCAATGGATGAAAAGATAGACGCGAAATTCGACCAACAGAACTCTCAAATTGACGAACGCTTTAATCTTCACATACAAAACAGTGATACGCGTTTCCGCGAATTTATTCAGGATCAAAATAAAGTCAAACGTCAAGTCATGGAAACAATCACTGCTCAAAGACAAGAAGACAAACGTAAAATATTTGCGAAGGCAAAAACGTATGTAAACAATAATATTACTACAGTGTCCGACAAAATTAATACCATCGAACAGTCGAACGCGGAATTACGTGATGAAATTTCTGATCTTAAATCAAAAACAGATACACACACAGTAAACATTCAAACAGTGACAGACAGATTCGAACAATTAGAACTAACACAGGATTGCGATGTCATCAAAGCTGATGTTAAAAAACTGAGCGAAACTACACGTAAATTGCAAAAACAGATTAATGCGTCAGGCACTAAAACCGATGATCAAGTAAAAATACTGACTGAAAAATGTGATGAACTGGCCAGTCGTATTGACGTTATTGAAACTAATAATGACAGCAAATCAGACGATACTTCACCGGTTTCATTTAGTCAAACACCGGAATTCCAAAATTTACAACAGACAGTCAATGAGATCGATTCAGCTAATAATTCATTACGGAGAAATTTGTCAAGATTACAGCAAGAAGTAACTGAGATAAAAAATATTTCAGTTAATAACTCAACACAGCGGACACCACTTTGCGAACATTTGTCAGACTCACGCAGCGCGTATAACTTAAGCAATTTATGGAGACTACGCGACTTAAAATTCGAAAAGCCACGCGACTTAAAATCTGAAAAGCTACGCAACTTGAAATCCGAAATGACACAGACGAACAGATTCACACACAAACCTGAACGTGTTATCAAATTCAGTGACGAGAACGTTGATTATAAGCAATTTGCATCTGTAAGAAAGTGTAAGGAATTTAATAATGGCAGAACACAGATACACGATTTGCACTGTATACAACAATTTATTTTTTTACTTTCACCGCTATTACCTGTAATGGAGAAGCTAGCTTTGAACCTGATGCGACAATTTGCTATTGCATTTTCATCAGCATTGCGTGTAATGAGGAAACTTGAATTAACATGGTTACAACAATTTGATTTTGGAATTTTACCGCCATTGCCTGCAACGCAAAAGCTAAAATGTATTTGCAGCGCGTAAAAGACCTCAGGGGATTCATTACGCTTTAATGAATATGTGCCATAGCGAGCATAGGGCCCCGAGCTGTAGTAGTGCTGTTTCATCTTTAGTTTTCTGCACTGCTGCCTTCTCTTCTACTATCCTTTATATCTATCAAAACTGCTCTTTAACTATTGCTCTATGTAGAATTAAGAAACGTTGTAATGAAAACCCGATATGACAAATCTTTTACCGAATGTGACAATTTTCAGTAGGCACTCCCGTAATGACAACTACCGCCGTAATTTTAATTACAGATAAAATCGTAATCATCAGTATGTACAAAATTTTCTGCAGTCGCAACCACATTTTTGGTAACAATAGATGTTTTTCGCTACAATAGCATGAAAGTCAACCGCTTAGCATACCTAACCAACAATGCAGTCTACAAGGTCAACCAAACTTTAACGTTCCGCCGCGTGCACGTATAGTCCCAGACGCAACAAATAATAACCTACGGCAGCAAGGAAACAACTACGTACGGAGAAGACAGTATTTCAATTCCTATCGCAATACACCGTATAGGAATGACTATTACGACAGACGTAAAAATAATGAGAACAATTATCAGCGTACATCTAACAACAGTCGGTCATACCAACAGCAAAATGATCAGCAACAACATATCCTGATGAATGAACCCGATAGTAGGTATCATCCAGAGCGTAATACGTCTGGAAGAAGTAATAGAACTGTTCAAATAGTAGAAATGCCACAACATCCTCCTGATAATAGTAACACGTCAGATAGAATCTGACTAGATACTGTACAAGCCGCATCTTCCAGTAACACAAGCACTACCTTAGACACGGAAAATGTTGTTCACGAAAATGTAATTACTTTTGACGATATCAGAGACACTCTCTTGCAGGAAAGACCATTTGTTCAGAAAACCATTTCACATCCTGTCATCGAAATTAAAATTGGTTCATCGAAATTTTCAGCAGTAATCGATTCGGATCACCTATATCAGTAATACACAACAAAGAGAATACGTATCCGACATTACCTTTAGGCAAAACAAAAGTGAATGGAGCAGTACCGAGTAAAGGAGTAGACGTTAAATTACAGACGCATTTATCATTTTGTATTGGAGGTCATACTTTCCACTCAAATTTTTGGATTGTTCCTTTATTGACAACAGACGTTATTTTAGGTACGAATTTTCTGGTACAACACGACGCAGTTATTGATTTTCAGAATTCTTATTTAATGTTAAAGGATGAAAATGTACAACTTGCTTTAGAATTTCAGCACTCACTATCTGCGGAAGAACAAACAATTAACCGCACAGAGGTCATTTCCGCGACACGTAACATTGACGGTAATTCCACATTGTTCACGGATACGTATGTACACAACTATAACACTCCAGACGAAGCTGACTACGACGTAATACAGATGATTTCTGATAAGGTTAAAGAGGGCAGTGCAACTACAGACGACGAACGCACGCAGTTACACAAAATTCTTTTACAGCAAGCTCCAGTTTTTGACAACATTCCTGGTACTATGTCCGGTTTTATGTATGAATTTCAAGTGAAGCAGCATGACACATTTAAAGCAAAGCATTATCCCATTCCATATATTCACAGAGAAGAAGTTAAAAAAGAATTGCAGGATATGCTTGACCAAGGAATTATTGAACCGGCAGTTAGTCCGTACATAAACCCGCTACATATTGTTAAGAAAAAAGATGGCTCACTTCGCCTTGTACTTGATTCACGTCACATTAATGACATAATTATTAATGAAACAGATCGACCACAGACACTAGAGGAACTTCTACAGAAATTTCACGGTACTGCTATTTATTCCACTTTAGATTTGAAATCGGGATTTTGGCAAATTCAACTTCATCCGAATTGCAGAAAATACACAGCTTTTCTCTGTTTTGGCGACTGTTATCAATTTTGCAAATTACCATTCGGCTTAACTATTTCTTCTGCAGCTTTTATTCGCGGTTTGAACACTATACTTCCGACAGAACTTAAGGACAGAATTACGACGTACGTAGATGACATTCTTATCGCAGAAGCTAACTGGTCTGAACACAATGTGATTCTAGAACAACTGTTACAAACTTTCCATACACAAGGACTCACAGTTAACCTCAGTAAATCGCATTTTGGCAAAACTTCCATAAAATTTCTGGGACAAGTAATTTCAGCAGAAGGGATTGCACCTGATCCGGAAAAACTTCAAGCTCTACGTGACATTACTGTTCCTACAACGAAGAAACAATTACGTAGTTTTTTGGGTTTAATTAATTTTTTTCGTAAATTTATTCATCACTCCGCTTTAGACACACCCAGGTTATGCCAATTAACAGGTAAAAACAGTATTTGGTCTTGGGATAAGCAAGCACATTCTGAATTCATGAACCTGAAACATGCTTTGTTGAATACACCACTTTTATCGCACCCAGATCTTACCAGAAATTTTTCCATTGCCACCGACAGTTCCAATACCGCTTTAGGTGTACACATTTTCCAGGAAATTGAAGAAGAAGGCTCAACAGTAATTAAAAACATCGCATTTGCAAGTCGCATTTTGTCACCTGCTGAACGAAATTACTCCGTTACAGAACTTGAAACATTATGCATTGTATGGGCTTTTACGAGATTTAGGCACTTTCTTTATGGCAGACATACCACCGTTTACACAGACCACAGGGCGATACAATTTTTACTTTCGGCTAAATTCACACACGATAGATTAAACAGATGGAAACTTTATTTACAGGAATTTAATTTTACAATAGTTCACATTCCCGGCACACAAAATGTTATAGCAGACGCACTATCCCGTTCTCTCAGCAACAATCAGCAAGACGTAGCAACCAACTTCTGCAAATCAAATTTCAGTGTCATGTACATTCAGCAAGTTGCATTTGAAAATTTTATTTCGTCGTCATTACAGGACATAGCAAAAGAGCAAAATAAAGACAACGTGTGGAAAGAAATTAAACACCTCTGGCAAGATAAGAATAATGTTACGATTAGGAACCACTACACTGTACGCAATGACATTCTGTTTCGCCGCTCTCATCCTGACAGCAACAATTGGTTATTATGCGTTCCTGACGAACTGGTTAACAAATTAATCTGGTACACTCATTTAAGTTACGCACATTACGGAGCACGAAAATGTTTTCTTATACTGAGACAGAACTGTTATTTTACCAACATGGAAAAACGTATATGACGAGTTTTAGCGTCTTGTAAAATTTGCCAGAAAGCTAAATCAGACACCACTTCACATATTCCTCCTTTATATACCATTGTACCTGTTAAATTAAAACATATGCCCGCTGTAGACATTTTTGGTCCGATTCCGAGAACTAACAGAGGTTATTGCTACATCTTTGTCGCTGTTGAACTCACTTCAAAATTTGTTACTTTCACTCCGTTACGCAAAGCTACTGCTAAAACTGTTTCGAAAGCATTTATAAAACATTTTCTATTTCATGTAGGGAATGTGATTAAAGTAATTTCTGACAATGGATCACAATTTCGTTCTGCTATATGGACACGCATGTTACGAGCTAGAAACAATTCACCGATTTATATATCCAAGTACCATGCTTCTTCGAACCCCTGTGAAAGATTATTGAAAGAAATTGGTAATCTGTGCCGAATATACTGCCACAAAAGACATATTGATTGGGATACACACATACTCTCATTCCAAGATGTAATTAATTCCATTCCAAATGAATCCACTATGCTAACTCCGTCTGTTATACTGAAAAACGTTGAACCACCAAACAAAATTAAAGAATTAGTAAACTTTCCTACCTGTCGTCGCCTACGACACCATGAAATAATTGACATTGCGCTGAACAACATCAAACGTGCCGCAGAGCGCCGGAGAAGACAGCAAAAACAGGTTTGTACACGCCGCGACTTTCACGTTGGACAGAAGATATTAGTGCGTACACACTATTTATCCAGCAGAATAAAAGGTAAGTGCAGTAAATTTGAACTTCTATACGCAGGTCCATATCGGATTCGCAGCATCCCTCACCCCAATGTTGTACACGTCGAAACTTTGAGAACCAGAAAATCGAAAGGCAACCACCATTGGTCAAATATTAAACCCTTTATTGAATGAAGACACTGTATGATTCAACACACTATGATGCCATTTACTAATGCAATTATATTCACTTGACTAATTATTGATGATTATCGTATTTTTCTTGGCAAGTGCCCGGCAAGGTAAGGTTAGCAGGTCGCTTTTCTTGTCGTTACACATCAGTCCGTGCATATTTTTCCAGATGAACTTACGTATTTTATGAATAATTATGCAATTCTATGTAGTGACGTATTAATTTTACCAAATTCTCTCTCCATTAAAGTCTTTAATTCTCGCCTCTATTAACTACACTACATACAAGCTGAACACAACGAACATCACATTTTTTGTTTCTTATATATATATATAATTTTTTCATGTTTTGTTCGTATGCATTGTGAAATAGCTAAGATATAACACACACCAGTTGACTTTGACATTTTTTTTGCCCCATGACATCTCATGATCGTGACTGTTTTACATTTTTTTTTTTTTTTTTTTTTTTTTTGTGATTCTGCATTGTATTATTCTGTGTACATTTTTGCATCTGAACACTGTCAATGTCTTTGACATATTACGTTTTCTGACATGTTATGCTGTATGGTTAATTATGTCACCATAAACCAGTCGTTATTTAGTGGGTATATGATTTAAATGCAAGACATTAATCTTTGTTCATCAATTTCAGAAAGAAATGATGCGTGTAAGAAATAAATTCAACAGAAATGGGAATTTCACCTACGGAATAAACGAAAGAAGATGCAATGACTTTATGAGGAAGAGTAAATGGATCAGGATTAACAAGCATTAACAAGAATATACTATATTCATCGTAGAATAGCAGTCTTAACTAATTTTTTCTTTCAGAATACAAGGTGATTGATGCAGGCTGTCAGACAGAACTACACATCTTAGTTTTAAGTTATGAAATATGCTAGAAATAAGGAATAGTTGTATAATGAGTAATGAAGTGATTTTTTTGCAGATGATAATGAATGCTGATGAATAATGATGAAGAATATGCTGTTATGAATAGTGAAGTTTTTCTTTACAGGTGATGATAATAATGAAGTTATGATAATATGGATAATGAAGTGATTGATAATGAAGTTTTTTCTTTACAGATGAGGATAATGTTGAAGTTATGTATTTATGCTATGTAGTTATTTAAGTATTTGTTGCAGTTTGCTTTGACAGCAGGTGTTATATTGCATAGTAGGATGACGGAAAGTTTTGGAAAGGACAGCTATGGAACACATTTTTATACACATTTCACTACCTGTTAATTCGAAGTTCACTACTTTTCAGCATAGTATGCGTTTCTTCTTTCAGCTCAATAATCCATTTTGTATTTTTTTTCCAGGAGAAGCTTTTCATGATACTTACTAAACCTGTTACTTATTATACCTGTTCTAGTACTTGCATTTTTTTTTACCCATTTGTGTCTATCATTTATAAATGTGATCACATATACTCCCTTGTTACATAACCTTGCTACAGCTGACTCATGACGAATGACGTTACCTATCCTCATTTGCAGCAATAGGTCAAAAGCAAATATTGTTATGCCTCAGCAATTAATTATCGATCCCAATGCAATGCATTGCTAACAAAAAATGTATTACCAGTCCCAAATAATGATACCAGTTTAAAAGAGTTCTGAATAATACTGATCAACTCTGAATAGTATGTCACTTCAGTAATGACTTCTTAATTATACAAAAAAAAAATTAAAAAAAATAATAATGCTTTGTAACTGGCTAATAACTGCCACTGTTTATTGTAATGAGACTACTTATAATGCCCATGATTATTAATGCTATGACTGTAATTAACTGATTTTTAATAATGACTTCTTAATGATCTGAATAACACTGAATGGTGAACAATGTTTTATACTATTCAATACTTGCTGGCCACTGAGTGCCAATAATTAATATAACTAAATGAATTATGACTTCATATTTTGCTAACTGGCCACTGAGTGCCAATAATTAATGTCACTAAATGAATTATGTTATTAATTATGCCATTAATTAGCTCCTGTTTTCAATGATTTTTCATGTTCTATAACTGGCCACTGAGTGCCAATAATTAATGTCACTAAATTAATTATGTTATTAATTATGCCATTAATTAGCTCTTGTTTTCAATGTTGACTTTTCATGTTTTGGTAAATGGCCAATGAGTGCCAATAATTTGTATCACTCAATGTATTATGTTAATGCTAGGCCAATAATTGACTCTCCTTTTCAATTAAGACTTCTGATGAACATTATTCTGTCATACTAAATACGCTTTGTAACTGGCCAAGGACTGCCACTGTTTATTGTAATACGATTACCCATGATGCCAATAATTTAATTTTATGAACATTATTCTGTAATACTACATACTTGGTACAGAAATGTTCAATAACTGGGCTATGAATGCCGCAAACTACTACTGTTATTCTCAATATTATGTGACTTAATGTCCTTCACCTTATGAGCTAACTACCCTGAATTACTGCAATGTCCATTTGTCCTGTCCATCCTCATGATCATGGAGCACTATATTTGGTTTTTGCACTAATTCTACGTTGGTGTGCCTTGTAAGAGCGTGGTGTTGACACGACATGCTGTCCACCACCGTGAGCGATGAAGACGTTATTATGGTCGCACTGTTTGGTGTACCTAGTGTACTGCCAAAATGAGAACATGGAACATTACTACGACAGTTCAGTGTCTTGGCTACGCTGATAAATTCTGATGGGAAAAGAACTTCAAATTGTGTCACTTGGTGTTGTACTTCTGTGGAAAGATATGGACTTTCAGAACAGCTGTGTGCAATCTAAAGTGTTACAACCATGATGCAATCCTTCCCTTTCCTATCCTAATAATGAAAATCATTTTTTTGCTAACATCATTTATGTTCATGGGCTATACATTTTTTTCGATTTGCTGAACTCCAGTGCGAGTACACTTGGTCACTTGTCGACATGATTTTTTTGCCATTATGTTTATTTGTTGTGAAAACGCTAAAGACATTTTTTCGATTTGTTCTGAAGTACAGTATATGTGCACTCTTGTCTTTTATATTGTATATACATTTTTATTTTGATGATATATTCTGAATTACAGTGCATGTGCACTTATGTTATGTGTTAATATGTTTTCTACTGAACTTCAGTGTCTGTGCACTTTTCTCATTTTTCAATATGATTTGTACTCATTCTGTATGTTCAATACTTCAGTGCGTATGCACTTATGTCATTTGTTACTCATTGTATATACATTTCGTCATTTGCGGATATGTTCTCAACTCCAGTGCGAGTACACTCATGTCACTTGTCAACATGATTTTCTGCCATTCTGTTTATTTGTTCTGAAAATACTACAGAATTTTTTCAGTGCGTGTGCACTCTGTTATCTGTCAGATAATTTGTATATACAGTTTTCTGATTTGCTACTATGTTTTATACTCACATTTTGTCTTTGTCTGATATATTTTGTACTCGGTGCGTGTGCACCACATTTAATTTATGTACTACATTTGAATATTCTGTAAATTGTAAAAATTTCTTGCGATGGTAAGTCCAAATGACTCACCATCGCTGCCAAATTTTTGCCCCCCCAGTGGAGGGTTATGAAACACGTATGTAACGTAGCAGCGATGGTGAGGCATGATAAAATCTTTGACCAGAGAGCCATTTATCGTGGTTAGTCTGCGCTTGACCGTGCGAGTGTTACGAGCAGTCGGTCTATAGTCGTCGTGCAGTATAGTCTGTCAGTAGTAGTCGTGCAGTACAGTTGCGAGCAGTCTGTCAGTGGGCAGTCTGTGAGCAGTGCAGTATGTCGGTAGTAGCAGTCGAGTGCAGTTGTGTGTGAGGAGTCGGCGGGCGTCAACATGGCATTCTGGTCAAGATTCAGGACGAGGTATATTATTTTTTAAACAAGGTAATGAATCAGCAATGGCCTTAGCTAATAATGTAAATTAATTGTAACTAATTTGTGCAATAATCGCCCCAATAATAATTTTGATTTCAAAGCAATTTTTTACAAAAAAATCATTTTATTGAACCAACGATTTCCTTCTATTTCCCTTAAAGAAAAGTTTCAGTTAAATTTCAAAAAAAAAAAAAAATATTATTTGCAATGCAGTTCCTCCAAGCCGTGGCCAACAATAAGAGCAGAAATTTGACATGCAGTTATACTGAGGTAAGAAATTAATTCTGATTTTTTGCGCAGGGCCAAAGACCGATATTTCGGTTTAATTGAATTTTCATTGTCACTGAAGTTTCATTAGCATTGAATTGTTTTTCATTATTTTCGTGGGAGCTTACACCAGAGTCAGATTGCGATTCTCATTTTTATTGTCATTAAATTTAATTGCTAGGGAGGTTACGCTTGGCTCCCATTCATTTACTTTTTAGTCTTTCAAAAATTTTGGTGGGGAGGTTACACTTGGCGACACCCTGTCCAGGATCGTATTTCGTTGAGAATCTTTTGAAAAACAGTCAGATATCTGCTCTTATTTGCTTAGACATAATTAGAATTTGGCGCAACGCTTTTACTAATCTTGTGACTTTCTCTCTACAGGTCAACGGCAATTCGTTGCTCTGTTGTATTTGTGTGTTGTTTTTGCATTTGTGCTTATTTGTTTTGTGAATAATTGTGACTATTGTAAAAATGCCGCGAAAGACTGTGAATAGTGTATCGCGAGGTATTACGAACGAAATTACCGATTTAAACAACTTCACCGATAGGACTTGTGACACGCAATGCAATGATGACAATCCTGCGTTCACTAACAATCAGTGCATTCAAACCACTAATGATGACTTTTATCTTAATGATGAACAAACGAACTCAATTGTCTCTTCTGTTAATTTAACGACAGTTGATGACACGGAGCGGTCTATTGTAATGAGCGTTGCCGAGCTTAACACACCCGATTTAGAAAATTCAAGTAACGTACAGACAAATGTTTCGAATGAAAATGGTCAGTGTACTGAAAGTACGACGAATTCATTTAATTCCGAAATAGTGACTGACAGTGTACGTTCGACTGACAAATCTTTTTGCAAATTACAGACAATTGCATGTACTCCATCACAGAGCACTGAGAATGCAGCAGCTACTTTTGGTTGGGAACAATTTATGGCAGTAATGCTACAGTTTAAGAACGAATTTAGTATAAATTCCAAACAACAGAGTGAAGATCTCAAACAACTTAGGGAACAGAACAAACAGCTTAATGAAAAATTAGACGACAATTCCAGACAGTTAAATGAAAAATTAGACGACAATTCCAGACAGTTAAATGAAAAATTAGACGACAATTCCAGACAGCTTAGTGAACAAATTAGAGCCGTTGCCGCGCAGTGCCATGACACTAAGGAACAGTTGCGCGTGGAAATTGAGGCTTGTTCAAAAAAAAGTAGCGAAGAAATTAGGTCTGTTGCTCAGGAATTAAGGGAAATGCAAACAGCTACAACAGAAACACTTAGAGCGGAAATTAGTACAGTCGCTAAACAATGCTCTGAAAAGGCTACACAATTACGCGACGAGTTTAAAACAATGACAGCAGAACTTTCGCGCGCAATGGATGAAAAGATAGACGCGAAATTCGACCAACAGAACTCTCAAATTGACGAACGCTTTAATCTTCACATACAAAACAGTGATACGCGTTTCCGCGAATTTATTCAGGATCAAAATAAAGTCAAACGTCAAGTCATGGAAACAATCACTGCTCAAAGACAAGAAGACAAACGTAAAATATTTGCGAAGGCAAAAACGTATGTAAACAATAATATTACTACAGTGTCCGACAAAATTAATACCATCGAACAGTCGAACGCGGAATTACGTGATGAAATTTCTGATCTTAAATCAAAAACAGATACACACACAGTAAACATTCAAACAGTGACAGACAGATTCGAACAATTAGAACTAACACAGGATTGCGATGTCATCAAAGCTGATGTTAAAAAACTGAGCGAAACTACACGTAAATTGCAAAAACAGATTAATGCGTCAGGCACTAAAACCGATGATCAAGTAAAAATACTGACTGAAAAATGTGATGAACTGGCCAGTCGTATTGACGTTATTGAAACTAATAATGACAGCAAATCAGACGATACTTCACCGGTTTCATTTAGTCAAACACCGGAATTCCAAAATTTACAACAGACAGTCAATGAGATCGATTCAGCTAATAATTCATTACGGAGAAATTTGTCAAGATTACAGCAAGAAGTAACTGAGATAAAAAATATTTCAGTTAATAACTCAACACAGCGGACACCACTTTGCGAACATTTGTCAGACTCACGCAGCGCGTATAACTTAAGCAATTTATGGAGACTACGCGACTTAAAATTCGAAAAGCCACGCGACTTAAAATCTGAAAAGCTACGCAACTTGAAATCCGAAATGACACAGACGAACAGATTCACACACAAACCTGAACGTGTTATCAAATTCAGTGACGAGAACGTTGATTATAAGCAATTTGCATCTGTAAGAAAGTGTAAGGAATTTAATAATGGCAGAACACAGATACACGATTTGCACTGTATACAACAATTTATTTTTTTACTTTCACCGCTATTACCTGTAATGGAGAAGCTAGCTTTGAACCTGATGCGACAATTTGCTATTGCATTTTCATCAGCATTGCGTGTAATGAGGAAACTTGAATTAACATGGTTACAACAATTTGATTTTGGAATTTTACCGCCATTGCCTGCAACGCAAAAGCTAAAATGTATTTGCAGCGCGTAAAAGACCTCAGGGGATTCATTACGCTTTAATGAATATGTGCCATAGCGAGCATAGGGCCCCGAGCTGTAGTAGTGCTGTTTCATCTTTAGTTTTCTGCACTGCTGCCTTCTCTTCTACTATCCTTTATATCTATCAAAACTGCTCTTTAACTATTGCTCTATGTAGAATTAAGAAACGTTGTAATGAAAACCCGATATGACAAATCTTTTACCGAATGTGACAATTTTCAGTAGGCACTCCCGTAATGACAACTACCGCCGTAATTTTAATTACAGATAAAATCGTAATCATCAGTATGTACAAAATTTTCTGCAGTCGCAACCACATTTTTGGTAACAATAGATGTTTTTCGCTACAATAGCATGAAAGTCAACCGCTTAGCATACCTAACCAACAATGCAGTCTACAAGGTCAACCAAACTTTAATGTTCCGCCGCGTGCACGTATAGTCCCAGACGCAACAAATAATAACCTACGGCAGCAAGGAAACAACTACGTACGGAGAAGACAGTATTTCAATTCCTATCGCAATACACCGTATAGGAATGACTATTACGACAGACGTAAAAATAATGAGAACAATTATCAGCGTACATCTAACAACAGTCGGTCATACCAACAGCAAAATGATCAGCAACAACATATCCTGATGAATGAACCCGATAGTAGGTATCATCCAGAGCGTAATACGTCTGGAAGAAGTAATAGAACTGTTCAAATAGTAGAAATGCCACAACATCCTCCTGATAATAGTAACACGTCAGATAGAATCTGACTAGATACTGTACAAGCCGCATCTTCCAGTAACACAAGCACTACCTTAGACACGGAAAATGTTGTTCACGAAAATGTAATTACTTTTGACGATATCAGAGACACTCTCTTGCAGGAAAGACCATTTGTTCAGAAAACCATTTCACATCCTGTCATCGAAATTAAAATTGGTTCATCGAAATTTTCAGCAGTAATCGATTCGGATCACCTATATCAGTAATACACAACAAAGAGAATACGTATCCGACATTACCTTTAGGCAAAACAAAAGTGAATGGAGCAGTACCGAGTAAAGGAGTAGACGTTAAATTACAGACGCATTTATCATTTTGTATTGGAGGTCATACTTTCCACTCAAATTTTTGGATTGTTCCTTTATTGACAACAGACGTTATTTTAGGTACGAATTTTCTGGTACAACACGACGCAGTTATTGATTTTCAGAATTCTTATTTAATGTTAAAGGATGAAAATGTACAACTTGCTTTAGAATTTCAGCACTCACTATCTGCGGAAGAACAAACAATTAACCGCACAGAGGTCATTTCCGCGACACGTAACATTGACGGTAATTCCACATTGTTCACGGATACGTATGTACACAACTATAACACTCCAGACGAAGCTGACTACGACGTAATACAGATGATTTCTGATAAGGTTAAAGAGGGCAGTGCAACTACAGACGACGAACGCACGCAGTTACACAAAATTCTTTTACAGCAAGCTCCAGTTTTTGACAACATTCCTGGTACTATGTCCGGTTTTATGTATGAATTTCAAGTGAAGCAGCATGACACATTTAAAGCAAAGCATTATCCCATTCCATATATTCACAGAGAAGAAGTTAAAAAAGAATTGCAGGATATGCTTGACCAAGGAATTATTGAACCGGCAGTTAGTCCGTACATAAACCCGCTACATATTGTTAAGAAAAAAGATGGCTCACTTCGCCTTGTACTTGATTCACGTCACATTAATGACATAATTATTAATGAAACAGATCGACCACAGACACTAGAGGAACTTCTACAGAAATTTCACGGTACTGCTATTTATTCCACTTTAGATTTGAAATCGGGATTTTGGCAAATTCAACTTCATCCGAATTGCAGAAAATACACAGCTTTTCTCTGTTTTGGCGACTGTTATCAATTTTGCAAATTACCATTCGGCTTAACTATTTCTTCTGCAGCTTTTATTCGCGGTTTGAACACTATACTTCCGACAGAACTTAAGGACAGAATTACGACGTACGTAGATGACATTCTTATCGCAGAAGCTAACTGGTCTGAACACAATGTGATTCTAGAACAACTGTTACAAACTTTCCATACACAAGGACTCACAGTTAACCTCAGTAAATCGCATTTTGGCAAAACTTCCATAAAATTTCTGGGACAAGTAATTTCAGCAGAAGGGATTGCACCTGATCCGGAAAAACTTCAAGCTCTACGTGACATTACTGTTCCTACAACGAAGAAACAATTACGTAGTTTTTTGGGTTTAATTAATTTTTTTCGTAAATTTATTCATCACTCCGCTTTAGACACACCCAGGTTATGCCAATTAACAGGTAAAAACAGTATTTGGTCTTGGGATAAGCAAGCACATTCTGAATTCATGAACCTGAAACATGCTTTGTTGAATACACCACTTTTATCGCACCCAGATCTTACCAGAAATTTTTCCATTGCCACCGACAGTTCCAATACCGCTTTAGGTGTACACATTTTCCAGGAAATTGAAGAAGAAGGCTCAACAGTAATTAAAAACATCGCATTTGCAAGTCGCATTTTGTCACCTGCTGAACGAAATTACTCCGTTACAGAACTTGAAACATTATGCATTGTATGGGCTTTTACGAGATTTAGGCACTTTCTTTATGGCAGACATACCACCGTTTACACAGACCACAGGGCGATACAATTTTTACTTTCGGCTAAATTCACACACGATAGATTAAACAGATGGAAACTTTATTTACAGGAATTTAATTTTACAATAGTTCACATTCCCGGCACACAAAATGTTATAGCAGACGCACTATCCCGTTCTCTCAGCAACAATCAGCAAGACGTAGCAACCAACTTCTGCAAATCAAATTTCAGTGTCATGTACATTCAGCAAGTTGCATTTGAAAATTTTATTTCGTCGTCATTACAGGACATAGCAAAAGAGCAAAATAAAGACAACGTGTGGAAAGAAATTAAACACCTCTGGCAAGATAAGAATAATGTTACGATTAGGAACCACTACACTGTACGCAATGACATTCTGTTTCGCCGCTCTCATCCTGACAGCAACAATTGGTTATTATGCGTTCCTGACGAACTGGTTAACAAATTAATCTGGTACACTCATTTAAGTTACGCACATTACGGAGCACGAAAATGTTTTCTTATACTGAGACAGAACTGTTATTTTACCAACATGGAAAAACGTATATGACGAGTTTTAGCGTCTTGTAAAATTTGCCAGAAAGCTAAATCAGACACCACTTCACATATTCCTCCTTTATATACCATTGTACCTGTTAAATTAAAACATATGCCCGCTGTAGACATTTTTGGTCCGATTCCGAGAACTAACAGAGGTTATTGCTACATCTTTGTCGCTGTTGAACTCACTTCAAAATTTGTTACTTTCACTCCGTTACGCAAAGCTACTGCTAAAACTGTTTCGAAAGCATTTATAAAACATTTTCTATTTCATGTAGGGAATGTGATTAAAGTAATTTCTGACAATGGATCACAATTTCGTTCTGCTATATGGACACGCATGTTACGAGCTAGAAACAATTCACCGATTTATATATCCAAGTACCATGCTTCTTCGAACCCCTGTGAAAGATTATTGAAAGAAATTGGTAATCTGTGCCGAATATACTGCCACAAAAGACATATTGATTGGGATACACACATACTCTCATTCCAAGATGTAATTAATTCCATTCCAAATGAATCCACTATGCTAACTCCGTCTGTTATACTGAAAAACGTTGAACCACCAAACAAAATTAAAGAATTAGTAAACTTTCCTACCTGTCGTCGCCTACGACACCATGAAATAATTGACATTGCGCTGAACAACATCAAACGTGCCGCAGAGCGCCGGAGAAGACAGCAAAAACAGGTTTGTACACGCCGCGACTTTCACGTTGGACAGAAGATATTAGTGCGTACACACTATTTATCCAGCAGAATAAAAGGTAAGTGCAGTAAATTTGAACTTCTATACGCAGGTCCATATCGGATTCGCAGCATCCCTCACCCCAATGTTGTACACGTCGAAACTTTGAGAACCAGAAAATCGAAAGGCAACCACCATTGGTCAAATATTAAACCCTTTATTGAATGAAGACACTGTATGATTCAACACACTATGATGCCATTTACTAATGCAATTATATTCACTTGACTAATTATTGATGATTATCGTATTTTTCTTGGCAAGTGCCCGGCAAGGTAAGGTTAGCAGGTCGCTTTTCTTGTCGTTACACATCAGTCCGTGCATATTTTTCCAGATGAACTTACGTATTTTATGAATAATTATGCAATTCTATGTAGTGACGTATTAATTTTACCAAATTCTCTCTCCATTAAAGTCTTTAATTCTCGCCTCTATTAACTACACTACATACAAGCTGAACACAACGAACATCACATTTTTTGTTTCTTATATATATATATAATTTTTTCATGTTTTGTTCGTATGCATTGTGAAATAGCTAAGATATAACACACACCAGTTGACTTTGACATTTTTTTTGCCCCATGACATCTCATGATCGTGACTGTTTTACATTTTTTTTTTTTTTTTTTTTTTTGTGCTTCTGCATTGTATTATTCTGTGTACATTTTTGCATCTGAACACTGTCAATGTCTTTGACATATTACGTTTTCTGACATGTTATGCTGTATGGTTAATTATGTCACCATAAACCAGTCGTTATTTAGTGGGTATATGATTTAAATGCAAGACATTAATCTTTGTTCATCAATTTCAGAAAGAAATGATGCGTGTAAGAAATAAATTCAACAGAAATGGGAATTTCACCTACGGAATAAACGAAAGAAGATGCAATGACTTTATGAGGAAGAGTAAATGGATCAGGATTAACAAGCATTAACAAGAATATACTATATTCATCGTAGAATAGCAGTCTTAACTAATTTTTTCTTTCAGAATACAAGGTGATTGATGCAGGCTGTCAGACAGAACTACACATCTTAGTTTTAAGTTATGAAATATGCTAGAAATAAGGAATAGTTGTATAATGAGTAATGAAGTGATTTTTTTGCAGATGATAATGAATGCTGATGAATAATGATGAAGAATATGCTGTTATGAATAGTGAAGTTTTTCTTTACAGGTGATGATAATAATGAAGTTATGATAATATGGATAATGAAGTGATTGATAATGAAGTTTTTTCTTTACAGATGAGGATAATGTTGAAGTTATGTATTTATGCTATGTAGTTATTTAAGTATTTGTTGCAGTTTGCTTTGACAGCAGGTGTTATATTGCATAGTAGGATGACGGAAAGTTTTGGAAAGGACAGCTATGGAACACATTTTTATACACATTTCACTACCTGTTAATTCGAAGTTCACTACTTTTCAGCATAGTATGCGTTTCTTCTTTCAGCTCAATAATCCATTTTGTATTTTTTTTCCAGGAGAAGCTTTTCATGATACTTACTAAACCTGTTACTTATTATACCTGTTCTAGTACTTGCATTTTTTTTTACCCATTTGTGTCTATCATTTATAAATGTGATCACATATACTCCCTTGTTACATAACCTTGCTACAGCTGACTCATGACGAATGACGTTACCTATCCTCATTTGCAGCAATAGGTCAAAAGCAAATATTGTTATGCCTCAGCAATTAATTATCGATCCCAATGCAATGCATTGCTAACAAAAAATGTATTACCAGTCCCAAATAATGATACCAGTTTAAAAGAGTTCTGAATAATACTGATCAACTCTGAATAGTATGTCACTTCAGTAATGACTTCTTAATTATACAAAAAAAAAATTAAAAAAAATAATAATGCTTTGTAACTGGCTAATAACTGCCACTGTTTATTGTAATGAGACTACTTATAATGCCCATGATTATTAATGCTATGACTGTAATTAACTGATTTTTAATAATGACTTCTTAATGATCTGAATAACACTGAATGGTGAACAATGTTTTATACTATTCAATACTTGCTGGCCACTGAGTGCCAATAATTAATATAACTAAATGAATTATGACTTCATATTTTGCTAACTGGCCACTGAGTGCCAATAATTAATGTCACTAAATGAATTATGTTATTAATTATGCCATTAATTAGCTCCTGTTTTCAATGATTTTTCATGTTCTATAACTGGCCACTGAGTGCCAATAATTAATGTCACTAAATTAATTATGTTATTAATTATGCCATTAATTAGCTCTTGTTTTCAATGTTGACTTTTCATGTTTTGGTAAATGGCCAATGAGTGCCAATAATTTGTATCACTCAATGTATTATGTTAATGCTAGGCCAATAATTGACTCTCCTTTTCAATTAAGACTTCTGATGAACATTATTCTGTCATACTAAATACGCTTTGTAACTGGCCAAGGACTGCCACTGTTTATTGTAATACGATTACCCATGATGCCAATAATTTAATTTTATGAACATTATTCTGTAATACTACATACTTGGTACAGAAATGTTCAATAACTGGGCTATGAATGCCGCAAACTACTACTGTTATTCTCAATATTATGTGACTTAATGTCCTTCACCTTATGAGCTAACTACCCTGAATTACTGCAATGTCCATTTGTCCTGTCCATCCTCATGATCATGGAGCACTATATTTGGTTTTTGCACTAATTCTACGTTGGTGTGCCTTGTAAGAGCGTGGTGTTGACACGACATGCTGTCCACCACCGTGAGCGATGAAGACGTTATTATGGTCGCACTGTTTGGTGTACCTAGTGTACTGCCAAAATGAGAACATGGAACATTACTACGACAGTTCAGTGTCTTGGCTACGCTGATAAATTCTGATGGGAAAAGAACTTCAAATTGTGTCACTTGGTGTTGTACTTCTGTGGAAAGATATGGACTTTCAGAACAGCTGTGTGCAATCTAAAGTGTTACAACCATGATGCAATCCTTCCCTTTCCTATCCTAATAATGAAAATCATTTTTTTGCTAACATCATTTATGTTCATGGGCTATACATTTTTTTCGATTTGCTGAACTCCAGTGCGAGTACACTTGGTCACTTGTCGACATGATTTTTTTGCCATTATGTTTATTTGTTGTGAAAACGCTAAAGACATTTTTTCGATTTGTTCTGAAGTACAGTATATGTGCACTCTTGTCTTTTATATTGTATATACATTTTTATTTTGATGATATATTCTGAATTACAGTGCATGTGCACTTATGTTATGTGTTAATATGTTTTCTACTGAACTTCAGTGTCTGTGCACTTTTCTCATTTTTCAATATGATTTGTACTCATTCTGTATGTTCAATACTTCAGTGCGTATGCACTTATGTCATTTGTTACTCATTGTATATACATTTCGTCATTTGCGGATATGTTCTCAACTCCAGTGCGAGTACACTCATGTCACTTGTCAACATGATTTTCTGCCATTCTGTTTATTTGTTCTGAAAATACTACAGAATTTTTTCAGTGCGTGTGCACTCTGTTATCTGTCAAATAATTTGTATATACAGTTTTCTGATTTGCTACTATGTTTTATACTCACATTTTGTCTTTGTCTGATATATTTTGTACTCGGTGCGTGTGCACCACATTTAATTTATGTACTACATTTGAATATTCTGTAAATTGTAAAAATTTCTTGCGATGGTAAGTCCAAATGACTCACCATCGCTGCCAAATTTTTGCCCCCCCAGTGGAGGGTTATGAAACACGTATGTAACGTAGCAGCGATGGTGAGGCATGATAAAATCTTTGACCAGAGAGCCATTTATCGTGGTTAGTCTGCGCTTGACCGTGCGAGTGTTACGAGCAGTCGGTCTATAGTCGTCGTGCAGTATAGTCTGTCAGTAGTAGTCGTGCAGTACAGTTGCGAGCAGTCTGTCAGTGGGCAGTCTGTGAGCAGTGCAGTATGTCGGTAGTAGCAGTCGAGTGCAGTTGTGTGTGAGGAGTCGGCGGGCGTCAACATGGCATTCTGGTCAAGATTCAGGACGAGGTATATTATTTTTTAAACAAGGTAATGAATCAGCAATGGCCTTAGCTAATAATGTAAATTAATTGTAACTAATTTGTGCAATAATCGCCCCAATAATAATTTTGATTTCAAAGCAATTTTTTACAAAAAAATCATTTTATTGAACCAACGATTTCCTTCTATTTCCCTTAAAGAAAAGTTTCAGTTAAATTTCAAAAAAAAAAAAAATATTATTTGCAATGCAGTTCCTCCAAGCCGTGGCCAACAATAAGAGCAGAAATTTGACATGCAGTTATACTGAGGTAAGAAATTAATTCTGATTTTTTGCGCAGGGCCAAAGACCGATATTTCGGTTTAATTGAATTTTCATTGTCACTGAAGTTTCATTAGCATTGAATTGTTTTTCATTATTTTCGTGGGAGCTTACACCAGAGTCAGATTGCAATTCTCATTTTTATTGTCATTAAATTTAATTGCTAGGGAGGTTACGCTTGGCTCCCATTCATTTACTTTTTAGTCTTTCAAAAATTTTGGTGGGGAGGTTACATACTCTCTGGGAGGATTTTGAGTTTTGACCGCGCGTGTGTCTAATGGATGAGGGTATCGGATAGTAATTTTGAATATATTGCAATTAACTAAAAAACTAAACAGGCTTTTACTTTGAGGATAAAAAAAGTAGTAAAATTCATATACGAATGACAAATTGAACGGTCGCAAGCCCAATTAGGCACATTTATTTGAATTATTACGTTAAAGAAAAATGAACGTTAGTTGTTGTAGTAACTTTCATTAAGGTTCCCTTTGTATAGCACACTGGATACACACGAATACGGGGCAATCTACGTTGTCGGCAGCAGTAGTTACCATTAATGCACAAACCAGCAGTTATAGAAAGCAAAATTACACCCAACTCATAATAATAACAGTTCCAATCACGGTCATTACGTGACTCAATACTGAGATGTTACTGCAGGAAGCAGAGAACTAAAGTTGGACATGGAAAGGTTTCTGACTAAGCAGACATAAAATTTCCACAAATAAAATTAAATAATACCACAATTACACTGTATATACTCCCATTTATAGAACTGTATCAGATTTCATTAGTAGCAATAATATTCTAATTATCTTTCTAATATGAGAAAATTATGGTGGGGACCCATAAACTGATACTGTATCACTAGTCAAACTCCATGATTATTTTAGTAGTAAGATCAATTCAACTAAATTTAGTTCTTAGTCCCACTTGGGATAGTTTATGTTTTCATCCTTATTCAACACTGATCTCGATTAACCTAAAAAAATCGTTCATAATAGCTAGCAAGGCTAAATTATGTTTCAAATAAGTTTAACTTGTGTGCCTTTTTCATCACCTGTGAAGCAGGTATTTTAGATAGTAGCATTTACACAGTCTGACACTGAATTTTAGCGCATTTAATACCCATAAATAAATCAGTAATTCGTTAGAAACAGGATATTCGGTTATCTGAACACTTAGGAGGGGATCCTGCATAGGTTCATGATTAGGTTCTAAACACAGGTTTATAGCACTTGGATTATTATTGAAAACACTCATAAAAATTAACTGGTCCATGCTCCGATACATATCTGTATGCATTGAAGTTGGTGGAGCAGTGACGAAGTAGTGGTGGCAAGCGTCGTGGTGGCTAACTGTACTCACGGCTCTTGATGTTTGAATACTCTTCACAATTTCTTCTTGGCGACGGATTTTTTTACAGGTTAGAGCTATTCCTTGTTGCCGAGAGTACCATGCAACAGCCAAATCCACATACGAAGCAAAATTCCTTGTAAAACGAATTCCAAGTGCCTCCCTTGGCATCCTCGATGTGTACCGTGCAACGGCCAGCCACTGACTGCGAACCCTTCCCACCAAGGAGCCGCCCAATTCGATCACCAGAACCACTTTTTACATCGCTCCAAGCCACTTCCTCTGCGGAGGGACTTCTCTACATCTTTTACGTTACACAATACAAGTGTCTTAAGCATGTACCAGCTTCCCGCATTATTTAGTTTTTTTTCTGTGCATACATCACAAACTTTAAATTTGCTGCCACAAATCAATGACCTTAAGTAACAAAGAACAAACACTTCATAATCACAGATACACAGTTACATAGTATAAACCTACTTCTAATCGATATAGGTGTTACACTAGGACCTCATTGGGACCGCCGTTCCTTGTTGTTGTGGATCGTCGGTCACTTATGTTCTTATGCTTTTTGCGACGCTCTGTCCCGGGGGTATTCTTAATTTTCCGTTCCTCGTTAAATTTGCCATTGCCCGTCTCCCCCTCCTGGAATCATGACACATAATTGTGCAAATACAGGGTGTTTCAAAAATGACCGGTATATTTGAAACGGCAATAAAAACTAAACGAGCAGCGATAGAAATACACCGTTTGTTGCAATATGCTTGGGACAACAGTACATTTTCAGGCAGACAAACTTTCGAAATTACAGTAGTTACAATTTTCAACAACAGATGGCGCTGCGGTCTGGGAAACTCTATAGTACCATATTTTCCACATATCCACCATGCGTAGCAATAATATGGCGTAGTCTCTGAATGAAATTACCCGAAACCTTTGACAACGTGTCTGGCGGAATGGCTTCACATGCAGATGAGATGCACTGCTTCAGCTGTTCAATTGTTTCTGGATTCTGGCGGTACACCTGGTCTTTCAAGTGTCCCCACAGAAAGAAGTCACAGGGGTTCAGGTCTGATCATCGAAATATTCATTCAGGAAATTAAAGACGTCGGCCGTGCGATGTGGCCGGGCACCATCTTGCATAAACCATGAGGTGTTCGCAGTGTCGTCTAAGGCAGTTTGTACGGCCACAAATTCACGGAGAATGTCCAGATAGCGTGATGCAATAATCGTTTCGGATCTGAAAAATGGGCCAATGATTCCTTTGGAAGAAATGGCGGCCCAGACCAGTACTTTTTGAGGATGCAGGGACGATGGGACTGCAACATGGGGTTTTTCGGTTCCCCATATGCGCCAGTTCTGTTTATTGACGAAGCCGTCCAGGTAAAAATAAGCTTCGTCAGTAAACCAAATGCTGCCCACATGCATATCGCCGTCATCAATCCTGTGCACTATATCGTTAGCGAATGTCTCTCGTGCAGCAATGGTAGCGGCGCTGAGGGGTTGCCGCCTTTGAATTTTGTATGGATAGAGGTGTAAACTCTGGCGCATGAGACGATACGTGGACGTTGGCGTCATTTGGACTGCAGCTGCAACACGGCGAACGGAAACCCGAGGCCACTGTTGGATCACCTGCTGCACTAGCTGCGTGTTGCCCTCTGTGGTTGCCGTACGCGGTCGCCCTACCTTTCCAGCACGTTCATCCATCACGTTCCCAGTCCGTTGAAATTTTTCAAACAGATCCTTTATTGTATCGCTTTTCGGTCCTTTGGTTACATTAAACCTCCGTTGAAAACTTCGTCTTGTTGCAACAACACTGTGTTCTAGGCGGTGGAATTCCAACACCAGAAAAATCCTCTGTTCTAAGGAATAAACCATGTTGTCTACAGCACACTTGCACGTTGTGAACAGCACACGCTTACAGCAGAAAGGCGACTTACAGAATGGCGCACCCACAGACTGCATTGTCTTCTATACCTTTCACATCACTTGCAGCGCCATCTGTTGTTGAAAATTGTAACTACTGTAATTTCGAAAGTTTGTCCGCCTGAAAATGTACTGTTGTCCCAAGCATATTGCAACAAACGGTGTATTTCTATCGCTGCTCCTTTAGTTTTTATTGCCGTTTCAAATATACCGGTCATTTTTGAAACACCCTGTAGAAAGGTTTCAAGCAATCAGACAGTTACTAGATTTCAATAATTCAAACTCTATTGCAAATTTACTTCACCAAGCACTTTTATATAAGTATGTGTTTGTATTTGTTGTCAATTTATCAAACGCTTACCTTAAGACCATAGAGGCCTGCTTACTGTCGCTGTTTTTACATTTGTTGTATTCCTGGTATCCTCCACCGTGGGCTTGCTGTTTTGAAGAGGGGCATTTACTCTCTTAAATTGTTTTGGAAGAATTGTAAACTATCTTGAGCGTTTTCTGTTAAAGTGTTTTTTTTTATGTTTTAAGAGGGAGTATTTGTAAGCCATCTGGGGTTCTGTATTGATCTTGACTTCTACTAATACTTAAAAATTCTAAAAATTCTCGCGTTCTGTGATTATTGATGTTGATCTTGATACACTTTTTTTAAAAAAAAGGTTAAATGTCAAAGTAAACCTTAAAGCCCTTCTCGAGCTCTGTGATTACTGGTTGTTGTTAAGTGACTTCTCGTGTCATTCCATTGTGAAGGACAATTTTAAATGTTTTCACGAAGTAAATCTAGATGTTGTCAAGCGTGAGCGATGTTGAATCTGGTGCTTGGCCCTTCCACGAATTCCTGCCGCCACCAATGAAAGAACATTTCAACAATGAATGCGTCATATTTCAAGCACGGGCTTACAGCGTCCTCACACCTGAAAAATGGAAATAAATAATTTTCAATAAGGAAAGGTGATCTCCGTTAGGGTCCTTTTAAGCAGGAAGATACAGCAGAGCCATGGTACAGATGAAACCACCAGACTAAAGCTCCCAAGCGAAGATTTAACCGTCAGGACAAGCCTTTTTGCTGTCCACTGTGGCCGAGCGGTTCTAGGGGCTTCAGTCTGAGACCGCACTGCTGCTACGGTTGCAGGTTCGAATCCTGCCTCGGGCATGGATGTGTGTGATGTCTTTAGGTTAATTAGATTTAAGTAGGTCTAAGTCTAAGTGACTGATGACCTCAGATGTTAAGTCCCATAGTGCTTAGAGCCATTTTTGAACAAGACTTTTTACCGTCACTGCAGTCTTTTGAGTAGCAAGGGGTAAAGAATCTCGTAAATTAATGGGTAGTATTTCGCAAATGCATGCCGCTGTAGCGCACGTTAATGCAACACGATCCATAGTTTAAGTTAGAATGAGCAGTCGAGATCGCATTAATATTTCTTTATTGTCCGGTTTCGCCTTGTATACAAGCCATCTTCAGAATTTCTTGGCCCTGCAAGGGTAGGAACAGCAAAGTTATAAACTTTACTATTACATATAGTCTTAAAATAGGATATAGAAAAACTATAGGAAAAATAAACAATAATATTGTAAATGGTGTTAAGAAATAGAGAAAGTTATAGCGTTTACCCCTATGATTGGTGCTGAGGGCCCTCGAGTTTCTCGTAGTAACCACGATCGTACACTGACTGATGGCTGTGGAGCCAGGTGTTAAATAGTGTGCAATTCAAGCGCCGACTATGGCTTACATCACCACCAGCCAATGACAGACGCTTCACATGAGCTGCATGCAATTTACACAGTAAGTTCGCGTAGTCTTCGAATTTTTAAGTATTACAACAAGCTCAAGATCAATGCAGAACCCCAGACGGCTTACAAATAGTCCCTCTTATCAAGCACAAGGCAAGTATTCATTTATGTAAAAATACACTAAATAAACTTACAAAACAGCAGAAGAAGCATTGTAAACTGTTAACACAGATGTGACAGGCAAACACATTGTTCTTATAATATTTTGTCAATAAACAAATAAACAAGAGAATGATAATTATTTTGAAATAGATATTGCATAAATAAATAATGAGAGGTAAAGGTGTACTAAAAGATACAATCAGTAAAATACATACACGTCGTGGATATTTACTAAGCAGTGCCCTCTGGTAGGGATTTAAAATCACGCCGTTGCCCAGACAAGGTAAGGCTGAGATGGTGCCATGATATCGTGGAAGTGTGCACTAACAAGGGAACCTCCCCATCGCACCCCCCTCATATTTAGTTATAAGTTGGCACAGTGGATAGGCCTTGATAAACTGAACACATATCAATTGAGAAAACAGGAAGAAGTTGTGTGGAACTGTGAAAGAATAAGCAAAATATACAAACTGAGTAGTCCATGGATCACATATGCAACATCATGGACAATTACACAACAGGTACGCCGTGGTCCCGTGGTAGCGTGTGCAGTTGCAGGGCGAGAGGTCCTTGGTTCAAGTCTTCCCTATAGTGAAAATTTTACTTTCTTTATTTTTGCATAGTTATTACCTGTCCGTTCGTTCATTGACGTCTCTGTTCACTGTAATAAGTTTAGTGTCTGTGTTTTGCGACCGCATCGCAAAACCGTGCGATTAGTAGACGAAAGGACGTGCCTCTCCAATGGGAAGCGAAAACATTTGATCGCAAGGTCATAGGTCAACCGATTCCTCCACAGGAAAACACATCTGATATATTCTATACGACACTGGTAACGGCATGTGCGTCACATGACAGGAATATGTTGTCGACCCACCTAACTTGTACACTTGGCGAATGAGTAAAAAGATTCTTCTACCTTGCCCGATTTAGGTTTTCTTGTGGATGTGATAATCACTCCCAAAAAAGTGATAAAAACATAAGAGTTTGTCACATAAACTGAAAATAAAAAATTTAACTCTACACTCGATGGAAGATTTGACCAAGGACCTTGGATTCCGCAGCTGCTCACGTTACCACGAGACCACGGCGCTCCTGCGTTCGCAGTGTCCTTGACGTTGCTTATCTTCCCATGAACTACTCAGTTTGTATATTTTGCTTATTTTTTCACAGTTCCACACAACTTCTTCCTGTTTTCTCAGTTGATCTGTGTTCAGTTTTTCAAGGCCTATCCACTGTGCCAAATTATAACTAAATCTGAGGGGGGTGCGATGGGGAGGTTCCCTTGTAAGAAAGACGAAGCTGTGGTAACGTAAAGGCCCAAGTGACAGTCGAGAAAACGAAAGACGTAGGGTTGGGGACGCCGATTACGATCAAGGTATCGATTCAGGTCGATATCATCAAAGACGTTTGTTCCATCAACTCACGAATAAACGCTGTTAGAAAGTTGTCATTTTCCAGCGTCATTATTTCTATATTACTACGTATTCAGAATTGTTGTCGCTATTTCTCTTTTACAATATGTATTTTTCGTTGGTTAACTATAGTGCCATTTTTTTACTTTTGTGCAACAGAGAATTATTACCATATTCGTTGCAACTGTGCTTGTTTTTGATAAAACAACGTATTTTCCTCTTAAGCTATGTAGTGTGGTGAAACAACATTGCATTTTTGGTATTTCAGCTATATTTTTGTAATATTACATGGCTTTTATAACCAGAAAACATATCTTTCCTATAAACCTTCAAGACAAATTCTTTAATATTGCAGTTTAACATCCAAAGAACCTATCGTAGAATTTTGATGATTCCTTATATTCAGATGACGTTCAATTCATATAACTTCTTAGAATCACTTTGTGTTTCCTAAGGCGTTGTGTACTATCATATTGGATGCGACTTTGAGGTTGCAGAGAATGAGAAATAGTATCTATCTCTCAGTTTTCAGTACTAGTCCTACATCGTATTTCTGTATTTTTTTTTATTTTTGTAGAGGACAGTAAAGAGCGTCACGAGTATCAAATTACGTGGTTTTACTACTTACTGACGCTCGTAAAGGATATTGTCTGTAGGGTTTACGGACCCGGAGTGTTAGATACAGTCGCATTACTTTATGAGGAAGCGAAGAGCGGTTTGAGCCATGTGTGCATAATCTGTCAAATGTACTGTCGGAAAAGTAACATTATACCGATATATGCTGATGTATGTTATACATTCAATCTTTTTTTGTTATGTCGTCAATCTACCTCCTATGCGTGTTATCCTAAATGTTTGTTTCGTATAACTGAAATTTGAACTGGAAATCCGTTGGCGTTCTTTTATTTCCCTGATTGAGGAATTACCAGTTGTCCCCTTAGGGATTTTTGGCATTTTGCGTTTCAGTGTGTTGTCGACGCTGTTTGTCTCTCTGAATCCGTATCCGATGAATGCTAAACTTCAAGTTGTCTCGTAATGTGGGCCACTATACTTTATTGCGAACAATTTATTTTCAGTGCTGGAACACTGAGCGGACGCACAGCTCTAACTTTACAGAAACGTGTCGTTTGTCTCCGTTTACGGACGCCACAGGGAACGTGGTACATGACTTTATTTTCAGCACTCGTATAAACCTCTATACCTCGAAAACGGTTTACGTTGTGGGTACATCATAATTCTTAGGCTTTTTGTGTCTTTAAGGTCCATGTTCTTAATGTGAGCGTAACCATAAGAGAGGAACATCATTAGTTAAACTAAGCAGCATGTAAGAGTTATTTTCCATAGTCTCAGGTAATTATAACAACAATTAACTGGCGACCTTGTTGGACGACAACGTTCCATTAAATGTATGATCACAGAGTTCAGGTTATCTACAATATGTTCTTTGGGTAGTTATTATTTCTACGATGCCGTAAAACATTTCAGAAAATATGATACAAACCGGTGATGGAAGTTCTCGAGTAGAACTGCTCGATCGGAAACTGTGACAATTAGAAGCTGTGTTGGAGACATTACATTCAGGTTATGAATCAAACTCTGAAGTAGTATGAGGACAAAGAAGCCTTCACAGATAACTCAAAATATCTTGAAGGGTGACAAGGTTGCCTTAATCGAATGAAATCTGAGCAAGTACATATTTCTTGCATATTTTGGTGCCAACTGAGTCTGTGCAGTATCGACGTTTCAGCACCATGTGATACATTTCACAGAAAACACCACTCCGTGATTTCTCTTCATGGCTGCTTGTATAGATAATCTTCATGCTTTTACGCAACATTTTATTCTCGGTGCATTTCTTGAATGAAAAACCTTTAGTGCTTTCTCTTAATGGACAGAAAGCAAGCACCAATGTATGCCTTTTGGTTATTAGATACCTCTATACCGAGAAATTGTCTCATACAGGAACTTTCCTTTACGTCATAAATAATATCTGTTTCATCGCCACATTGTAAATAACTGCCAGTACTGTCAGAAAAGTGTTGGTTGTACAGCTCATGTTTTTCAGCGTCCATTTATTTACTGCCTTTCTGCTGTCAAAAACAGTGTATAACAAAAATGTCCTCAAGCAGTCAGGTTTGTTGAATAATAATTAACCTAAAGGCGGTGTACTGATAGAAAGTTACTACTTTGGATATTCATTTCTGCGTACCTAGTAAACCTAAAATTCTTTATAATCTGTTTGAGATACTCTAATCTTTGTCTGGGTCTACAACTTTTCCCTTCTAATGTTCCTTCCAGCATCTGTTTCTAGACGTCTTGAGTAATCAATAGTCTCTTCTTCTGACAAGGAAGTGAAGCAGACTTTTTGTTTATCTTATGCTGTTCAGCATCTGTATACATGCTTTATTTATCCATTTCTGGTCAAACGTTTGAGCTGAGCGAAAACAGGATTCCCTATCCATATCAAAATGAACACATTTTACCGCATAAAATTTTGACTACGTGCAGATGACAGCAAAATCTGTCAAAACCGGTTGTTTGTAAATAAACAAATATTTATACGATATTAGCTTTAGAAAGTTTTTACTTACAGTCTTTGAATTATAAAGAGTACTAGGGAATATTGTATGGTGGATTATGTGTACAGTGCAGTCTGCTGATGTGTGGTCTTGACGTACGATTCCAGCGTATTTTACTTTTTCAGACCTAGGTAGAAAACTCAGGCAGAAGGAAAAAGTTATGTTAAATAACTCTAATGAAGCGGGTATACACTGCATTACATACAATGATTGCCCTAAGAAATATATAGGACATAACTTTAGGTCGCTTCGAAAAGGATTTCAGGAATACTTTGACTTAAATCATCCGCGATGTACATTAACAGCGCACTTAGGGGAAGAGGGTCACAGTATCACAGGCCTTTCAGAAAATTCAAAAGTACTTCATAAAAACGAAAAAGCCATATTTTGAATGCATCAGAGGAAGTAGAAAGTTTTAAGTATAAAAAAGAAAATGCACAGTTCACGTTGAGTAACCTATCAGAATTAAAGCACCATAGCGTTCTGGCTATTTTGATTGTTTATACCATTGTGTATTAGTACGTAATAAAAGTCTGTATTATTCTCGCTTGTGAAGGTAGCGATCTAGCGGTCGTATTCATGAGTATGTGACGTCTCACGGTCCACATCGAGGACTACCAGAAAGACAAACCACGATGCGTGCGTCACTAAGGTAGGCCTGAGCTCGCTTGCTCGCTCAACACAGCAGACAAAATGCTTTTCCAAACCTGTTAACTCGTAACTTGGTGTATAGGTACTAACTAGAATTGCATCTTCTACTGGAATCTGCTAGTATGAAGTCTGGCTGATTACTAGACATACAACAAAATTTAAGATAAATTCTCGACATAAATGGTACAACTGCTTTTTTATAGCATTTAGTATCTTCTGCGTAACAGTCTTCATTACATACAATATGTGGTGCCTGATGCAACTGATAATCATTTTGGCATGATTTCAAATTTATTGTACCCCCGTACAGCAACAAATTATTAGTAGATCTATGAACTTCCTATCGTTGTGGGAGTACTAAACAATAAACTCCATAATAGTGGATTCCTGTGGAAGATGCAAACTCTAGTGAGTACAAGCACACCCAGTTACGAGTTAACAGATGTAGAAACGCAGTATGTTTACTGAGCTGAGAGAACGAGCAAGCGAGCTCGGCCTACCTTCGTGACATACAGCCGCGGCCTGTCTTTCTCGTAGGCCTCGGTCCACGTGGATAGCTTCCGTTCCGCCAGCCAGGTGGTCTCTCTTTGACGTCAGTGCTGGCCGCTTTTCCTTGCCCAACAACGGGTTGCTCTGCCGTCACACCAGTAAGACACTGCCACCTGATTCATTCCATATAGCAATTTGGTAAGTGCAGCAACTAATCGTGTTAGCAGTGACAATTTTTTTATCGCCAGTCCGGCTCCTTTAAAATATTTTAGCGTCCACTCACTACTAAATACTTTTATTGTTTCTTTTTAGATAAAGACAAATTTTTAAAATATGGCTCTGTAAGAGCAAGTTTCACTTACCAGCAATTTGACCTAAATGAATGAGTCACGTCTTCGTTACCTTTCGCTCGCCATAGTGTTGACAACGTTCAGTGAGAAGCGATGGGTATGCCTATGATTGTGTAATGTTGTGAGTATATTTCAGACATTCCTCTCTTAATTCAAATATCCACAAAATTTTGTGACACTATACTTCGCTTTTTACCACGTAGTTTGCACCTGATGAAGTAGCCTTAGTTAGCAGAATTGTTCCTAACATCACTCCTTTCAACAGCCCATAACATAAAATACACTCCTGGAAATGGAAAAAAGAACACATTGACACCGGTGTGTCAGAGCCACCATACTTGCTCCGGACACTGCGAGAGGGCTGTACAAGCAATGATCACACGCACGGCATAGCGGACACACCAGGAACCCCGGTGTTGGCCGTCGAATGGCGCTAGCTGCGCAGCATTTGTGCACCGCCGCCGTCAGTGTCAGCCAGTTTGCCGTGGCATACGGAGCTCCATCGCAGTCTTTAACACTGGTAGCATGCCGCGACAGCGTGGATGTGAACCGTATGTGCAGTTGACGGACTTTGAGCGAGGGCGTATAGTGGGCATGCGGGAGGCCGGGTGGACGTACCGCCGAATTGCTCAACACGTGGGGCGTGAGGTCTCCACAGTACATCGATGTTGTCGCCAGTGGTCGGCGGAAGGTGCACGTGCCCGTCGACCTGGGACCGGACCGCAGCGACGCACGGATGCACGCCAAGACCATAGGATCCGACGCAGTGCCGTAGGGGGCCGCACCGCCACTTCCCAGCAAATTAGGGACACTGTTGCTCCTGGGGTATCGGCGAGGACCATTCGCAACCGTCTCCATGAAGCTGGGCTACGGTCCCGCACACCGTTAGGCCGTCTTCCGCTCACGCCCCAACATCGTGCAGCCCGCCTCCAGTGGTGTCGCGACAGGCGTGAATGGAGGGACGAATGGAGACGTGTCGTCTTCAGCGATGAGAGTCGCTTCTGCCTTGGTGCCAATGATGGTCGTATGCGTGTTTGGCGCCGTGCAGGTGAGCGCCACAATCAGGACTGCATACGACCGAGGCACACAGGGCCAACACTCGGCATCATGGTGTGGGGAGCAATCTCCTACACTGGCCGTACACCACTGGTGATCGTCGAGGGGACACTGAATAGTGCACGGTACATCCAAACCGTCATCGAACCCATCGTTCTACCATTCCTAGACCGGCAAGGGAACTTGCTGTTCCAACAGGACAATGCACGTCCGCATGTATCCCGTGCCACCCAACGCGCTCTAGAAGGTGTAAGTCAACTACCCTGGCCAGCAAGATCTCCGGATCTGTCCCCCATTGAGCATGTTTGGGACTGGATGAAGCGTCGTCTCACGCGGTCTGCACGTCCAGCACGAACGCTGGTCCAACTGAGGCGCCAGGTGGAAATGGCATGGCAAGCCGTTCCACAGGACTACATCCAGCATCCCTACGATCGTCTCCATGGGAGAATAGCAGCCTGCATTGCTGCGAAAGGTGGATATACACTGTACTAGTGCCGACATTGTGCATGCTCTGTTGCCTGTGTCTATGTGCCTGTGGTTCTGTCAGTGTGATCATGTGATGTAGTTGACCCCAGGAATGTGTCAATAAAGTTTCCCCTTCCTGGGACAATGAATTCACGGTGTTCTTATTTCAATTTCCAGGAGTGTAGTTTGTGAGTTTAATAAATCGTCGTTCTAAAAAGTTAGCATGAGTTATCCAAGTAAGCTTGTAACGACTGATAGAAGACAACATAAGGGAACATACTATTTGGTTCCCAAGACCTCTAAGATCCGAAAAGTAATAATGAGTTTAAGCCTTATATTAGAAGACAGGCTGAAGAAAGGCAAATCCAGTTTTATGGTATTTACTAGCTGAATGCCTAGCGTGGCCTAGGTATGTATTTATTAAAATTAAACGGTAATGGAGCGTAGCTGAATACAATCTGTTCATGTTGACGTAAATATATTAGGAGATCAGAAACTGAATGTAAAGGAATACTTTTACTATTTGGGCTGAGAAATAACTGAAGATGGAATAAGTACAGAAGAAATTAAGTGTAGACTGCTAACAGCAAGGAAAGCTTTCCTGAATAAAGTTTTTTATGGTACCATCGAATATAAATGTAAGTGTCATGAAGGCTTTGGTGAATGTATCTGTTTGGGGTGTAGCCTTATTTGGAAGTGAAATGTGAACAATAAACATTACAGACAAGAAGATGAGAATGCTGCAGATTGCTTCTGTAGGTACAATAACTAATGTAGAGATGCAGAACTGTGTTGGATGGAAAAGCGCTTGATGGTAGAACACTACTAAACGTAGGGACCGGCTGATAGGACAGGCACTCTGGCGCCAGTCTGGCTATAGAGGTAAGAGTGTATGGTAAAATTTGTAGATGGAGGCCAAGACTAGAATACATCATGCAGATGCAAGTCTTTGTACGGTGACGTAGTTATGCAGATATGAAAATATTTGCACAAGATAACTGAGATCTCGGAGAACTGCACCAAACCAGTCTTTGGAATGCTTACTAAACAAACATTGTTTAAGGATACGGGGTATTTTTACGGCTCAATATTATGTAAAAATCAACACCTACTTCTTTCAGGCACTGTTTACAATGCATATGTTTTACAGATTTTTTGTTGATATCAGGTAATGCAGCACGGTTTCTAAACAAATTAGAAGTATTTTGAATATTTTTGAACCTGCTTAGGGTTATTAAAAATAATTACAAAGGAAATGATGCAATTTTTTGCCCATAATGCTTCCTCAAATTGAGGTGCCATTTAATCCAATGTTATACATTTGAAGGAGACCAAATTTTTACGAGATATGCCTGACATGATGGCTGAGGTACTAGACCTATATAATTCCACTTATTATGTACATTTTTCCTATAATTTAGTTGATTCTGCAATAAAGCTTAGGTCTACTACATAAGTATGGTCGATTGAAAGTCACAGAAAAAAACTAGAGCATTGCATTATAAACTTTAGGAAATATTTGTACCTGAATTCCGAAAAATACAACTTGTGGGAAATTGCAAATGAAGGTATGAGTCCAATTAAACTGTTCAAATGGCTCTGAGCACTATGGGACTTAACTGCTGTGGTCATCAGTCCCCTAGAACTTAGAACTACTTAAACCTAACTAACCTAAGGACATCACACACATCCATGCCCGAGGCAGGATTCGAACCTGCGACCGTAGCGGTCGCCGGTTCCAGACTGTAGCGCCTAGAACCGCTCAGCCACTCCCGCCGGCCCCAATTAAACTGTGCCTCAGAACATTCCTGAAGAATAGACTTCATCCTGCAGCATTCCTCCATCTTCAAACTTTCTCTTGGCATTCCTTTTAGCACTTCTTGCTACGTTGGTAACTTGAAGAGTGAATCTTTCAGCTTCATACACCTGTTGTGTGGCACACACAAGCAATTGATCTTCCATATTAGAGCCACATTTTATGCCTAAATTTCTCAGGACTTCTAACCTTCCTATCACTCCATCATTAAAACATATCACTGCATCTAGTACACTAATTTTTACTGTAATTAGTCCTACAAAAATATTCTTGGGTAATATTTCCCATGTGCAATGGTTGAAACTTTCATTTTTATTCTGAGTGCCCCCATGAAGACATTTACTAAGCAAAACAAATTCACATCACATGAATTATGCACAATGTTCGAAGTCATTTTCGAGGTAGATTTATTGCAAGATCTACAGAGAACAACTAATTTTGACGCTAAACCCTTCTTGCTACTTTGTTGTTCAGTTATTTCCAGACAGCCTACACCATCACATTGTAAACATTTCGCCACTTCCATTATCAACATCATCAACAACAAATCCACTACAAGCAGCATCATTGTTAACACAAAAATTTGAATCACCAAAAGGCGTGCCACGTGGGAGTTTCTTCCCTGAAGAACTTATACATAGATTACTTTCAACAGTGTGGCTTGCTTTGTTTGTGAACTGGTAACCACGGAATTTCCTTTTATTGAATTTCTTGATGCGTGACTTAGTTCGTATTTATTGCACACTAAAGAATATGTACTTCCACGGATATATGGAGTACTTGGGCAACAAACATTCAGTAACACGAGAACAAATTGTTTCAGCAAACCAAAAGTAAATACTAACAAAGATAATCATTTGCAGAGACTAGAAACCTGCACTGTTACCAACATATGCAATTTATCATATGTATAATCGCGGGAAACAGAAAGTTCACAGTTCTTTTCGAAATGAAACTGGTTTCTGTAACAGAAACAAAGGGGGCGTGTTGGATTACATGACGGTAACTTTTAAATTTGGTATATAAAGGTCATTTTTCATTTGAAACCCTATAACGTAAATATCAATGTAATCAGAAAAGACTATAGAATTTAATAAAGTAATAAAAAAGTTCACCCGCCGAAATGGCCGAGCGGTTCTAGGCGCTACAGTCTGGAACCGCGCGACCGCTACGGTCGCAGGTTCGAATCCTGCCTCGGGCGTGGATGTGTGTGATGTCCTTAGGTTAGTTAGGTTTAAGTAGTTCTGAGTTCTAGGGGACTGATGACCTTAGAAGTTAAGTCCCATAGTGCTCAGAGCCATTTGAACCATCATAAAAAAGTTCGATTTTTCCGCCATTTATAAATACTGTGTATCCTTAACATATTTAAAAATTCTCTGCATTCAAGCACAAAGGTTATGGCTCAGCGTTAGTAGCATTGTTTTCTGCTGCTCACAACCTTCTTATTATTGTTTCTCGATTTGTTGTAAAATTTATGGAAAACACGAAAACTTATTTTGGATTAAAATTCGGATTTGCCTGAAGTGGTAAATACGGCGAATATCACGAAATTTCCTCTTTACGCTGCCAATAACTGAGAAATAAAGCGTTGATCATAGGATGAGCGATGCTATGTATTTCGAAACTTGTTGCGTCCTAACTATGACCTGTCGTTAATTTATCACTGAATTAAACAGAGAAAAAATCTTCGTCTTCCGTTGTTGTTATTGTTGTGATCTTCAGTCCTGAGACTGGTTTGATGCAGCTCTCGATGCTACCCTATCCTGGGCAAGCTTCTTCATCTCCCAGTACTTACTGCAACCTACATCCTTCTGAATCTGCCTAGTGTATTCATCTCTTGGTCTCCCTCTACGATTTTTACTCTCCACGCTGCCCTCCAATGCTAAATTTGTGATCCCTTGATGCCTTAGAACATGTCCTACCAACCGGTCCCTTCTTCTTGCCAAGTTGTGCCACAAACTCCTCTTCTCCCCAATTCTGTTCAATACCTCCTCATTAGTTATGTGATCTACCCATCTAATCTTCAGCATTCTTCTATAGCACCACATTTCGAAAGTTTCTATTCTCTTCTTGTCCAAACTAAACGGTAAAAGCTCTTTAATTTCATTAAAGGATGGTGAAATATGAAGGCCTCACCTTCAGTAGTGAAGCCTACAGCACAAGTAAGAATTATAAATATTTGTCTTGTTTGTAATGATGCAATAAATATGTAGATAACGTCTCAGAAGTGTTGAAGAGATATGCGTTACATGCCTATCGCTGATCTAAATGAAAGATACGTAAATTCACTACCACCAGCAGCAGCAGTACCCCCTCTGGCCCAGAACCAGGTTTTCCATCTCCATTCTTTCTTCAGTTATCCTCCTAGATTTTCAAAGTGATGAACCGATCCTGTCATCCATTAGTCCCTATCTTAAGATAGTTCATCCATCCAGAATTGCCTCTTTAGTATCTTTTGTTATGCAGACTTCAGTCAGACACAGGTTTCAAAGGCTTCAAACCTTTACGTTTCGATGTCCGAGACTTCACGTGAAATACTACTTTATCTTTGTGCCTCCTTCCTCAGAAACATCTTCTGTATAGCGTTCTTTTGTCATTTGTTACTTTTGTGTTTACTTCAGATTTCAATTTGTTGTGCACCGTAAATAATGAAAAACGTCTTCCTGCTGTACCATTTCTTTCCTAATCCTCACTTTGCTCTCCAGTTTTCCCCCTTGGAATGGCCAGAGCCTTCATTTCCAGAAATGACAAATAATTTTTGGAGGCATAATCAAGGTACTGTTATGAGTTAAACCAAAATCACTACAAAACATATGATTATCTGATGAAATTTGTTTTAGTACGTCGAGAAAGATATTGTTTGATAATTAGCATTTACGCAGTAGGCAATTAGCTTCTTGCTTCCACCTCGTAATAAACTAACGAGCTAAAATTTTACGTTAGCCTTATTCGGACATGTTATTAAAAGACACTAATTTCTCAGGACCCTGTACGGAACACTTAGGCAGAGCTCTTTTGTGTCTTAGCCCTGCTTCCGCACGACCGGTCCCCACGTTTGAAAAATTGGGCGCGGCGATTAGCGTTAAGGGACCGGTGGAGATTAGTAGCGCCTGACCAGTAGTCTGCAAATTTTCACGAGGTCGTCCTTTTGTGAGAGGAGGTCCGCGGTGGTGGGTGGTTAATCTTGTAAGCGGATTGTGGCTCCGCCGAGGACGGTGCGTCCTGAGGCGGTGCGCCGGCCGTCTCCCAGGGCTGGCCGCGAATCGAGAAGGGCCGCACTCACCGTGCTGGGCGGGCGCACTCAGCGGCTCCGCTCCTGCTCAGCACGGGCTGGCCGGATACTGAAAGCATCACGGCGCCAGCACAGGGGAAGGTAAGCAAGGCTGGGTTTCACGTCTTGTCTCTGATTATAAAACACTCTCCCTTTCATAGCGAGAATATACACTACCGGTCATTAAAATTGCTACACCAAGAAGAAATGCAGATGATAAACGGGAATTCATTGGACAAATATATTATACCAGAACTAACATGTAATTACATTATCACGCAATTTGGGTGCATAGATCCTGAGAAATCAGTACCCACAACAACCACCTCTGGTCGTAATAACGGCCTTGATACGCCTGGACATTGTGTCAAACAGAGCTTGGATGGCGTGTACAGGTATAGCTGCCCATACAGCTTAAACACGATACCACAGTTCATCAAGAGTAGTGACTGGCGTATTGTGACGAGCCAGTTGCTCGGCCGCCATTGACCGGACGTTTTCAATTGGTCAGAGATCTGGAGAATGTGCTGGCCAGGGCAGCAGTCGAACATTTTCTGTATCCAGAAAGGCCCGTACAGGACCTGAAACATGCGGTCGTGCATTATCCTGCTGAAATGTAGGGTTTCGCACGGATCGAATGAAGCGTAGAGTCACGGGTCGTAACACGTCTGAAATGTATCGTCCACTGTTCAAAGTGCCGTCAACGCGAACAAGAGGTGACCGAGACGTGTAACCAATGGCACCCCATACCGTTACGCCGGGTGATACGCCAGTATGGCGATGACGAATACACGCTCCAAGTGTGCGTTCACCGCGATGTAGCCAAACACGGAAGCTACCTGTAAACAGAACCTGGATTCATCTGATAAAATGACGTTTTGCCATTCGTGTACCCAGGTTCGTCGTTGAGTGCACCATCGCAGGCGCTCCTGTCTGTGATGCAGCGTCAAGCGTAACCGCTGCCATGGTCTCCGAGCTGATAGTCCATGCTGCTGCAAACGTCGTCGAACTGTACGTGCAGATGGTTGTTGTCTTGCAAACGGCCCCATCTGTTGACTCAAAGATCGTGACGTGGCCGCACGATCCGTTACAGCCATGCGGATAAGATGCCTGTCATCTCGACTGCTAGTGAGACGAGGCCGTTGGGACCCGCACGGCGTTCTATATTATCCTCCTGAACCCACCGATTCCATATTGTGCGAACAGTCACTGGATCTCGAGCAAGGCGAGCAGCAATGTCGCGATACCATAAACCGCAATCGCGATACACTAGAATCCGACCTTCATCAAAGTCGGAAACGTGATGGTACGTATTTCTCCTCCTTACACGAAGCATCACAAAAACGTTTCACCAGACAACGCCGGTCAACTGCTGTTTGTGTATGAGAAATCGGTTGGAATCTTTCCTCATGACAGTCCGCAGCTTGTGCTCGTGCGGTAGCGTTCTCGCTACCCACGCCCGGGTTTCCGGGTTCGATTCCCGGCGGGGTCAGGGATTTTCTCTGCCTCGTGATGGCTGGGTGTTGTGTGATGTCCTTAGGTTAGTTGGGTTTAAGTAGTTCTAAGTTCTAGGGGACTGATGACCATAGCTGTTAAGTCCCATAGTGCCCAGAGCCATTTGAACCCATTTCCTCATGACAGCACGTTTTAGGTGTCGCCACCAGCGCCAAGCTTGTGTGAATGCTCTGAAAAGCTAACATTTGCATAACACAGCATCTTCTTCCTGTCGGTTAAATTTCGCGTCTGTAGCACGTCATATTCGTGGTGTAGCAATTTTAATGGCCAGTAGTGTATAAGTCTGAATCACGTAGAACAACGTGTCTTAGTACGAAACGGTTGTCGGCAATACAGAGAAACCGTTCGATCGGCTGCGTGCGCAGAGAGCACAGAGAAATTCTACTGTATATACTATATGTGAAACGACAAGTTCACATATCGCAATCCTTAGTATCTAGTGAACATTGTCTCAGCTTATCTTGTTAAAACATCAAGCCTCCAATCTAAGAGCTGATGCATCTGATAAAATGTTGTGTGTGTGATACCATACTAACGAGCATCTCAATTAGAGATAGATACTGTGTTGGCGATAGAGCGCTACTTTCAGCACGACAAATGGACAAGTTCAGTTCTTGACTGTACTGGCTGTCGGCGTCAGTCACGTGCAGGGTGGGCAAAATACAACGAACCATTGTACTTGATCGCTTGAAGATCCAGAGAGTCCGACGAGTGGGATGCTCCATTTTTGAGGTTGTGCAGGCACTGAGACTTTCATGTCATCTTCAGTTATCATGGACTATAACAGCGGATAGAAGATGATGGTAAAATCTTCCCAGTAATCAGGGCACGTCATTTCCTGCTTCTTCAACAACCATGACATTTCGCCCCAGTCCGGGATCTTCTTCTGGCCTCTTTCCCGATTTACAGCTGTCAGGACACTGTAACGTGCTAGGTATGCGCTCACATACAAGAATATAAACGAATCACGAGACAGCAAACCAATCGCCATTTCAACAATAGCAGCAACCATCTCGCTATGGCACACAGAAAGCTACTTTTCCAGATATTTACCTCTGCTTCCATTTGTCATGCAGAAACACTGCCATCTTGCACTCTATACGTGCATAAATGCCATTTGGACCTTAGGCGACTGATGAGTCTCAGCACTCGCTTCACCCCGATGGCAAGCTACATGCGACACCGCATTCTACTGTCAATGTTCAGAGGGGTGTGGATGTATATTCATGTTGGGTATCTTCTCGTCGACTAAAATGTTATATTTTTATCATCGCCCGTCGCCACCGAAGGACACTGGAATCTACCGTCTGATCACAGGACTCGTTTGTTCGCCAACATCATCCCGCAGGTGACTGTACCTGCAACAGAACAGTAATCGCTCGTACCCAAAAGAAAATAAATAATCCACAATTGTATCAGAATAGTTTGAGGAATACTCCACGGACTCTTCCATCCGGCATTCAGTGTCGAACACCACCTAAAAATCATATCCATGCTAACAGGTGTTCCAGACCGCTAATCTGGACGACGTTCATGCTCTAGATATGCATCACATCTGTATGCCGACGCAAATTCTGGTACATTTTCGGTTCTATATGAGAGGTATGTGAGTGGGAGAAAAGCTCCAACAGCTCTAACTTCAGAATTACCACGAACTTCCTATCACTTTCAGCGAGTGTGAAACTTCTACTCTTCATTTCCTGCTAGAAATTCATTATACTATTCCGAAATATATATGCTGGTAATAGGTGAATATTAATTTGTTACCTTCTGTTTTCAAACATTTTAGAGCAATCCACTTAGAAAGTGTTGTAAACGATACATAATCGGAATTCTTACGTGCTTAAAAAAGATATTTTCCGATGAAAGGTTATGTTTTCTCAATGTTATGGTTCTGATTTTAACAGACAGTCACACATATAAAATAATAAATTTGTTGTCTATCAGAAACAGTATTAAACCGTACACATCAAACTAATAATTCAATATGTTCGTTAGAATAAGACCTACGAATACATCTGGTATGAAGTCATGTGAAGATGACATGTCCCGGTTAGTACATTTGTTGGATCATAGATGTCTATAAACATGTGAGACCGTTGACAAAGTCATTATGCAGACTGTTGGGAAATGATGTTGGGAGTATGGTAGTGACGAGATCATAAGTGAGCACGATGCATCTTCAAACCATACACATTGCACAGCTAACTATTTCACTTTCTTCCACTTTTTTGGATACCCGATGTTTGGTTGTCATATCTGTACCGCTGAAAACGATTTTTACAAACAGAACACCATTTTTCCAGCACACAGATGTAGTTCATTTTATGTTGCGTATTATATGCCATATTCACATGAGCCAAAGATCATACATTCCAAAAAAATTAAAACTGGTTGATCAAGTCATTACTACAGTCAGTGAGTTCAAATACTTAATACGCTATGTGATCAAAAGTATCCGCCCCCCCCCCCCCACCACCAAAAAAAAAATACATTTTTTATATTAGGTGCATTGTGCTGCCACCTACGGCCAGCTACTCCATATCAGCGACGTCAGTAGTCATTAGTTATCGTGAGAGAGTAGAATGGGTTGCACGGCGGAACTCACGGACTTCGAACGTGGTCAGGTGATTGGGTGTCACTTGGGTCATACGTCTGTACGCGAGATTTCGACACTCCTAGACATCACTAGGCCCACTGTTTCCGATGTGATAGTGAAGTGGAAACGTGAAGGTATACGTGCAGCACAAATGCGTACAGGCCGACCTCGTCTGTTGATTGACAGAGACCGCCAACAATTGAAGAGGGTCATAATGTGTAATAGACAGACATCTATCCAAACCATCACACAGGAATTCCAAACTGCATCAGACTCCACTGCAAGTACTATGACAGTTAGGTGGGAGGTGAGAAAACTTGGATTTCATGGTCGAGCGGCTGCTCATAAGCCACACATCACGCCGGCAAATGCCACACATCACGTCTCGCTTGGTGTAAGGAACGTAAACACTGGACGATTGAACAGTGGAAAAACGTTGTGTGGGGTGACGAATCAAACTACACAACGTGGCGATCTGATGGCAAGGTCTGGCTATGGCGGATGCCCGATGAACGTCATCTGCCAGCGTGTGTAGTGCCAACAGTTAAATTGGGAGTAGGTGGTGTTCTGGTGTGATCGTGTTTTTCATGGAGGGGGCTTGCACTCCTTGTTGTTTAGCGTGGCACTATCACTACATTCATGTTTTAAGCACATTCTTGTCTCCCACTGTTGAAGAGCAGGTCAGGGATGGCGATTCCATCTTTCAACATAATCGAGCACCTGTTCATAATGCACGGCCTGTGGCAGAGCGATTACACAACAGTAACATCCCTATAATGGACTGGCCTGCACAGAGTCGTGACCTGAATCCTACAGAACACCTTTGGGATGTTCTGGAACACCGACTTCGTACAAGGCCTCACCGACCGCATCGACATCTCCGTGCAGCACTCCGTGAAGAAAGGATTGTCATTCCCCAAGAAAAGTTCCAGCACCTGATTCCCTGATTGACCGTGCGTCTGCGAGAGTGGAAGCTGTCATCAAGGCTAAGGGTGGGCCAACACCATACTGAATTCAGCATTACCGACGGAGGGCGGGACGAACTTGTAACTCATTTCCAGCCAGGTGTTCGGATACTTTTGATCACATAGTGTATATGATTTTCGCTCGGTCTCTTAGATTCGGCAGATAATGTCTTTGGACTGTATTTCTGCAGACTCAACCAATATTTGTATAAAACTTTCTGGCAGATTAAAACTGTGTGCCCGACCGAGATTCGAACTCGGGACCTTTGCCTTTCGTGGGCAAGCGCTCTACCATCTGAGATACCGAAGCACGACTCACGCCCGGTACTCACAGCTTTACTTCTGCCAGTATCTCGTCTCCTACCTTCCAAACTTTACAGAAGCTCTCTGGCGAAGCTTGCAGAACTAGCACTCCTGAAAGAAAGGATACTGCGGAGACATGGCTTAGCCACAGCCAGGGGGATGTTTCCAGAATGAGATTTTCACTCTGCAGCGGAGTGTGCGCTGATATGAAACTTCCTGGCAGATTAAAACTGTGTGCCCGACCGAGATTCGAACTCGGGACCTTTGCCTTTCGCGGGCAAGCGCTCTACCATCTGAGCTACCGAAGGACGACATACCCCCGGTACTCACAGCTTTACTTCTGCCAGGATCTCGTCTCCTACCTTCCAAGGTGCCGAGTTCGAATCTCGGTCGGGCACACAGTTTTAATCTTCCAGGAAGTTTCATATCAGCGCACACTCCGCTGCAGAGTGAAAATCTCATTATGGAATATTTGTATAGTTGACCAAAATATGCTAAGCATGTAATTTCTTGACGGTTAGCAGCGAATTGAAAGGAATTTCACACTATAAGATTCATGTTCGACTACTTCTGTACGTTTATATTTTTGTTTTTTAAGCTAGTATTAGATATTTTGAAAGGTAAGGAGTTCGTTCTGTGGTTATGTGGGGATATGCTTGGATATTCTATAGTCTTCTTCTTCTTCTTCTTGTCTGTGCCAGAACCAGTGGTTAGATGGAGTGCATGAGTATTTCCAAAACTGCTTACTATCATGTTGTCTTCTCTGTTCAATGCTCCTTAGTAAACAACAACGCCGGCCCGAATAGTTTCTCAACCAACTTGACCATGAATTAAAATATGTTTCATAACCCATGGTCTTTAAAGTGTCATGATGATTTCTCCGTTGCCAAAAGATTCCGGAATAGTCCTCCAATGGGATCTCCGGGACCTAGTGCCAAGACGGAGGTGACCACGAGAAAAAGATTAAATAACCAACGAAAGGATAATGTTCTACGAGTCGGGACGTGGAATGTCACAAGCTTGAATGTGGTAGGAAAGCTAGAAAATCTGAAAAGGGAAACGCAAAAGCTCAATCTAGATATAGTAGGGGTCAGTAAAGTTAAATGAAAAGAAAGATTTTTGGTCAGAAGAGTATAGAGTAATATCAACAACAGCAGAAAATTACATAACGGGTGTAGGATTTGTTATGAATAGGAAGATAGAGCAGAGAGTGTGTTAAGGTGAACAGTTCTGTGATAGGGTTGTTCTTGTGAGAATGGACATTAAACCAACACCGACAACGATAGTTCAGATATACATGCTGACGTCGCAAGCTGAAGATGAAGAGACAGAGAAAGTATATGAGGATATTGAAAGGGTAATACAGTACATAAAGGGAGATGAAAAATCTAATAGTCATAGGGGACTGCAATGCAGCTGTATGGCATGAGGTAGAAAAAAATGTTACAGGAGAATTTGTTCTTGGGACAAGGAATGTGAAAGGAATAATCTAATTGAATTGTGTAATAAATTTCAGATAGTAACAGCGAATACTCTTTTCAAGAATAACAAGAGGAGGAGGTATACTTGGAAAAGACCGGGTGATATGGAAAGGTTTCAGTTAGATTACATCATGGTCAGAAATCAGATACTAGACTTTAAGGTGTACCCAGAAACAGATATAGACTCAGATCACAATGTAGTAGTGATGAGTAGGCTGAAGTTGAAGAGATTAATCAGGAAGAATCAATAGGCAAAGAAGGGGCATACAGATGTACTAAGGAATGACGAAACACGCTTGAAGTTTTCTAAGGCTATAGATACAGCAGTAAGGAATAGCTCAGTAGGTAGTACAGTTGAAAACGAATGGACATCACTAAAAAGTTGGAAATAAAAACATGGGTACAAAGAAGTTAACTGCGAAGAAACCATTTGTAACAGAAGAAATACTTCATCTGATTGACGAAAAGAGTATAAAAATATTCAGGGAAAGCAAAAAAATAATCAGGGATATTCAGGAATACTAAAATACAAGTCGCTGAGGAAGGAAATAAACAGGAAGTGCAGGAAAGCTAAGTCGAAATGCCTGCGTGATAAATATGAAGAAATCGAAAAACAAATGATTGTCGAAAAGACTGACTCAGCATAGAGGAAAGTCAAAACAACCTTCGGTGACACAGAAAGCAAGGGTGGTAACGTTAAGAGTGCAATGGGAATTCCACTGTTGCAGAGAAGGGAGCGGGGGGTGGAAAGAGTACGTAGAAGGCCTCTACGAAGGGGAAGATTTTCTGATGCGATAGAACATCTATCACATTCTAAAATCGTTGGGAGAAATGGCAACAAAACGTCTATTGACATTGGTGTGTAGAATGTGTGAGTCTGGGGACATACTGTAACGCCGGAAATGCATATCCTCCTATTTCCATTTATTGTACTATAAATTCTTTTCCTTGATTTGCTACATGAAGATATGACATTTCTGTGTCTTTATATATTGTAATTGTTTTACTATTTGTATATATATATATATATATATATATATATATATATATATATATATATATATATATATATATATATATATATATATATATATATATATGCATTTATGTCGATGTATAATTGGTTTGTTTTGTAAATATTATTTGTATTTTTACACTGGGTCTGGCCTAGGGAAAACTAAGCTATCGAACGATTACATCGATAGGTCGTGTGGAGAACCAAAGTATTTAGGATCTTTGGTGGTGTTAACTCTGCCACGTGGAGCGCGGGCAGAGGGAGTGTGGCTGGAGTAGGGCAGTGGAGCAGGTGTGTTGAGTGATGCTCCCGCGAGTTGCCGTGCTTTCGGGGTTTGGCAGCATGTAATTGCGCTCGACTTGCTATGATAGTTTCTGACACGGTGTCGCGGACGGGAAGCATTATCTGGTGCACATCAAGAGCCCGTTTCACCTGGTGACAGTGTCGAGAAGAAGGCGCGCCAACATCCAGCTTCTGCAACAGCGACGGCCGACAATGAGTGACTGTCGCCACCTCCTCGAACGACAACTTCAAACCTTCAATCAACCAACCAGGAAGACTAAAAGCACGTAAAGTTGTAGAACTGTATGGCAGACCTCAGCTTTTCAAACTGTTGCATCAAAAAATACAGCAACTTAGCATGAACCTTTGTTGCTCACTGTCCCAATTGCATTACCAAACAGGGTCCCTTCCTTTTCTGGAATGAACCCGAGTGTCATTGAAATTCCACGCCAGCATTAAGTAATATCATTCCATTTCACTGCTTTAATTTCAAAGTTCAGTTAAAGTATTCATAGCTGGCTTAAATATTTAGATTACACAAGCACAAATTAAGAGTGCGAGTTTCGTTACCATATTTTAGCTTACCTGTGACTGCAGCTCATCTTGGTACGTACTAAATTTTACTATTGTTAACTGTTCAGCATCATTTAATTCAAGTTCAAAGTTAAATCTCTTATTTCTAAATTGTGTAGATTCAAGTAGCTTTTGAAATTATTGTTGAGGTAGCCCAAGGCAAACCTTATTTTATTGAATTTCGTAGTGCTTCAGAAACAAAGTTCACTATTAATTTCAGTCACTAAATTAACTTTCAATTTTCCGGTTTTATTAATTCTTTTGCTAACTTAAGTCAGAGTGTAGCGAAATTTATTACTTCTGACAAACATTCAGTTTTCACACAAGACGTGTCAACCTTCAGTTGCCACGCTTTTAGTGCTAAATATATGTGCATTAATCTTTCATTTTCAGTTATTATTGTAGGTGTACATGGGACTGGCGACCGTAATTTTCCCCAAATCTCAAATATCTAATTAACGCCAATTAATTGTTAACGTAACGACCGCACATTTACTTTCTTTATTAACTTTACCCCTTTTCAAAATTAATTTCCAACAATTTCATTTGCATTTTTCCTTTCACCTAGATGTAACCCTTTCCTCCCTCTTTACCGACAGATAACCTTGGCTGACGATTGCTTTTCCCAAATTTCCATTAGGTACACGCGGTTTAATTTTTCACTGTCATTAAGGTCGATAAGTGAGGGGGAGGTTACAATACCATCTGACTTTCGAAACAATATCATCCACATAATTCTGAAGACTGCAAGAGCTGACAAGTGGGAGAATTATCGCACAATCAGCTTAGCACTTCATGCATTCAACTTTCTGACAAGAGTAATATACAAAACAATGGAAAATAAAATTGAGGATGTGCTAGGTGACGATCAGTTTGGTTTTAGAAAAGGTAAAGGGACCAGAAGTTAATAATGGAAGCAAGAAAAAAGAAAAATCAATACACGTTCATAGGATTTATCGACATGGAAAAAGCGTTTGTCAGTGTAAAATGGTGCAAGATGTTCGAAATTCTGAGAAAAGTAGGGTACGCTATAGGGAGAGACGGGTAATATACAATATCTAAAAGAGCCTAGAAGGAATAATAGGAGTGGACGATCAAGAACGAAGTGTTCGCTTTAAAAAGGGTGTAAGACGGGAATGCAATCTTTCCTCCCTACTGTTCAACCTGTATATCGAAAAAGCAATGATGGAAATGAATGAAAGCTTCAGTAGTGGAATTAAAATTCATGGTGAAAGGATATCAGTGATACGATTCGCTGATGACATTGCTACCTGAATGAAAGTGAAGAAGAATTACAAGACCTGATGAATGGAATGAATAGTCCAATAATAAAGAATATGGACTGAGAGTAAATAGAAGAAAGACGAAAGTAAAGAGAAGTAGCATAAATGAGAACAGTGAGAAACTTAGCATCGGGATTGATGGTCCCGAAGTAGATGAGGTTAAGAAAGTCTACCACTTAGGCAGAAATGGCATACAAGTGTACTAGTATCAAACATAAGCCTTAATTCGATGAAGAAATGTCTGAGAATGTAAGTCTGGAATTCAGCATTGTATGGTAGTGAAACGTGGACTGTGAGAAAACCGGAACAGAGGAGAATTGAGGCATTTGAGAGGTGGTGCTACAGAAGAATGTTGAAATTTAGGTAGACTGATAAAGTAAGGAACGAGGAGCTTCTGCGCAGAATCTGAGAGGAAGGGAATACGAGGAAAACACTTATAAGGAGAAGGGACAGGATTATAGAACATCTGTTAAGACATCAGGGAATGACTTCCATGGTAATAGAGGGGGCTGTAGAGAGCAAAAACTAGAGAGATAGCCAGAGACTGGAATACATCCAGCAAATAATTGAGGACGTGGGTTGCAATTGCTACTCTGAGATGAAGAGGTTGGCACAGGAGAGGAATTTTTGGTGGGCTGTATCAAACCAGTCAGAAGACTGATGACTCAAGGAAAAGAAAAAAAGAAAGAAAAGAAGAAAAGCGCAATGGTTAGCGCGATGGTGAGCAAAGCAACCAAAGAAAATAACGCACCAACAGCGACTACACCTCCATCTAGCATAATTACTATGCACCTAGTATTTTAATGTTATTACTTGTTAACTCGATCATGAATACTTGATACGGATAAATCAGCTTTGGATTGGATTGTCAGGTGCAGTAATACGAACAATTACCAGTGTGAACAATGGGCTGATATTTCTTGTTCAGATACACAATGTGTTAAGGGAAGCAGCTTAAATCTTGGTAAAGGGCAATGCATATTTCAGCAGCTAAAAGTGCTCAGTAACTACCACAGAACTATGTGATCAAAAGCATCCGTACACCTGGCTGAAAATAATTTACAGGTTCGTGCCGCCCTCCATCGGTAATGCTGGAATTCAATATGGAGTTGGCCCACCCTTAGCCTTGATGACAGCTTCCACTCTCGCAGGCTTACTTTCAATCAGGTGCTGGAAGGTTTCTTGGAGAATGGCAGCCCATTCTTCACGGAGTGCTGCACTGAGGAGACGTATCGATGTCGGTTGGTGAGGCCTGGCACGAAGTCGGTCTTCCAAAATATCCCAAAGGTGTTCTGTAGGGTTCAGGTCAGGACTCTGTGCAGGCCAGTTCACTACAGGGATGTTATTGTGGTGTAACCACTCCGCCACAGGCCGTGCATTATGAACAGGTGCTCTATCGTGTTGAAAGAAGCACCGCCATCCCCGAATTGCTTTTCAACAGCGGGAAGCGAGAAGGTGCTTAAAACTTCATTGTAGGCCTATGCTGTGATAGTGCCGGCCAGAGTGCCCGTGCGGTTCTAGGCGCTACAGTCTGGAGCCGAGCGACCGCTACAATCTCAGGTTCGAATCCTGCTTCGGGCATGGATGTGTATGATGTCCTTAGGTTAGTTAGGTTTAATTAGTTCTAAGTTCTAGGCGACTGATGACCTCAGAAGTTAAGTCGCATAGTGCTCAGAGCCATTTTTTCTGTGATAGTGCCACGCAAAACAAGGGGTGCAATCCCCCACCATAAAAAACACAACCACAACAGAACACCATGGCTTCCGAATTTTAGTATTGACACTACATACACAGGTAGATAACGTTCACCGGGCATTCGCCATACCCACACTTTGCCATCGGATCGCCAAATTGTGTACCATGATTCGTCACTCCACACAAAGTTTTTCCATTGTTAAGTCATCCACTGTTTACGCTCCTTACACCAAGCGAGGCATCGTTTGGCATTTACCGGCATGATGTGTGGCTTATGAGCAGCCGCTCGACCATGAAATCCAAGTTTTCTCAAAATGGTTCAAATCGCTCTGAGCATTACGAGACTTAACTTATGAGGTCATCAGTCCCCTAGAACTTAGAACTACTTAAACCTAACTAACCTAAGGACATTACACCCACCCATGCCCGAGGCAGGATTCGAACCTGCGACCGTAGCGGTTGCGCGGTTCCAGACTGTTGCGCCTAGAATCGCTCGGCCACCCCAGTCGGCGAAAGTTTTCTCACCTCCTACTTAACTGTCATAGAACTTGCAATGGATCCTGATGCAGTTTGGAATTCCTGTGTGATGGTCTGGATAGATGTCTGCTGTTACACATTGCGACCCTCTTCAACAATCGGTGGTCTCTGTCAGTCAACAGACGAGGTTGGCCTGTACGCTTTTGTGCAGTACGTGTCACTTCACGTTTGCACTTCACTATTACATCGGATAAAGTGGACCTAGGGATGTTTAGGAGTATGGAAATCTCGCGTATAGAGGTATGACACAAGTGACACCAATCACCTGACCTCAAGGCCTGAAGGGTCGGCGTTTCGTCTCGGACAAGGATGTGTAGCAGGCAGTTATGGATTTCTTCATGCAGCAGGATAGGGCGTTAAACAAAACAGGTATCTTCAGCTGGTGCTTCGGTGGGATGATTTCCTCAATGCTCACGGCGAATTTGCCTGATTGCCATATCGATGCTGGACTTACGACATTAGAAAGGGAACTTTTTGAGCCCTCTTATATTTATTCTGTTCACACCCATAGAAACCTGAGCTGAATCAATGAAAGTGTCTGCTCTTTGTTAGATGATTACGATCACATAGCCACCAAGTGGACAAAGGCATAGGGCCCATCTCACTAAGAAAATGTTAAAAGATCTTACAAAAAACTAAAGAAAATGAACAGGTAAAAGCATGCGTGATATAAAGTCGGAGTGTGCTGAAGACACCGTTTGAAGGCCAATTCACACTGGCCGTCATGTCACTTGAAAGCATTCAGCAATGTATTTCAAGTTGTAGCATCCACATTGGCCGGCACATCACGTTACGTCATGCACGTCACGTCACCGTCAAGGTTTCTCGAGAAGGAAGTTTTGACGGCTGACTTCATCGTCCGTTATTGGTCACGTGACCCCCCAGGCTCATTTCTTACACATACACAGCAACGCGCTCATCTTTCATACTTCGTTTCGTCGTGCTTTTTGTGGTTGATATCAATTGTTATTCTAAGTCGTTGTTATTCGCTGCCGGCCGCTGTAGCCGAGCGGTTGCCGGCACGGTAGCTCAGCGTGTATGGTCAGAGAGCTGGTTCTACACCTACACCTACATACATACTCCGCAATCCACCACAGGGTGCGTGGCGGAGGGTACCTCGTACCACAACTAGCATCTTCTCTCCCTGTTCAACTCACAAACCGAACGAGGGAAAAATGACTGCCTACAGGCCTCTGTACGAGCCCTAATCTCTCTTATCTTACCTTTGTGGTCTCTGTAATAAAAAACTGTGAGGAAAGAGCCGCAAACGAATTTGACTGGATGTCATGTGACGTCCGCAACGACCAAACACAATGATCAACAACGAACAAAATGAAAAAAAGAGGTTATAGGCGCTTCACTCCGGAACCGCGCTGCTGCTACGGTTGCAGGTTCGAATCCTGCCTCGGGCAAGGATTTGTGTGATGTCCTTAGGTTAGTGCTTAGAGCCATTTGAACCATTTTGTTATTCGCTGTCTGTTATTCATTATTTTTGTTAGTTGTTATAAATCGTCTCGTTTCCTTATTTCTTTTGTTAAAGTTTGTGATTTCATAATGAACGATGAAAAATTAATTAAACATGGTACTCAGACTCTGTTAGGAAAGGAGAGCTGTGGATCAAAATAAAATTAAAGTACGTGTGAGGTCATATTCATAGATATCGTAAACGTTCTCACATTTGTGTTGTAATTATGATGCGCCTGCAATAGGTCTTCAATAGCACATCTAAATTTCTCGCTCTCTAATATATTTATAAAGGATTTTTTATACATATTTAATATTTTACAATGAAATGAACTGCAATATTGGCTGCAACTTGAAGTGGAAAAAGTACTGTGGCTAGAATCCAAACTGGTTAAAAAAGTAGAATTTATTTGAATGTTGTCAAGTATTTGTAATGTTCGATAAATAAATTGATTGAAAACTTCAGACACTTCAACAGTAACAAAAATGCTCTTTTTGTGAAGTATACATCAAATAATTTATTAGAGTTGTTTGTTTAAATATGTAGTTGTGACAGCCTATTTATTGTTAAGTAGATTTCTGCATTATGTGTTAAACAGTTTTGCAGACATCAGTGGTCAATATTTATGTGGTTTCACTAACTACCCCCAGTACAGGTAAGGCACTTGAACCATTAAAAGACAAATACAAGAGGTAAAGAAAACTTATAAATTATGAAGAGTAAGGTATCAAGGGAGATATGGCCATAAAAGTTTGCAATGGGCTGGCAACTAAACTTAAATAAACCAATTTTTCACGGAGTGTGATGACACCTGGCAAGACTGCATTCCTTTTAGTAATTCTGGGTGTAATTTGATGTAACAAGTGAAAAAAACTGGAACTTCGACATTCCGAAATACTTATAAGATGCAGAATCGTCTTCCTCGAGATCCTTGTACTATATGCAAAATTTTTTGCATCTTCCTCCTCTAATTGCAAGCTATCCTTGATAGCTACAAAGCATTTGAGTCCGATAAATGTAATTTTCCTACAAATATGGACTCCAGCATCCACGTCTATAAGCTACTGCGTTGTGTTATGTGGACTTCGCGAATAAAAACAGTTGAGAATCATCTTGCGAAGTCCATAATTCCCGAATATAAATGGTTGAAAACAGCCAAGGGAGCTGAGATCACGAGACTGGGATTGATTTGGCATCGATGTTCACGCCCGACGTGACGTGACAGCCGGTGTGAATACCCCCTGACGTGACGGTGCTGTAACGTGACGGTGCAGTGACGGGTAGTGTGAAGTGACCTTAATTAGGCACTTTCGTTTGGTTTAAAATGTGCACAATGGATTCGTTAGAAATGTAAGTGTGAGCCACTAAATTTATGTGAAAAATTAAGTAAAAATGAGGTCGCAACGTCTCCCTAACTGAAACTGACCTGAAAAACGATTGATTAATAATCTTACCCACAATATACTTCATTCTGATCCTTCACCATTCGACTTGACAGACGAGCACGGAGTCCATCCATTCCCGTAGCAAGCCAGAACACAAATGCCAAAAACGGCGGACAACCGCCTAACGGTCACCCTGAGGGGACAGATAGAAGGCCCTACCAACCCTGCAAACCAATCCAGACCCTACACTCTCCACTACAACCGTATCTCTCAGTTGAACTTTCTCTTTGCCAAATATTTTCTCATAGTATTAAGTTGGCAGCAAAATTCAAGTAACAGATGCATCTTTGAGCTATAACTGCTCCATTCACGAAACAACACATACACATCTTTCACACATTACACAACTAACAGCAACATCCTAGGAAAAAGAAAAAATGGACGAGCATCACAAAATAAAGTAACACAGATGTGTCTGCCAGTTTTCCAAAGCATTTCGGAGATTACAAACATGGCCAGTATATCAGTGATACCAAAATACATGCTGTATCAAGTGAAAGTAATGGAACAGTTCTAACAGTACCGTCCCAATCTAACAAGGGAGTTGCACAGAGTCTAATTTTTCGCTATTGCCTTTCAAAACAAGGAACACTTTATACAGTGAGGTTGATTTGAACAAATTAGACCGCACATTTTTCCTTATTTTTTTTCCTTTAGTGGTCTGCCAAAACTTCTCAAACTTTAAGTATTGATTTATTCTCTTTGATCTGTCCAAGAATTCATTCCTCTCGAAAGGTAATACAACAATCTGTTAAATTTTTCCTTTAATTAGTTCGAATGACTCTGTAATTCCATACTGAACTCCATGTAGGCTGCAATGTTTATTCACTTCTTGCGCGTAATTCCCTCGTAACTTAATACGCGAGTGTAATACAAATACGTTTATTTCAAGCTGTAAAACGAGAGTTCTGTAATTATTGTGAAAGAAATATTTAAATGTTGTAATATTCTGAAGCCGTCTCAAGATGCAAATGACAGTTTTCCCTCCTCACCTTCACAATCGTGATATACACGCAACACCCTTTATGACGATTTCTCGAGAATTGTGCAGGAATTCTGCTCGAGTAAAAAAGCGTTATGTGGCTATTTATCTTGTAGACATCCACGAGCACTATTTGTGAAAAATAGTATATACATAAAGCAATGGAAACGTAGCAGGATTAGAATGGTTAAGAACAGGAATCTATGAAATCCGAGAAACATTGACTTACTTCTCAAACAGGTTAAACTACTGCCCACTGCTTACATTAAATTGTGGAACTATATTTTCTTATTGACCACGATAGTGGAGCATAATACCAAGTTGCTCCATTATCATGGCCAGTAAGAAAATATAGTTTCACAATTTAATGTAAGCAGTAGGCAATAGCTTAACCTGTTTGAGAAGTAAGTCAATATTCCTCGTATTTCATGGATTTCTGTTCTTAATCATTCAAATCTTGCTACGTTTCCATTGTTTTATGTATGTTATTTTCCGGCTATTTTAGTTTTCTAGAAGACTGTGCCACATGTTGCATTTTCCTTTGATAATTCTGTTAAGTACTGAAACAACTTCAACAAACGCAATGCAAAATATCATTGCTTTCACCATGTTTTCGCTCATGTTACAGTTACCCCTCTGCCCGATTGAGCAAAATATTGTCTTCGTCTGCACATCATCCGCTTGTTCCTCACCCTCATTCGCAATTCCTTCATGCGCATCTGCATCAGCGGATATTAAAATTTTGAAAACCACCTTAAGCCATCCGATGTAGCGAAACTCCGGAGATAGGCGTGCGTCTGACCTGAATATCAGTCGCATCAAAACTGAACTAAAACTGACGCGTAAGCAGTCTGGTGCAAAAGATGACGTACTTGATTTCGCATTTTCTGTGAATAAACTTTGTAATATAGATGTAGTAAAATCCCCATCATGAGAATGGATTAGTACAATGTAGTCACAAGACGTGCAGTTCTGCTTTCAGCTTTCGTGTACGTCGACCTTACTGTCCTCTAACTTCTCCCACAAGATAACAACTGCTGCGTATATTCACAGGTGTGTTCACATCCACGCCTACATCTTCTTATTGTTGTTTCTGCCTTAGCATCACACAGAAGAAAAGCGTGAATTAACCACAGTCACAGTAATAAGTGGCATTCTAAAGATAGATCTACACTTTGTACTGTTTGGTAAGAAGTTTTTTGTGTCAACTGCGCGCACCCGGTCACCTGAAAAAACAGCACAAGCCGCACACCGTTTGAGCTCATAAACTCTGAAAGAATGTCTGAGTAACATCATTCCGTGAGTGTAATAATTTTTCTCTACAATTATTAAATTTTAGATTGTCACCACTTCTGTTACAATGACGGAAGCCCAGCAAAACTTTCTGCAGATAGTAACGACTTTCTAATTCTTGCAGCGACAGGCAAGTAGTAAACACCTAGTGTTGACACAGTCCTCTCTCCGCAGCAGTACGATTCGTCAATGACAGCCGAGCGCAGAGTAAATAAACCAAACACGTCAAATACAGAACCGCCCCGGGAGCGGTGGCAAAATGCCAGAGCATTTCAGGTGCCTAGTGGATTTATGGCGTGTCTGCTATTCTTTTATCTCGTGTTGGCCCGGACAAGGTCGATTTCACTCCAAAATGACTGGGTTATAGCAGTGAAACGCATTTTTTTATACTGCAGAAAATATTGCAGTCAGCTAGAAGCAGAATACTTGAACCGTCAGCTATTATCAGATTACCACGTACTGCATAAACGCCCTTCGTAATTTTAGATGATTTATAAATATTATCTTTATCGTAATCAGTATACTCTAACTGCATCGGGAGTCAAAGAAAGAACCAAACTAATATCATACACCTATGCCAAAGTGCTTAAAAACATACTGTGGAATATGATACTGAATATGTTTTAAACGCTAGGTGCTGTTACAGTTTCTTTAACTCATCACGTTCAAAAGATAACACATATCTAGCATGTACTCTTTCTCTCTTTCGTCATGTTATTATAGTCCTACCAAGTAAGGACTGGAGTAAGTATAAAACTCGGTAGTGATCCGACCTCTGCAGAAATTTTTGAAAACATGATTAAAAAACCACTACTTCTCAGCACGGAAGGTACTGGCAACAATGTTATAACAATATATCAGCTACTGTTGATGTTTTGTACTTGTCACGAGTGCCACGCATGGATTTAAGCACTCAAGCTAACATGTTTCAGTCCAACGATCACAAGTTTTTATGGCAAATATTTGTGATATTGTTTACTACAGTTTTCGAGGCTCTCTTGGTTCATCTTAAATGAAAAGCAAAAGGAGGCTGAGAAGTGCCAAATAGGCACTGCAATAATGAGAGCGCAGCATGCAACTGAGGCAATAACGTTCCCTTCCTTCCATCAGATCACTGCACTCACAGCGCCTAAACACAGTGGTTTCTTGGAACCTTTCACTTCACTCCCATGTTTTTTGTATTAGCAATTCAGATTTATGTAGATACGATTCTGCGAAAATTATAGCGGTTTCCAGACATTTGAGCACACCTTTGTAGCGTGCTCGATGTTCTCCATATAAATATTGGACATAGAGACCCAGGAGAAAACATTTAATGTATTCAAACAGGTTTTGCTGTATATGAATAAATGTTACAATATTTACTATTAAGTAAGCACATTAAGCCAGAGTAGTACGTGACAGTCTTTATTCCCTTTCAACTGCTAGTAAAATATCTCAACTTATTGTACTCGTTTCGATTGCAGATCTTTGGTCGTCGCACCGGTGCTGCTGAAAGACATTTGGACAATCATTGTGCGCGTATGGGAATTGCAATAAAGCTGAGTTGCTGAATATCAAGTGGATAAACATTTCTCCAGCGAGCATAACAGCAGTATATAAATAAAAAAATTCAAATCTCAATAAAGGTCCTTACATAAGAACCGAAACCTTGTTGATGAAAATATGACTTCGAAACGAACATTGGAATAACACAAAACACTGTAAGAGACAGTTTACGGGGTTTATAATTAGTTCACTATTGCATCTCTTGCAGTTTTATTTTAGTAAACAAAATCACTCCTTTACCACTATGTGTTCTGTGTTCTTAATCTCTTTTTTTGAGACAGATATCGAGATTGGAAGCAGAGGACGGAAACGAAAAAAAGGACCAGTGGTTGTGGAAATAGTTCATGCCTTACTTCTTGTTATTCTACAAGCCAGAAATGGTAAAGTAAATAATGCTCTAGCCAATACTAATGTTTCGTAGTATATGTGTCATACACCAGGCTAAGGCTTCCCGAACATCTTGATAGATATGAAGTTCTGATACATTAAAATTGTGTGCTGGATAGGGATTCGTAACCGAATCTGTCCCTTCTTCGGTTACTACTCTTACCAACAGAGTCATCCGAGAAGCACTCAGAGTACGACTGACTGCTACCAGATCTTCTTATCTACAGCTTCAATCTCCACCTATATTCTCCTAGTGTCCCTATGTTAATCGTTATGCATTAAATTGGGCTATGGTGGTTTGTTTTTGATATGTTCCACAGTGATCTTTGAGAAACAATTTCTGCCATCCCATCGTTGTTCTCCTTCAACAGCACAATTTTGTCATTCTTACTTTATCACTGCGTTACAGTATCCTATTATCAATCAAGACTGGGGCGCATCGTAATTGAATGTTGTATATCCTAACATTCTTAACGGTTGCGCAAGCTCTTTTTCTAAAGACTTATGCAAAATCGTAACCAAGGAAACAAGTACACTTGCCAGCAGAAAAGTCTGCAGCCCCTCAGAACTCTAAGTCTGGCGGTCTGCACGATCTGGCACCATTGCAGGATACGTAAGTATATGGAGGAAGCGCTGTCTTCCACTTAAAAGGGTGTGTAGGGAGGGGGGGGGTGGGGGAGGGTAGGGCATCAAACGGCCCGACTTGGAGCAGGACAGGCACCACGGGACATTTTAATTTCCACTGTCTATACTTTTACAAATAAATTCATAGAACTTTGTCAGCATGACCAGGAAGTATTCAGGATTCACACTCATAGCACTATTGGCTGCACTTGTTGCTATAGGTACACTTTTCTTCATAAGTAAGAGTGATTCTTCGATGAATTTTGCACTGCTTATTGAACACAGACTCCTCAATGCTAAACCCTAGAATTTTCCAAATCTATTAAAAACTGTGGTAAAAATAAATAAAATTAACTACAAAATTCGATTTTTTCTAAACATGAAGTTTAAAATGTAACAACTCATTCATTTTTTCATAATTTTAATAAATTCTAGAGTATCGTACACCTGTAAGTATGATGTGTATACTGTACAAAATGCATCTCTCTTACTTATGCAGAAAAGTGTACCTACAGCAACAAATGCAGCCAATTGCAAGCGAAAAAATGATGAAATTTCACATGTTAAACAAATTATTTTGTTATGTTTTTGAACTTGTACTGCTGTGAGCCTAAACCCTTCCTGGTCATTCTGTCAAAGTTTTATGAATTTATTTGTAAAAGTATAGACATTCGAAATGAAAATGTCCTGTGGTGCCTCCTACTCCAGTCGGCCCATTTGGCATCCTACACCCCCCCCCCCCCCCTTCCCCCTTAATCTGTTACAATGCTGTGTCTGCTTGTTGTGTGGTGACGCCGGCACGGGGTAGCTCAGCGTGTTCGGTCAGGCGACTGGCTGTTCTCTGTAATAAAATAAATAAATAAATAAATAAACTGAGAGATGTATTCAACGGTGAATTTGAAGGTGTATCATATGACGTGCTCCGAGACGAAATGCCAAGAACAATTACGAACAAAATAAAGAAGAAACGTTGGTAAACGTCGGCCAGTATAGACGCAAAGTCGGGAGTTCGAGTCCACTCGTTCCTTTATTTTTTTAATCGCATTTCGGCTCTCTACTAAAGACAGCAGTCTGATGAGAGGTCAAAGATAATTTGCTGCACCTTCTAACCCACCAGCAATAGCAAAACGTTCCACGAAAGTGCTCGTGGCTACGTCAAGATCAGAACAGTTTATGCTCGACAATTTCCTCAATATACAGTGGTCACTGCCCACCTGCCGCGGGTTATCAGACGTCAGCCGCCTTACGACAAGGTGAACGCAGCACAGTACACCTTCGGCACGTTTCTGCTTTGGGAATGGTAAGTGTAAGATTGTTTACTATTACAATTTGATTTTCCATGTGAAATAACTTCGATAAACTAAGTGAACGCCAGGCAGTAACACAGCGCATATTGCTATGAGTGTATTTATCAATCTTCATTTCCAAATTAAAAATTCTAGTGGTTGTGTTGTAGCTGCGAACTGGATTTTGCAATCTTGATCACGTGCACACTGTTTAAGCGTTATAAAATAGTTACAAGACGAAAAGGTCTAACCTTAACAAGATACTGTACGCTTTGGGTTCAGTAGAAGCACAGACAATGGAGGCAGCTTGTAACAGCTGTGCCGTGTAGGGAGTGCTATCGGACAAACCAGGTCAGGAAAGGATTTTTCTAGTTTCAAGAAAGATTATTCTGGCGAGAATGATTTTCTTTACCAACGAAGTCTCGATAATTAACATATGTGATAAACTTCGACCATTTAACCTACGTGTAACATTTGTATTCAGTAGCCAAGATTCATAACCTGCGTTTAGAAGTACTGCATGCTGTAATTCAAATCAACGAAAATCAAAGGGGTGATTATTACTGCTGTTCTGTCGTCAGTTCACTCACTGAGCATTCCTATGCAACATTGTTACTATTCACAAGCTACACACATTATGAGGTCTTTATGTTAACTTCATGATAAGAAATTGATGACTGAGCTCTAACAAGACATCTCCTCAAGCAAATGGCATCGTGAACAAATAATATTTTGCATATGGCAGTATAAAAAATATATAGTGCGCTACAGACTCCTCCTCATAACCATATCCATCGGAGCTGGTATTAATTTGTCGTCAACACCTGTGAAACATTCCGGACGCAAAGTAAAAAAAAAACAAAGACCAACAAAACTGCATCGAGTATTGCTACTACATGGTAATGCACTCTACTGATTTCACAAACAAAACTATCCAGGGAGGAAGGAAGATTGGGGTTTAACGTCCCGTCGACATCGAAGTCTTTAGAGATGAGGGCACGCTCGGAATGTTTCAACGATGAGGAAGAAAATCGACTACAGCGTTTCAAAGGAACAATCCTTGCATTTGCCTGGAACGATTTAGGCAAATGAAAGAAAACCAAATCCGGATGACCGGGCGCGTATTTGAACCGCCGTCCTGCCGAATACGAGGCCTCAGTGTTAACCACTGCGCCACCTCGCTTGGTAAAAAGCTATCCAGGGAAGACGTACCTTACGAACGTATTATTTTGATCTTGTGCCCTAAAGTCTTCAATATTCCCACTCTTTATCGAACAATCGTCCAGAACATTCTTTTCCGGACAAAAATGCAGTTCAGATCTGGCTTGAAGCCACCTTTAACTCCGACTGAGAACATTTTCACAGGCATGGAATCGGTTAACTACCACAGTATTGTCAGACTGTTTAGGACTGTGTTAGATAATATATTGTTGCTGATTAATTGCTCTTCTACGTTTACTCTTTAGTTCAATAAACTCACAAATTAGTAACTGTCAGACAAGTTGTAGAACTTCAAATAAGAAAGTGACAATAAATATACTCACATGTTGTGTAACCGCACGGTGGTCAGATTACAATAAGAAGCAATTTTATCCTTAGCAGTGCTAGACCAGAAACGAGCCCAAGATGCGCCGCGTTCACCTGATCGGATGACGACCGATGGCTGGTGGCCGGTTGCCCGTGGCCCTTTTAGGGTGACATAGCTCTCGAACAAAACTGACCTTCACCTAAAAAACATTTTTGATGTGGCACGCCACGAAATCCTCTCCTCTGCCAACCTGTTCATCTCAGAGTAGCACTTGCGTCCTACGTCATCAATTATTTTCTGGATATATTCCAATCTCTGCCTTCCTCTACAGCCTTTACCTTCTATAGTTCCTTTTAGTACCACGGAGATTGTTCTCTGACGTCTTAACACATGTCCTATCGTCTTGTCCATTCCTCTTGCAAGTGTTTTCCATGTGTTCCATTCTTCGCCGATTCTGCGGGGAACCTTTTCATTCCTCATCTTGTAAGTCCACCCGATTCTTCAACAGTCTTCTCAAGCGCCACATCTCAAATCATCGATTCTCTTCTGTTTACGGTTTTCCCAATGTCCATGATTGACTACCATACAATGCTGTGCTCCAAATGTACATTCTTAGAAATTTCTTCCTCAAATTAAGGCCTATATTTGATACCTGTTGAATTCTCTTGTCCAGGAATGCTCTGGTAGTCTGCTTTTTATTTCTTCCTTGCCTCGTCCGACATGTGTCGTCTCGTTTCCAAGGAAGCAGAATTTCTTAACTCTTAACTTCGTCTCCCTCGTGATCTCCAACTTTGATGTTAAGTTCGTCGCTATTATAGTTTCTACTACTTCTCATTACTTTGTCTTTTAAAGTTTACTCTCAAATCATGTTCTTTACTCTCTGGACCGTTCATTCCGTTCAGTACATCCTGCAATTCTTTTTCAGTTTCACTGAGGATAGCTATGTTATTAGCAAATCTTATCATTAGTATCCTTTCGCCCCGAAGTTTCATCCCACTCTGGGACTTTCTATTATTTCCATCGTTGCTTCTTCGATCAATAGACTGAAGAACAGGGGCGAAAGACTGCATCCCTGTCTCACACCCCTTTTAATCCCAGCGCTTAATTCTTGATCTTCCAGTCTCACTGTTGTGTTGATTATATGGAGTTCTTCCAATTCAACCACAGCGTGCTACTTGTTTGTATAGCGGTTGTGGTGGTTCATCTTTTGAGCCAAAGATACAAAGTAATATTGCTTTTATTAAAAATTAGGTAGTTTTACTGTTGGTCAGTAAGAAAAATATCCATTTAATAACTCAGGCACTTTATTCTTACCGAATCAATTTCACTCTCAGTTTCGAATTAGATTTCTTTAACCAAATACATTTCTCACTGCAGTAAATGTATCTTCTTCTGGATTATTTAATCTCTATTTCCATTTCACACGGCATGTAAGAGATGTCGAAACACTCATTATCAAGCTACAAGCTGTCAGTGTGTAGTTTGATTGCATAGGAGAAGTAAAGTCTTGGAAGTTGTTAAAACATTTGTGCAATCTGCTGCTGTAATATTAAAATTCTTATTCTACACACCTCCTTCGCGATTACATTCTGCATTTTGTTTATCTACTGGCGATGGTTCTTTTCTTCTCGCCTTAAAAATACATTACTGGCCTTTAAAACTGCTACACCAAAAAGAAATGCAGATGATAAAAGGGTATTCATTGGACAAACATATTATACTACAACTGACACGTGATTACATTTTCACGGAATTTGGGTGCATAGATCCTGAGAAATCAGTACCCACAACAACCACCTCTGGTCGTAATAACGGCCTTGATACGCCTGGGCATTGAGTCAAACTGACCTTGGATGGCGTGTACAGGTACAGCTGCCCATGCAGCTTCAACACGATACCACAGTTCATCAAGAGTAGTGACTGGTATATTGTGACGAGCCAGTTGCTCGGCCACCATTGACCAGATGTTTTCAACTGGTGAGAGATTTGGAGAATGTGCTGGCCAGGGCAGCAGCCGAACATTTTCTGTGTCCAGAAAGGCCCGTACAGGACCTACAACATGCGGTCGTGCATTATCCTGCTGAAATGTAGGGTTTCGCAGGGATCGAATGAAGGGTAGAGCCACGGGTCGTAACACAACTGAAATGTAACGTCCACTGTTCAAAGTGCCGTCAGTGCGAACAAGAGGTGACCGAGACGAGTAACCAATGGCACCTCATACAACACGCCGGGTGATACGCCAGTATGGCGATGACGAATACACGCGTCCAATGTGCGTTCACCGCGATGTCGCCAAACACGTACGATAAAATGACGTTTTGCCATTCGTGTACCCAGGTTCGTCATTGAGTACACCATCGCAGGCGCTCCTGTGATGCAGCGTCAAGGGTAACCGCAGCCATGGTCTCCGAGCTGATAGTCCATGCTGCTGCAAACGTCGTCGAACTGTCCGTGCAGATGGTTGTTGTCTTGCAAACGTCCCCATCTGTTGACACAGGGATCGAGACGTGGCTGCACGTTACAGCCATGCGAATAAGTGGCTGTCATCTCGACTGCTAGTGATACGAGGCCGTTGCGATCCAGCACGGCGTTCCGTATTACCCTCCTGAACCCACCGATTCCATATTCTGCTAACAGTCATTGGATCTCGACCAACGCGAGCAGCAATGTCGCGATACTATAAACCACAATCGCGATAGGCTAGAATGCGACCTTTATCAAAGTAGAAAACGTGATGGTACGAATTTCTCCTCCTTACACGAGTCATCACAATAACGTTTCACCAGGCAACGTCGGTCAACTGCTGTTTGTGTATGAGAAATCGGTTGGAAAAAATTGTTCAAATGGCTCTGAGCACTATGGTACTTAACTTCTGAGGTCATCAGTCTCCTAGAACTTAGTACTGCTTAAACCTAAGTATCCTAAGGACATCACACACATCCATGCCCGAGGCAGGATTCGAACTTACGACCGTAGCGGTCGTGCAGTTCCAGACAAGAACCGCTCTGCTCAAAGGAAAATTGTCTCGGACGTCAATATACTTGAAGTTTAATACTGAGAACAGTAAAATTTTCATTAACGTATATAGATTTTCATCCAGTGAGCTCTCAGTCTCGTGAACAGAAGTGAGAAAAACTGGCTGAATTACGTCTAAGCACAGTCAGATTTCATAACGAAGCCATAGCTGCCTCAGTAGTACACTACACTGCTAGTATCTGCCACGCAAAACAACAAGGGGTGCAAGGCCCCTCCGTGTAAAACCCTACCACACCTAAACACCACCGCCTCCAAATTTTACTGTTGGCACTACACACGCTGGCAGATGACGTTCACCGGGCGTCCGCCAAACCCACACTCTGCCATCGGATCGCCAAATTGTGTACCGTGATTCGTCACTCCACACAACGTTTTTCCACTGTTCAATCGTCCAATATTTACGTTCCTTAACTAAGCGAGGCGTCGTTTGACATTTACCGGCGTGATGTGTGGCTTATGAGCAGCCGCTCGACCATAAAATCCAAATTTTCTCACCTCCCGCTTAACTGTCATAGTACTCGCAGTGGATCCTGATGCAGTTTGAAATTCCTGTGTGATGATCTGGATAAATGTCTGCCTATTACACATTACGAGCCTCTTCAACTGTCGGCGGTCTCTGTTAGTCAACAGACGAGGTCGGCCTGTACGCTTTTGTACTGTACGTGTCCCTTCACGTTTCCACTTCACTACCACATCGGAAACGGTGGACCTAAGGATGTTTAGGAGTGTGGAAGTCTCGCGTATAGATGTATGACCCAAGTGACACCCAGTCACCTAACCACAGGGCCTGAAGGGTCTGCGATTCCTCTCGAACAAGGATATGCAGCAGGCAGTTATCGATTTCTTCATGCAGCAGGATAGGGCGTTAAACCAAACAGGTATCTTCAAGCTGGTGCATCGGTGGGATGATTTCTTCAATGCTCATGGCGAATTTGCCTGATTGGCATACCGATGCTGGCCTGTACGACCTTAGAAAGGAATCTTTTTGATCCCTCTTATAGTTCATACTGTTCACACCCATAGAAACCTGTGCTGAATCAATTATATGAAAGTATCAACTCTTTGTTAGAGTGATTGCGATCACATAGCCACCTAGTGGACAAAGGCATAAGGCCCGTCTCACTAAGAAAATGTATTCCTTCGAAGTAGACTGGTCAACAATACTGCTGCCTCCATCGTATATCACTTGCAGGAACTAAGAGAATAAGCTGAGATCGGGGTGCATATGGAGGTACAGAAACAGTCAGTGTCCTCTCTCTGCATGCGAGTCAAGTGGGACAGACGGTAGCATCTGTTGCTACGAAGTATAGTGACTTATTACACAGATGTTAAATTAGTGACTATCATCCGCACATTAATTTGCTGCGTGCTACATAGTCAACTTAATATGCTGTGAGACTAAAGGAATGTTTCACATGATAACTCAAATAAGTGACAGGTTACGTGTTGTTCGAGCATATCGTAACAACCTAGATACCCGCTGCTGGGACCACAGCACATCAGCCGAAACCAGGCCGCGGTCGAACGGCCAATGCCCTGGCAGCTTAGCAGTGTCAGCATTCACAGCTTTCTCTGCCGGCGCTTCGACGCATCGACAAGGGGAGCGTTATGAGGACTTCTGCCATATGATTGACCGACCTACCAGTTACGCCAGGCCAGTTCATTGACCCTGCACCAAACATTTCGACGCGACCTCAATACAGGGGACTTTTGCAACTGCCAGCAGGTGGAAATTGAATTTCAACCACTAGCACCAGGCCGTATTAAAATCGTCCGAGCTTGGCCGTCCAATGACGTGTAAACTGTGACAGTCGTCGCTGCATCTATGACACAGCCTCTACCCAGCCACGAATTAACGATCGCTGTCTCAGTGTCTAACCTGGGCACATGGACACCGCCTCGATGCCACCCCCACACCCAGCAGCCATCAGCCGCCATATACCAGCATGCTGTGGTAGCTGGGCCGCCTCAACCATCCATGGGGACCACCTGCGTCACCACGTCTGCACCAGCATGCTGGAGTCTGAGGACCACCTCCCGTCATCCGTAGTCTGTCTCTTTCGCAGTCGGCCGCAGTGGCCGAATGGTTCTAGGCGCTTCAGTCTGGAACCACGCGACCGCTACGGTCGCAGGCTCGAATCCTGCCTCGGGCACGGATGTGCCTGATGTCCTTAGGTTACTTAGATTTAAGTAGTTCTAAGTTCTAGGGGACTGATGACCTCAGATGTTAAGTCCCATAGTGTTTAGAGCCATTTGAACCATTCTGTTTCGCATGTGCTAAGCCATACATGCTGGTGTCCATCAGTAACGAGTTCTATGAAGTGATTGGCAGCCTTCTTTGCCAACTTCATCGCCAACCTCCAGTACAGAACCCCTGGCCCATTCCTTACCTGCTGACACCCTTTACAGTATCATCTCCTTCAATGTTGCAGTAGGGGGCACGCAAAAAACAGCATACTGGCATGAAGAGTATTACTTGCTTCAGTACACAAATGGTAAGGAATTCAGCACAACCAGATATTGAAGGTAGGAGTTACAGCATTTATACGAGCTCTATAAGTAGGCAAAGATTACGCAGCGGATTTCTCATTCAGAAATCACATTTGAATGTGATACCAGAAGTTGGAAACAGAAACATCTACTAATACATGCCGTAATTAACCAGAGGCTAGATCGTGGTCTATCAAGAAAGTGGTTTACAGTTCATGGTGTATCTGCTTACTACGGTCGGGGTCTCGTAACAGTCATTCGAATTTTGGAATCGAAGCGTACAGGAGTGTGCAGCTCAAATCTGTGCAGAATCTCAACAGCTCTATGTTGCTGCTGCCAATGACAATACACATACTACTTGCCTGGTGATACCGGTTCCTTCAGTGACGTCTCGGGCATTGAGTCAGAAAATAAGCTAGTTTGCAGCAAAAGATGGACAGTGAACCAGTGAGACGATGTCTGCAGCATGATGACCACCTTTGTGGCTTGCTTTGACGCTGCAGCAGAGGAGACGACAATGGGCGACCAACGAGAATGATGAATACGGAACTGGCAGCACATCACCTCTATAGACTATCTACTTTTGCGTTCTGCTTTGCAACGGACGCAAGATGGCTCTGAGGAGAATGAGTGTCTACAGATGGTCTTCATTGGTTGGTGCATAACTTCCTGGCGATTTCTTTTTTTCATTAGTTCAATAAACACAAAAGATGTGGGTGACAGACACTTTAGTATTCAATAATATATCCTCCTTCACTGTTTCCATTAGTCTGCCAACGCTGGGATAACTTTTCGATACCGCGACTGTAGAAATCAAGTGGTTTTGAGGCAAAGAACTCGTCGAGCCATGTTCAGCGCGTATTTTCATCCGGAAATTAAGTTGCTTGAAAGCTTTTCGATACAGAGCGGAAAATGTGAAAATCTGAGGGCCCAATATCAGGTGAATAAGGAAGGTGCGGAATGACTTCCCAATCCAACAACTGTTTAGTGTCTTTTGTCAGTCTTCCTGATAGTTGTTCTTGGACTGAGTCAGCAAGGCGTCTCAGTTGTTGACAGTTAACGTCAGCAGGGACGGTTGAACACTGCAAAAGCAATTCTTAGTAAACCGCACCATGGCATTAGTAGCGTACTGGCGATATCAGCACAATATTGATTTCAAAATGATATGCAAATCAATTAAATAGATCAACTAATTACCCTCACCCACCAACCACACCCACCCCACCCCAAATAACGTCATGTCTTTTCATCAACCACCACATGGGTCCCAGCCCCCTCCCCCTTCCCCCACCCCCCCACCATCCCCCACGTACATTATTTGTGGGAATTACGAATTTTGGAGGGAATTACTTTGTCCCAGGGCTGTGCTGACGTCCCACCACACCTCCCACATGGGAACTGGAGGGAAATTAAAACAGGCGGTGCCCTTCCTAGGACTCGAACAATGGACTAACTGGATGGAAAGCACATGTGCACCCCCTAACACAATTACACTATCAGATGGGGGGATATTAAAAATGGTGGTGCCCATTCTGGACTCGAACCCTGGTCCTCATGGGCAGGAAGCCCAAGTGCGTTTGCCATAATATCGAAACCACCCCAATGCAGGAAACAAAGGTTAGGTTAGTGTACTTTATTTATTTTGGTTGGGAAACTGAAGTAAAAAATCGATCCTAATTACTCAATTAATCATACTAGATCGGTCCTAATTACACAACTATACACATAGTGATAAACAAGGAATGCCTATAATCGCAATACAGGTCAAAAATTGTCAGCGCTATACAACTGGTGTTATCTTGCTTGGAAAAAATCCCACAATACCACTCGAAACTAGTGGCAGGCGCACTCAAACACCTGCGAACAGCCACTATCTTTCCTTTTTTAATTGGTGAGAAAGATATCCAACTGACTAGATGCTGGTGTCAGACAGAGAGGAGTTTAATAAGTGTGCATACAGTGAGCATACAGCTGACGACTGTATCTGCTGCTGTTTGATATCAAGGTTTACTACAGATGCCTGTTCGATAATCACCATGCAGCCCAGGTAAACCAAGCCAACACATGTACTGGCGTTTGGGAAAAATTGTCATAGAAACACAACTGCTGCAAATAGCGACCCCAGAAGATCGCAGAGGGAGAGCAGTTGCAGCTGTGTCCTCCTCGATGGGCGCTCATGAACTAACAAACTTGGAGGTAGTCTTAACCCCCCATCCCTTCCACCCTCATCCCTACCTCCATCCCTCCCTCTTCTCACTGTAGCTTGGGACAGAAGCCTGTTCTGTCTTGCTGCTGATGGTCCACAACGAGATCTTTCTGGTGGCATTGATATACTGCCTCCAGTCTGCAGAAGTCAGTCACAGATAGACTAAAGACAATAACAAGACGCTTCTTGCAATCTGTTAAACATATTTGAGGGATTGACTGGACCCATCTGTAACAACAACGAGTTGGAAAATAGGAATCCCTCTGTCTAAAGCGACCGCTGACCCAGCCGTATCTCGGAGCACAGTATTCCTCAGACCTCAGATGCGGTCAGAGCAGCCTGCAAGATGTAGCACGCGGTCGTTGGAGTCGCTGACCTCCTTGGGTGTCAGTCCTTTGATAACACAAAAGCAGTGTACCCAACCAAACAACAGTAGATAAATGGAGGGCTGCCCAAGTGCAGCTAATTCTTCAAAATTATAGCGTCATAGCTCCGACCCCAAACACCAACCCCCTGACCGAGCGAGGTGGCGCAGTGGTTCGACGCTGGACTCGCATTCGGGAGGACGACGGTTCAATCCCGCGTCCGGCCATCCTGATTTAGGTTTTCCGTGATTTCCCTAAATCACTCCAGGCAAATGCCGGGATGGTTCCTCTGAAAGGGCACGGCCGACTTCCTTCCCCATCCTTCCCTAATCCGATGAGACCGATGACCACGCTGTCTGGTCTCCTTCCCCAAAACCAACCAACCAACCAACCCCCTGGTCAGGGCGCAGCTGCGTCAGCGACCTTACTCACAGATTAGGCAACGCCTCCAATAGGCCTGTCGTTCGGCACTGGAGAACACTTTTATTTAACGGCAACACATCCCTTACAATCAAGCATTTATTGACAAGAAAACACAAACGTGATGAAAAGTTTCCACTTATTTGCTGCGGATAATACCAATCACCGCAGAATGTCCTCGTTATTTCGAAAATGTCATTGGAGTAAAGAAAAAGCGAGAATTTAAACTCCGAAGAAAAAAATCTGTGTTAAGCGATTCAGATTGATGTACACATTACACGAGCTGAGAGCGTTACTCGTGTTCAAATGATTGTCTATAAATAAACTATCATGCATGTGTGTATTACAAACATTTCAGACACGTGAAATAACATTACAGAATACAATCTTTTACGCCATTAGCCCATATGTCGCGAAAAGAAAACAGAATCATTTTTACATTCGACAGCAATATGCTATAATTCAAGAGGACGTTGTTGTTTTGTTCACTGTGGAAAGTTCCGTTTTATCAGTGCGATATTATATCACCCTGGCGTTTACGAAAAAAAATCGTGAGAACCTGACTTGCAACAGAACCTCCTACAAGGTTTCACTGTATCTCTCTCTTTCTCTCTCTCTCTCTCTCTCTCTCTCTCTCTCTCTGTCCCATTACATCGAAACCAATTACCATCTGCGTGCCTTCATTTGACATTTTTGCTCCATAGTTTCCGTCTACCGACATATTTGTAAAATTTCTATCATATTATAGATTCTTGTGTTCCAGTTTTATAAGCAGTTTAATCATCACAGCCTGTTCCACACAATCTTCTCACATGCTGGGGAAAAAACACTATCATTTCTAGGTTTCACAACAAGCTATAATTCAAGTGAAGTCTACTTGATAATTAGAGGTTGTGAAGTATGAAATAACACAGGACTTGCGGTAACATATATTTTTTAAACATGCAATCGTGATGATAATAATAAAACAGCCGTGATTATACGAGAATGGATACATCCAGTTTTTGTTAGTTTTATGAGCCAAATCGGTGTAGTTTTGAAAGAACTATCTGCAACCAAACCTTAAACAGTTACAACACTCCTTATAACAGAACCTTCAATAAGATGTTACCGCATCTCTGTCTTCTGATATACCGGAAAAGCAAATACCATCTGTGTGTTGACATCAAGCATATTACACACACAGTATCACCCCACTGGAACACATGGCCAGTGCTCGAAGTTGCTTGCTCGGATCTGCGTAAGGTTTTGTCGGCTGTACAGGGGGAAGACCATATCCAGCTAACTATCAACCACAAGAGATGGTTCTTGTATTGGTACTTCATAAGCAGTTTAATACATTGTTTTTTCGGCTGTAACACATCCAAGCAGGTACAACGTTTTGTACACAGCCATGTACTTTTTTTTCTACCATGACCTCGAGGTATGCGTAAGGTGCTAAAACGATACTAACACCTTTCGATCCTTTGGCTCTCTCAGAAAGCTGATAATTGCATCGTGTGAACCATGCAGCTCCCACAACTACAGGTCGGTAGAAATAAAACTCAGAGGCAACGCTTTTCGACAAAAATGTGATGCCATTTCAACATATGGAAACTGGAAGAGTTTACAGCATTGTAGAGTATTTCCAAAAGTTATCCAAAGGTGATGACCAACACAGTTACCCTCATCTTCCACAGCAATGGGGTAGCGGATGTCTCAATGTTTCGTTTTAACGAGCATTGTTTCCTCATTTTTCAGTCATGTACATGATTGCTTTTCTGTTGTTGACCATCGCCGGAAGGTCCTGTTCACATCACGAGCGAGGTAGTAGAAATAAAAAGAGGTACTGTTATCTCATTGGTGAAAAGAAAAACATGTGGAGGGCATCGCAGCATCTGGAAATAGGATGAGTCTGCAGCATTGAGGAACGCTTCCAAACAACTGTCTGAAGGTGATGAACTCTACATTTAACCCCATACTCCACAGTGACAAGTAGCAGATATCCAGTGTTCCACCAAGGCTCCCTCCATCTCAACCAAGCGGTGTCAGTCAATTATTATGCGGTAATCAATAGTGTACCAGTGGACACATGGAATGGGAAAATGTTGAAATAGGATGATGTACTGTAATGCACACCACAGTTGATAGTGTGATCAATTTTAGCAATTTTATCAGATGTTTCGTAATTTCAACGCCAGCCAGTGACGCAGCAGAACGTTTCTCAACTTCTGCATCTCGCTAAAACACGCCTCCACTACTTTTCAAGTATCATACACTAGACTGTAAACGCAGCTATACAACTGTGCAGTACATCCATTCGATCATATACATCAAAGCATACCACTTGTTGTGTAGTTTCAGCGCCAGTCAATGACGCAGCAGACTGCTTCTCAGTTTCCGCATCATAGCTAAATCAACCTTCCACTACTTTGTAAGTACCATGTACTGGATTCCGAGTGTTGTGTGGTGTGTACCTTCAGTCATGTTCATCAAAGTATACAAGTTGTTCGATTATTTGAACGCCAACCAATGACACAGTTGAATGCTTCCCAATTTCTGTATCATCGCTAAATCATCCCTCCACTATTATGCAGCTGCAATATACCAAACTGCGAATGCAACGTCCTATACCGATGTAATTAGGTTATCTACATATTTCTAGTGAATCGATTAGACTGCAGAATTTACGATTATGACTGGCCATCTTTCCCAGTGTGGATGGGCATCATACAGTACTCTGGCATTTGTAGCATGATGGAGGAGACTAACAGATTCAACCCACATTATCCTCTGCCAATCTTCCCAGCAGCGCCAATCTTACCCACAGTACCCATCCAACAGCACTAGGTCTCTCCAGATGCATGCGTGTCAAGGAGGGTATAGTAGAATTATAGCATGTTGTTGTCGAATGTAAAAATGAGTCTGTTTTTTTCGCGACATGTGAGTTAATGGTGTGAAAGATTGTATTCTGTAATGTTAGTTCACGTGTCTGAAATGCTTGTAATACACACACGCATGACAGTTTATTTATAGACAATGATCTGAACACTAGTAACGCTCTCAGCTCGTGTAATGTGTCCCTCATTCTGAAAGAACTCGCTTAACAAAGATTTTTTTTCTTCGGAGAATAAATTCTCGCTTTTTCTTTACTCTGATGACGGTTTCGAAATAACGAGGCCATTCTGCAGTGAACGATATTTTTCGCAGCAAAATAGTGGAAACTTTTCATCGCGATTTTGTTTTCCTTTTTAATAGATGCTTGATTAGAATAGATGTGTTGATGTTAAATGAAAGTGTTCTCCATTGCAGAACGACAGGCCTATGGGAGGCGTTGGGGGATGTGCCTAGTCTGTGCATGTGGTCGCTGACGCAGTTGTGCCCTGACGAGGGGAGTGGCATGTGGGGTTAGAGCTGTGTCACTATATTTTAGACAAACAAGTTGCACATGGCGCGGCCCTCTCTTTATCTCCTATTCGTTAGTTGACTATGCATCTTTTTGTGTTGGTAAAGGACTATCGCCTCAAGGCAGTCAGCAACCTTGGTGAGCTCATACATTGTCTTGCAGGCTGCCCCGACAGCATCTGAAGAACGCTGTGCTCCCAGATACGCCTGAGTCAGCGTCACTTTAAGCGGACGGCTTCCTATTTTCCATCTCGTTGTTGAATGGATGGGGGGTTAAGGTTACCTCCAAATTCGTTAGTTCATGAGCGCCCACCGAGCACACAGCTGCAACTGCTCTCCCTTTGCAATCTTCTAGGAACGCTATTTGCAGCAGTTGTGTTTTTATGATTTTTTTTCCCCAGTACATATGTTGCATTATGAGCCATTCGTTACGAGTGCTGTTTTTTCTCTCATAATGTCGAATTGTAATTAGAGCAGTGATGAATTTTCTCCATCAGTTGTGGTAGTGTGTATTGGCTTCTATTACCTGGGGAGCATGGTGATTGTCGTGCAGGCATCTATGACATCAAACAGCGATAGATACAGTCGTCAGTTGTGTGCTGACAGGTAATATACTTATTAAACTCCTCTCTAGCACCAGTATCTCGTCGGATGGGTATATTAATCAACAATAAAAAAAAAGATAGTGGCGTACACCACAGCCTTTTTTCCGCCTACTTTTAGATGATTGAGTGTGCCTGCCAGTTTCGAGTGGTATTGTGAAATTTTTTTCCCACCAGGGTAGCCCCAGTTGTATGATACTGTCCATTTTTGAGCTGTATTGCCATTATAGGCATTGTTTAGCACTATGTGTATAGTTGTGTAATTAGAACCGATATTGTATGATTAATTGAGAAATTAGGATCGATTTTTACTTCAGTTTCCAAACCAAAATAAATAAAGTACACTAACCTAACCTTTGTTTCCTGCATTTGGGTAGTTTCCATGTTATGGGAGTCGTTCAAAAATGGCTCTGAGCACTATGGGACTTAACATCTGAGGTCATCAGTCCCCTAGTACTTAGAACGACTGAAACCTAACTAACCTAAGGACATCATACACATCCATGACCGAGGCAGGATTCGAACCTGCGACCATAGCAGTCGCGCGGTTCCGGACTGAAGCGGCTAGAACCGCTCGGCCACACCGGCCGGCTATGGGAGTCGTACTGGGGCTTTCTGCCCATAAGGGCTGGTTTGAGTCCAGAATGGGCACCGCCATTTTTAATTTCCTGCCAATTCCAAACGCCTCTGGTGGTATAATTGTGTTAGAGGGGTGCATTTGTGCTTTCCATCCAGGTAGTCCAGGGTTCGAGCCCCGGGAAGGGCACTGCCAGTTTTAATTTCCCTTCAGTTCTCCAGTTCCCATATGGGAGCTGGAGTGGGATGTCAGCACAGCCCTGGGACATAGAAATTCCCTCCAAAATTCGAAATTCCTGCCAAAATTAGGAATTGCCACCAAGTTTCGAAATCTCTACCAAAATTCGAAATTTCAACAAATAGGGTAGGTGGGGAGGGGAAGCGGTGGTGAAGAGGGGTGAGACCCACAAGCGGGCTGGCAAAAATACATTACATCATCCGAGGCTGGTGGTTGGCATGTATGGGTGGGGTAATTAATTGGTCAATTTCATGAATTTGCACATCACTATGATATCGAAACTGCGCTGATACCGCCAGTACCCTACCACTCATCGCTATTTTAACAGATGCATAAGATTTTCATTAGTGGATGCACGCAATTCTTTGTACAGGGAGTTGCTGCTTTGTTTGCACTCAACCACTTCTTTCTTTTCCTTAAGTTAGCACAAAAATACCATTTCCCGTCAACAGTAACAATACAGAATGGGAATGGTCAGTGTTGTACACTAGCCAATTGATAACGACCAAGCTGACATGCACATATGATTTTTTGATTTCGTCTTAAAGCATGCAGTACCGACACACACGAGTTTTGAACCTTCCCCATGGCATTCGAATGTCGCATGATAGTGAAATGATCACAGTTCTTCACAGGTGCTTGTTCTTGAGTACACTGACGTAGATCATTGTGGATTGATGCATTTAATCGATCTTCATCAAACTCCGAAGGCCTTCCTGAACATGTAGAGTCACTAATGTCGAAACTATCCTCCTTAGAATGAGAATACCATTTTCGTGCCATGTTCTGTGGAATGGCATTATTCTCATAAATGTTTGTGGCTGCCTCCTCTGCTGTCACCTATCTATTGAACTCAAGCAGAAGAATATGTCTGAGATGTTGCAATGTCTCCCGTAGGCAAGCCATTGCCCACAGCTCCACTATCTTCAAATGATAAAATGACAACATGTAAACTCAAATATTAACAGTGAACTACAAATGAAAATGACAATCGGTAAATAAATCCGTAACAACCGGAATACCAATATGCAAAACAAAAACGCTACGAACCTATGTGTCAACTTAATACTTGACCAGCATCAGGCTTGATGTTATGGGATGGCATTCGCTACACGACACCTTCACCTCTGGTTCGCATCGTCTATAACTGGACAGCAGACGTTACTCTTCTGGCGTGTTAAATGTGTTCCCATCTTCGGATGTGTCAGATCGAACATATAACTCTTTACTGCGACAGATTATTCGCTTTCTGTGTACATATAGTTCATTCAGCTTTCTTCGTTGTTCACGTAAACTTTAGCTTGCAGAAAAGAATCTACAAAAGCGAGGCTCTGTCCACGACACGACGGCACGTGCTACAGGAGCTACTGACTGAAAATCGCTATTCCTTGTCGTTAAAACGTGATGTTCCAATATAAATTAAACAACAGAATCATTCGCCTTCTTCGTCCTTCAACATCCGCTTGAAACTTATTCATTTTTAATAATTTGCAGTAGATAAAGACATTCAGTATGTGTTACCAACTATACTCGTAAATTAACAAAGTGTTGGAAGCAAGTGCACCGAAGTATCCCGAGATTTTTTAATCAGACAGTATAGGCTCCTGGTCTACTTTCAACCCTTTCACTGAGCACGGCTTTTGGCGTTGTAAACTCATTATTTGTGACCATATTGAGCAAATTTTTTATTGTAGGTGGGAACGAGTGTAACAAATAATCTCATGGGAGCAAATTTAAGTTCAGAGCACATTAGATAATTTACTTATATGTAGTTCTAGCTCATCTTCTGAAGTCGGTGTATACAGTGATAATACTGATAAGGTAAAAGAAATTGATAGCGGCCTTAGATCTATGGAAACATCCACCAGCGGAATAACAGACAGTATGTCACTTGATGCTCAGGACTGGATTAACAAGAGACTCCAGCACCATTTCCTCTGACAATTACACAGTACTCAAGTAGTACGCTGAAGGCGGGTAAGGTTTGTCTGGTGAGTAATGAAGAGTGACTGTCTCTGTTGCGGGCGCAGACAGAGCCATTGTATCGGGAGGGAGCTCACAATGGCTCAACCTGGGCCCATCACTGGGCACCCAGCCACCGATATCGATTGCGGAACCCATTGTTCTGCATCCCTTATTACGGCACAGAGGGTTCCTTTGTTCAGAATGCTCTGCCACGATGGAAACATTTATAAGTAACACTGTAATGGGTAGTAACTTTTAACTAGTTAAGTACTGGACAATCATGAGTTTTTTTCAGCTTGAGGGTTGTTAATCTAATCTCATTATGCTGTTTACTAGCAGAAAGGAAGTCAATCGAAATAACAGCGAAGCAACGATTTTTTGGTTTTTGTGTGTAACTCAGTTCTGTAAATGAAAACAAAGCAGCAAACCAATGACATCGAGAGGTGGTTATATTCATCTTTAGCACGGTTTCGACGGATGTAAACCCGTCTTCTTCAGAAATACATGTAACCTGAAGATAATGTAACAGCAATCACTACTTACTTTAGACAAAGTCGATCAAGTCGAATTTGCACACGAATGCAATAATATAATACGTAAATAAATTACATAAATTACATTGCAGCCTAACGTTCGTTCTGCAGAACTTTGATTAATAAAAGTATCAACTGTGAGCTGAAAAACAATGATGCATTAATTTCCAAAAGTGCCAAAGGTAACACTTGTTATTGCTTATACAAAAGAGTACAGTGATAAAACGGTAAAGCTATTTGACGATAACGACATATTTGAGGCTCCCGTATATCCAGTGTGTTCAGTAGGTTTCAAATAAAGTGGTTCATAAGCATGTTTCCGAAGCCTCCAGTTCTCAGAAATCAGTTCAAGCTACATAAACAGAATGACCCGATTCGCCCGTGAGTCAATGGGATAGACAGCTCACATAACACACTGAGTACACGTCTTTATTATACAATTAAGGATTCATTTCTATATGAACGAAAATTTTCTGTTAACAACAGCAAAGATTTAACCAACAAAACGCAGATGCTACAGTGTGCAGCTGACACATAAAAAAAATAAGTATAGTTCAGATAGCTAAGCTTATCAGTTTACTTATAATAGTTCTCAAATACAATCACTTCACGTTCAACGGCAAAATGTACATTCAACATTACAGTTTGGCTATGGGTAGTCCGCTCGCTGGTTTTCTGGCAGATGTTTTCATCAACGCTCTTGAGATAAAACTTTTCAGTTCCAATTCAGAATTTTTGACGATATTGTCATTGCATTCGACGACTATGATCACGAGTTAGAGCTTCTTTTCTAAACATTCAGTGACTTCCATGAGAAAACTGGTTTACGGAAAAACTACAAAGTGAAAAATGAAAAACGTGAACTCAATTTTCTCGATTTAACAATTTTTATAGAAAATTATTCTGTATTGCTGCTTTAATAGCAGTTAACACATCCTGCTTGTGCTTGTGGAAACCTATGTCGGTCCTTGAGATTCTTTCTGTGTGTTGAGTTTGCAAAGTCTCAACGGTGTTAACTTCAATTTGTTAAGTCTGCACTTTAGGGAACAATTGTTCATGCAGTGTTTTGGTCAGTTCATTCAGAATTGTTTTATTATCTGTTTGTGACGTATTAATCTGCACAATTTGAGTTTGAGAGTCTGTTTGCGACGTCATGATTTGTGTGTGCAAGACTGTTTGCGACGTATTCATCAGCGCGATTTGAGTTTTCAAGCCTTCTATCATTGTTTGTGTGTCCTGTTTATACTTGTTAAACATGGTTTCTAACAGTGTTTGCAATGAGTCGTTCGTGCCAAATTGATCATTGCTGTTATGTGAAACCATCTGATTTGCTGCTTGTACCTCACAATGACATACAGGACCTGAATTTACTGTCTCTGAAAAGATTTGTGGTGATGTGTCACTGGGCTGTGATACATCACTATTTGTTAATTCGGCAGCGCTTTCTGCACTGCCGTTGAGGTCATCCGTCACATTGTTTGACCCTTGTAGTGAGGCAGTGGAAACTTGTGTCTCATTATGTGTGCGAAAATTTTCCGCTTCAGCCTCTGAAGGCGGGGAATGTTCTAGAGAAATAATCTCGTCATTAATGGTGTCTACATTTGGAAGTTCCCTGAGATCCCTAATGCGACTAGCAGATCTCGTGTTGTGAGCCATCGTTAGTAATAATCAGAAAAGTATGACAGAAAATAATAAACGAATCTATCTCGTTACAAAATCGCTTACAAAACAGAGATAATGAATTCTGCTAAAGCAAGATAAATTGCCTGCCACTTAGCGTCAGTCATGTCACATGGAGAAAAATGATGTTCGTAACTCTTAGTCCTCGACAATGAATTGGAAAATATGTCACACGCAATGCTTATAATTAACATAGACGGACATCAATGTACAATTATTGCTGATAAACAAAGCACATATATAATAGGTAACAAGGCAGCGCAGCTGTAACAACTGTGTGTGTAATGATCTGACTGCGTTTTCATGATTTCCAATGCTGTCCTCTAGCAACAGAGTTCGCCTTACGTAACGCAGCTACAGCCAGTATCGCCTATGTTCCTCAGTGAAAATGGACTTGCTAAGCGACCTGAGCTATCGGTAAACGGCATCTATCCTGAATAACACTGTGTGTTTTGTATGAGTATCAGTTTCACTGTCATTTAAGCCCTCAGCATATCGTTACACGAAAAACTTAAAACTAACATTTGGCTATCTGATAGCATATTTGAATATAAAAAATTACAGGAACAAATGAACCTGTAACATTGAATACCTAAACTATCTGACTACATTTTTGAACAAGAATTTGCAAGTGATACAGAATCTGACTTGTGCAACGGATTTTACTGGATTAGAGTGCGTCACATGTTGTGGTGTGTCAGTGTTTCTGTTTTGGCCCTAAGTTTTGCACTCTCCCCTTTCGATGACTGGCTTGTCCCATGTGGTTTACAGCAATTGGCAGCAACATGTAGCAGCAGCGGCTAAAGCTTATTGTTACTAAGAATGAATTTAATAAAAAGGAGTTTGCTTGACTCCTCTTAACTACCTAAATGACTTGTGACAAGGGATTTCATAAATTTATTTAAAATTTCAGAATCATCGTAACCCATAACCAATAATAGACAATGACAATTATGGTGACATAGGTATCAAAAATGGCTGAGTGCTAGATTAACAAATTATTTCAGTTTCAAAGTTATATTAACATTTAATAACCACAGCATTTATTTAAATGGTTCAAATGGCTCTGAGCACTATGGAACTTAACTTCTAAGGTCATCAGTCCCCTAGAACTTATAACTACTTAAATCTAACTAACCTAAGGACATCACACACATCCATACCCGAGGCAGGATTCGAATCTACGACCGTAGCGGTCGCGCGGTTCCAGACTGTAGCGCCGAGAACCGCTCAGCCACAACGGCCGGCAGCATTTATTTAGATGTGGAAAATAATAATTATTATTTGGAGGGCAAGGAGGCTTCTTTAACTGACAAGCAGAACATGGGATTATTGCAAACTCGGACTAACAGTCACGAGCCTAAGCCTGCAATTGCTTTTGCGCTTGAACTCCATCTTCAAACGTAGTTAAGCCATCTAAAACTCTCCTGGCTATATAAATGAAATCAGGCCTTGAGCTCTGTAGGATTTGCCATCACCGATGTGAGGGGATCATGACACGTCTTCTGTCTCTTGAGCTCTCGACAGACGCTACTAATTCTACTCTCGCAGACAGACCTCGTCTCACAACAATGCTTAGAATCGCGCTCCCATGTTTCGCCCTCAGATTGTTACTATCGACAACTGTCTGCTTACACAATGCAAATAACAGCGTTTAAGTTGGATATATTGTTTTCAATGTAATGGAGAGTTCTGACTCACGCCTTAAAGTGTGCTGACAGCATATTTTCATTGGACAAAAGACAGATCTCTTCATTATTTGGATTCCCAGTGTGAAATTTTGTAGGTATTAGTTTTATACTTCAGGTTATGTTTTATGATACATGTGATACTCCCACCCCTTTTTAAAGATCTAGTCTCTGTATGACGCATAATTCTGACATGTATGTTTCCGGATTTGTAGTGATTGCTGTTACATTGTCTTCAGGTTACGCTGCCCGCGAGAATCACGCGCACTGGGCGGCAGCGCCACCAGGAAGACAGACTCGCTCCATAGTAACCGAGTAGGGGGAGAAGTTGTCAGTTGCAAGCTGTAAGTCAGTCCTCGACTTGCTAGGGAGTTCCTGCAGAACGTTCGCCTTGTCTTCGAGTGAGATAGAAACAGTGGCCGACAGATAGACAGTGGTTGGTCTTCAGTTGAAACAGAACAGTGAATAGATTTATCGTGTATGGACAGAGACCGCCTGCCTAGATATCGAAATGAGTACTGTTTGGAACCTCTCTTCGAACAGTACATCAAGGCAGAAATAGTTTTCTTCCGACGGAAAACATTATTAGTTTTCGTTCACAGAAAGCAGGGCAGATAGGCTAAACCTGCATTCTACAAATACTGTAACCAGCGTACCAAAGTTAATACATTTCTCTATTCACTACTCTGTGTTACTTTCATTGTGTGTGTGTGTGTGTGTGTGTGTGTGTGTGTGTGTGTGTGTGTGTACTGCCCTAGAACACACATGCATCCGTCCTATCAGGACACCTTTACTAATCTTTTGAAGCGGCAGCGAGCTTTTTATGCAACTGGACGCCCCCATTCCACAACAACCCATCTTGCCTCATCCGTCATTAAAAGGTTGAATAAAACCAGCTTTCGTTACTACTGGTAGGCTGCTTTGGCTTCATTTGCCCATCTCTAACCGCTGCCGACGTGCCGTCATGTTCAAAACATTCCCTCAGTTCACCTTTGTGTGATTAGTTCATTTCTCCTGAAATGTAGGAAAGTGTGGAAGATTAGGGTGTAATGCCCCGTCGACTACGAAACTGTTATAGACAAAGCACAAGCTCGGATTAAGAAAGAATATACAAGGAAATCAGCTGTAGTCATTTCAGAAGAATGGATGGAAGGGGATTTGGATCGTCGAGTTTCCGACCGCGAATACAATGCCTTAATCACCATGCGCCCTCTCCATAATTCGATCGGTGAACAGTCAGTGATATAATGGTCCTATTTGCTTCCTCTGCGTCACCATTGATTTCTATTTTGCGCTCCTTTTCCTGCATTTTTCCTCAAAGTTTGTTCCAGACGACCAAGGCATTATGTGGCTTGAACCACAACAAATACGGAAAACTGACACTGGTGAAAATATACTAGCATAAACATTTTAGTAAACATGGCATGCAAACAAGCCGTTTGAGAGATAACAGCAAACTGCATAATATTCCGAGAGCATCTAAATTTGACAAATTCCAGGTCAGCGTTAAGTACTCATTTACAAGAACCATACCATCACTAATTTGTCAAAACTACTTAAAAACTTTACATTGCCATATTAAAGGCCATACATTGAATGTATAGCAAGAGGGAAAGATTTTGCGAAATAGGAATTCTCATACAGAAGGCATACTAAATAGCTAAACTGAGTGGATTGTAATATATTCTCTAATTTTCATTGTCTACAGTGTAACTAATAGATTCTTGTTACGTTTCAGTACTCATTACTGCGCGTTTTACTTTATATCTCTATTTTTAGGGAACTTCCCAAAAGTCTTATTCACATTATTTGTAATTTTAGGTGCTGCCCGTCTTTTCCGGGTCTTCCGCGCTTGCTGTTTACTTGTCGCTCACCCATGCGCTCATACTCTACTTCCAGCCACCCATGACAGTTATTGCCGATATGATTCAGATCCGTTCCGGTAAGAGTTGTTTTATATCTCTTTACCGTTCTTTTATCCATCCCATTTTTACTCTAGGGAATTATTTTTTGTGATTGTCACTGAATCCTCTTTAATATAGCTGTTTATCTTTGTCCATTTTTCGGATTTTACAGCTTTATTTTCCTTCCAGAGCTGAGCTGCTTTTCTGGCAATGTTTTTATTCCACCTCGTTTAAAATTTGGACTTTCGTCCCCATTTCGACGAATGTATTATAACCTAACTTGGAATGATAGGAAGTGCCCTTCCGAAGGAACCATACAGGCATTTAGGGAAATTACGGAAAAGCTAAAGCAGGATGGCCGGACGCCGGTTGAAGACGTTGTCCTCCGTAATGCAGGTCCAGTGTGCTGGCCACTGCGCCACCTCGCTCAGTCCCTCATGTGTTATTGTTCTTTATTTAGATGTACCTGAAGGTGCAACCCAAACGTTGTGAAACCAGTAGCACTATTAAACGAATCACACATCAGCATTTTTTCGAGAATGTTTGTGAGATAATTGCGAATGTTTAGTTAGAAGCCGCCCTGATTTCAGTACGAAATACTATCCTAGTTACTTAAAAATTTCCGATAAAGTTTCTATCTAACAGGTCTCGATTTTAACACATGGTTCATTTTTCGGGAATGTGATGAATGCATGATGCGTCACAGGTACATATTGTCACAGATTTAAAACTACTTCTTATGCGCCAATACGGCCCAGTATGGCTAGGTCTCGCAGACCCTTTGCCTTGACCTTCAAGTGACCACCATATCTGAATTATTTTGTCAGGCGTAAGGCTAGCAGACACTCTGTTGTTAATGCATCCGTCCGTTTTTTCGCCCGAATTTCATCCCCCAGTTTATTTTTTTACCCGGAGTGAATAATTCTCCGTTTCTGTATTTAAATCTGTTATGGGTTACATATTATGGAACAGATATAATCTTAAAACTTATCGTCTTAAAATTGCTAACTTATATTGCTTTCTCCAGTGTCTTAAAAATGCTAACTTACATTGCTTTCTCCAGTGTCTCAAGTCTTATTCAAGCGTCTTTCGCAATGTGTTCTTAATCTTCGAAATTTGTGATAAGGTCTTATGAGTCCAAACAGCTGAGGTCATCGGTCCCTAAGGTTACACACTACTTTATCTACCTTAAACTAACTTACGCTAAGGACAACACACGCACCCATGCTCGAGGGAGGACTCGAACCTCCGACAGGGGGGTGGGGTGGGGGTGGGGGGGGGGGGGAGCCACGCGGACCGTGACAAGGCACCTCAGTTAGTCTTCGCTAGATAATTAGTTTCAACTTAAAAACTTTTTAGAGGGAAGAAGTTCCTTTAAAGACTCTTCTGATAAAAAAGTTTAAATCTCTAGGCGAACATAACTAATATCTCAAAAAATGGGAAGATATGTTTTCGTGAGTTAAACTAGGATCACACGAGAGCCGAGCGTTTTGTAATTTGTGTAGGAATCATTTTAGTATTTCGAGCGGTGAACGAATTGACCAGAGACGACATGAAAAATTCGAGGTACATCAAATTAAGTAAAAGTGTAAATTCTGGAAGTACAAATAAATTATAGAGCCATTTTGTTAACTTAAACAGTAAAGAGGAGTATGATACAAGAACCTCGTATCAACTTGGTTTAGTGTATCATGTAGTGAAACATAAACTATGTTATTCAAGTATGGGCTGCGGTAAACAAAAGTTGTGTCCAGTGTTTATAGTGATTATGCAATTGCTTCGAAATTTTCATGTGGACGAACTAAAGCGTTAGTGATTCCGAAGAACGTTCTTGCCCCTAAAAGTGTTAATGACTTTATGTTCATTTTAAAGCCTGCAGAGAACATCAACATATTTTTCCCTGGCAAACGATGCATCAAACAAATCAGTCGAGAAATGGTTCCACTTTGCATCCAGTATGTGAAACCTTTAAAGGGGGAGCAGAACAAATTTCTAGATTTAGTTGAAAGAGCTGAAGAAAGCTTTATGTCAGTTGCCGATATGGAACTATAGAGCTAAAAAACACAGTTGGATGTAAATTATGTGTCTCCTTACTGTGCAGATAATGTCAATGTGAACTTTGGAAAAACACACCCGTGAATCAGTCACTGAGAAATAAAAACCCTAACTAACTGAATGCTAATTGTACTAACAACGTTATACGTAACTCAATTACATTTGCAATTGACAGATTAGATACTGAAGGTGAAACTGTAGTCTTGCAGAAATATAAACACTTCTTCGTTCTAAGTAAAAGGAGAGAAAATTAAAACCATTCTTTGAGTTCGTGCATTTGGAGTAGACAGAAATTTTTGAGAAATGTTCCAAGTAAGTGGCTCTCATTAATGCCAGCGAGTCGTAGACTTTTTCAGACGTGAGAAGCATTTAAAAGTTACTTCAACAGCATTTCTGACAGTCCAAAATTACTATCTAAAATTTTCATGAAATAGACGTACAGAAAGCAGTGTTACCTTAAATCCACTTTGATTTATTATGTAATATGGGGAGTCTGTAAATGGTAGCTACAATACTATAAAGGCCAAGTCCCAACAATTCAAAAAATTTAATTTCAAGATTTTTCACAAATTTGACCTTTATTATCATAGCAAGCGACGAATACAAGAAGAAATTGGCGAAAAGTAAACAACTAATTATTTTAAGGAGGTGATTTATACCTTGGAATACAAAGTCCAAGAATTAACCAGGCTATGTATAATGAAGTGAGGATAGAGACGGCAAGGGTCAGCAGAAGAAAGAAAAGAGAAGCCTTAAAAAGAAAGAAGACATGAATGAGCGTTATAACAGGGATCAGAGCAGAAAGTTTTACAAGAAGGTAAAAGAACTGAACACAAGGCTATAGATCTAAAATAATAGACTGCAAGCATAAAGATGGAAACTTGCTGACAGAAAAGGGGAAAGTGATGAACAGATGGAGAGAATATTTCAAAGACATGCTTCAGGATAATTGCACTGATGGGGAACAACGCATATGTCATACGGTAAAATTAAACATAGCAGAGTCTTCTCTTGCAGAAGTACAGAACGTGAATTGTCAAAAAAATCCCAAATCTTCAGGAACTGATAGAATAACTGCCGAGCTGTTAAAGAGATGAGGCATTAGAAACGGATACATAAAATTATCTGTTTAAACTGGAATCAAGAACTAAATCCAGAAGAATGGATTGAAGGTGTAATCTATCCCCTATACAAGAAAGGCGGCAAGTCATGTTGCTCTAAATACAGAGGGATCACTCTGTTGAATTCGGCTTGTAAGGTTTTTATCCGGAATCCCTATACAATAGATTAGTCCTATATGTGGAAAATATGTTGGGTGATTATCAGTGTGGTTTTAGGCCTAATAGATTAACTGTGGACCAAATACTTGTACTGAGATAAATAAAAGAAAAAGCATGTGAATATAATATAGAACTAGATAACATCTATGTGGACTACAAGCAAGCCTTCGATATCCTAAATAGGGAAGAGATGTTAGAGGATAATTGCTTGACATACCATCCAAATGTATTTTGATTATTAAAGCAACCTTGGCAGGTCCAAAGCCAATAGTGAGGTGGTTGGGGAATTACCCGACTGTTTAAACATCAATTAAAAAAGTTAGGCAAGTAGATGCTCTTTCCACAACGCTTTTCAGTTTGATCTTAGAAGCAGTTATAAGAAAACAGCAAATATTCTGGCACATAGGTAAAAGAATCACACAGTTGGCTGTGTTGGAGAATAGCGTTAGAACTGAAAGAAGCCGTGCAGCATAGGGGACTGGAAATTAACAAATCCGAAAGTAAATTTATGACATTCCACAGAACAGGCGACAATAACCTGAATAAGTTGTTGGCAGCGTGTTTTAATTTTCTGCAGGTAGTGTATTTTGAATACATAGAGCTAGTATGAATAAAGCAAATTCCATGTCCACTGAAATAAAAGCCCGCATTTTAAATGGTAATAGGTGTCATCATACATTTAAAAAGGTAATAACATCTAGGATGGTAAACTGACTACTGAAAATGACTATACAGAAGATAGTGATTAGGCCAGTGGTTATATACGGATGTGAAGCATGGACACTAGCCATCATTGATGAACAACAACTCAGAGTATTTGAACGAAGAATACTGAGAAATTTTTGTGGAGGGATCCGAAATAATGATGGTACTTAGAGAGCAAAGACCAATTATGAAATGGATCGTCTCATACAAGGAGCTGATATTGTAAAACTAATTAAAAGTAGAAGAATAGCCTGGCTGAGATGTGTCCTGAGGATAGAGGACACAAGAACTATAGAGAAAGTCTTCCGATGGAAACAGACAGGAAGAAGATTAAAAGGAAGACCTCGAAAGCGATGGCTGGAAGAAAACATCAGAGCCCAAGGAATCAGATGATGGAGAAGAAAAGTAAATGAGAGGGCAGAACGGAAGAAAATTGTTAAGAAGGCAGAGTGTGACAAAGGGTTGGAAGCCACAGGAAGAAGATTTTCACATTTTTCCTATACACATTTCTATTTCTCGAAACTTCCATGAACTCGTAGTACCTACACCAAACTGTAGCTCTAAATAACAAGCAGAAACTGAGATAAAATTAAATATCAAAAGTACATAATGCTCCAACGATTTCACTTCGAAGCCACTCAAAAAAGAGGTAGGACAAAGACAAATTTACGTTACAGTAACTTTAGATCCGCTCACATTTACTGTCAATGATCTGCTCAATTTGATCACTGTAAAAACCAAATGTCACGATATCCTACAGTCATGCAGCACTACTTGCTTTTAACGTAGTAAGTTCTGCAACAATGCACTACATTCGTGTAAGTGCTTCCATGTACCACTAGAAATCCCTGTCTTGCAATAGCACCGGTGGTTTCATGCAAAAGGCCCTGGTACTTCAAAATAAAAATTAATAGAATGATCGTTTCAGGCAGAAAACAATGGTACTGAATGGGTTAAGTGTATGGTAGACGTACAAACCAGTGATATTTCTCAATTCTTAAGTCCAGTACACAAGTTAAGATAGCCTTTTTGGTAGCAAAGCAAAAAGAACTCCAGAAGAGATTGTCTACGCCGTTACAAAAAAAGGTAACTGAAGACCTTAACATATTTTATATCAGTGTGCTTCATTAGCTGCAAAAAAGGAATTATATGACAGGTGACAGTCTCTATACATATCTTGCAGCGTTTTCTCTACACTTAAGGATTGAGTTCAAACATTTTGAGAAGATCATACATCTGGTTCGCCTACATGGAAATATTTGCATAGATGACCTAAATGAAGAGTTGGGCGCTCGTCGAGATTACCTTAGCAGCTATGTGAACAAAGATGGTGATCATGTCGCCAGTTGCTAACTGGTTTAATTCTTTTCTTCAGTACCTCATCAAAGTGCACCAAATATTTCCAGCATCGTTGGATTTTTGTTCAGTATCCCTGGCTCCAATGTATTTGTGGAGAGAATGTTTTCTTTCATGAAGAATAAGTGATGTGACACAAGACACAGATGTTTGACAGATTTAATCAAGGCGAAACTGCGGGTGACTGCGAACTATAAAAGCGTGCCTCGTTCAGAATGTTTTAAATATGAAAAGAATTATATTCAAATATTAAAAACAGCGAAAAGTTCACTGGAATACAATTACAATCTATTTACGTCTGATTGACTAGACTTGAAAATGATAAATACTTACTTTTTGTCTTCTTACAGACATTTGTACTCCATTAAGTACATAGTAAGTACATAGAAGGGCTCTGTATTTTCGTGTGATATAACCTACATGTGAATTTTAATTTTGAAAGTATTGTTATATACAAACGACGAGATCGACACTCCTGTTTTTCAAAGTCTGGCAACCCTGTCTGGCATCATCACAAACATGGTAGTGTATAACACACCCTTTCACAAGGTTGAAGAATAGTAGCAGTGAATTTCACAGCCTTGTCAAGATTTACGAGATGATCCGGGGATGTCTGAAAAAATTCGTAGCTCACTGCAAAGATTAGTGAGTATTGCTTCCAAATGTGACTACAGCACGTGAAGTATCCCACTCAGGCAATGAACTGACATCATTTAGTTCCAGTATGAAGGGCAAGGAGGTATTATAGGGAAAGGTTAAACGGGTTGTAAATCGTTCTCTGAAGAAGTATGTGCAGAGCAAGTGGATTAAGTATTGAAAAGACCCACAGTGGTTTTACAAACAAAATTCGCCAAATGCTGAGTAAACAAAGACTGTTGTACTGTCGATTGAAAAGAAAATGCGCAAAGACGACAGGCAAAAGTTTGTAGAGATTCGTGCGTCTGTAAGATCGACCACTCGTTGACCAGTCTGGTGTGACAATTGAAGATAGCATAAGGAAAGCCGAAGTTTGAAATTTCGCGCATAAGAAACTGTTCACGAGGGAGAAACGTACTAAAATACTGTCGTTTAACGATCGCGCGGCCTCCCATATGGAGTATAGTAATACGCGTCCCTGGCTTAGAGAAATAACTGAAAAAGCTGAAAACAAATAAGACGCCAGGTCCGGATGGAATCCGAGTTCTGTTTTGCAGAGAGTACTCTACTGCATTGGCTCCTTACTTAGCTTGCACTGATAGCGAATCTCTCTGTCAGCACAAAATCCCAAGCGACTGGGAAAAGGTGCAGGTGACCCCTGTATATGAAAATGGTAAAAGAACGAATCCGTGAGACTGCAGGCCAATATCCTTAACATCTTTTTGCTGCAGAATTCTTGAATGTATCCCCAGGTCGAATATAATAAATTTACTTGAGATGGAAAAGCTTCTGTCCACAAATCAGTAATGCTTTAGAAAGCGTCCCTCGTGAGAAACTCATCTTGCTCTTTTCTCACTGCGAACTATGGATGAAGAGCAACGCGCAGATTTCATATTCCTAGATTTCCGAAAAGCGATTGATACGTTGCTGCACTGCAGGCTGTTAACGAAGGAACAAGCATACGGAATAAGATCCCAGATACGTGAGTGCCTCGAAGGCTTCTTAAGTAATAGGACCCAGTACGATGTCCTTGACAGCGAGTGTTCGTCAGAGAAAATAGCGTGGTCAGGAGTGGCCCAAGGAAGTGTGATGGAACCGCTATTATTTTCTGTATACATAGCTGAGTTTGGCACCCGGTGTCTAGGGGTAGCGTCTTTGGTTGGTAATTAAAACGTCCTCGGTGGGTTCGAACCCCCCACACTTAAATTTTGAATAACTATCATCATCAGTGGCGGCCGAAGATTTCCGGCATAAGAAGTCACCCTCATTCAGCCAACGGTCTCGTCAAAAAGGTCGGAGGAGCGAACAGAGGTAGAGGGTACTCTCTTTCCCTTGGGGAGGGAAACTGCCCCCAAAGGCGGAACAATCAGCAATGATCAACGACATGAGGATGCAGAAGACAATGGAAACCACCGCATTAGAGACATATAATGTGTTTGAACAGGACATGTGGCCTGTAATTGTTAAAGTGTCATGGTGATGATCTCTCCATTGGCAAAAGATTCTGGATCGGTCCCACATTCGGATTTCCCGGAGGGGACTGTCAATGGGGAGGTGACCATGAGAAAAAGACTGAATAACCAAATACACAATAACGTTCTACGAGTCGAGGCGTGGAAGGTCATAAGCTGGAAAATCTGAAAAGGAGAAATGCTAAGGCTCAGTCTAGATGTAGTGCGGGCAAGTAAAGTGAAATGGAAAGAACACAAGGATTTCTGGTCAGATAAGTATGGGGTAATATCAATAACAACAGAAAATGGCGTAATGGGAGTAAGATTCGTTATGAATAGGAAGGCAGGGCAGAGAGTGAGTTACTGTGAACCGTTCAGTGACAGAGTTGTTTTCATGAGTTAACTGTGAACAGTTCAGTGATAGGATTGCTCTCATCGGATTCCATAGCAAACCGACAACGACAGTTCAGTTATAAATGCCGGCATTGCAATCCGAAAATGAAGAGACAGAGAAAGTAGATCAGGAAATTGAACAGGTAATTCAGGACGTAAAGGGAAATTAAAATCTAATAACCAAGGAAATTTTAATGCGGTTGTAGGGGAGGGTGTAGAAGAAAGAGTTCCGGGAGAATATGGGGTTGGTACTTGGAGTGAGAGAGGAATAAGACTAATTGAGATCTGCAACAAATTTCATCTAGTAATAGCGAATACTCTGCTCAAAATCACAAGAGGATGAAGTATGCTTGGAACGCGCTCCGAAATACAGGTAGATTTCAGTTACATTATATCACAGTCAGGGCGAGATTAAGTAATCAGAAACTGGATTGTAAGACATACCCAGGAGCAGATATGAACACACATCAGAATTTACTAGTCATGAAATCTAAGAGAGTAATCGGAGGAAACAATATGCAAAGAAGTGGGATATGGAAATGCTAAGGAATGAAGAGATACTCTTAAAGTTAACTAAAGCGATAGATATTGCGATAATGAATAGCACATAGACAGTTCAGTTGAAGAGGAATGGACAACTCTAAAACAGTAGTTCGAAAGAAAAAAAAGGACAAAGAGGGCAACTGCAAATAAACCATGGCCAACGGTAGAAATACTTCACTTCATTAATGAAAGAGGGAAGTACAAAACAGTCCAGCGAAATTCAGGAGAACGAAAATACAAGTCACTTAGCAATGAATAAATCGGAAATGCAGGGAAGCTCAGGCAAAAAGGCTGAATGAAAAATGTGAAGGAATCGAAAAGAAAAATGATTGCCGGAAGGACTGACTCAGCATATAGAAAAATCAAAACAACTTTTGGCGAAAATAAAGGCAAGGGTGGTAACATTAAGCGTGTAATGGCAATTTCACTGTTAAATGCATACGAGAGGGAGGAAAGGTTGAAAGAACACATTGAAGGCCTCTGTGTGGGGGATGACTTGTCTGATGAAGTGATGAAGAAGAAACAGGAGTCAGAACTGAAAAGATACTGAATCCAATATTAGAATAAAAATTTGAAAGAGCTTTGGAAGACTTAAAATAAGGCAGAAGGCGTAGATAACATTCCATCAGAATTTCTAAAACCAATGGAGGACAGTGGCAATGAAACGACTATCCACGTTGGTGTGTAGAACGTATGAATTTGGCGATATACCATCTGACTTTCGGAATAACATTATCCAAACAATTCCTAAAATTTCAAGAGCGGTCAAGTGTGAGAATTATCTCAAAATCAGCTTAGCAGCATCAAGTTATTGACAAGAATAGTATAGAGGAGGATGGAAAAGAAAGTTGAGGATGTGTTAGATGACGATCAGATTAGCTTTAGGAAAGGAAAAGGCACCAGAGAGCCAGTTCAGACGTTGCGGTTGATATTGAAAGCAAGGCTAAAGAATCATGAAGACACATTCATACGATATTTCGACCTGGAAAAAGCATTCGACAATGTAAAATGGTGCAAGATTTTCAAAATTCTAAGAAAAATAGGGCAAAGCTATGTGGAAAGACGGGTAAAATATAGTATCTACAAGAGCCGAGGGGAAATAATAAGAGTGGAGGACCAAGAACGAAGTGCTCGGGCTAAGAAGGACAAGACGGGATATAAACTTTCGACCCTCCTGTTCAATCTTTACATTGAAGAAGCAGTTACAGAAATAGTAAAGAGAAGTAGCAGAAATGAGAACAGTGAGAAACTTATCAACAGGATTGGTGATCACGTAGAAGACGAAGCGGAGGAATTCTGCTACCTACCCAAGACGGACGGAGCAAGGAGGCCATAAAAATCAGACTGGCACTGCAAAAAGGCCATTCCTTGCCAAGAGAAGTCTACTAGTACAGACATTACTTTGAGGAAGAAATTTCTGAGAACGTACGTTTGGAGCACAACATTGTATGGTAGTGAAACACGGACCGTTGGGAAACCGCAACGGAAGAGAATAGAAGCATTTGAGAAGTGGTGATACAGAAGAATGTTGAAAATTAGTTAACTGATAAGCTAAGGAATGAAGAGGTTCTCAGCAGAATCGGCGAGGAAAGGAGTATATGGAAAACACTGAGAAGAAGAAGGGACAGGATGGTAGGACACCTGTTAAGACATCAGGGAAAACTTCCATAATACTAGAGGGAGCTGTTGAGGGTAAAAACTGTAGAGGAAGACAGAGACTGGAACACATCCAGCAAATAATTGAGGAAGTAGGTTGCAAGTACTATTTTGTGGTGAAGAGGTTGGCACATGAGAGGAATTCGTAGCGGGCTGAAACAAAACAATCAGAAGTCTGATGACTCAAAAGAAGGAGCGATACATAAATGATGTGGCGTACAAAATGGTTCTGAGCACTATGGGACTTAACTTCTGAGGTCAGCAGTCCCCTAGAACTTAGAACTACTTAAACCTAACTAATCTAAGGACATCACACACATCCAAGCCCGAGGCATGATTCGAACCTGCGACCGTAGCGGTCGCGCGGTTCCAGACTGTAGCGCCTAGAAACGCTCGGCCACTCCGGCAGGCGATCTGGCGTACAGAGTGAGCAGTATTCGTAGTACGGCATTAGTCGTGTTCTGCTTGAGATAGCCACGTCGGCTCAAATATCTGGACGTAACGCTGCAAAGCAATGTGAAATGAAACGGGCATGTAAGGATTGTAGTAGGAAAGGTGAATTGTTAAAAAATGGCTCTGAGTACTATGGAACTTAACTTCTGAGGTCATCAGTCCCCTAGAACTTAGAACAGGGTGACTCTGCTGCCCCTACAGACAGTATTATGCAATGCAGACTACGTCTGTATCAGGTACGGTATCGATACAGGCGACAGCTGAGTAATCGACAGAAGTTCGCTCTCAGAGCTTTGGGTGACTGTTAGCAAGCGGAATCATACTGTATAAAATAGAAGTGAGAATTGCTATAAATTACATGGTATTTTTGGACGAAGGTATTCCTTACTTCTGCCATATTTATCCAAGTGTTATCCACGTCTTGGATTTCTCTGTAAGTTTATTCCGTTTACAGTACTTAATCTTTCGTAAATGGTTCAGAAACTCTGCCTTATAAATGTGCTTCGCCATCGGAAACAACTAAATTAAAAGAACATATCATAATGGGAAGCGTGAAGGTAATAACTATCCAGTATACAACCTCTGAACGAATTACGAAAGGTTAAGTACTATTAACGGAATAAACTTGAAGACACGCCAATAACCTGTATGACTACACCGCTAATTACACACAGGCAACTGGAGACACTTGGATAAGTACGGCAAAAGTAAGGTGTATCTTGGTCCAGAAATACGGTGTAACTCAAGGGAAATTCTCACATGTATTTTTACAGTATGATTCCGGTTGGTAACAGTCGTCCAAAACTTTTACAGGGAACTTAAATCGCATGTCTAGATACCGTGCCTGATACAGATATAGTGCGGATTGCGTGAAACGAATCAGCAGAGACAGCTAAGTTAGTCTGTATAGTAAGTGGTGGAGACAGAGTCATCGAGATAATTTCTGCTACCACACAAATTCAGGTTTCAGTTTTCAGGTTAGAAGGTTGTGTATGTCACAGATGGCAGAAAATCTGTGCAAGTGCGAAAGGCAAATGTGCCGAGTTCGAGTCTCGGTCCGGCACACAGTTTTAATCTGCCAGGAAGTTTCATATCAGCGCACACTCCGCTGTAGAGTGAAAATTTCATTCTAGAAACATCCCCCAGGCTGTGGCTAAGCCATGTCACCGCAATATCCTTTCTTCCAGGAGTGCTAGTTCTGCAAGGTTCGCAGGAGACCTTCTGTGAAGTCTGGAAGGTAGGAGACTAGGTACTGGCGGAATTAAAACTATGGGAACGGAACGTGAGTCGTGCTTGCGCAGCTCAGTGGGTAGAGCACTTGTCTGCGAAAAGCAAAGGTCCCGAGTTCGAGTCTCCGTCCGGCACAAAGTTTTAATCTTTTAGGAAGTTTCATATCAGCGCACACTCCGCTTAGAGTGAAAATTTCATTTTAAAGTTCTCTTTACTGGCTGTGATAGTGGACTGCTCTCGCACTGTTCGTTTTGAGCCTCAAAGTGAGCACGCGCATTGATCACCACAGACTTTTCACAGCTCCGTAAATGATGCACGGTTTCATACTAGTATAAGGCAACTAATTATGTTACGAGCACTGTCTCACACGAATACACAGCAACGAGTGGCAGCACGATTGTTTCCTGTCAGACGGGAGGCCGCGATGTAAACACTGCAACAATAAACAATGGCGTGGAAATACTGTTCAGAGGTCGGGGAACAGCACACGCGAGCACGCGTTGCAGAGCAACGCAAAAGCAAATAAATTAAAGATGTGATATTAGCGTTTTATGTATCTTCATGTACATGAAAACATAACAGCTGTGGAAGGCACTTCTCGTCTTGTTAAAATGTATCACCATTAGCCAAATTGCAGCAATCTACCCCCACCATTATTGCGACTAAACGACTAATTGAAAAGCAACGACAATCCGTCTGAAATTTGAGTATTGTTTTATGTTTAAACTGTACAAAGGGCATTATTTTTCCTAACTTCGGTCTGACTTCAACGACTCCTCAAATTTGACGCTCGCGAAAGAATGGTCGAAAGAGCACGCTTTCTCTTAAATATTACCGCGTATTCCGTCTCTTTTCAACTGAAATTTAATATTTATACACCAAATAAAACTAGATATTTCCACTATTCCGTCAAGGTGTAACATATCAATGTTTGTAATGCGATGTGACCAGAATATGAGCTCAAAGTTAGGGGTCAATCATAATGAAGTGAATAATAGTGAAAGGTCTACTTAATGTAATTTTCCACAAAATTGCTATCTCTGAAGTTTTCCAGATACGTAGCCTGCGAGATCACCTTATCTGAATCCATGTTAGTTTTGGCTCCGACGGCATCTAAAAGATGGTTCTCGCCTGCTATACGTCTACAGAGCTGCAAGTGATGTATTCATCTTTTTCTGTGTTTTCCTCGTAGTATATTTATTAAATTTTGTGCCTGTTTCTCTGGTTAAGAAGTTTAATCTCGTGTTATTGTAAATGTAAATTCATTCAGTCTATAGCACAGTAGTTTCTGATTTGTTTTGTTTTGAAATCAAGCACCCGTTAGTTTACGAAGCGTCAGTCAGGCAACAGCTCACAGCTTATGTACGAGTACAACTATAGAGCAGCAAGTTAATGTTTGTCATTTTCTGTGTTTCCCAGGTGGTATATTTGCGACGGTTGGAACTTTAATAGTGGCAACTATTTATTTACAGCTCGTACAAAATAGATTAGTGTTTCAACGTTTTACATACCTTCAAAGTAATCATCAGCATTGTCTATAACTCGTTGCCAGCGATGTGGAAGTCGTAGGATACTCTTAGTAGTGCCAGTTGTGTTGACAGTTCGAGCGGCGTGGTCTATGCCGACGAATTTGTAGCAGTTCTGGAGCGACTGCCGTGAAGTGTTTCCTTCAATTTACAAATCGAGTTTAACTCACGAGGGCTTAAGTCATGGGTCTGCATTAGGTAGTATAGCACTTCGCAGCCCCATCAGTCAAACAAATCAGTAACAGTTCCATTAAGTTTCGGGTGTGCAGCCGCAAGAAATCTCCTTCTTCTTCTAATATTTCGGCTGTATAACGTTCAGCCATCTTCAGAGTCAGCCGCAAGACTGCCGCTCCAGTGCTCGCTTCGTCCCTTTATACTGTTGTACCGCGCGACTGCGCATGCGGCCACAGATGCAAATGCGCCAGAAACGTTGGTCGGCGGCAGAGGCGTGCAAATGAGCGAGTTGTATCTATGACTCCGCAGTTGATCTTTGTTGGCATATCGATATATCATTGTAAGCTGCACTGTGACGACGTCTTTGCGAGTTTATTACAGCAAGTGCCGGCTTCCAGGATTTATCAAGATTGAAACCACTATCTCTATTAATTAAGTTCGTCGTCAAGCGAATTTCAATTGCCTCCTTTACTAACGTGTCCCAAAAGGACGATGAAGTTGCCAAGATTTCGACGTTGTCATACAACACACTGTGACCATTATCAATACAGTGCTCTGCCACTGCCGATTTGTTAGGTTGTAAAAGTCGTGTGTACCTCTGGTGGAGGAGGAAAAATCACTTTTACTTTGGGTCTGCCGAGAATGCGTCCTATTTTTGATGAGAGGCTACCCACATATGGCAGGAAGATGATATGCTGCTCCGAAAATCTGAAGTTTACAAAATTCCATGTGAATGTGACTTTTCTTACATAGGTCAAACAACTCGTACTGTCCAAGAAAGATGTACAGAACACCAGAGGTACACACGACTTTTACAACCTAACAAGTCGGCAGTGGCAGAGCACTGTATTGATAATGGTTACAGTATTTTGTATGACAACGTCGAAATCTTGGCAACTACATCGTCCTTTTGGGACACGTTAGTAAAAGAGGCAATTGAAATTCGCTTAACGACGAACTTAATTAATTGAGATAGTGGTTTCAATCTTGATAAATCCTGGAAGCCGGCACTTGCTGTAATAAACTCGCAAAGACGTCGTCACAGTGCAGCTCACAATGATATATCGATATGCCAACAAAGATCAACTGCGGAGTCATAGATACAACCATGGAGGTAAAAATAAGAGGAGTTGTCATGACGTCACAAACTTGAAGCCGACCCAAGAGAAGGTCCGCCATGTTAGCTACCCCAAAACATTCGCCTCTGGTGATTTGATTCCATGTAGTCATGAAGTGTTTTGATTAAAAATGCCGGCTTGCGTCGCTCACGGGTGTACTAATCGTTCTGATTGTAGTCTAAAGTTTAAACAAATCACATTTCATTCATAAGTGGACTTATTTAAGCGCTATTTTCTTATATATACTTGAAATTCTGATGCACTGTAAAGTTTTACAGTATGGTTTTATTTCTGTGATTTAACTTTAGATTTCCTATCAATCCAAGGCGAAGAGCTGTCTGGAAGTGAGCATTACACTTGGTTTTCACTGTGCGGTTATTCTGAAGTAACTGAAAAGTCCTGGCAAGAAATATCCTGGAAATGGGGACTAATGTTTTAAAGTGCAATAATTTGATATAAAACTAATGTAACTACATGTAGTTAATTAAATCTTCAGTAAAATGTGTGGAACACCTGTTACAGCGGTTAAATTATAAGTACTTAAATGGTTACATATTTGTTAAAGCAAAGTTCCCTATCGAAGTCCAGGCTTAGATCATTACATTAATCACTGTGTTGTCGTATTACCCTGTAAATTTCTGTTCTTTGCCACACTGAATGTCATTTGGTAGGTACAATTTAAAAAGAAAGCAGATGTGGAAATTGCAATGGGCCTGACAATCTTAAATTCAGTTCTCTTCCTTCGTAATTTAACGTATTTTTCACTTTGTTGACATGACAGCTGGCTTGTTTATATCATCCCTGCATACATCTATGGGACACCAAAGGAAATAAGGTAAGTTTCTTGCAAACGTGAACATTTAAAATTTGCATTTGACTTGAAAATGCAACGAATACAAATCGGTGCCTCTAAACTATCAATCATTGTTTTTGGAGTTCTGGCTTTATCAATTATCGACACAAACACAATGAAAGTGAATGAATAGAAATGGATTACAAAAGCACGCTTTTCATAGCACATACGTCTCTTCTCGGTTATTCTAAGTGTATAAACAAAAAGGAATTACAGTACTGAGGCAAGAAGCGTTATATTTTTACGTATTACTGTATCGAATACGCATTTAAGGCCAGAAAAACGTTTGAAGTTGCGTTCCTTATGCTGTGTTGTTCACTAAAACCGAGTTACATTTACTATGTAAAACAAATATCACGTGCACACGACATAAATAACGAACAAGAAGCAATTGTAAACACTCGTCTGCTAATGTTTTGGGGGATCCAAGATGGCGGCAGGTCCCGCCCACTGGCTTCAAAACAACGTACAGCTGAAGTCTGTAGCGCCATCTCCCCTTATTCTACCTCCATGGATACAACTCGCGCATTATGCACGTCTCTGCCACCGACCAACGTCTCTGGCGCATTTGCATCTGTGGCCGCATGCGCAGTCGCGCGGTACAACAGTATAAAGGGACGAAGCGAGCACTGGAGCGGCAGTCTTGCGGCTGACTCTGAAGATGGCTCAACGTTATACAGCCGAAATATTAGAAGAAGAAGGAGATTTCTTGCGGCTGCACACCCGAAACTTAATGGAACAGTCTTTGCGCCGCCAAAACCTGAAGATTCACATTAAGTACTTCTGCGGGGAGGAGATGGTTTTATGTGTTCGACGATTGGATAAGCTTCGACACTTGAGAGCGACATTACTGAGCTCTTCAAGTTTTTTACTAAGGTGCCGTGACCAGGGCATAATTCCGAAGTTTGCCAGATTAGTACATTTTATAAAAACGACGTCTATGAATACGATTATAACAAAAGCTGGCTCTGCTGTTGTTAAGGAGAGGATCCACTTTACTCGCCGAAAATTAAACCTGGTTTCTGAAGAACTGTATCGCCTGCACCTGAAGATGTCTGTGGAGATACCCTATGACTCTTGGATTGATGGTACAACTTGGGCCAAATCAGACTGGATTCGTGAGGTAGCCACATCCCGACAGACTGCAAAATTTAGTCGACTGAAGACGACATCGCAGCGAGAAACTGTTATTCGACGCCCTGTTATTAATATGACAGGTAGAGATTTGGACGATGCTACGTGATGGTTTTGAGTAAGGGGCTGAATTTTGCACCCACGCCACAGGTTCTGCCATTGCCTTCGTTTATCAGCGCCATTGAAGAAGCTGTTCGATCACTTCCCTCTGATTCAGCAGAGGTAATAAGACGTGAAACATGCCTTTCAATTATGAAGGCACGCCCACAAAGGAGCAATACATCTGTGGCAGAGAGGGCTGCTCTACGCAAGCTTCGCCTGGATACTCAGACGGTGGTACTCGCAGCAGATAAAGGTAATGCTACTGTTTTATTGTCTCGGGACGAATACCATGATAAAATGTACGATTTATTGAGTGATAGCATGTACCGGAAGATCAACAGGGATCCCACTAATCGAGTGTCGAAGAAAACTGTTTCGCTTCTGAATGATTCTCCCTTTCCACCAGAAGTTGTTCGGAGATTGAAACCAAGTGGTCCGGTGCCTCCTAGACTTTATGGTCTACCAAAGGTCCACAAGAAAGGTGTTCCTCTACGCCCCATAGTGAGAAACAGAGGCTCTCCGACCTATGACGTTGCCAAACATCTGGCATCATTTTTGAGGCCACTTGTGGGAAAATATACTCACCACATAAGAAACTCGGCTGACTTCATTAGTAAACTGAAAACATTGAAAATGAACCCGTCTGATATATTAGTTATGGTGGCTTTATTTACAAAGGTTCCCCTTCCGGAATCTCTACAACTTATTGAAAGAAGTTTTGGATTTCAGCTTTATTTAAACATGTTCTGACCTCCACATATTTCTTATTTAACAACGAATTTTTTGAACAGACGGCCGGAGTCGCCATGGGTAGTCAGTCCCTTATCCCCTCTGGTGGCCAATTTATTTATGGAGGACTTCGGGGAGAAGGAGCTTGAATCTGCTGACTTGAAACCCACGGTATTCTGGAGGTATGTTGATGATACCTTTGTAGTTTGGCCCCATGGTGAAGACAACTTGCAAGACTTCATAAGACATCTGAACTCCCTCCACGATCAAATAAAGTTCACAATGGAAATTGAAAAGGAGGGATGCCTTCCATTCTTGGATGTTTTGGTTCAGCGCAGAGAGGATGGCAGTTTGAGACATGAAATGTATAGGAAGCCGACACACACCGATCTGTATTTACGTGCAAATAGCTGCCACCATCCTGCCCAGACAATGAGTGTTCTCCGAACTTTGACTCACAGAGCGCATATTATTTCTGACGGAAGCAGTCTGCAAGATGAACTTTCCCACTTACAAAGAGTGTTTGACGACAATGGGTACTCTCCACAACAAATACAGAGGGCACTGAAAATGAAACCGAAAGAGGCCACAAAGAAAGCAGAAGAAGATGAAGAAACCTTTAAATAGATGGCCTTCCTGCCCTATGTGGGTAGCCTCTCATCAAAACTAGGACGCATTCTCGGCAGACACAAAGTAAAAGTGATTTTTCGTCCTCCACCTAAGACAGCTGCACTCGTGGGCTCCGTCAAAGATGATTTGCTGCTCCGAAAATCTGGAGTTTACAAAATTCCATGTGAATGTGGCCTTTCTTACATAGGACAAACAACTCGTACTGTCCAAGAAAGATGTACAGAATACCAGAGGCACACACGACTTTTACAACCTAACAAGTCGGCAGTGGCAGAGCACTGTATTGATAATGGTCACAGTATTTTGTATGACAACGTCGAAATCTTGGCAACTACATCGTCCTTTTGGGACTCTATAGTAAAGGAGGCAATTGAAATTTGCCTGACGACGAACTTAACTAATAGAATTAGTGGTTTCAATCTTGATAAATCCTGGAATCCGGCACTTGCTGTAATAAACTCGCAAAGACGTCGTCACAGCGCAGCTCACAATGATATATCGATATGCCAACAAAGATCAACTGCGGAGTCATAGATACAACTCGCGCATTATGCACGTCTCTGCCGCCGACCAACGTCTCTGGCGCATTTGCATCTGTGGCCGCATGCGCAGTCGCGCGGTACAACAGTATAAAGGGACGAAGCGAGCACTGGAGCGGCAGTCTTGCGGCTGACTCTGAAGATGGCTGAACGTTATATAGCCGAAATATTAGAAGACACATCCGAAACTTAATGGAACTGTCTTTGCGCCTCCAAAACCTGAAGATTTAAATCAGCAACAGCTCGTACTGTACGTGCTTGAGCATTGTCCTTCAAAATGATAGTCAGGTCCTGCAGAAAGTGTCATCACTTCTGTTTCTATGCTGTTCATTTTTGGAACACAGCCAACGACCAGCTTAGAGACATCCTTTTGGGTAAAATATTCCGAAAGTAAAATAGTCCCCCATTTGGATCTCCAGGCAGGGACTACTCAAGACGATGGTGTCATCAGGAGAAACAAAACTGACATTCTACGGGTCTGAGCTTTGAATGTTAGATCTCTTAATCGGGCAGGTAGGTTAAAAACTTTAAAGAGGGAAATGGATAGGTTGAGGTTGCATATAGTGAGAATTCGTGAAGTTCGGTGGAACAGAACTTCTGGTCAGGTAAATAGAGTGTTATAAATACAAAATCAAATAGGTGTAATGCAGGAGTAGGCTGAATAACGAATACGAAAACAGGAATGCGGGTAAGCTACTATAAACAGCATAGTGCAGGCATTATTGTAGCCAAGATAGACAAGAGGCCCACCCCAACCACAGCAGTACAAGTTCACAAGCCAATTAGCTCGGCAGATGATGAAGAAGTTGGAGAAATGTATGATGCGATAAAAGGCATTACTCAGATAGTTAAAGAGGACGAAAATTTAATTGTGATTGGAGATTGGAATTCGATAGTAGGAAAAGGAAGAGAAGGAAAAATAGTTGGTGAATATGGACTGGGAGAAAGGAATGAAAGAGGAAGCAGCCTGGTAGAATTTTGCAGAGAACATAATTCAACCATCGCTAAAACTTGGTTTAAGAATCGTTAAAGAAGACTGTAGAGGTCAAAGAGACCTGGAGACACCAAGAGGTTTCAAATTGATTACATAATGGTTAGACAGAGATTTAGAAACCAGGTTTTAAATTTTAAGACATTTCCAGGGCCAGATGTGGACTCTGATCGCAATTTATTGCTTGTGAACTACAGATTAAAATTGAAGAAATTAGAAAAAGGTAGTAAATTAAGGAGATGGGACCTGGATAAGTGGAAAGAACCAGAGGTTGTTGAGAGCTTCAGTCGCAGCATTATACAATGATTGACTAGAAGAGGGGAAAGGAATGCAGTAGAATACTAATGGTTAGCTTTAAGAGGCGAAATAGTGAAGGCAGCAGAGGATCAAATAGGTAAAAAGACAAGGCTTAGTAGGAATCCTTGGATAACCGAAGAGATATTGAATTTAACTGATGAAAGGAGAAAATTTAAGAATGCAGCGAATGAAGCAGATGAAAGACATACAAACGTTTAAAAATGGATTGACAGAAAGTGCAGAATTGCTAAGCAGGATTTAGTAGCAAATTTCACTAGGGGAAAGAGAGATACCCCATACAGGAAGATAAAAGAGGCCTTTTGGGAAAAGAGAAGCAGCTGTATAAATATCAAGAGCTCAGATGGTAAAGCAGTCCTAAGCAAAGAAGTGAAAGTTGAAAGGTGGAAGGAGTATGTAGAGGACCTATGCAAGGGAGTTGAATTTGTAACCAATATTATAGAAGGGAAGTGGACGTAGATGAGATGGGAGATCTGGTATTGTGAGAAGAATTTGAGAAAGCTCAGAAAGATCTAAGTCGAAGCAAGGCCCCGGGGGTAGACGACATTCCGTCAGAACTACTGATAGCCTTAGGAGAGCCATCCATGACAAAATTCTTCCAACTGACTTGCAAGATGTACGAGATAGGCGAAATTCCCTCAGGCTTCAAGAACAATGTAGTAATTCCAATTCCAAAGAAAGCAGTTGCTGACGTGTGTGAAAAATGCTAACTATCAGTTAAATAAGTAATGGTTGGAAAATACTAACAAGAATTAATTACAGAAGAATGTAAAAAGTGGTAGAAGCCGACCTCTGGGAAGATCGATTTGGATTCCGGGGAAATACAGAAACACGTGAGGCAATACTAACTGTACGACTTATCTTATAAGATAGGTTAAGAACAGGCAAACCTATATTTGTACGGTTTGTGGACTTAGAGAAAGCTTTTGACAATGTTGACAGGAATACTCTGTTTGAAATTCTAAAGACTACAGGAGTGGAATACAGGGAGCAAAAGGCTATTTACAGCTTATACAGAAACCAGATGACAGATATAAGAGTCGAGGGGCATGAAAGCGAAGCAGCGGTTGATAAGGGAGCAAGATAGGGTAGTAGCCCATCCCCAATGTGAATTTTCCACATTACATGTATTATGTAACTAAATATTTACGTGCTTTTTCTGAGTTGAGGAATTGTGTCTTCGGTATTTAGTTTACACTAATTTTTAAGTTCTTAGTTTGTATATATTTCGCTACGGTCGCAGGTTCGAATCCTGCCTCGGGCATGGATGTGTGTGTGATGTCCTTAGGTTAGTTAGGTTTAAGTAGTTCTAAGTTCTAGGCGCCTGATGACCACAGCACTTAAGTCCCATAGTGCTCAGAGCCATTTTTTTTGTATATATTTAAGAATAATATGTTAAAATCTCATACCGTTGTTCCTAAAGAGAATGCTCTCTGTAGAAGATGTAATAAATCGAATCTGAGTCGTCACCATTGATAAATCAGAATCACTTCGATCTGTATCTTTTCCAGACTTATTAATAATATTACACTGACAGCTGTGATCGCTTTCACCTTGGAGAATTCAGCTTTCAGTATGTTCAGGAAAAGGGATACATGAAAAAGAAATTTATGATGTTCTCTGAATTGATAAAAACAAGAAATGCTTCGTGCACAGTGTGAAATTATTTAACATGTGCCAAGCCGTGGCCAAAGAGAAAAATGTAACGATCCTACAGTACAGCATAGAGATTACAAGGTATAGGAAAACACTTCAGACTCCTAGCAGAGAATGAATTAGTTGACTAGATGACAGGTTACGCCATATGCATTCTAAAAGCACAACTAATTCAATATGAGACCAACACTTGGTAAAAATTTGTGAGAAGGATGTTTGATGCCTATATCACTAATACACTTCTTATCTAAACAGTGGAGGAATGGATATTTCTGAAATGTTTTCAGTGTCAACATTGATTACAGAGATCCGCATTTCCATTTTACAAAATTGCAAATTAATTATAACTTTTTCCCCTTCCTTTTCTTTGCTTGGTGTTGTGACCTCAAAGAAGGCAAATAATTTTCCACAAGCTGCCCTCGACAGTTTAAAATTTTTCTCTTTAGTGTCCGTATAATGAGTGTTAAAGACTTCAAAAAACAGAACGTCTCGCTTCGATCACACCTTCTGGGTGTACATGAATTTTCACCTTAATTCACAATGTTAATTTTACCTTTCCTCCAGTTCTTACAAACCCTAGAGGACAACTTAATTTATTCCCTGTGTGTCACGTAACGTTATTAAACAGCCAACTAGCAGAGTGTAATATCTTTAACTACTGGCTGAAGAATGTACATCGCCAGTGAAAAACCTCACTCTCCTCGTGCGAGGTAATTTTTCTGCGAAACAGTAGTCCGTTCTCTCCTGCTGTGAAATAAAGCCAACTTAATTAAAGGCTACATCTGTGCCGTATTAATTAAGCGTAACACATTACCACACAGTTCTGTTTCATCAAACATCAAATACATGTTACGTTTGCTTTGTGGATTACAGTAGCTTTGTATTAAATTTACGTTAACATTATTATTTTTCACTATACAGTAATCGAAATGTAAAACCACTGTCTTATTCAAATATAATAACATTGTACGAGGGCGTGCTAAAAAGTAATGCCACCGAATTATTTTATATGAAAAGCTTAAATCTTTTTAAATGAGACAAACGTTATTAACGTTCTACATCTTTACTCTTCTTGTCTGCATATTTATTTCTCAATATAGTCACCCAGGGGACGAACACATTCCACCCAACGAGAGCAATTACCTCATCTCCGTTCGCACAGAGTTATTGCTATCAAAATGAAGTTCTCGAAGGTACTCTTTAAGTTTTGGAGACAGTTGAACATCAGATGGGGCCAAGCAGAGAGAGTATGGAAGATGAGCGATGACACTGAACCCAAGGCTTCGTTTTGCTACCCTCGTGTGTGATATGGCATTGTCACGCGGAAAGAGAGGCTGCTTCATGTGTGAATGAACTCTTCGAATTCGGAACTCGATTAGAGCACGCTGTTTCTCAGGCACCGACATAGTTACGTTGCACATCGCCATGTTACAAGCTACAATTCGGAGCCCTCTAGCGGCAGAGGGCTGCAAATGTGAAGAATAAAGACATGGGATGTTCATAACGTTTGTTTTATTTACACGAAGAGCCAAAGAAACAGGTACACCTGCCTAACATCGTGTATGGCACCCGCGAGTACGCAGAAGTGCCGCAACACGACGTGGCATGGACACGACTAGTATCTGAAGCAATGCTGGAGGAGAAATAACACCATGAATCGTGCAGGGCTGTCCATAAATCCGTAAGAGAACGAGGGGGTGGAGATCTATTCTGAACAGCACGTTGCAAGGCATCCCAGATAGGCTCAATAACGTTCGCGTCTCGGGGGTTTGGTGGCCAGCGGACTTGTTTAAACTCAGAAGAGTGTTCCTCGAGTCACTCTAAAGCAAATCTGGACGTGTGGGGTGTCGCATTGTCTTGCTGGAATTATCCAAGTCCGTCGGTATCCACAATGGACATGAGTGGATGCAGGTCATCAGACAGGATGCTTACGTACGTGTCACCTGTCAGAATCGTATCTAACGTATCAGGGTTCCCACATCACTCCAACTTCACATGCCTCACCCCATTTCAGAAACTCCAGCAGCTTGAACAGTCCCCTGCTGAGAATCAGGGTCCATGGGTTCATGAGGTTGTCTCCATACCTGTGAAAGCCCATCCGCTCGATACAATTTGATAAGAGATTCGTCCGACCAGGCAACATATTTCCAGTCATCAACAGTCCATTGTCGGTGTTGACGGGCCCGGACTAGGCGTAAAACTTTGTGTCGTGCAGTCATCAAGGGTCCACGAGTAGGCCTTCGGCTCCGAAAGCCCATATCGATGATGTTTCGTTGAATGTTTCGCACGGCCACACTTGCTGATGGCCCTGCATTGAAATCTGCAGCAATTTGCGGAAGGTTGCACTTCTGTCACGCTGAACGATTATCTTCAATCGTCGTTGGTTCCGTTCTTGCAGGATCTTTTTGCGCCCGCCGCGGTTTGATGTTTACCCGGATTCGTGATATTCAGGGTACACTGGTGAAATGTGTGGTGTCACCGCCAGACACCACACTTGCTAGGTGGTAGCCTTTTAAATCGGCCGCGGTCCGCTAGTATACGACGGACCCGCGTGTCGCCACTGTCAGTAATTGCAGACCGAGCGCCACCACACGGCAGGTCTAGAGAGACTTACTAGCACTCGCCCCAGTTGTACAGCCGACGTAGCTAGCAACAGTTCACTGACAAATTACGCTCTCATTTGCCAAGACGATAGTTAGCATAGCCTTCAGCTAAGTCAATTGCTACGACCTAGCAAGGCGCCGTTTATCCTTTGCTATGTATCTAATGTACAGTAACAAGACCAATGTTCACCAATTGTGGATTAAAGTTAAGTATTCCAGCAGCTACGTACTTTTCTTTATAGCATTCATTACGTATCCTGTTTCAGACCTCACGCCAGCCTGCGTGAGTTTAAGCGCGTGCCTTTCGGTTACCCGTCACTGTGGATTGGCTGTCTTTTCAGTCCACAACATTTTTGGCTACTCGGATACAAACGGTCTCCTTTATATATAACTAATTTACTTGTGTCATGGCTTCGCCAAATGTACTGTCCGAATTTTATCGCTTGCAGAATCAGCAGACGCAGGCCTTATTGGATGCCCCTGGACAGCTCGTCCAGGGTCAACGTGCAATGCAAAACGATGCTGCGGCCGCCGCTCCACCGCTCCCGCAGCCACAACATGCAGTTGCACCACCTTTTCGACACTTCAATGCGGCGATGGAAAGCTGGACGGAGTGGTCACGCCAATTTGGATTTCATCTCGCCGCCTACAGAATTCAAGGTAACGAGCGGCAGCCTCACTTACTGGCGTGTGTAGGGGTGCAAACGTACCGGGAGATAGTGAAATTATTTCCCCGACGCGACGTAGCGACTCTGTCCTACGAAGAAATTTTGTCTGTTTTAGATGCCTATTTCAAGGAATCAGTTAATGTAGTTGCAAAACGGTATACGTTCTTTCGTACAAAACGTACGGCCGGTCAAACTAATAGGGAGTGGGTTGCAACTTTTCAAGGCCTTACCAGGGATTGTGCTTTTGAGTGTGAATGTGGACTCCCTTATTCAGATACTATAGTACGTGATGCAATTGCACAGAACGTTTCTGATGTTCGTATATGGGAGCAAATTTTGAAACTAGACAATCCCTCCCTTCAACAAGTGATAGACATATTGGATAGGCAAGACACACTTGACTTTGCTCAGGAATCGTTTGAAACTTCGCCAGCTGTGTGTCACATTAACCGGCCTGCCGGGCGAGCTGCACGGAACTGCAAACAGCCCTCGCGCATGTCCGCGCAGCCACGTGTCCCGCGCCAGCATGCAAATGCAGTACTAAAGTCATGCCCGCGGTGTGCTACTAGACATTCGCGTGAGAATTGCCCGTCACGCCAAGCTATTTGCTTTTTCTGTAATAAAAAAGGACATGTCCAGAGTGTTTGCCAGAAAAAGCTCAGATCGGACACTCAAAACCATTCCAGGCCCTTGGCTTCGCGCCGAAATCGAACCAAGAATACTCAGGCTCGTGAACCTTCGCCCATGGACATTCATGTAGTTAAGTCCACTCCGCCCAGTGCCACTCTCTCTAACAGTGACTGTGTTCGTCCCACAAAAAGTGTGCGTCGACATCGCCGGAAATCCCGTCAAGTCGCAAGTGAGTCTGTACCAGTGTCTGGTCACGTTGCACGAGACAGTCGCTCTTGTCGTCAGCAGGACAATAATCTTTTTGTAGACTTGGATATTAATGGCAACGTGATCCCATTCCAGCTCGATACCGGAGCTGCAGTTTCTCTGATCAATAAAGACACGTACAAACAACTGGGCACACCTCCCTTGCGTGCCACCAATGTTAAGCTAACTACATATTCAGGTCACAAGATCCCTGTGTTAGTACAGTGCAGCCTTCTTGCAACATACAAGGGACAAATAAAACTTGTGTCATTTTACATCCTTCGTTCTTCTTCTGCAGTGAACTTGTTTGGTTTAGATTTATTTCAGTTGTTTAACTTGTCTATCGTAAATCAGGTCCTATCAGTGAACCAGACTGTGCCTTCAGACAGTGTTTCTCGTCTATGTGCAGAATTAGCAGACATTTTTGCTCCGGGCCTTGGTTGCGCTAAGAACTATAAAGGACATTTGGAACTGAAAGTCAACACGCAACCGAAATTTTTCAGGGCGCGCAATGTTCCCCACGCATTGCGTGATGAGGTCGCAAGAACGTTACACGATTTAGAATCACAAGGTGTAATTGAACGTGTGCAGGCTTCTCTCTGGGCTTCACCCTTAGTAATATTGGCAAAACCTTCCGGAAAATTGAGACTTTGTGTGGACTTCAAGGCAACAGTGAATCCATAACTAGTGATTGCAACTTTTCCTTTACCCCGCCCGGAAGATCATTTTGACAAACTGTGCCCGGGTAAATATTTTACGAAGTTGGACCTCGCAGATGCGTACTTGCAAATACCGGTGGACGAAGAATCCCAGCGCGTATTGGTGGTTAACACGCATCTTGGTTTGTATCGATTCAAAAGACTGCCATTCGGGTGTGCATCCGCCCCTGCATTGTTCCAGCAATATTTACAAACTGTGCGTCGGTCCCTACTGCAGCCAACTATCTGGACGATATTGTGATCTCCGGAAAGACAGAAGAAGAACATCTAGCCAACCTCCGAACATTATTTCAGGTCTTGCGACAAAATGGTCTTCGCTTGCGGAAGGACAAATGTGTGTTTTTTGCTCGTGACTTACCATATTTGGGACATGTAATCAATGCCCAAGGCATACATCCGAGTCCAGAGCACCTTCGTGCCATACAAGACTTGCCTTCGCCGCAGAATTTGAAGCAGCTACAGAGTGTGCTGGGAAAAACATTATTATACTAACTATGTGCCGCAAGCCTCTTCCGTTTCAGCTCCGCTTCATCGCTTACGCCGTAAAAGTGTTCCGTTCGTCTGGTCGACGGAATGCGAACGCGCCTTTCGCCAGTTGAAATCGGCGTTGCTTTCTAATACTTGCCTTACGCCATTCGATCCCCAGCAACCCCTTTTGTTGATGGTAGATGCATCGGATTTCGGGATCGGTGCTGTGCTTGCGCACAAAGATGGTTCGCATGATCGCCCTATTGCCTTTGCGTCCAAATTGCTCTCGTCAGCGCAAAGAAATTAGTCACAGATCGAGAAGGAAGCTTTGGCTCTCGTGTTTGGTGTTACAAAGTTTCACGATTTCTTGTATGGTCGTCACTTTACCATCATCACAGCCCACAAACCTTTGACATCGCTTTTTCATCCGCACAAGCCTGTACCTCCACGTACAGCGCAGAAATTCATTCGCTGGGCTATTTTCCTCTCGCAGTACCGCTACGATATCTTGTATCCACTGCTAAGCACGGAAACGCTGATGCGTTGTCCCGTTTGCCTGTTGCTGAGGATAGTGCATTCGATTCTTCCGAACTTGCTTGCATGTTCATTGATTCGGAAACCGATGACGTGTTCGAATCGTTTCCGATTGATTTTCGTCGTGTAGCTACAGCCACAGCTGCTGACCCTGTCCTTGCTACAGTTTTGCGTTTTGTTGCTACGCAATGGCCCTTGTCAAAGTCACGGATCGAGGATCCGTTGGTTCGCCGATTTTTTGCTCACAAGGAGAGACTTTTTGCTCGGCGTGGTGTTTTGCTGTTGCGTTCTGATAATGATCAGTCCAGGGTCGTGGTCCCACGTTCGTTACAGTCCTCTGTCTTACGGCTTCTCCACCAAGGACATTGGGGTATAGTGCGAACGAAACAACTTGTTCGTCAGCACTGTACTTGGTTCGGAATCGATGCTGCGGTTACTAATATGTGCTCTTCTTGCATGGCGTGTGACGCACAACAATCCGCGTCACCACGGAAATTCTTTGCATGGCCAAAAGCCACTTCCCCTTGGCAACGTTTGCACATCGATTTTGCTGGTCCATTCTGGAATGCTTGATGGTTGGTTGTTGTCGATTCCTTCAGTAATTTTCCTTTTGTTGTCCGGATGTCTTCCACGACGTCATCTGCCACCATCCAAGCGTTATCCGCTATCTTTTGCATTGAAGGTCTTCCACAGACTATTGTTTCCGACAATGGCTCACAATTCATGTCCGCAGAATTTCAGTCATTCTGCAAGGCCAATGGTATTCAACATCTGACATCCGCGCCGTTTTCACCTCAGTCAAACGGTGCTGCTGAACAATTGGTCTTGACTTTCAAGTCACAGATGTTGATGTTAAGAGTCGCATTCTCAGGAGGACGCGTTATTGCTCTTTTTGTCCTCGTATCGCTCTCAGCCCCGAGATGGTCGCTCGCCGGCTGAGTTGCTCCACGGTCGTCCTCATCGAACCTTGATGTCTTTGCTGCATCCGCCGCATCAGGTTCCTGTGCAGCGGCAGACGCCTGCTTTTGCTCCAGGCGACGTTGTATACTTTCGCAACTATTGAGGTTCACGGCGTTGGCTCGCAGGGCGCATTCTTCGCTGCCTCGGCCGCGCTATGTATCTGGTTTTGGGGGCCTCTGGTGGGGTGCATCGGCATCTCAATCAGCTGCGCCTCTGTCGTCGCACGGGTTCTGCCGCTCCCCGTCTGCTTTCGGCGACGGTGCCGTCCGGTCAGCGCCCTGGGGACCCATCTACTGGCTCGCCTCATCCCCAGGTGTTACCGACGATGCCTTCCATTTAGCCCCATGGCGTCGCGCCGCCGCCGCAGCCGCCGCCGGCGCCGCCCGCAGTGGACACGTCGCTGCAGCCGCCAAGCGCCTCCCTGGGTCACGCGCCGCCGGTCGCTTCCCGTGACCAGCTGTCCTCCGACTTGAGACTCTTGCCCGCTCCGGACCATCTGTCGTCTTCGCCAGTCGGGTGCTCCGACTGGATGGAGGTCGACCCTTCGGCCCCTCCTGACTCTCTTAGGGCGCATACACCGCATGTTGGCGTGCACCCTGGACTAGGTTTTCAGGCGTTTCCTAGCTCCCCTCGGACCGAATGGCCGGGTGCGGGTGGCACAGCCTCGCCTGTTGTTAGGCTCCCCACCTCGTCGCATACGCCAACATGGGGTCCTCTCCACGGCGGGCGGAAGCCATATAACACAACCGTCCGCCGATTTGCGGGGGAGGAATGTGGTGTCACCGCCAGACACCACACTTGCTAGGTGGTAGCCTTTTAAATCGGCCGCGGTCCGCTAGTATACGACGGACCCTCGTGTCGCCACTGTCAGTAATTGCAGACCGAGCGCCACCACACGGCAGGTCTAGAGAGACTTACTAGCACTCGCCCCAGTTGTACAGCCGACGTAGCTAGCAACAGTTCACTGACAAATTACGCTCTCATTTGCCGAGACGATAGTTAGCATAGCCTTCAGCTAAGTCAATTGCTACGACCTAGCAAGGCGCCATTTATCCTTTGCTATGTATCTAATGAAGCATGTACAGTAACAAGACCAATGTTCACCAATTGTGGATTAATGTTAAGTATTCCAGCAGCTACGTACATTTCTTTATAGCATTCATTACGTATCCTGTTTCAGACCTCACGCCAGCCTGCGTGAGTTTAAGCGCGTGCCTTTCGGTTACCCGTCACTGTGGATTGGCTGTCTTTTCAGTCCACAACAAAATGGCCATACGAAAAATCAACACTTCATCACTACCTCGGAGATGCCGTGTCCCATCGCTCGTGCCCCGACTATAACACCACTTTCAAACTCACTTAAATCTTGATAATCTGTCATTGTAGCAGCAGTAACATATCTAGCAACTGCGCCAAGCACTTGTTGTCTTACATAGGCGTTGCCGCCAGCAGTGCCGTGTTCTGCCTGTTTCCATATCTCTGTATTTGTATCGGCATGCCTATACCAGTTTCTTTGGCATTTCAGTGTAAAAGGCTTCAAGAGTTTTCACACCATACAAAAAATTGGGAGATATTACCTTTCAGCATGCACACGTATTTTTTAAATGTTTGATACATTATTCACCAACTTCAAACTACTTATTGTAAGCATTATGCTGGGGTATGCTTAGTTAAAGTAATCCTGCTCAGAATATCGTGTTTTCCTCGTAAAGGTCAGATTAAAGATTTACCTGAAATATGGAAAAGTAAATTCTTTAAGGTATGTTGTACAAGCCTCTTCACTCTTTTAAGTGAAACGGTAGCACTAGTTGCATTTTTACTTTTTATCCTAAATACCATGACGGGCCTCGGCCCCAAGGCTATTACCAAAACTACAGTTGCAGAACCTGTGTCACCAAGCTCCATATTCTGGACAAGAAACTTCTTCAGTCTGTCAACAGCAGCTTCCAAATAGACTCATATGTCCTGTATAGGACATTTGTCGAGTAATGTATGGTCTTGAGAGATGTACGTCTTCTATGTTACAGCAGCATTGGAGAAGGTATCAAAATATTCTGACGTAGGTGGTTTATAGTTTTGTCTATATGTCAGTGCATATGAGAGGAAAAGCCTTCAGTTTGAAGAACAGACAGCCCAGAATGAGGTGATTCAGCACCTTTAGTACCACTTTCCGCTATGAAAGGTAGCCACCGTGAAATCTCTAGACAGCACCCTATGTGTCCGCCATGAATTGAGTGAGATTATTGATGAGCTACTGGAAGACGTTGTACCATTCGTCAGGAAGGCATTTCAAATTTATTACAGTGGTAACAGGCTCCAGACTTGATGAATAGAGCCTTCTAAAATAATAGGAACGTCACGTTTTACTCTTTCTTTCTCTTTCGGAGCAGCTTCTTACTACCCTCGTCAGAGTCGCGGTTGAGCAGTTGGGAAAGTCGCGTGGTGCGAAATTATGTGAGTGCCGATTAGCACGCAGGCTGCCAATTGCATCACTGTTTGGTCTAGAAATGTTAAAAGGTATAAGTAGGACCCGAATGATGAGTGGAAGTTAGGTAATGTAGCCGAATTTCATTTAATCCGAAGTCATTTTTGTGGTATGGAATAACAAGTTTTCAACAATAGGAGGAACAGCGATTTTAGATGCTTAAAATTCCCTAAACATTATTTTAAGGTGTAATAGGGTATCCTACGGTGCATGATAGAATTATGATGTGAATCACAGTGCGATAGTAATAATTAGGAGCGAGTCTGAATCATTACAGTCAGGCTGCTTTTACCTTGATAAAAATTATCAGCAGTGGCGGCCGAAAACTTCCATTATAAATTGTCGCCCTCATTCTGCCAATTTCCATGCCAAGGGGGACGGAGGAGCAGACAGAGCTTCGGAGCAGTCTCCTGTTCACGGTGTGGGAAACTCTAGCTAAAAGGTAGAAGAATCAACAAATATCAATAGCATGAGGATGCATAAGGCCGTAGAAATTACTGCATTAAAGACACATAATGTGTATACACAGGAAATGTGTGGCCTGTAACAGAAAAAGTATCGTGGCGTTCTCTCCATTAACAAAAGATTACGGATTAGTCTCCCATTCGGATGTCCTGGAGTGGACTGTCAAGAGGGAGGTAAACATGAGAAAAAGATTGAGTAACCAACGAAAGGATAGCATTGTACGAATTGGAGCGTGGAACGTCAGAGGTTTGAAGGTAGTAGGGAAGCTAAAAAACCCGAATGGAAAGTCTCTGTCTAGATACAGGATGATTGCGTAATGATGCTACAGACTTTCAGGGAGGATGGAGAGAGGTACATGTATATCAATTTGAGGTAAGCGAACCTGGTCCGGACCGGCCGGTGTGGCCGAGCGGTTCTAGGCGCTTCAGTCTGGAATCGCGCGATCGCTACGGTCGCAGGTTCCAATCCTGCCTCGGGCATGGATGTGTGTGATGTCCTTAGGTTAGTTAGGTTTAAGTAGTTCTTTGTTCTAGGGGACTGATGACCTTAGATGTTAAGTCCCATAGTGCTCAGAGCCATTTGAACCATTTGAACCTGGTCCGGAAAAAACTGAGTTGGAAGCGGTAAGTGAATATCTTTCCGATACCTGTGACAGCGTAATACGTGTCCCAGTATTGTTGTTGCTAGGACTGTAGGGTAGGCAATCCCATCTAACACTTAGATGTGGACGTTGAGATAACACCACAACTAATCCAATGCAAGATTTACCGTTCCCCATTATCCATGAGAATTTGTAATATCATCATGGAATCATGCTTTATAACGGTGGCCTCTGAAGTGAAACGTAATAAAGAAAAGGCCTTCTGGTCAGATGAATGTAGGGTGATATCAACAGCAACAGAAAATACTGAGTTACTGTGATGATATTAGTAATAGCATCATTCTCGTTACTCTGATTATAATCGACCGCAAAAGAACGTCAACGCGGTAGTTGTCGTGAAAAAGTAGACGTCGCAAGTGGAAGGCGAAAAGAGCGCGGGGAAAAAGTATATTAGGATACTGATCGTGTAATTCAATATTTAAAGGGAGAAGATAATTTAATAATAACGGGGCATTTGAACGTTGGTTATAGTAAGGACTGAGAATTATGGGTGAGTACGGGTTTCGTAGTAGAAATTACAGACAAGAAAGCCTAATTGAATGCAGTAATAGAGAATACATTGCGCTAAAATCGCAGGAGGACGAGGTATACTTGATAAAAGCCTAGAGGAATAGGAGAATTCTAGCTGGACTACAGCTTTGGCAGAGACTCCGAAATCAGATATTGATTTATGTGGCGTATACACGAACAGATACAGACTGAGATCACAATTTAGTAACGATGAAGACTAAAGTGAAGCCTAGAAGACTCGTCCGGAAGAATCAACGTCGAAAGACGTGTGTTACTGAAGTACCGAGAAATGGCGATGTATATTTGAAGATCTCTAAGGCTGTAGATTCTGAGGTAATAAATAACACAATAGACAGCTGAACTGCTGTGGACTGAAAATCTGTTAAAATACGGGTCACAGAAGTTGAACAGAAAAATATAAATAAAGAAGAAACCTTGGGTAACAGAATAAATACTTGAATTAATCGATGAAACACGGAAACAAAAAAAATTATAGGGAAAAGTAGGAATACAGAAATATTAGTCAGTTAGGAATGAAATAAATAAGAGGCGCAGGTAATTCAAGGCAAAATATCTGCGGGAATAATGTGAAGGAATCGAAAAAGAAATGGTCGTCGGCAGGATGGTTTCACCATACACCAAAGTGAAAATAAACTTCAGTGAAAATAAAAGTAACAGTAATGGTGCAAGAGGAATTCCATTATTAGGCGCAGTGAAGAACACGGGCAGGTGTAAACAGTGCACTGAAGGCGTCTACCAGGGGCAGGAACAGAATGATGATGTTACAGAAGACTAAATAGAAGTTGATATTGATGGTATAGGGGATCTAGTTTTAACGACAGAGTTTAACAGAGTTTAGGAAAACATGCAATCAGATATGGTGAAAAGAATAGATAAGAGTCCTCTGGAATTTCTAAAATCATTCAGGGAAGTGGCGAGCCAACGACTCTTCAAACTATAAATCTGGAGACAAACCATGGAACTTTCGGGAAAATATCCTCCAAGCAATCCCGGAGAAATCAAGCACAGATAAGAGAGAGAGCTTTCGTACTGTCAACTTAACAGCCCATGCATCCATATTGGTGACAAGAATAATATACAGAAGAATGGGACAGAAAATTGAGGATTTGTTAGATGAGGAATAGCTGGAATTTAGGAGAAATAAAGGCACCAGAGGGGGAGGTCTGGCACTGTGCTTCATAGTGGAAGCGAAACTTGACAAGAAGCAAACACGTTCATAGGTCTGATCGATCTAAAAGAAGCGTTCGATAACGTAAAACGGTGCAAGATGTTCGAAATTATCAGGAAAGCAGGTGTTAGCTATAGTGAAAGATAAAGAGTAAAACATAAGAATGGAAGAGGAAGAACGAAGTGCTCGTATTAGGAAAGGTTCAACAGAGTTCAAAAATGGTTCAAATGGCTCTGAGCACTATGGGACTTAACATCTGTGGTCATCAGTCCCCTAGAACTTAGAACTACTTAAACCTAGCTAACCTAAGGACATCACACTCATCCATGACCGAGTCAGGATTCGAACCTGCGACCGTAGCGGTCACGCGGTTCCAGACTGAAGCGCCTAGAACCACACGGCCACACCGGCCGGCGGTTCAACAGAGTGATGTACTCTTTCGTTCCTACTATTCAAACTGTACATCAAAGAAGCAATAAGGAAAATAAAAGAACTGCTCAGAGTGTGATTAAAATTCAAATTGAAGGGATATCTGTGATAAGATTCTCTTATGGCATCGCCATCCTCAGTGAATGTGAATTACAAGATCTGTTGAACTGAATGAACAGTCTAATGAACACACACTAAATCGAAGAAAGAACAAATGAGATTTGCAGTCACACACGAAGCCAAAGAAAGAGGAATTGAGATTTAAAGTAACGAGAATATCGAAATTTGGGATTGTGAAGAAGGCAGAAAGAAGAAATTCTGCTACCTCGGAAATAAAATAACAGATGTCGGACGAACCAAGAAGGATATAAAAAGCAGAATACTTTAATTCGCCTACTATTACTAGGTAGTTCCCAACCTTCCTTAATTACAAGCAGTGATAGAATGGACAGACGATATAATAATTAAAATTAAACTTTGTCTTCACTACAAGTCCAGAAGCAATGACTGTGATGGATATTAGTCCTTTTAAATATCAGTGAGGTTTTCATTCAGCCTTTATGAAATTAGAAAATATCAACTAGGCTAAAAATCTTGATGGACTAGATCAGTTTAATAACTGTGTTACAGTGTGATTATTAAATGTTATTCCTTAGATGAAAACCTCATTTAGTGCAATATTCGCACTTCGTTTCTTTATTCCGAAGGTTCGGTTTTAAAAATGGTGGTGAACAAACTGGAACCAAATGGTGCTCAAAACTTTTACACGAAACTATTCGAGTCCGTTTTAAAAACCGCCACATTTAACATTTTCAGCAATTTTTTTCTTTTAAATTTTTTGAAAGGTATTTTTGGAATAATTATCACGACACGGTCAATGGTGAGATGGACATTATTTAACAGAGCACTACGTATAATTCACGTTTAATCTGTGCGACGCCCAACAGAATAATAAGATAAGATCAAATTGACAACATTCCTTTTATCTACCCAAGAAGACAAAGATTTTCTTTCTTTATTTCTAATTACAAAATCATTGTTCGTAGATGAATGAAACCACCTCGTGTTATTGTATGTGGGGACTTAGTACAAAAAAAATTAAAAACAACGTTCTACCAGCACAGGCAAAGAGGGCACTCCAAACCAAATAAGTCTACTGGTATCAAGCAACGGCCTTAATTTGAGGATGGTATCTTTGAGAATGTTCGATTAGAGCAAAGCTTTGTAAGGAAGTGAATCATGGACTGTGGAATACACCGGAAGATACGAGAATATAAGTGACTGAAATGTGGTATTACAGAAGAATGTCGAAAATTTGGTGGACCGGTAAGATAAGGTGTGAGAAGGTTCTCCAGAGAATCGGTGAGGAGAGGGACATGTGAGAAACACTGACAGGGAGAAGAGGCAGGACGGTAGCACACGTGTTACGATGTTAAGATATCAAGGAATAGCTTCCAAGTTTACTTGAGGGAGATATGGGGTGTAAAAATTTTAAGGGAAGACAAATATTGGAATATATAGAACAAAATAACTGAGGACATTAGGCCGAAGTGGTGTTCTTAAGGTGAGGAGACTGACACAGGAGAGAGATTTGTGGCGGGCCGCTGAAACCAGTCAGAAAACTTATGACCTAAAAAAGACCCAGAGGCTATCTTTTATCTCCCTGAATCATCCAATGAAAGTAATAAATAATGGTAACAAATTAGGTACGCTACGGTTTAATGGAACAAGTTTGTCAGTCGACGACCTGGTGTTAACTACTGCACTTCTTCCCTAGCCGTCCAATTGAAAGACATTTGCATTATTCAAACTGTGGAAAAGAAGTAGGGCGTTGGACGGAGCGGGGGGAGGGGTGGTGGCAGGGAGGGGGAGGGGGGTGGAGGTTGGCGAGGGAGGGTAGGAGATTGACTTATAATGTATTGGTAATCCCGGATGTGAAACCTGTTGACCACCGAATTCGTGTGATGCCGTGTGTAATAGCTGAGCCTTATGCAGGACAGAGATATCATTGATATGAATAGAAGAGTTTTCAAGATCCATGGTGGATTATACGGAATCCTGTAGATTCTACAGTGATCTCTCCAGTATCTGCCATCATGATAGTGAGTGACTGAAACACAAATGTGAGATCCACCTGAGTAAAGCGCTCTCTCCGAATGTAAACATATTTTTGTCAGGCACTAACGCGACTCGTCGCGGCGAAGTACTTGTACATCATGAGGCTCCGACCAAATTCTTAAGACACTACGACGATCAGTTTTTAATACGTCAAAGCAAAAACCCATAGGACGGTTTCGCAATGGCTGAGTTGATACATTGCACCAGTCTGCTGTTTCAGCGTTATATTGATCTTCAGTAGCAGAAGTTCGTCTACTTAAAATAATTGCGAACTGATTTCTGGTAATTTTTACGTCAGTCTGACGGGGGAATATTTTACTTCTTGTTTTACACAAAACACAAATAGCAGAAATGAAATTGTACTCTTATAGCCATCTACCTGATGTGAAACGTTATGTAGGCTACATAAAAATATAAATTGAAGAAATTGCTGTTGGGTTCCTAGTGGCCGTTCTTGGACCCTGCTGGAAGGGATTGAAATTTTTGCTCCTAACAAGACCTGGTCAGTTTTGCTACTCATTGAACTGAACGGGTTCAGGCGTAAATAGTTTCTTGATGTATACAAAGAACTATTTGCATTCATGGTAGCCAGCACTGCACGGCTTCCTGTTGCGACGACTTTGTGTCTTACATCCTTCTGTACATTCTGTCATTTAAAGCTCGACTGCGTCACACATACTTTCGTGACTTGAGACTATGTTTTGAGTAATACCTTCAGTCAGATACGAGTCACTTTATTTACACACTTAACAGTTCTAGAATTAATAGTTATTTTCATTCTAGTTATTTTGTAATTCATCGTTTTATTTACAGTATGTAATGATGTCTTTGTGCCAAAATTTATGTAACTGACCTTAAATAAGACGTGCTGCCAAAGTGGGAATTGGAATAAGAAATACAAAAATTATTTAGCTGGCAGTATTGTTGTTCGCTGTATTGCAGTAGTTTGAGTAACGAAGATTTTTGTGAGGTAAGTGATTCATGAAAGCTATAGGTTATTGTTAGTCAGGGCCATTCTTTTGTAGGGATTTTTGAAAGTCAGATTGCGTTGCGCTAAAAATATTGTGTGTCAGTTTAGTGATGATCAGAATAAGTAAAGAGAGTAATGTCCGAGTACGTTCAGTTTTGCTCAGCTGTTTGAAAATCAAATAACGTAGAGGTTTATCAGCACAATTCATTCACAAATTTTTCGAAGGGGACGCTTCAAGAGTTTTACGGAGATGCCCAAACAATCCCAGTTGATGACGCCGAGAGAGGTGTTGTTTTCCTCGGAGAGGTTTTGCTATAGAAATTTCCAGCGAGTCGTACCAGGAAGAGTCAGCAATATATTAGTTTCTTCCATATTTCTCGCGCAATGACTACAACGAGAAAACCAGAAGCATTAGACTTCATACAAAGGTATACTGACAACCATTCTTCCCTCTCGCCATTCCTGAATGGAACACGCAAGCGGGGAGTGGCGGGCAGGGGATGGGGGATGGGGTGAGAGAAGGGGTAAGATGGTGGTACCAAAAGTACACGGAATGCGGGTTGTTTCTTGTAACGCTGTATTTATTTAAAGTGATCAGAACTGTTGGTATAAGAAATACATGACTTCGTCCAAAGCGCTTGTGTACCCGGCACAGGACGGACAGACCACATGACCCAATAGCTGGTGCGCTGTACGTCGGGAAACAGGGTTCGAGCATATGCCGCTGGCTGCATAATACCATCCGCCTGCACTAGGAGTATTTCGGCTTACGTGCTGGTTAAGCACAGACAACCACATGCGACTGCACACTCTATTGTCTGTTATTAATAGCATATTTGATGCGCCGCCCTGCCCCTCTCTGGGAACTCGATGAATATTCACGGTGCTCGCCCCGAGCAGCGTAGGCAGCCTGTAGGGACTTCCAACAGCGCGATCAACGGGAATTACTGTTGTCGGCGTACCCGGTTTACACGCATGAGCGTCCCGGTTCACGTGGGCCTATGCGTCCGAAATTAACGGCACGAGTAATGGTCGCCAGAATGAAGATTACACTAGCGAGCAGGCAAGACATAGGGCAATTACTTCACTTTTCCATTCCTTTCTTATTTACAGTGGTGATGTGATGTCTACCATAGTGATCTTCATTGTCTGTCTACTGTTAAAATTTATGGGCTGAGTCAGTGTATAGGATTATTCGTTCTCCTCTGCAGGTGACATTTGCAGAAGAGATGATACACTGGGCAACTAAAGATGCTAAAGGGAACCTAGATTTATAGGAGCATCATTAGTTGTATAAAAGCCGAATACAAATCACATGACGAAGTGAACTTCCCTCTATACTTTCCATGATGCCCCAATAAATTCAGGGCACTTGGAGCTTTCTTTGCAGTTGCCAGTGTTTCATATCTGTTGACAGATACGAGAAAACGAAACGCAAATATTCATCGACCACGGCCTCTCAGCCCCAAAGTTTTAGGAGAAGTAAACGGCCCTGAAAACCTTAATCGAACTCAATCGCTGTTGTTTACACAGTGGGGCCCAAACTTTGGGGATAAAATGTATGTAAGACGTGAACAGGAACTTCATCGAAAAATATCGAAGTTTGTACTTTGTTTCAAGGGACCAGTAGTTCTCAATGGCTCCTTACAGAGTAACAACGTTTATTCGGTTTGCCACTGCACTTACCTTTATTTCTGCGAAAATACCTCCACAACAGAGAAGAAGCCTGCAACATACAACCACCAATACGTATAATACACTAAGAGAGCACTGCTGCAGCCCGCATCTCGTGGTCGTGCGGTAGCGTTCTCGCTTCCCACGCCCGGGTTCCCGGGTTCGATTCCCGGCGGGGTCAGGGATTTTCTCTGCCTCGTGATGGCTGGGTGTTGTGTGATGTCCTTAGGTTAGTTAGGTTTAAGTAGTTCTAAGTTCTAGGGGACTGATGACCATAGATGTTAAGTCCCATAGTGCTCAGAGCCATTTGAACCATTTTTGAGCACTGCTGCAATCAACAGATCAAAAATACTGTAGTGTGGTCGCCGTTGCTGCGAGAACAGTATAGCAAAGCGTCGTTGCGCTACTCTTCCATTGTATTCACTGAACCTAGGCACTGTGTATCACGGTTAACTATAGCTAACACTTTCCGGAAAACAAACGAGGTAGAATCGAGCATTAGTGATTGCAAGCTTGAAGGTAAAGAGTAGAGTGGATGCTGTTGTCGTCAACAGCAATACTGTGATTGAACGGAACAAGTTTATTTTCAAACAGGGTACACAGAGGATACGCTTCGTTTCTGAAATGTTATACAGTTATTTCCAATTCAATGCAGGTACAAAATTAAGTAAGGGTAATGGATATGGGCAGACTGAAGGGACGAATGAAAACTGGTACTAAGGCCAAGACTCGAATCTGGGTCTCCTGCTCAGTAGGCAGATGCGCTAACCACTTCGCCACCTTGGCACACTGGCTTTGCTCAAGTGCACGGACTCCTTCCTGCTCAATCCAAATTCCCATAACCCCCTCAGCCCACTTGGTTTTCCCCATAAAACTGAACAGCACTGCAGAGGCTCTGCATCTGCACTGGAATAGAACCACTGCATCGAACGAAACGGTGGCACCTACCTGAAACCCGGGAATAGGTGCTTCTATCAAATGAAACTGTATGGTCCCAGAAACCTTTTCAGGTATCAAAACAACTCCGATGTATATCTACAGACTGAAACGACGAATGGAAATTTGTTCGAAGGCCAGAATTTGAACCCACTCGCTGCTGAGGTGTTAAATCAGCAAAGTTGGAGAGTATCTGCAATGCTGTTCGAGATTAGGGTCCTTAGCAAGTGTGCTGCGGCATGAATGGGAATTTGGATTGAGGAGGGAGGCGTGCTAGGTTGTCCGTCTGGAACCTTATACCTTCATTTGCAATAGGAGTAAGATGCGGAAGAGTTCTGTAATGAATGACAAGTCTGCACCCCAGATTCCAGATGGGGCAAATACCTCCCCCCACTCGCCTTCCCACCTTGGCAGACGCCTACGAGTTATACCAATGCTGAGGGATCCGGCCATTGTGATTTAGGTTTTCCGTAGTTTCCCTAAATTACTTCAGGCAGACGAGAGGTATTTCCTTCTATAAAACCACGGCGGATCACCCGTCGCATTTTTTTTTCAAACCAGATATGTAAGTATATAAATGCCTGTATGTATTAATTACTTTATTTTTGTCTTTCTCAAATTGTAATACCAAGACACGCCCAGTATCCCTGTGAAAGTGATCTACGAATGGAAACTAATATTACTACTGTTACTACTACTACTGCTACTGCCCTGCAAAAATGGTATAATATGCTCTCCAGACCCACAAGTGCGTCCTCTAAAACGAGTAGACCATCACTCATTCACTCTCAACAATGTGATTAATGGTGAACAGCACAACAACAATTAAGCGAGCAGAAAAACCATGCGTCGAACTGTAACTGTTAAGATGAAACGCACTGTTCTTCGTTTTGGCCAACGGTTCCTGTGTTCAGCAATTCATTAATTATTGGTGGCAAGCCACAGTCAAGTCAACACCCTTGGAATCTTGATACGAACCTCGACCTTTGAACTCTTTCAGTTACTTATAGTATAGTTTATACTGAGTGAAAATTATTGCCGGCCGCGGTGGCTGTGCGGTTCTAGGCGCTTCAGTCAGGAACTGCGGGACTGTTATGGTCGCAGGTTCGAATCCTGCCTCGGGCATGGATGTATGTGATGTCCTTAGGTTACTTAAGTTTAAGTAGTTCTGTTCTAGGGGACTGATGACCTGAGATGTTAAGTCCCATAGTGCTCAGAGCCTTTTGAACCTTTTTTTTAAAACTATTTAAACCGACAAATTCTGTGGGAGGCTGCATAGGACACCGAAACAAATATTTTTCTCTAATGCCATACTTTCCTATGACGATTTTTTGAGCCGGCAAAGGAAGTTTTCTCTAGATGAAAATTAATCAACCTAACAAATTCTAGGAAGTTTCATGAGAAAATGAAAACACTTTTCTAATGTGTTTTCCTGTAATAGTTTTAGTTCTTTATTACCAAGAAACAACAACATTAACGCAACACAATTACTTCATTTACAGTAAAGGTTCAAAAATGTCTACATTGACTTGTAAACAGAGGTTACACTGGTGGGTCATGTTCTGTCTAACGAGGTCAAAGACTGCAGGAGTGTCCTTAACTCCTATTGCTTCTGTTATCCGGGGTACCAGATCCTCTTCTGACTAAACAGGTGTCTTCTAAACAAGGTTGCACATCTCTCGTCACACAGAAGTCCAGAGTGCTCAAATCAGGGAACTGAGTAGGCCATGGTACAGGATCTCCACTACCAATCCACTTTCCTGGGAACTGTCGGCTTAAGAATCGGGGCACGGGACGACTAAAATGTGTCGACATTCCGTCATGCTAAAACCATATGCACTGTCTTGTAACGAGTGGCACGTCATCTATCAACGCTGCTCATGCTCTCGCAAAGAAATAGTAATAATGCCTATCGTTTAATGGCCGAGGCAGGAAATATGGCACTATTAAAGAATCGTCAGCAACATCTTCCCACACATTCTCCCAGAACCGCAATTGATGAGGGCGAGTAAATGTGGCATGTTGATTAATCTCACTCAAAAAATGCGAATTGAGATGTTGAAGACCCTTTCATGCCTGAACGTTAGTTCATCTGTAAACGACACAGACGACGGAAATATAGGATGCATTTTACACTGATCTAGGTATCACTGCGAAAACTATGCTCTGAGTGGGTAACCATCTGATTCCAGATTGCGAATATGCTGTAAGGGAAATGGATTAACAATTGCCCATTAAGGACGTTTCTCATATTCTTCTTATTCGTCCCTAGAAGCTATTACATCCTCCACCGGGTTAAAAAAATGCTCAAAGGTTATTGTGACAGCAAAGAAAAAGTTTGTTTTGGTGTCCAGCGCAACCTCATAGTTTCTCGGCTTAAATAATTTTCACCCTGAATACACATTTTGTGACGCATAGTCATGCGAATGAATACCAGCGATATGAGAAATAAATTGCTTATTTGTAAAAAATTTCAAAATTAATAGAACAATCTGATTTGTATAATCAAATACTTCATTTCCTTTATTCATGAACCAGTATATCTAAACAATTAGTAGCCACTAGGAGAATTTTTTTTCTAATCATTTAGGTGCTGTCTCTGAAGTATAATGTAAAATATAAAATCTGTGAGATTATATCATGTACAACCCATTAACTAAACAACAGTTCACAATTAGAAGTGATTCGTCAGGTAAAATATGTGATCTGTGACTTCCTTACATTTATTTCGTCACGAGACAGTTTCCGTGTTAAAAGTGAACTCTCAACCTCCGCAAACGCTGTAGGAAGAAACTGATTCCACTGTTCCTCCTGTAAACTCCTACTACTGCTTCACTGTAATATTTTTGTTGTCTTTATTATACAGGGAGAGTCATGTAAAATGTAACACACCTTTTATTTCGTCAACGGTTCCCGATACCGAAACGAGGTGTTACACATTTGATAGTATGCTGAGGGGCACGTAACTCCGGTATGAACCTAGATATTGATACAAACAGTTTTTTAATGGAACCGTATACTTTTCATAACCGTTTTCAATAGCTCTTGGAAAGACAATTACAGTGGTAAAGCACTTGTTGATACTGGCGTTGAAATATTTCGTAAGACTCTGAGATATGTACTGATATAGGAAAGCAAAGCAGCTAAAGTCGATAATGTGATGTAAACAACATCAAGCAGAGCTCTCACGTCAGGCTCCGTCATAACGTGCAGCAAGGCAGGCCTAAGGCATCCGAGGAGTGGTTCTGACATTGCGCTTCATTATGGAAGTCCGGTGAAAAACTCTAACACACTCTTGCGATTTGTGAGCCTAGTAAGGGTGTTCGACAGTATACATCGAAGAAGGATTTATTGAAACAAATGAAATATTCGACTGGGTTTAGTAAAACTATCTCATATGTGTCTACGTTTCTAGGGTCTTGTCGAAATAACTACAGTGTCGTCAGGCAGTTTTCAGTTTAGACCCTCCGCGTTGCTGCTAACTTGTCAAAGCCGAGACAGAGACGTCAGTCGTTCATACTTCATAATGATAAACAACACTAAACTGTAGTATTAACTTTCTTATAGTTTAAAATAGCAATAATAATAACTTTAATATCCGAGCAGTTTTTGTCAGGAGACGCCCGAATGCTCCTTAACGATAAAACCCCTCTTTTGGACAAAATATGCATACAGGTACTACACGAAATTGTATTCAGACGCAACACACTTTAAATAAAATAAGCCTTTTATTCAAAATGGCTGATGACACCCACAAAATAAATACTTTTCGTAACGGAACGTAATTTTACACTTTACTCATGCAGGTTCTCCACCTGTTTACCATCTTCTGAAAGGCAAAGTTGAAATCACCGTTCGAGAGATAAAAGTGCAGATGAAAGTGGATTAGATGATATGCCATTACGTGCTGTGGGACTTCATGACAGACTACATCTTTCAGTGCTCCCCATCGAAAGAAATCAAAAGGAATGAAATCAGAGAACCTGGCCGGCCATTGTACGGCAGGATTCTGTCCTATCCAATGGTCAGGAAACATTTCATTCAGTATCTGCGTTGCAACACGGGAAGGGTTAGCTGGGCAGTCGTCGTGTTGCCACCACACCCACTGTCGCTTATCCAGTGATAGCTCTTCTAGAAGAGCAAGAAGAATGTTCGTAAGAAATGTGTACACGTATTTCCGTTTAACTACTCTGCGTTTAAGTAAGGTCCCTCGCAGGATTTACCTTTGATCCTGCACCACGTTTACACTCCACGATCATTGGTGTTGTACCTGTAGAAGCCAGTATGGATTTCCAGCTGCCTAATGCTACATGTTACGTAAATTTACATCATCTTAGTTCGTAAAAGTTGCATCGTCGGTAAAGAGAACACACTAGAAAAACTTAGTGTCGTCTCCCAGGCCCTGCAGACCAGACCGATAAAATTCTTTACGACGTTCGAAATCACGTCCACCGGGTGTTTGATGTAGTGACAGGTGATAAGGATGGAAGTTATGTCGATTCAAGATGCGAATGACACACACCCGACTGATCCTACATTTCCTGACAATATACCTCGTGCCACCCCGCGGATTGATACACGTCGTAGACAGTATAGCTTTTTCATGTGCCCTGTCAGTTGCAGTCCTCGTCCTCGTCCTTGTGCTCTGACGTTGAAGCTGCCGGTTCGAACTAGTGATCTAATAAATCGTGCAAGTGGCTGGTATGATCAGTGGATACACCGGTTTCCGTGAGTTCACCGAAGTTAAGTGCCGTCGGGCGTGGTCGTCACTTAGATGGTTGACCATCCAGGCCGCCATGCGCTGTTGCCATTTTTCGGGGTGCACTCAGCCTCGTGATGCCAATTGAGGAGCTATTCGACCGAATTGTAGCGGCCTCGGTCAAGAATACCATCATAACGACCGGGAGTGCGGCGTGCTGACCCCACGCCCCTCCTACCAGCATCCTCCACTGAGGATCACACGGTGGTCGGATGGTCCAGGTAGGCCACTCGTGGCCTGAAGACGGAGTGGCTATACCATTTTGACAGCATTTGTTTGATATTCACAGTATAAAGTTATTGTATGTACATGTCTGCGTGCAGGAAATGATCTGCCGAAAGACCACACGGTTCCTCCTAGTTCTGCAGAGCAGACAAGCAGACAATCGATGCCTGATAAAAAGATGTAGTCCCACTCGAGCGTGTTTATAAAACAATAGCCGTTTCCGATCGACTTGCCTTTCAGTTTTAGAATATCTCTCAGATTTTTTTTGTGAAGAGTTTCAACTTCCAAATTAACAATCATTATATCATTGTGCTTGTTACTTCAAGAACTTTCGGATGCGATTAAAAAAGTGTATCATTGCATTTAATAAATCATACTTGCTTCCATATCTTGATCGATACAACAGTTAAGATTCTCTGTCATATTCCTAAACACGTGCCCTTAATCATACTATCATTTGCTGAAAACCTCGTTTCGATATCTGTCACCATTTACGAAATAAAATAGGTGTTACGTCTTACGTTACTCATCTTGTACGAGTATCTGCAAGGTGTAAATTTGTCACTAAACGTAATTCGAGAAGCGATGCGTAGGTTTCTTTTTAAAATCCCACTCATGCTGGCGAGCGGGACAGGAGCTGCGTTGCTCTCAACCTATGCAAATTCCAGCCTCGTTCCGCCTCGATTTAGGGCCTCCTTCATTCAAAAATCTATGTTTATAAAACATACTGAAGCAGCAAAGGAAAGGCGCTGAACTACCTTCCACATCCCTTACATCAATAAAGCGTTCATCTCCATCGAATACAAAATACGAGCAGCTTAAGCCAAGTAAAATGCTACGATGGTATGCTGCCTTCGTAGTACAACTTTTTCTTATGTGATAAACGGCTAATGATTTTTAAATGTAATGCTTTAAGAAAATCTTTTTTCTGTCGCTCCAGGACTAGGCTATCAGTCTTCCCACATTTATCTTGCCTCACTTTTTATATTCTGTTACTGGTTTTGGAAGTCTTACGAAGTACCCGTTCTCACCGTTTTTATTTGTATTGGATTGGCTTTTGGGTTATTGGTTGCATCCCGAATTCTTCCCTAATTATTCCAGTTCTGATTTTATCTTCCCTGGTGCAGCCTTTCATAGATACTAGAAATTTCATTTCTGATGCTTCTATTTCTCGTAAATCTTTTTTCGTAGCGTCCAACTTTCCGCCTGACATAAAAAGTGGGGCCTGCCATGACTTAGCAAAACTTCAGTTGAGTTTCTTTCTTGTCTTACACTTAAGTGTACTCCTTGCTGAGCCTCATTTACGTTGGTAAGTGTTAGTTTGCTTCTGCAGATCCATATCTTGATCCTCTGATTCGTCACATCCCTAATATTGGGAATGCGACATCTATTCTGTCGATTTATTATTGAGGAATGGTTTTATTCGTACTGGGTGAAGGCTATGGTTTTAGTTTCATTTATAAATAAAGTCCATTGAAGCTTGCGCTTATTTATTTAGTTTATATAATGCCATTTGTAGTTTATCATCGCTTTCTTGTATGATAACTTGCTCATCCACGAACAACATTGTCTTAATACGTTTATTGCTCCCAGTATTTATATCTGACCGTATTCTGTCTGTTTTCCATTCTCTGGTCATCTATATAGATAATGAGTAATGTTGGTGACTAGCTACACCTTGTTTTACTCCATGATTTGTTTGTATTTCACGTGTTATCTCTTTACTCGTGTCAATTCTAATTCTGGAGTTCATATATAGACTTTTTGTCACTTGAATCACAAGTTTACGGATTCCTCTTTTTTCTATTATTGCTCATAGCTTATCTCTGATGATTCCATTAAATGCATTACATAGTCCACAAATGTTTGGTTAGTTTCCAGACTAAACTCTCGTCACTTTTTTATTATCTGCTTCAGTGCGAAAACATCGTCTGCGTTTCAAGAAACTACTCGAGTATCTCGTTACCAGAACCACTCCAACATTACTCCCCTATATTCCAATTAAATGTGAATTTCTTGGTAAAATATGAGCAAAGTTCACTTCTGGACAGAAAAAAGAGACCAGATAAAGAGCCCAAGCCGGTCGCTGTGACCCAGCGGTTCTAGGCGCTTCAGTCCTGAACCGCGCTGCTGGTACGGTCGCCGGTTCGAAACCTGCCTCGGGTATGGATGTGTGTGATGTCCTTAGGTTAGTTAGGTTTAAGTAGTTCTAAGTCTAGGGGACTGATGACCTCAGATGTTAAGTCCCACAGTGCTTAGAGCCATTTGAAACATTTTGAAGGGCCCAAAGACAGTCTCTACCAGCACATATCAGAGTGCACATCTGTTTTCATGTGTTTCACTAAACATTAAATTGTATTGACGAAGTTCGTTGAATGTTTGAAAAATATATATATACAGGGTGTAAATTTTAAGTTGACAAATCAGAATAACTCGAAAAATAAGATTCACACGAAAAAATGTATAGAATCCAAAGTAGATTATTTTCGAGGGGTACATCTGCTGATGCTAAAATTAGCCCTCCACCCCAACCCCCTGGGGGTAGGGCGGGAGGCAACTTTAAAATTTCAAATGGGAACCCCCATTTTTTATTACATAATCAGATTCTACATAAAAAATTACGTACTTTTGTCTTAGATGTTTGTTTTGATTCTTGGTAGTTGGCGCTGTAATTCAAGAAAATCCATGTTCTCATTTTTGGGTATAAAATGGTTACAGATAAATAAAAAATACTTATTTACTTCGTAAATTTTGATTCGCTAAAACGAAAACTCTCCCTCTCTCCCAATAGGGTGGGGTCTGAGAGAGAGGACTTAGAGTTTTACAAATGTTGACCCGAATCTGCAGAAAAAATTAATTTGTGGGTCAACATTTGTAAAACTCTAATTCCCCTCTCTCAAACCCCACCCTACGGGGATAGAGGGAGAGTTTTCGTTTTAGCGAATCAAAATTTACGAAGTAAATAAGTATTTTTTATTTATTCGTAACCAGTTTCCACCCAAAAATGAGAACATGGATTTTCTTGAAATACAGCGCCAACTATCAAGAATCAAAACAAATGTTTCGGAAAAATGTACGTAATTTTTTATGCAGAATCTGATTCTGCAATAAAAAATGGGGGTTCCCATTTGAAATTTTGAAGCTGCTTCCCGCCCCCCCTCCTCCAAGGGGTCTAGGGTGCCAGGCTGATTTTAGCACTAGCGGATGTCCCCCTCGTAAATAATCGATTCTACACATTTTTTCGTGTGAAGCTTATTTTTCGAGTTATTCTGGTTTGTCAACTTAAAATTTACACCCTGTATATCTGATATGGAGGATCTTGTAAAATACGAAGTCGAACTGCTCTCTTTTCCATCGACTGTCATAATCATTTGTGAATCTCATTAGAGTACGAAGTATTTTATTTTGCAGGAAATGTTTTCGCTACCGTCATAGCGATTAGCGGAAGAACATTGCAAGCTATGAGCCTTTATATTTGTTGGACGAGGACGTTACTGTGGCAGCAACAGCTACTACTCTGACTCACACGTCTCAATATGGTGGACACTATTCGGTTTGTATGCATAATGTCGTATGGGATATGATCATCATTCTCAAAATCGCAGTGTTGAAACAAACTACACGGAATATACGTTGACAAGCATTTTAGAGACCGAGTTAAGGCTACGGGTTACAGCAAGCCCAGAATAGCTCTGTGTGTATCGGAGTTTATTCCATCTCGGATTTTTTGTGGAGAATATAGACTATGATTGCAAAGATGGTACATTCTCCGACAAGGAGCAGACCCGCAGTGCGAGTCTTGCTCATAGTAAGTTATATGTATCGAGGGAGGGAATGCAACCCGGCATAGATGGGCCATGATCACACTCAAGCGCAATCGCCGCACTGTGCCAATGGATAATGTTAACCAGGTGAATATAATGCATGAAATCGAGCATTTCGTCCAAGCCATTGTCAAACACAAGTAATACATTGTGGTTGTCGACCTTTACACGTAATACCAGTCGTGACGCTACTACTACTGGCCTATTATCATTTCTATTTTCGCTACGCGTCGGTTGTACCTTATTCAACCACGCGGTGACAGGGACGTATTCTATACTCAGCAGCAGACCACAGTGTTTATTCAAGATGTTCTTTGCCATTTGAATGCATAGTTTCTTTTTTGACGTTGCCTCAGAAGCCGTCTGTCTGTTGAAGGGCTGTGACTCTATTAATGCCATTACACGTTAATTTCCAGAAATATGTTCCGACCGAGTTACATAGCGTGATGGTTAACGCCCTCCAAATATTGTAGTTAATTTATTGGGTTTGTTTTCATTGCGGTTTAAGTGCCTTCGACGGTAGTTGATTTTTTTCATAACTTACCGCGCGAAAAATCTCTGTTCATATTTATTAGTATTGTAAAACTGTTTGGTGACCATTTTACTATAAATATTTAATCACTATTTAATTAAAATTTTAGAAATCATTCTGAAAATGGAGCATCTCGATCGTCATTAAATGCTGAAAAACAAGTAAAAATAGTATCGATAGCATATCCACATTTTTTATTTCTTTCTTCAGATCATCTTCAGGCTTCTACCTCCTACAGTACAGTAATAATACATATTCAATGTAGAGGGATGAAAGTATGGCCAAACAACTCTAAAATGTAAGCTACAATAATTAAAAAATACAATGTTATACCCATTTTGGCTGCTGGCAGCGGCAGAGAGAGCGAGATCCATAGAAGGCACCAATGGTCCAGATTATACACTGAAGCTCCGTCCATCTCCTTCAACACTGATAAACATGTTACATTGATTGGTTTAGTCGAATTTATAAGAAAAATAGATACAGCAATAAATACATAAATTACATCCATAAAATTTTAAGTGTCTAATCCTGTCATAATTGATTTAAGTGAAAGAAACAAAATTACGGGCGTGCTGTATTCGCTGTTGTCTGTAGGCTGCCCCCCTGTGGGCATTTATATGTATTCGCTGCAGCAGAGCCATCCGTATGTGGTTGCCATAGCAATGGTTTGCCAGTATCGATATTTGCACTGCAACGAGGCCCACCACAGATACCACGGCAGTGGACGGAACGCTGAGGAGGCGGCGGATGACTGGTGGCTTGAAAGTCGATCTTCGTGGATCAGTTCTGCTCGACGGTAGTAGCGAAGACTAACTGCCACAATATGGCTTCCAGTGGTCAGAATAAAGCACTAACGCGATCATTGTACGTTACTGTCAAAGATCCTGCTTATAAACTTGGGCAATACTGTCTTCAAAATCTCTACGTATTATTTAGTGTTAATGAAATTGTAACACTACCGCCCTTAAACGGACGTACGTTAGCTCTATAAAGCCTGTACTGCGATAAGTTCACGGGCTTCACCTTATAAACAAGGATTTTAGTACATAAGTTGACCGCGTGTACCTAATAGAAGCAAAATCGGACTTATATTCAGTCAATAACTACAGTGATGCAGTCAAGCAAATGTACAGCATAATTACTCCTTCGCATGGACAAGAAGTACACACAGTAGATGCTACCTATAATTAATGATTCGGTCGCCAGCCTACTTAGGCAATGAGTGAGTTTTTCCTTGTACAAGTGGGTGCATGTACAAGCATAACTACACGTAGTAAAGTTGCGTTATACGGCAAAGTTTGGAACCAGAAAAATCCACTGAACTAAAGTTTTCTCTTTTAGTACTAATTTGAACGAGCTATAAATACACAACACCACACAGTAATGATTACTACGAACTGCGTTTTGTATATTGATCAGACTGAAATCGGGCATAGATTGCCCTAGCATCGACAATCTTGAAAGTACACACACAATATCACTGTTAATGATGGAAAAACACGAATACACTTAGGATTAATATAGACTTAGCTTTACTGGTCAAATCTGTATTAGCACAATTCAAGGTTTGCAAGAATGGACAAGAGAAAGGGTGGGGCCCTGAAACTGTTATGGTCGTTATACTGAAACTATTAAGTACTGAAGCCAAATTAACACTCAAAATTATCAATCTATGGATAACTACTCTTTTGTCTTACTTCTGAATAATTTAACTGTCATTATTTCTGTCTCAAATTAATTAAATAACATCGCTAACTCAATTAAAAAAAAAAACTCTCTTCCAATTTAGTCATACTTTTGTTCTTTCTCAACATTTGCAATAACTCACCGGACTTTAAACTTCTTTATAGCATAGATTAATCTGCTGATAATTTTCATTAACACTAACATTAAACTTTCAGTTTAGGATACTCGGGTTGCCCAATACGAGGTAAGGATCCTGTCTAGGTCAGTGATCAGGATAAGTCATGGCTAAAGCAATTCTGGTAAAAGTCGCGTTATTATTGAACAGTTAGAAACATTTTCGACACTGGTCCACACAGATACACTTCTAAAGATGAAATAAATGTTTGACCTGTGCAAGTCGGTGCGGCGGTTGGCGGGCAGCGAGATAGCGAGAAGCACGGCACACATGCAAGCACGGCTAAGACTCTCACTGCAGCGGCACTTTCCTTCTTCTTAGCGTCGTTATCTTTCCAACTTTTTGTCTCAGAATATAGCCATGCCAAGTAGTCGTCGGAATCGGTTCATCCGAGGCTCAATGGAATCCACTTTTCCTGGGTAGCCTCCTCGGTACAGTACGTGTACTTCCGACTGTTGCTCGCCTCCGACTGTTATACTGTGTCCGTTGTGCCGAACCGCGCCAGTGTGCGTTTTTCCGCCTCGCCTGCCTCCACCTTTTCCCGCTCCCCTACAGGTAGGGTATTCACCACAGGTTTTCTACTACACATATCCTAATGCATTACCTACGTATGGACCAAGTGTATAAATTACAATTTTCACATCTTACAATAGTTTTAACATTAAATACACTTTCCTTTGATTACCACATTATTTGAAATCTAACATAAATAATAATATTAATTTCAAAAGTTGCTCACAGTCTCTTTAACCTAACAATACGAACCAAAAAAAGTTCAAAACATTGTTTACATTAATTTATCTAAATTCATAAAGAAAAAAATTATTATATGTACAGTTGTCGTTACAAAATATTCTCATAATGAAATAGTACATTGGTCGGTAAGTACGCTACATTCAGCACGAAATATAGCTCTTGTAGTATCCCTTATGTTTTTACAAAAATACAGTATCCTATGGATGAAATCAGAGATTAGAGGAGCCATTTTTAACTAAAAAGATGTACTAAATAATGAAATGTATAAATTAAATCTTTTCTTATATAAAAATGTTCCTCCCTTAAATTCCTCACTTACTTTATATTGTAGATGAAAAAACTGATTTCATACGAAGAACCATTTCTGAAATACATAGTAAGAAATTTGATGTACTTATCGAAGAGTAGAATCAAGTTTTAAATGAGCGTCAATCTACTGTGCATAGATTTTATCCGAGGATGTCTAACCATACTAACATATGGCACTATTAAGTAGGGGGTTGAAATATAATTTTTTATCTTCGATGCTTATTAATGCTTATTAATGGTTAGAGTAGCTGCCAAGTATTCCCAACTTAGTGAATCTGGCGTACTCAAACTTACGTTAAAAACTAAAGATATTATCACTACTGAAAGAAGTAGACATAGAAACAGTCACGAATCAAGTTTAGAAAAGTATTAATAATAAACCAGAGAGGGAAAAGTTATTATAATAAATGCGGCTAAAGGCAATACTCTAACTCTAGTCAGTGAGAATGATTACATTTTTTAAACCGGACGGTTGTTTGCTGATAATGGTATTGTAGAGATTAATAGAGATCCTACCCCGAATTTTAAGGCCAAGATTAAAACATTTATAGATGAAAATAGTCATTTAATTTAGATAAATGAGAAACTGTCATTGAAAATGATGAATGTGCAACTACCGAAGTTAAGATCACAATTAAAGTTTCATAAGCCTAATTTGGCAATACATCCTATTGCCAATTGTAAAAATTGTTCCATGTATAAAGTAAACAAAAAAAGTAAATGAGATTTTACAGTCATTTTACGTATATGAAGATAATTTTAGGGCCAAAGCCGGTTACGAGTTTAAACAAACAATATATAATATTGGCATTCCTGATAGCACAAGATTTGCCTCTCTAATTATTAAAAATTTGTATACAAATGGACCCATCTCTGATACCATCAACATCATCAGAGAGAATTTAATGCAACATAAAATTATGAATGCAGATGAAATAGGTGAGTTTAAGGACCTACCGGAAAATGCACTCAGTTTCAATTATTTTTCATTTAATGATAAAATTTGCTATTAAAAAGATGGCCTGGCAATGGACAACTCTTTAGCTGGTACTGTCACTGATATTTTCGTTAATTTTATTGAACTACAATTTTTTAAAGGCAATCCACAGACTGCAAATAAAATTCTCTGCTGTAAAACGTATGTGGATGACTCAATAATTTTATATACGGTCCCAAAGTAGAGAGATGCTGTCACTAACATTTTGCAAGTATTTATCCCAAAATAATTTTTTACAATTGAACATAAGATTAATAGAACTATAAATTTTCTCGATTTCGCAATCTCAAATTGCGGTGGTCAGCATGGTTTAACAATTTACAGAAAACCTACTGCACCAGAAGTGATCATAAATGCGTCTTCTTGTCACATAAATTACAATTAAGAATAAAAATGTGTGTCTCCAATCTATGGCTCACAGAGTTTTGAAATTGCCCCTCGATCCCATTAATGTAGTGGACACTTTATTTCAGAAATGACAGTAGTCTGACAACACTTCTGTAGCTCATAACACAAAATTCACAAAAGTGACTTACATAGGAACTGTCTCGGACAGAATAAACAGGTTATTTAAAACCACTGAAGTGACCATTGAGTTAAGTATTGCAACCTGCTATGAACTAAACTGAGGCACACGATTGGCAACAGCAAAAATAGGTATTTCAATTCAGGCATGTAAAAAAATATAATGGCACGACTGTGACAAGCAATACAATGGCCAAACAGAAGGAAATTTATACTTGCGGTCTAAAGAACATACAGTAGGTACATGACCACTGGAGGCCATATTGTAGCACTTAGTCTTCGCTACTACCGTCGAGCAAAACTGAAGCACGAAGATAGACTTACAAGTCAACAGTCATCCGCTGCCTCTTCAACGTTTCGTCCACTGCCATGGTATCTGTGACGGGCCTCGCTGCAGGGCAGCTATCGATACTGGCAAGCCATTGCTATAACAGCGACGTACGGCTGTCTCTGCTACAGCAAGTACATAGAAATGCACACATGGGGCAGTCTACACTCAACAGCGATTACAGCAGGCCTGCCATTTTGCTTCTTTTACTTAGATCAGTTATGATAGGATTAGTCACGTAAAGTTTTACGTAGGTAATTTACGTATTTGTTATTACTTATGTCAATGTAACATATCTCCCACAAGACTGATCACCAGTGATGTAATGTTGTAGGTGATGGGCTGAGCTTAAAGTATATAATCTCGAACAAAGCTGCCTTATTCAGCAGTGACAGCCTTACTTCTACGGATCTCGCTCCGCCTGCCGCCACCAGCAGCCAAAACGGGTATAACAGCGTACTTTTTAATTATTGTAGCTTATAATTTAGAGTTGTTTAGCCGTATTTTCACAGCTCTGTACTGAATATGTATTACTGCAGTATTGCAGTGCGGAAAAGCCTGAAGATGGTCTGAGGTGCGGGCTTTCTAATTAATAAACGATGAAGGGTGTGGAGTGGCCCTGAACTACGTACCCTCTGACTCAGTGACGAAATATTAACAGTTTTGGCTGGTTTCGTTATCTAGGGGCTGGGATACGTAGTTGCCGCACTACAGGCCAAATAGAGCTGAGTCTACAGTATACGATAAGAATACAAACATGACTCGAATGGTTGAAGATTTCTATCATTCGGCATTTGCGAATTATGAATGTAACATATAAATTTATGTATGAAAGACTGCAATTAAATAAAATCTGCAGGTACTATTCTAACGACTTTAAATGATGAGTACGATAGTAGAAGTACTTTTGAGAATGCGGTATATTTCTGCAAAACATTTATTGGTATCGATGGTCCAGCAATTAAATAAAATATAAGTGGAATAACAGGGAAACAATTGCTTCCTACTTCACGTAATTAGTTATGAGCAACAACATAGCTCTCTAGATATTCACTTCTGAACGCATTCTACGTCTTCACTGCAGAAGCCGCAATAAAAACACACAAGAGCACAGGTCGCCACTCAGAAATATTTCCATCCTCCGCGACCTTGCACAAACACACAAGTCTCTCCTGCGGCCGTACGTCGCTCCTTCAAGTCCAGCCGCGTCTCCGCGTCCAGCACTCACTCCCGTGTCCTCTCCCATACTCTCCAGAACTCCTCTCCTCTCTCGTGCTGTTCTCCCACTTTCATCCAGTCTCCCCATTCACGAACGCTGTGATTGGCTAGAGCACTCCCTCCATTTCTCCATGCCAACGTACACTCACAAACATATTGAAACACATTCGAAATACTGGATTTGCATTTAAATAAATTGAAATTAAATAAATATTTCTATGGCTGGACCATAATCAAGCTCTAACACACATTATTAAATACATGAACAAATTAAATAAACATATATCTCAAAGGTAGGCCAGTACCTTAATGTCTCTATGCTTTCTAAAACACAATAAATATTTAACCAATAACTTCATGAATAGTATATATCGGACATAAACAAGGACATGGATACATAAATATATTTACAAACATGCTGCTACCGTTTTTTCGTGTAACTGTGGAGTACTTATGGCCTGATGCGATCGATAGTAATCTGCCACTTTAACCTCCAATAACTCATGTACTATTCAAGTTACATGCCTGTAATTCGTACCAATTTAGCTTTACACTAATAGCTTTCTAAAGACACGTCGATCGACGAAATCGGATCAAACGTTTATATTTTGGAAATTCGCTGTTGGATGTTACTTCTATAATTTACCATCAGATACTAAACTTTAAACTAATAAAGATATTGAAAATCTGATTACACCATCAGAATTGTTGTGCAAATAATGGTAATGTACATGTTTCTTTTTGAGGTATCGTGATTCATCTGGCTACTATTAATTTCTATACGAACTGTGAAATGTGTGCCATTAAGGTTTCACAAAGTCCGCCATCTTTGGCACTCCCGGTGTGTCTCCCTCATCGACACAGCGTCACCATGGAATTCCCAGCCACGCGGCTGCTGGACCCCTCTTGCTTCAGCCAAAGTCCAGCACCACGTGGTCGACCTTCCAAGTGGCCTGCGCCTGTCGAGCGGCCCGTGCGGCCATGCCAACTCCGAAGTTAGAATATTTTCAGGGCGCCAAAACTCGCCTGTTACCTTACAGAGGAAAGGGTCGAAACCGGTTACTAATAAATAAAAAATCTGAAAACGAGATCGAGACTGTTTTTATTTGATTTTTTAACTGGCTAAAATTTTTAATTTTAATGGTCAATAAAACTGTGTAATAAAAATGTGAATGAAGTTTTGTCAGCCCCTGGTCCAGTCATTCCCGAAATTCCGGGTAGTCACCATTCAACATTGCACTCGCATGCTGGAGGAAGACGTTTCAAATATCAGTATCATGTCTGTACGTGATCACCATCCGAGACCGGGTGATTTTTAACCCCAGCGACAATACAGAACACTTGTACTCGACAGCCAATAATATTTATATTACCACATACTTACTCCAAACAGATCACAAATATGCAGTATCTCAATATATCGTCCTCGCGCATGACTGGCACCCTTTGGAACCGATTTTGTGTTCCATGCGGCATCTGCCGTTAACATGCCCAATAATGATCACATCCCATCACTCAAGACTATTTAACCATAAATTCTTCCTGCAACATTTACATTCGGTTTCCAAAGATTGCATGGTATCGATAGGGGCAGCAAACAGCAATATGATGGCACATTTACACGTGGAAGAACATCAATTCTGTGGAGGATACTGTCTCTGGTTTCCAATGGTAAGATGGCGTTGGTTCACAGTTAACTTAAATACGGGATGTTTCATGTACGATACAAGTTCAGTCTCCGGCATGGCACACGGATCACTGCCACAGTAGTCTGGCTGCAACCACCGCATGATGTGGTGACCCGTTTATCAGGTGCTGTAGTTGGCAGAGTATCGGTTTCAACCGAAAATTAAACTGTTCAAGTTAGGAGCGGTCTTGCAAAGAGGTTCAAGAAAATCGTTTCACCATTTAGCGCTTGAAACTGATGTGTCAATAACATCTGCATTACGGAACTGAGCGCAAACTCGAACATCATGAACTGTGTTTACTACCTTGAACTGTGTTAGCCCTTTAGTGACCAAATTATTTCCGGAAGTTGTAGACTTTTTATGAACACTTTATTGGGCTAAGAAACCGTTCATAAAATCATAGTTTAAATCTTGAAAGAGAGAGTTTAGCCTACGAGTATAAAACAAATTAGTGGGAACTATCGTTCCCACCGAACTCTGGAGTAACTTCAATTGTTAATTTAAAAAATGTATTTCCTTTACTTTCTAGTACAAAAACATGTTCAACATTACATTTATATTTGTATTAGTTCATACTGTTCTTTGAGTTCACTAAGGTGATATACTAAGGAACTTAGAGAAGCATGGTGCTGGCTACGCATTATTTTTGTTCTCTTTTCTTTGTTCTTGGTGGCGGCATCTTCTGTTTGTTGTACCTTATGTAGGAAAATGAGTTCCAACTTACTCCAGACAAACTTCATCTGGTACTCCAGACACACCCCTCTTTGGTGTTTGAAAATGAACAGGCCTTCCTCTTCTCTTGCGACTTGAGAAGCCAGAGATAAGCTGCCCTGCCAAGTGCAATCTAAATGTTAGCTGGTCTGCTTCTGTCTTCTGTAGCTTCCACATAACGTAGGAATTGACAACTGTCAAATCTACAAGAAATAAAAACAGTTTGTGCCACCACTTCCATGAACGACGGCCTATAGCATACCGTTCACGCAGCTAATCAAATCTATCCACTCCTCCCATTATTTTATTATACTCTGCCACAGCCTATGGGCAGAATACTACACGTCTGCTTCCACTAACTTACCTTGTAATATTCATATAATTTTCAGTCAAATCAAGCAAATATACATGAATACTATCTCCCTCATAAATATAAACGTAGATAAATACAACACAAGTCACTTCAGAAGCAAAAGGAAAGCACACTATCCAAAAAACGCTGTAGCGGTCGAAACAGTGGCTCGTTTTCACGCGGGAACTGCGCTTCTGCATTGATTGACTCACAAGGTAGAGATACAACAGCTTTCGCCTAACCGTTGACAATCTACACATAGTTAGCACACTCTAACAGAGATGGTAGCACAAGTTAGAAGTGGGAAGACGGATTACCACTGAACTTACAGCGAAAACAAATGGGAACTATAGTTCCCACTGGTTACTAAAGAGTTAGACATCAGAATACAAGGACCAGACGGACCTTCCAACTATGTGGCCTTGTTCTGGTATTAAATGAAACAAACTGACAAATTAAGAAACACACACAAACTCAAAGAGCAACACTGAGTAAGCGAGACCTAAACAGTACAAGCAGAACGTTGTTGGCAAGAGAAGCTTCATTGCTGGACTACTGCTTTCTGTAGATGTGGGTATTAAAAGTTGCACATCTATTTATGTGTGTGTAACTCCGTTAATCCAAAATGCAGTCAGGTAGAGAAGAACACCCAACAACTAAGCCTGTTAGTCAAATATGTTAAGAATGTTAGCAACCCTAATGCTAGCTGTGTAAACTGTTTTGTCTGCCCAAGATGAGATTTTCAGAATGGCATTTTTGTGACGCAGTCCCGACAGACCTCACAACTACCACCTAGTTCTGTAACAAATGATAACGTCATTACAGGCTAGGCACAACACTATTAATACTAACGTGATTACGGTAATTATTGAGACTGGAACACAGCTAACTACCTTATCTGCCATTCTGTTTCAGCTAATCAGCAAGCAACAGTGTTTACCGAGTGGATGTAAGACTGTGGGAGCAGTTAACCCAAATACAAACTCTTTAAACCTCAGGCACTGCTGCAAATCAAAAAGGAACGAAATGACGATGTCATATTCGTTCCTTGTCATTGACGATCTGACCACTGAATGAATCATAGATATTGACTTTTTGAGCGAGGGGGATGCAGTGATCGACCTCTCAACTGGCAAACTGCAAGTGAAGGTGGTGATTGAGACACCATGGATTTGATCTCTGCAGTAATGGGCCACACAAAGTTTTGCCGGGCAGTGAAGATACAATTCATTGGCAACCTCACGGATTACAATCAATAACCAGAGCACAAATGTGCTGTGTATCATCTGTGAGAAATTGCGTGAATCCGATTGTCTCGATGCTTCACAGCAAGCTGAAGTAGAGCAAGTACTAAAACAGAACATCTCCGTTTTTAAAGAACGTCCCAGTATCATCGCAGATTTGCATTCAAACTTGACGTGTATTTGTACAAAACCGCCTGCCATGCTTACTACAGTGCTCCCCGGGACAAGCGACCAACAAACATCAAAGAGATCCCTAAAATGTTAGACCAGGGAATTATTAAGAACTCTAAGAGCCCATATTCGAGTCCTTTACTACCCTTTTCTAAACCTTAAGGAAGTGTACGCTTAGTGCTAGATGCAAAGTCTATAAATGTAATACCGTTCCTAGTTAAAACTCTGCTGGAAAACGTCAAAGAAAAATTTCAGGGCTTTTATGGTTTGAAGTACCTGTCAAGTATTCAGGAAAGAGCATCATACTGGCAGGCACTACTGACCAGAGAATCACTCGAGTATACGGCGCCTCTCTTTTCTAATACAAGTTTGCAGTTCAGAATATTACCCTTGGTTTAAATGCAAGCTCTGAAGAATATGTCTCCGCTTTGATACAGTATTAGAACCAGATTTAGTTGACAAAATCACATTTTTCATCGACAACCTGTTGATAGCTTTGCCTGGACTGAACACGTTGCTATGTTCCAGCAGGTGTTGCTAATGTTCAATAATTTTGGAGTGACAGCGAACCTCCAGAAATCCGAGGTCAGATGCAATAGTATAATATTTCTGGACCACATTATCACGCCTCAAGGAATAGAACCTGATACCACTAATTATGAAGCACTTTCTCAGCTGCTAAAGAAGGATGCTCATTGGTACTGGTCAAGCGAGTATCAGTGAGACTTTGACTTAATGATGCCCAGCTTTTGTATCTTCCTCATGTGAACCAAGCTTTTCAACTGTCAACTGATGCCTCTCAGGGCGTGTCTAGTCCAGATATGTTCTGTTAATGGTAAGCCAACCGTTTATACCACTAGCTTTGCAAGCAGGACTCTTACCTGTTGTGAGAGGTCCTATTCCACCACAGAGTTAGAAGTTGTGGCTGCAGTATAGGCTTTTAAAAGATTTCATTACCGCGTGTGCGGCCACAACTCTAATGTATACAGCGACCACCAGGCATTCAGTTTCCTACTGACTGATCTATAAATAGCGTCCTGTAGCTAATCATATGGAGAGAGTGTTTATGGAATTCGACCAGTTCATTAGAACCCATTTTGAAAAAAGACGCAATGCGTGTTACCAGTACTTAGGAAAGTCTGAAGAAATAATAAATGATCTACCTTACACAACGCCAAAGGACACGCCTCCGGAATTGATGCTTCACTAGCAAGAGAACTATGAATGGAACTCGCTTACTCTCAAGCTACCACATTACGAAGCAGCATGGGAGGAACAGAGTAGACACATTATCCTTACGCTTACAGTCGAAGCTCAGCAACGTAAGCAGTACTTTTACAGTAAAGTGGGTCAGACACACATTCATCGGTTGGGTGACAAAGTTCTAACAAAATGTCAACCAAAGTCGTCTCTACTGACTAACTGAAATAAGAAATGACAATTATTATATTCTGGTCCTTATGTGGTAGCCAGAATATCTATCCCTAGCAGTTATTTCCTCGTGTATCCTGAAACTCTTTAAGGGTCTATACCTGTCTCAGAATTTAAAGAAATTCCACCAACAGTCTATGAACTACTATGGACTTTATGTACTGTACAGAAATATGCACAGCAGAAGTGCTAGTTATTGTGTATGTCACTTGGTGAACACGGATTATAGTCATACAGAAGGGGCGAAAGATTACATCCATATCTCACCCTTTTTAATCCTAGCACTTCGTTCCTGGCCGTCCATTCTTATTTATATTATTCCCTCTTGGCTCTTGTGCATATTGTATATTACCTGTCTCTCCCTATAGCTTACTCCTATTTTACTCAGAATTTCGAACATCTTGCACATTGTTATGTTGTTGAGCGCTTTTCTAGGTCCACAAATCCTATGAATGTGTCTTGATTTTTCTTAAGTCTTGCTTCCATTATCAACCACAACGTCAGAACTGCTTCTCTGGTACCTTAACCTTTTCTAAAACCAAACTGATCGTCATCTAACATATTCTCAATTTTCTTTTTCGTTCTTCTGTGTATTATTCTTATCAGCAACTTGGATGCATGAACTGTTAAGCTGATTGTGAGATAATTCTCGCACTTGCCAGCTTTTGCAGTCTTCAGATGCTATGTCGCCAGACTCATTACATTCTACACACCAACGTGAATTGTCGTTTTGTTGCCACTTCCCCCAATGAGTTTTGGAATTCTGGTGGAACGCTATCTCTCTCTTCTGCCTTATTTGATCTTAAGTCCTCCAGAGCTCTTTTAAATTCTGATTCTAATACTGGCTCTACTATCTCTTCTAAATCGATTCTTGTTTCTTCTTCTATCACATCAGACGGGTCTTCCCCCTCATAGAGGGCTTCAATGTACTCTCTCTACCTATCCGCTCGCCCCTCTACATTTAGCAGTGGAATTTCTGTTGATTTTTTAATATTACAACCCTTGCTTTTAATTTCGTCCAAGATTGTTTTGACTTTCCTACATGTTGAGTCAGTCCTTCCGACAATAATTTCTTTTTCGATTTCTTCACACTTTTCACACAGGCATTTCGTCTTTCTTGCACATCCTATTTATCTCATCCCTCAGTGACTTGTATTTGTGTATTCTGGATTTCCCTGAACATTTTTGTACTTCCTTCTTTCATAGATCAGCAGAAGTATTTCTTCTGTTACCCATGATTTCTTCGTAGTTACCTTCTTTGTACCTATGTTTTTGTTTCCAACTTCTGTGATTGCCCTTTTTAGCGATGTCGATTCCTCTTCAACTGTACTGCCTACTGAGATATTCATTATATTATATTATATTCAGGATATCTATAGCCTTAAAGAACTTCAAACGTATCTAGTCATTCCTTGGTACTTCCGTATCCAACTTCTGCATAGTGATTCTTCCTGACTAATCTCTTAAACTTCAGCCTGCTCTTCATAACTATTACATTATGATCTGAGTATATATCTGCTTCTGGTACACCTTACAAACCAGTATCTGATTTCAGACTCTCCGTCTGATCATGACGTAATCTAACTAAAATCTTCCCGTATTACCTAGCCTTTTCCTAGTATACCTCCTCCTCTTGTGATTCTTGAACATTGTATTAGCTATTATTAGCTGAAATTTATTACAGAATTTAATTAGTCTTTCTCCTCTCTCATTAATTTTCTCAAGCCCATATTCTTCTTTAACCATTTCTTTTATCCCTTTCCCTACAACTGCACTGCAGTCCCCCATGACTATTAGATTTTCATCTCCCTTTACATACTATGTCACCCTTTCAATGTCGTTGTACAATTTCTCTCTCTCTTCATCTTCAGCTTGCGTCGTCTCCATGTATACCTGAATTATCGTTGGCTTGCTCTTGCTTGTGATAAGAACAACCTTGTCACGGAACTGTTCACAGCAACATGCTCTTTGCCGTACCTTCTTATTCATAACGAATCCTTCTCCCGTTATCCAGTTTTCGGCTGCTATATTAACCTACACTCATCTGATCTAAAATCCTTGTCTTCTTTCCATTTCACTTCTCTGACCCCTACTATACCGAGATCGAGCCTTTGAATTCCCCTTTTCGATTTCCTAGTTTCCCTACCACGTTCAAGATTCTGACATTCCACGGCCCGGCTCGTAGAACGTTTTCCTTCCATTGGTTATTCAATCTTTTCTCGAGGTCACCTCCCAATTGGCAGTCCCATCCCAGAGATCTGAATAGGAGACCATTCCGAAATCTTTTGCCAATGGAGAGATCATCACGACATATTTTCAATATCAGATCACATGTCCTGTAGATACACGTTATGTGTCTTTAATTCAGTGTTTTCTATTGCCTTCGGCATCCTCAAGCCGTTGATCATTGCTGATTCTTCCGCCTTTAGGGGCAGTTTCCCACGCCAAGGACAAGAGAGTGCCCTGAGCCTCTGTTCACTCCCCCGCCCTCTTTGATAAGCCCGTTGACAGAATGAGCATGACTTCTTCTGCTGGACGTCTTCGGCCACCAATACTCACTATTAATCGAAATTTAAGCGGTGGCGGGTTTCGAACCCGGGTATTAGGACGTTCTGATTACTAATTAAAGACGCTAACCCTAGATCATGTATTGTTCAAAAATGTGGGTGAAATCTTATGGGACTTAACTGCTAAGGTCATCAGTCCCTAAGCTTGCACACTACTTAACCTAAATTATCCTAAGGACAAACACACACACCCATGCCCGAGGGAAGGCTCGAACCTCCGCCGGGATCAGCCGCACAGTCCATGACTGCAGCGCCTCTGACCGCTCGACTAATCCCGCGCGGCCTGATGTATTGTACTAGTCTAATTGACTACTCATATGGTTAGGATGCCAATGGTCTTGCCACAGTGGTAGCACTGGTTCCGATTACATCATCGATGTTAAGTAGTGTTGAGTTTGGAAAATACCTAGATGGGTGACCGTCCGGGCCTGCCAAGTCTTGTTGGCATGCAGAGTACCTTCAGCCCTTTTGAGGCCAGTTGAGGAGTTACTTTATTGATAAATAGTGGCTCTCCTCACAGAAACTGAAAATGGGCAGGAGAATGGCTTGCTGACAACGTTCCCCTCCACATCCATCCAGTGACGCCTATATATGCTAAGAATGAAACGGCGGCCTGTCGTTACCGTTGACCATTCCGAGGCTTGTTCAGATGGAGTTTTGTTTTTGGTTTAGCTTTTATGTGGTTAGGATGGGTTATTACATGTATTTACGTTCGTGGACTTTCATTTGGTGGTTCTTAAAGTAGGTTAGTTGATGCGATGAAAGATGTGAATTTATGAACACTCTCACGTTTTAAATGCCATGATTTTTTTCTGTACCTTGATGCGTTGGTTATTTGCCAGATATCGTTGGGTCTCTTACGTGTCTTGCCACGTCAAGTGTGCATTACATCCATAAATCAGTCATCTAGGTGGGAACAACAACAACTTTACTGCACCTGTTTGTGAATGTATACACAGATGCATATTTCTCGTTATAAGTCACTTTATAGTATTCATAAGTGTTTCCTGATAACTCACACAACTGCATTATCAATAGCGAGAAGCTGTTCGTGCGGTTGCTTAACTCTTCATGTTTAGTGCAGAACTATATGTGAGAAGAAGGTTCGTGAAGCGAATGTAGACACATTTGGATAGTGGACTGTGAACAGTGTGAAAGAGTGCCTACCAGTACATTGTTCACCAGTGCACGAGGAACAAACTTTATGCTGCAAAATATAAAACATTTAGTACTTACCAGATTTGAATTCTGGGTCTGTGTGATACGCTGTCCAGGTCGATCAAAACAGAGTCAAGGTAAAAATACCTATACACATTTCTCATTGTATCTTAGTGGTTTGAATTATGCTCATTGTTCGTTACATTTTCTTCTGTTAAAGAATATTTTTAACATCGAGTTACTATGTTGAATAACTGCGGGAGCCAATAGGTAAAGTGCACCGATTCAGATATTTATCTTCAACGGATTCCTTTGGTTGTTAATGTGTCTAATTTATCGGTACGCAGCACAGCCCAAGTTTTACTTATTTTTCAAGATATTAACCAATTATATATTGAAGCACTACTATTCACTGCGCTGCTACCGTTGTTGTCACCAGTATACTGTAATATACACAGTGCTAGGCGCCTGCATGAAGTCAAATGACACCGGAGGCGCATCAAATGATTGCCTGCAATTCCGTGATCACGCTGAGGAAGGGCGTGATACAGGAGCACGGCAAAGGCGTAGGACCCCTTTGCTGCTTCGGATCACGTTCAAAGTTCGTCGAATGGTATTGAACGGTCCCTAGTGGTCTCACCTTGTATACCAGAGCAAAAATAGGGGTCGCGCTGTACTCCAAAGGGGTGAGGTCACGTTCAATAAGGCTGCTAGCCCTCGATGTCCTTAGAGAAGGGTTGTGGCGTCAGGAAGATGTCAGCGGTATGAAAAATTGTCAAGAACGTCCTCCTGTCGCTCATCGCACATCGACGTCGTTTTCGATCGCGAAATGTGTGGGTATCAACGTCCCAAGGAAAGGGGTGGTTTCACTGACGTCTTTATGCCGCCCCTCGAGGACGTGTCCATTCTGAGCAGCGGTCTGAAATATTTTCCACGTCCATTTATAAGAAAACTGCATGATTTCGGTGCTGGTCGTCACAGTTCTGAGGAGCTGTGACGAATTTCCCATCGTGTGACACGTCAACGAGGGCTTTATTAGGGATTGTGGTGAAATTTGGTGCCAACGAGGTATAATTAAGCCACTTTAGGCGTCACGTGAACTTGTGGACTCTAGCTTTATTTTTCGCATGTGTCGACATCTTTCTGTTTGAAGCCTGGTCTAGCGCGAGGGTGATGTCGCAGCGTGCCACAGCTTTTGCACCTTTACAGAGCAAGGTTGTAGGCATCTTGGCACAGCTAAATTTCAAACTTATGCGTCACAAAGGGCTTTTGAAAAAGTCATCCTTTAATTTTGTCGCGAAGTGTATTTCACTTATTACATGAACGCCACACGCTCCGTTACTTAACAAGAGGATTGCATGACCATTAGGTGGTGCGTAACCAGCTACTTCGAAAAAATGTCTTTCCACAAATACTCAAGTCCTTATGGATATCGTTCTGCAAAGGAGACAGCGACTGTCTCCCACTGGCCATTGTATTGTGGAAATAAACAGTTTATTAACTGGGCTATTCATCATTGCTTACAATATGTAAAAAAATACGTGAGTATTTAAAAATAAGTCAGAAACCGCTCTCTCTTCGGATATTATCTGAGGACCAGTATTAAAACATTCTTCCATTGTCTTCCATTTTAAGGACACATGAAGTAATTCATTTTAAATTGGTACATAACGTTTCACAGTATACTGCAAGCCAAGTTTATGAAAACAGTAACGCATAATATTATTCGTTATTTTTCGATTTAAGACTCCTTAACATAAAACACAGCGTTCAAGAATGTGTTTACGTACGAAATCCTTAGTTTTATTTAGGGGCAGGGCAAAATGTCCTTGAATGACCTGATTCTGTATGTTGTCCAATACTCACTAATGTGAGCTATCTGCTGCCGCACTGTCACTTGTCGTCTGCAGTTACAATCCGTGTTAGTCGACAACGACCCTTGTAATCAATATAGCAAGTCTGCCGGTCGGGGAATCTGAAGACCAGTCGCTATTGATATTTGTAGGAAATGTCATTTAATTATTTCGGCATGTCAAAGATATTGGTGAACCATTTCAATAAGACGATTAGCCACAAGGGATTCACAAAATAGTGATCACTCTTAATAGACATGAACTTCAAGATTTTCATCATCATTAAACAACCAGCAAAGGTTCTTAAACCCTCGTGCTGCCTTAAACTTCTTGGACGTGATGCCCCCTTCTTCCAGTCTCGCCAAACTCTTTTTCCCGTCAACGTATTCCTTGTTCGTCAACCAGGGCCTATTTTCTGTAGTTTTACTCTCCATGCTATGGAAATTGTTTCATCGGACATGGAAAATTACGGTTTTCGTTGAGACACAATATAAATCTATAATTGAGTTTTAGATGCTGCAAGATTCACAATAGGTGTTGAACCAAAAGTCTCAAGACTTCAGAAGAAGATGCAGGTGTTCGTTTTTACGTTTCCACCTGAAATCACCGCTGCTAAAGATATTCTTCTTCGTTTGTGGTATCAATAGTGTGAGTACCTGCTAAAAGTAATATAGACTTTCAAAAGGCATGTGATTCATCCTATGATAAATGGCAAAATGTAAAACAATATTTACATGTCTTTCAAGAGTTACTTCGTTTTGGCTGTGAACCATCCTTAAAGTCGTAAAATCATTGCGAGTCCATGAATTAAATGAACGTGCCACGATTCATAAATTGTTATAACATGAAATGTAAGAAAATGCGGCTGAACCTTCTTGTTCTTTACACTTTAGAACAGTCTGATTTAACAATTTCAAGTATCTTTTGTATCAATAAGAACGAGAAGCGGGGTTAGAAAGCAAAGAGCACTTTTCCTCCCCAAATCCAGTACTGGCTTTTAACTTAACGATGCAAATCCTGTTTACTGCAGACAGAATGTTGACTTTACTGATGGAATCAAAATGTTTTCAATTCGTCAGGATAATCTGGGAAGTGCTTGCATTGACAAATTGGTGATTTGAACTGAGCCGCAGTCGATTACTGGTTAGTGTCCAGTTAATTGGCTTTATCGTTATTTTTCTCTCTTCTTTCAGTCACGGGTGTAGTGTGTATGAGAAGTGAAAGTACTCAAAATTATAGATACCATCTGAAGAACTTACACAGCTAGCTTAAAAACTTCTTAGCTGAAACAGAAAACATAGAGATATTTGGCGTAGTGTTTAAACCAATTTATTTGCTGTCGGAAGGGGCAAATTTTCCTATCTGAATTAACGTAAATCCTGGGATCGTTCCTTGGAAAAGACACGGCTGATATCCATGTCCATCCTTTACCAATCTGGATTACGCTCCGTCTCTAATAACGTCATCAGCGGGATGTTAATCCCCATTCTCACTGCCATCGTTCCGTCTTCGTTCTTTCCATCTTCTCTTCCTTCCTTCCTGTCTTTCTATTTCTCTCCTTTTTTCAAAAGACTCCACATTCTCGAGTAGAAAAATGACGAGTCTAAATCTAACACTACCGAAAGTATGATATATTTAAATCTCCAATGGACTACATTTAATGAATATCTTTTCAGCATATGCCAGCATATACTTAGCTTGCAAATTCTAAATCCGTGTCTCAGCGATTTCAATTAGTGAGGCACCTGTTACACCGGTCTTTACAATTTGATTCTCCGTATATGTGACTAGTTTTTTCTGCCATAAAATCTAGGAAAACAGTAGTACGAGATTCTTCCACTTTGACAAATGAAAGTTCCCTCAAGAGTAAGAGACCACAGAACGCCGCCATACACTAAAAAAAGAAAGAAAGTGTTTGAAAGCTTTTAACACAAGGAGAAGACTTCTGTTCCTGTCATAACATTAAAAGGTAAGGAGAGAAGAATAGAATACGAGTTAAACCTAATAATCTGTTTGCAGACGGCTCCTCTCTGCGCTTAAAATCAGTCTTGCTGTCATGCATTCAATTTGTCACAAAGAAATCTTCCAAACTGTGAAGGTCTTCGTTCAAACATGTGAGAAATAAAAATTACAAATGATAAAATTTAAGGTAGTATCGTCTTTTAAGAGCTTGCAAAGAGGCTGTTGTTAGAATAATGCATACTATTTCGGTTCGATGGCCGCGGTGGCCGTGCGGTTCTAGGCGCTCCAGTCCGGAGCCGCGCTGCTGCTACGGTCGCAGGTTCGAATCCTGCCTCGGCCATGGGTGTGTGTGTGTGATGTCCTTAGGTTAGTTAGGTTTAAGTAGTTCAAAGTTCTAGGGGACTGATGACCACAGCAGTTGAGTCCCATAGTGCTCAGAGCCATTTGCACCATTTGAACTATTTCGGTTCGTGAGAGAGCTTGATGGACCATCAAAATTACATGACGAATTGGTATAAAAGATTAGATTTTAGCATCGGTGAACAATAAAGTTAAGTGATAGCCATTAGTCGATCCACCAAATATTTTAATGTCACCACTGTACCTAAGTTAAGCGTTCTGAGAAAATCGTTGTTTTGTGACAGATTACAAAGAAGATTATGTTTGAAGATCTTGTAGAAAAGTTGACCTAGTATAGAAAAAATTGTGTACAGAAGTATTATTACCGTTGCAAAAAGCGTTTCCTCGGAAATTACGGGGCACAAAATGATCGTACCTGGTCAAGGAGCTAGCAGTGAAATCTGCTAAACTAGGATGCCATATATCTCTCAAAATCCTTGTGACAGATTCATATCTTCAGAGCTATATGGACAGTATGGTCTGCTACTGTGAGAAAGGCTTGACAGCAAACCATGAAATTGAAGCGCTAATATCGATAACAAAATGCAAAGTGTGTGGCTGAGAGACACATCCGTGAAAGTACACTAACGAATCTCTCGTCACCTTTTTGTAAATTAAACTGGTTCAGGCAGCGCCCCATCCAATGATTCCCGTGATTTTAATTGAATTGCAGCTGGGGCCTATCTGCCACACAGATATTGTGCTCTATAGCGTTGACAGTCATGGTACTATTATACTAGTTTTTAAGCCTCTAGGTAATATTACTGCAAAGCAGGTGATCTGGCTTTTGGTCGATCGCAGTCGTGTTTTTGTTAAAACCAACAACTGCCACTCTGGAGAGCTGTTATTCGCTTTCATTGGAGATCTCCAGCAGCCGGTAGCATCGGTTGAAAAGAAACAGTAGAACTACTAAATTCTAATTGTTCATCTGCTTCCTACATATTAAAGTTTGTCTTTTTCCTCCACGTTACTAAAGATAACCATTTATAGTGCTATCCAGATTCCAGCTAAGATCAGATTGTGTAAATCTAGCGCTAACGTTTTAAAATGAAATATTTTAATTCTCAGAAACCCCACATTCCCACAACGCCAAATGGACGAATAGCGACACTGAGGATGCTAATACCAGGAGTATAAAATAGTTGAATGGGTATTAGCTTTAAATGAGTATTTTCTAACGGTGCACGTTGATGCCCTCAATTCAACCATGAGGGATAAAACCGTGCATTTGTAGTCTGAACTCTATTTAAGAACAAACAATTTAGTCACTACCAAACACTTTTACATAGCCGAATATACTTGCCTTTAAATACAGTGCTTTAGCTAACTTGAAGAGAAATTTACTTAGTGATCGGTGTGATATGGTGCTGTCATTGACAAACTTGGATTACTGTGCTATTCACAATAAAGTGCCTGGCAGAGGGTTCAGTGAACCACCTTCAAGCTGTCTCTCTACCGTTCCACTCTCGAACGGCACGCGGTAAAAAGTGAGCACTCAAATTTTTCTGTGCGAGGCCTGATTTCTCCTATTTTATCGTGATGATAATTTCTCTCCATGTAGGTGGGTGGCAGCAGAATGTTTTCGCAATCGGAGGAGAAAACTGGTGATTGAAATGTCATGAGAAGATCCCGTCGCAACGAAAAACGCCTTTGTTTTGATGATTGCCACTCCAAATCACGTGTCATGTCTGTGACACTATCTCCCCTATTTCGCGTTAATACAAAACTAGGTGCCCTTCTTTGACCTTTTTTGAGGTCATTCGTCAGCCCCGCCTGATGTGGATCCCACACCGCACAGCAATACCCCAGAATAGGGCGGACAAGCGCACTTTCTAAGTGTTCTGCCAATGAATCGCAGTCTTGGTTTACTCTACCCACAATATTATCTATGCGATCGTTCCAATTTAGGTTAATTGAAATTGTAAGCCCTAAGTATTTAGCTGAATTTACAGCCTTCAGATTTGTGTGACATCGCGTAGCCTAATCAAAATTTAGCTGATTTCTTTCAGTACTCATGTGAATAACTTCACACTTTTCCTTATTCAGGGTCAATTGTCACTTTTCGCACCATACAGATATCTTATCTAAATCATTTTGCAAGTAGTTTTGATCATCTGATGTCTTTACAAGACGGTAAATGACAGCATCATCTGCAAACAATCTAAGACGGCTATTCAGGTTGTCTCGTATTCGTTAACATAGATCAGGAACAGTAGAGGGCCTATAACACTTCCTTGGGGAATGCCGTATATTACTTCTGTTTTACTAGATGACTTTCCGTCTGTTACTACGAACTGTGACCTTTCTGACAGGTAATCACGAATCCTGTCGCACAACTGAGGCGATAGTCCATAGGCACGCAGTTTGGTTAGAAGACGCTTGTAGGGAACGGTGTCGAAAACCTTCTGGAAATCTAAAAATATGGAATCAATTTGACGTCCCCTGTCGATAGCGCTTATTACTTCATGTTTATAAAGAGCTAGTTGTGTTTCACAAGAACGATATTTTCTGAATCCGTGCCGACTATGTGTCAAAAACCGTTTTCTTCGGGGTACTTCATAATGTTCGAATACAGTATATTTTCCAAAATCCTATTGCAAATCGACGTTAGTGATATAGGCCTGTAATTCAGCGGATTACTCTTATTTCCCTTTTTGGGTATTGGTGTGACTTGATCATTTTTCCAATCTTTAGGTTCGGATATTTCTGTGAGCGAGTGGCTGTATATACTTGCTAAATATGGAGCTATTTTATCAGCATATTCTGAGAGGAACCTGACTGTTATACAATCTGGACCGGAGGCCTTGCCTTTATTAAGTGATTTAAGCTGCTTTGTTACACCGAGGATATCTGCTTCTATGTTTCTCATCTTCGCAGTTTTTCTTGATTGGGATTCAGGAATATTTACTTCATCTTCTTTGATGAAGGAGTTTCGGAAACCCGTGTTTAATAACTCTGCTTTAGTGGCACTGCCATCAGTGACTTCACCTTTGTTATTGCGCAGTGAAGGTATTGATTGCGTCTTGCCACTGGTGTACTTTATGGACGAACGGAATCTCTTTGGTATTTTTGCCAAATTTCGAGATAGAATTTCGTTGTGGAAATTATTAAAAACATCTCGCATTGAAGTACGCGTTATATTTCCAACTCCTGTAAAACTTTGCCAGTCTTGAGGATTTTGCATTCTTTTAAATTTGGCATGCTTTTTTCGTTACTTGTGCAACAACGATCTGACCCGTTTTGTGTACCATGGGGGATCAGTATCATCACTTATTAATTTATGTGGTATATATCTCTCAACTGCTGGCGATACAATCTCTTTGGAAACATCTCACAACTTTTTTTATATTTGCAATATCAGATCGGAAGGAGTGAAGACTGTGTCTTAAAAAGGCGTTAAGAGCATTTTTATCAGCTTTTTTAAATAGATATACTTTGTGTTTCTTTTTGATGGTTGTAGGTGTTACAGTATTCAACCTAGCAGCAACTGCCTTGTGGTCGCTAGTCACTGTATTCGTCACAATACTCACTATTTGTCCAGGATTATTTGTTGCTAAAAGGTCAAGTATACTTTTGCAACCATTTGCGCTTCGAGTGGGCTCATGAACCAATTGTTCAAAATAATTATCTGAAAAAGCATTCAATATAATTTTAGATGACGTTTTATGCCTGCCGCCGGCTTTAAACGTATAGTTTTTGCAGAATATCGAGGGAAGATTGAAGTCACCACCGACTATAATTGTATGAGCAGGACACTTATTTGAAATGAGACTCAAGTTTTCTTTGAACTGTTCAGCAACTATATCTCCTGAGTCGGGGGGTCGGTAAAACAATCCAGTTAATAGTTTAGTCCGATTGTCAGGTATAACCCCTACCCATACTATTTCACAGGAACTATCTACTTCAATTTCGCTACAAGGCAAACTACCTCTGACAGCAATAAATACTCCACCACCAACTGTATTTAATCTATCCTTTCTGAACACTGTTAGATCACTTGAAAAAAAATTCGTCTGAACTTATTTCCGGTTTTAGCCATCTCTCTGTACCTACAACAATTTGAGCCTCAGGGCTTTCTATTAGGGCTTGGAGCTCTGGTTCTTTCCCATCACAGCTACGACAGTTTACACCTACAATACCAATCATTTCTACAACTACCTTAATGTGTTTTACCTGGCCACTTCTAGACGGACGCCCCTTCTGTGGTTCCCTGAGACCCTCTAACCTAAAAAACCGCCCAGACCCTTCCACACAGCCCCCGCTACCCGTGTAGCCGCCTCCTGTGTGTAGTGGACTCCTGACCTATTAAGTGGAACCCGGAAACCCACCACCCAAAGGCGCAAGTCAAGGAATCTGCAGCCTACACGGTCACAGAACTGCCTGAGCCTCTGATTCAGATCCTCCACTCGGCTCTGTACCAAAGGACCACAGTCGGTTCTATCGAAGATGCTGCAGATGGTGAGCTCCACCTTAATCTTGGAAGCAAGACTGGCAGTCTTTACCATTTCCACTAGCCGCCCGAAACCAGACAGAATCTGCTCCAATCCAAAGCAGCACACGTCATTGGTACCGAGATGAGCCACCACCTGCAGTTGGCTGCACCCTGTACTCTTCATGGCATCCAGAAGCACCCTTTCCACATCCAGAATGACTCCCACCAGAATGCACACGGAGTGCACACTAGCTTCCTTCGCCTCCTTGGCAACCATGTTGCTAAGGGCCCCATTACGCACCTAACGTTGAAGCTCCAAACTACCATCAAACCCACCCTCTGTGAATGCCCTGCAGGCTGAGAAGCTTCCTCTGGAACAGGGTGGACGACTGCATATGGCTCAGAGACATCGTCAGTCACAGATACCACCCGAAACCTGTTCATCAAACCAACCGGGGAGGCCCTGTGATCAGCCCCTCAGAAAGGTTTTTGCTGCCTCCCAGACTTTGGAATGATCTCCCACTCGACCACTGGTGAAGGGTCAACCTCAGTGCAGGCAGTACCCGGGGCAGTCACAGCAGTGGACCGACTGGGGAACACGTGGGACGTGCTCAATGTCCCTCGTGTCCCCGTGTTCGATCCCCCACAGTGACGCCCCTTGGCCTCAGCCTCAAGCTGTGTGACAGAAGCCAACGCAGCCTGGAGCTGTGAGCGAAGGGTCGCCAACTCAGCTCGCATCTGTACACAACAATCACAGTTCCTATCCATTACTACAGTCGCTCCTGTTTTAGGCTCGTAAAAATATGCAACAAACGAATGGTGTACTCCCCTTATTAGCAGTGGGAAATCGAAGTGCTCTCTCACTGACGGTCTAAATGACACTGAGCTGTTGTAACCAAACAAAGCATGTACGATATGAGGGTCGATACAACAGTCGATAGCAACAGCAGTACTGTACACTACATTGTTATTGAAATAAAAGGTTGTGCCTAGTAAGCACTCGAACACGCAAGAAATTACAAAAATAAACTAGTAACTACACAGATATCTAAAAATATGTCGCTCCTGTTTGAAACTCGTAAAAATATGTTGCAAGCGAACGGTGTACTCGCCTTATTAGTAGCAGGAACTAGCGGTAGGCTCTCGCTGTCGGTCTAACCGTTGATTAGCAAGGGTTAATTACGAGGGCTGTTCGGAAAGTAAGGAACAATCCGTTGCGAAATGGAAACCACAGTGAAAATCAGAACTGCTTCTTGCTGTAATAGTTAGTTGCATCTTCTAGCTACTTCACTATATAATCGCCATTCCGACTTAGATAACTATCGTAGCATTGTACGAACTTTCCAATACCCTCGTCATAAGAAGCAGCCTCCTGTGCTTTCCGACAATTTTCTATGCTTGATTGCAGCGATTGTCTCTCCCAAATTGGTGTCTTCATAGCCAGCGGTGCATTGGAGCAGAGATAAAAATCAGAGGGAGCCAAGTATGGGCTGTGTTCTGTAGGAGAATCTTCGTTGCCCCTGCAGAATCGGCCGAGAATTGTCATTAGGAAGGAAACACGTGATAGTTACGTTGTGTGCGCTGCATGACATCAGGCGAAATCTCTCACCAGGACCTCATACTTGCCGGGAGACGCTATTTATCTATGCATCTTTACGTGGTCACTGTGCACTCAGAGCAGAAAACAGTGTCGTGACGCGATCGACAGCAGGCATACTAAAGCCAGAACCCAAGACATCTATACAAAGCGTTATTGGATTTTCACTCTGGTTTCCATTTCGTGCCCGATCGGACCTTGCTTTCCGAATAGACCATGTAGATGAAGATGTGGTGGAAGATAACGATACTGCAAGAAGAATTTAAGAAAGCGTTGAAAGACCTAATTCGAAACAAGGCCCTGGGAGTAGACCACATTCCGTCAGAATTACTGATAGCCTTGAGAGAGCCAATCACGACAAAACTGTTTAGTCTGGTGTTCAAGATGTATGAGATAGGGGAAATACCCTCAGATTTAAAGAAGAATATTGTAATTCCAATTCCAAAGAAAGCAGCTGCTGACATGTGTGAACATTACCAAACTAGCAGTCTAATAGGTCATAGCTGCAAATGCTAACACGAATTCTTTGCAGAAGAATGGAAAAACTGGCAGAAGATGTTCTCGGGGAACATTAGTCTGGAGTCCGGAGAAATATGAAAACACGCGAGACAATACTGTCCCTACGACTTCTCTTAGCAGATAGGTTAAGGAAAGACAAACCCGCGGTTATAGCCTTGTAGACTTAGGAAAAGCTTTTGACAATGTTGACTGGAAGACTCTCTTTAAAATTCTGCAAGTAGCAGGGGTAAAATGCAGCGAGTGAAAGACTGTTTACAACTTGTGCAGAAGCCAGGTGGAGTTACAAGAGTCGATGGGCATGAAACGGAAGCAGTGATTGAGAAAGCAATGAGACAGTGTTGTAGCCTGCCTTTGATGTTACTTAATCTGTACATAGAGTGAGCAGTAAAGGAAACAAAAGAAAAATGTGGAGTAGCATTTGAAGTCCGGGTAGAAGAAATAAAAACTTCGAGGTTCCCCAATGACACTGTAATTCTGTTAAAGACAGCAAAGGACTAGGGCAGTTGAACGGAATGTACAGCGTCTTAAAATGAGTATATAAAATGAACATCAACAAAATGTGGCGTCTACGTCTCCTTAGTGTTGACACGACTCAGTGGTGATGGTTGTCCCAATCGGTATGACGTGGAACGGCGTCCGTCGCTCACGACAACGTTACCCTGTAACTAGTAGAAAAACACAAACTCCTCTCGTGGTTTGGTCATATTTCAGATACCGTCTTTCGTGATTAATGTCAATATTTCGATAGAGCAGCGCGTCAGAATGTGTAAGCCACTCTTCCTTCTTCACTGATAAACGCAGCTATTGCACCACTCGATGACGCGATGACTCTTTTGACCTGAAATGATGACCGCCAGTTTTCTTTTGTTGTGAGTCCGTGACGGACTTTTCAGCTTGCGCGAACTGGCTAACTGTAGTTCTTCCTTTTATTATGCCCGGTTGGATAATGGATGTTGAATATTAATAATATAAAGTCTTGAATCGTCAATTCATCACCAAAGTCGTGACCACATTATGGAATTGTGAGGACGTTAAGTTAATAAATTGTTGTTTCGTCACGAAGACGTCGCTACGTCGAGTGTTCAATAACTACACGACGTAATTCCAGAGATAACATATACTTAAGCAATGTTCAGAATGCGTCGTAATCTTGGGACAAATCGATGATTGTTCACCGTTAAATAATCATGAATTCACTTTTCACTTCATAATATTCTAATAGTCAATTAATTTTTTTCACTACACACTTGATAATCTCTGTTTAATTATGTAGGCGATACGAAGAATTAAAGTTAGAATCCAATTTTATTGTTCCTTGCAATTAATTGTCCCTACGCTGAGCACGCACACCGATTTCTCACTCGGAGAATTGCTTCCGTTTGCATCAGTAATCCTGTCGTTGACGACAACTTCTGACAACTCGGCGCAATTGTACGTTCTTCGTGTTTGCGTTTGTCTGTTACCTACTCGAGACTAAGAATTTCTTGTGTCAGCGATCTTTCCTTTTCAACGTCCTTGAATGTTCGTGCTTATTCAGTATCACGAAGGCTAAGTCCCCATCACAAGTCTCACACGATTTAATTTCGTCGCGAATCTCCGTATCCCATTATCTTGCCAACGGTAAAGATGACTTTACTTTAGTATGACTTCTGAATAATACTTTAGTCCAGATCGCAAAACTTTCAAACTTCCGATTAGCTTAAAACTATCTAGTAGCGCTTACATGCATGATACTATCGCTAGAGAGCGACTAGATAGCAACTGAAGCTAACATTTCCATGTCCGAGTTACATTTTAGTCACATCGAACTTCCTTTTCGATGCGGCTACAACTCTCTTCTATGGTAAATGTTATCTTTGGCCAGTTTACCATCTGGGCTTTAACCTTCGTTATTAATTTGTAATTCTTTCTTTGATGTTTTTGTTGCGTATCCAATCACATTCTTTCATTCAGTCTCTATTTCACGATAAATATTATTATTCACATGACATTCCTGTTGACGAAATTATCACAAGTGTAAATTTTGTCGTCAGTGGATGCCATCACTGCCAGGATGACTAATTTTCCTACTTCTTTTACAACAAAGGGTTGTTTATTGGGGTTTCTGTAATTGAGGTGTTTCAAAAACCGAAGTAAGGATAATTGAATGAAGTTGTATTATACTAGGTGAGGGAATTAGATTAGAGTAGTTGATAAGTTTTGCTATCTGGGCAGCTGCTGATAGTCAAAGTAAAGAGTCTATGGCAAGAAAAGGGTTTCGGTGGAAAAGAAATTTGTTAACATCGAATTCAAGTTTAAGTGCTAGGTAGTCTTTCCTGAAAGTATCTGTATGGTGTGTAGCCATATATGGAAGAGAAACGTGGACGATAAAGACTAGACAAGAAGATAACAGTGTCTGTTGAAATTTGCTGCTACAGAAGAATGGTGAAGATTATATAGGTAGATCATTTAACTAATGATGAGATACTGAATAGAATTGAGGAGGCACAGGTTATCCCAGTTTTCAAGAAGGGACGTCGAACAGATGTGCAGAACTATAGACCTATATCTCTAACGTCGATCAGATGTAGAATTTTGGAACACGTATTATGTTCGAGTACAATAACTTTCCTGGAGACTAGAAATCTATTCTGTAGAAATCAGCATGGATTTCGAAAAAGACGATCGTGTGAAACTCAGCTCGCACTATTAGTCCACGAGACTCAGAGGGCCATAGACACGGTTTCCCAGGTAGATGCCGTGTTTCTTGACTTCCGCAAGGCATTTGATATAGTTCCCCACAATCGTTGAACAAAGTAAGAGCATATGAACTATCAGACCAATCGTGTGATTGAATTCAAGAGTTCTTAGATAACAGACCGCAATGGAGTTAAGTCTTCCGATGTAAGAGTGATTTCTAGTGTGCCGCAGGGGAGTGTCGAAGGACCGTTACTATTCACAGTATATATAAATGACCTTGTGGATAACATCGGAAGTTCACGGAGGCTTTTTGCGGATGATGCTGTGGTATATCGAGAGGTTGTAACAATAGAAAATTGTACTGAAATGCGGGAGGATATGCAACGAATTGACGCATGGTGCCGGGAACGGCAATTGAATCTCAATGTAGACTAGTGTAACGTGCTGCGAATACATAGAAAGAAAGATCCTTTATCATTTAGCTACAATATAGCAGGTCAGCAACTGGAAGCAGTTAATCCATAAACTATCTGGGAGTAGGCATTAGGAGTGATTTAAAGTGGAATGACCATATAAAATTAATAGTCGGTAAAGCAGATGCCAGACTGAGATTCATTGGAAGAATCCTAAGGAAATGCAATCCGAAAACAAAGGAAGTAGGTTACAGTACACTTGTTCGCCCACTGCTTGAATACCGCTCACCAGTATGGGATCCGTACCAGATAGTGTTGATAGAAGAGATAGAGAAGATCCAACGGAGAGCAGCGCGCTTCGTTGCAGAAGCATTTAGTAATCTCGAAAGCGTTACGGAGATGATAGATAAACTCCAGTGGAAGACTCTACAAGAGAGACGCTCAGTAGCTCGGTATGGGCTTTTGTTGAAGTTTTGAGAACATACCTTCACCGAGGAATCAAGCAGTATTACTCCCTCCTACGTATATCTCGCGAAGTGACCATGAGGATAAAATCAGAGATGCCCACACAGAGGCATACCGACAATCTTTCTTTCCACGAACAGTACGAGACTGGAATAGAAGGGAGAACCGATAGAAGTACTCAAGGTACCCTCCGCAACACACCGTCAGGTGGCTTGCGGAGGATGGATGTAAAAGTAGAGGAGAAAAGAGGAACGGAAAGAATTGGGGAGAAAAGAAATTTGAGGCACAATTTGAATACAGAAGACTTTGTTGGCAAAGTCAGAATTCTGGAAGCTAATTAGCGACGGTTAATTATTTCGACCACGAGCGTAAATTCGTCTTGAAACTTACTTATCTAGTTCTTAAAGTACTACGGCAGTTACAACAAACAGTTAATTACGTGTCATAATGAAAAAAATAACATTCTTGCACTGTCGCTCTGAGTTTGCCTTTGTCTAACTTCTTGAAGTACCTTATTCACGGAAACGTTCTCCTCGCACTATTACACTATTTAAATATTACTGAGAATGTTACCCGCCCAGATTCTTCACATCAACGTGAGCACACAGGGCGACTGCAAGCAATCCTCCAAAGTGTTCTCCCTCTCTGCTACTAAAGCGGCTCTTGCCTAGAGGGGCTTAACTGGGCTGGGGCATTGCCCTGCGGTACCCGAGCATGAGGCGTCCCTGGCGCCCGAAACGAAGAAACGAAAAAAAAGGAAAATTAAAGCACAAAAAATAGGAAACCGATCAGTCGAGTCAAGTGTTTCCCTATACTAAAATAATGAAAGTTAGTAGTGGAAATCATTCTGAAGTAGAGACGTCGGTGATTTCAGTGCATCTGAAACAAAAATATGGCGTTGTGTTAAAGATCACAGATATATTACATGCCATTGAATTAGAAATATTTCAAATTTCAAAATGGCTCTGAGCACTATGGGACTTAACTTCTAAGGTCATCAGTCCCCTAGAACTTAGAACTACTTAAACCTAACTAACCTAAGGACATCACACACATCCATGCCCGAGGCAGGATTCGAACCTGCGACTGTAGCGGTCGCGCGGTTCCAGACTGTAGCGCCTTTAACCGCTTGGCCACCACGGCCGGCTATTTCAAATTTACTGAGTCTTTCGACAAAGATGCTCTTTGCACGATATTGAAAGTTAAGATTGGTAGCGAAGGTGAACAAGTGACTATCGGTCCAAATCCACTCAGTGTCTTTCTACTTCTGTCGAAATAGTAACTCCCGTCAGCCGCTGCTCTGAGAATCTTCTCAGAGTCAACGACTAATACTCTTTGTGTCGCATCAGGCGTACACTATGGTGTTGGTGTTATAGGTCGTGTACAAATTATTCTGCTGCAAATTTTATACCACCGACACGCAACAAAGCATTAAACAGTGACAACTACAGTGGCAGGTCTACTGCATACAGTATCATTTGATCACCAAAGTTGGCAGCGAGAAGAACTCACATATTAGCAATTCGAATTCAACTGATCCCTGCCGTTCTGTTGTATGCAGATGAGAAGCCAAGAAAATGTGGACTTATCGTATGGACTTACTGTACCAGGTCTGAGGATACGAACTGTCATGGCACAATGGCCAAAGCTGACCCATGTCATTTAATTATACTTAGCGGAAACAATAATTTCAAATAGTATTAAACTGAAAATGATTAAAACTGATGATTTTAACTGAAAACTGGTTTTCTGAGAAAAATGCTGCTTCATGTCTGACGTTAGTCTATAATCGTTGTCTATAACAATTAGAAATTCTAATAAAACTGCGTTATTCCGTGTGACATTTCTATGGAAAACGTGTTCCAAGACACCACTGAGACATACTACACTTGTTGAACAACCTGTATGAGAGAATACATAGATCATTTGACACGTAAACTTAGTAGGAGAACGTATAATTTATAACAATCCGATTTTTCTGTAATTACGAGATTTATAAAATTCGTGCCCTTACAACACAAACTGCCTCAGGCAAGCTTTGATAAACGGCCTGGATGAGTAGTTTGCGAAATCAAATTATCCTGAATATTGTAAGTAGGCTGTTCATGTTTTCTCTATGTAAGTAGGCTGTTTATGTTTTCTCTATGTAAGTAGGCTGTTTATGTTTTCTTATTGGCAACGTTACGTAGCGCTCAATATGAAAATCACTGGCTGTGCTGTGTGCAGTCTGTGGCTGCTTTGCATTGTTGTAATACTCGCCATTGTAGTGTTAGGCAGCTGGCTGTGAACAGCGCATAGCGTTGCTCAGTTGGAGGTGAGCCGCCAGCAGTGGTGGATGTGGGGAGAGAGATGGCGGAGATTTGTAATTTGTCATGAACTGCTGTATTTATATATGATGATATCAAGGTAAATACATTGTTTGTTCTCTGCTAATATCTTTCATTTGCTAACTATCCCTATCAGTAGTTAGTGCCTTCCATAGTTTGAATCTTTTATTTAGCTGGCAGTAGTGGCGCTCGCTGTATTGCAGTAGCTTGAGCAGCGAAGATTTTTGTGAGGTAAGTGATTTGTGAAAGGTATAGTTTAATGTTAGTCAGGGCCATTCTTTTGTAGGGAATTTTGAAAGTCAGATTGCTTTGCGCTAACAAAATATTGTGTGTCAGTCTAAGCACAGTCATATACAATTTGTTCAAAGGGGACGTTTCATATGTCGACCCTTAGCCAAGGATACCTCACTGGAATCTTCTGATTTTTTGTTGTAGTTTGTGTAATTAGTGTAGATTTTGTTTATTGCTAGCGCGTAATTGTAGAGAGAATCTCCTTTGTAGTTGTAGCCTTTCATTGTTGTACAGTAAAACAGTTGTGGCATGCATGTAGATTTGCACCAAGTATTTCGCAGCTGCGCTGGCAATTAAGTAGACATTATTTCCATTGCTATGTTATTTTATTTTGCTCTTCAAATTGTGCTTTTCTGTGTTATCGTGTGAAATATTGTGACAATTATGGCGTGTGAAAAACGTAATACTAGGCTCCAAAGTAAACTGAGAAATGACAGTGAAGACGAAGGCAGTGTGTTAGCGCCGCAGAGTAATGAATTAACTAATGTTCAAAGTAGTAATTTGGTAATTGCGCATAGGGAAATGGAGCGGGCGGCAAACAATGGTGTAGACAGTGAAACAGGTAGTGAACAGGGAAGCGTTATCGATCGATTGGTCGGCAACAGCTCGCCTCAGGAATCGCGAATGACAGAACACAATATCGCAAATACTGTAGATTCAGGTTTTGGGTCATCACCGTTTTCTCAAATAAGTCAAGACACATTTTCTGCTTGTCAAAATGTGAATGTTGCCGGTGCAAATGCACTGCCGAAAAGCGTAGAGAAACAGATTCCAGACACTAATACATTATTATTGCAATTAATGCAACAAATGGAACAAAATCAGAGACAAATGGGACAAAATCTTAAAAAGTTAGACACAATGGAACAACACCAGAGACAAACACAGCAACAGTTAGACGCAATGGAACAAAATCTTCACACCATGCTTGAACAAACACGTGAAGATTTAACTACTGAGTTACATAACATTGAATCGAAATGTCAAAAAGTCTGTAATGACGTAAAAACACAAATTTGTGAGCATTTTCAACCTATTTTTTCGCGGCATGAAAATGTATTACAGAATCACGAAGCAGCCATAAAAGAACTGCAAACCATTGTTCATGAAAATCACGACACCTTGCAAGCTAAAATTGACTCAGTTGCATCTACCGATTCGGTTACGCAACTTGCAAAAACTCAGGAAAACTTAAAGGACACAGTAGATACTCTGAAACTTGGTTCAGAAAAACATACAGAGGAAATAATTTCACTATCGGATAAAGTAGCTGAACTTTCAGATCAGTTCACTAACTTATCTACAAAGGTAGATGATGATCTGAATGACACAAGACCTGTAGCCTTCACTGACACTGAAGAGTGCGAACAAATTAGGAAATTCAAACAAAATCAGAATCAGATTAATACGCAACACCAAAGAGAAATCCGGGAAGTACAAGATCAGCTGACACAGTTAATACAAGAATTACGTATTTCAGAGGATACTCGCGCCCCAATACGGGAAGAGGGACACAGAAATACGGAACAGCCACAAAATAATAACACAGGGCATTTCGGAAGTTATGAAAGAAATTGGCAATGTGCACCGAATTTTGAGATGGAACGGCCGATACGACCTAACAATGACCGATATGCGACTCGACGACATGATGATTTTGACTATAAGCTGTTCATTACTACACGTAAATTCAAAACATTTAAGAATTCTGGCAACGACATTCATCCACAAGCATGGCTCCATCAATTCTCTCATTGTTTTCCTCCCAACTGGTCGTTAGAACACAGATTAGAATTTATGTGTGGCTACTTAGAGAATGAACCAGCTGTAAGAATGCGATCGGTCATTCACGATTGCCACAGTGAAGGAGAATTTTACCATGCCTTCCTCTCAGCATATTGGTCTCAAGCCACACAAGACCGCGTAAAACATGGCATCATAATGATGAAACATTTCGAACAATCTGAATTCTCCAGTCTTGTGAAATATTTTGAAGACATGTTGCACAAGAATCAGTATCTTTCAAACCCATACAGCCCCTCAGAACTCATCCGCATTTGCTTAGTCAAATTACCTGAACATTTACGACATATTATTTTAGCAGGACGTTGCAAAGACGACATTGAAGCATTTCAGGGACTGTTACAAGAATTGGAAATTGACACATACCGTCGCGGGATGCGAAAACAGGAAAACAATCACTACAGGTCACATCCGTCACAATTCCGTGACGACAGAAATGATAACTGGACGCGACAAGGCTATTATCACAACACAAATCGTGACCAAAACAGACACCACCCGTATGACAACCGTTGGCAGAGTAGTAATAATTACAGGGAAAGATCACCTCTCCGCGGTAGTGACTATCACAGAGACAATCAGAGAAACAGACAATTTGGGAACCAAAATAATTATTATCAAGGGAGACAGAATAACTTTAGACGCAACGGTCCAACGCGCAGTTACGATTCAGGGAGAAATTCTCCACCACTTAACCGACAAGAAAGGAACTACAGGAACTACCGACATGACGACAGACGATGTGATCGTAACGACAGACCTGAATTGCATCAGAACTGGCGGGATTTAAACAGGGCAGGGCCCTCTCGTCACGGTGAATTTGTGGAAGTTAGGTCTCCTAATCCCAATAACGACGCGTGCCAACAAAGAGACAGACAATGACTCGCACAGCAGGCAGCTGCGTGCGGCCGCTGGCTCAGGGAAAAATAACAAAGACGCTAGCCTTGAGAAAAGATTTAGCATTCTTTACCGACGTATACCACATGATAATTGCGTTGAAGTTGAAACTCTGCGTACTAGGAAGAGTAAAGGTTTACACCACATTTCTCATGTAAAACCATTTATTGACAGATAATGTGCCTTTTAACTTTGTCTTTGCCATAAAACGTTTCACTTCACGTTACTAGTATGCTTTAGAATCTGTTAACATGTAACAATGTTTGAAGTGAAATATCCAGTCAAGAACCAAGAGAACTTATTTAAACAGAAATGACGAATGCATTGTTATAGTGAACAGACGTCACAGTGTTATTGTGTGTGTACATTCTTCCTTGTTTGTTGCACGATTACGTAACGACTATAAGGCTCACATACTTAGAACATTTACCAGTACTGCTAATGAGATTTTAATGCAACATTTTGGTTTATTTGAAAATACATTCTGAATTTAAAGTGCTTTCTGAGAGATACCAGGTGACACAGAGGTTAGTTTATGTGACAGCTACACGATTTTTATCACGACGCTACTAATGAGTGACAATTTACAATGTTGCTTTTGCAGTGTATCTGTTTTATATCTGCACAGTTTTCTGAATTCTTCTGGAAAGAAAAACATGTTTTAGTAGTAACTTTTGTGGTATAGCAACAATGAGACAGCCTTTTTCGTGGCACAACATTACGTTACAGTACAGTACTTTCTTCATCACGGCAATAAGCGTAATAACTAAGACATTTATACGCAAAGCATTTCACTTTTGTGTATTATGAGGTAAGTACATTGACTTCTGCAGAACTTAGCTTTCGGAGGACGATAACTACGACACTTCCACAGAGATTATGTTGCAACAAGACGCACATTTAGCGCTACAGGACACGCATTTGAGTGATTAATTTTGTACTTTAAAAATTTACTTTTAAAGATATTTGAAGTACAATGATACAAAGGTTTTCTGTGATACATTTCATTGCATTGCTGTAATCTGTAACACCTGAGGGTATAATTACATTAATCCTCAGGGGGGTACACGCTTGCTTTGTGTACCATGTGTTTGGCAAGCACAAGGAGCCCTAGCTAATATGGTATTTGCTTATACAACTTTACACATCGGTACCATATTTCTCTAACACAGAATTACACAGCTATCTGATTATTTGACAGAGAAACAAACATTCTTTTTACTATGTCAGTGACACATGTTTACGCAATTACACAGTTGGATAACTTCACACTTATGAAATTGTATTTTGTCTGTACTTTGTGAAATGCTCATATTTTTCGGAACCATTGTGATACTATGAGAGCTTTGAATGATGTATTTGGTATGGGATCATGATTTTTAAAGTACGTTTGAGGCAGATGACACTTTTGACATGAGCAGAGAATTTTTTTAGGTTTTGAAATTATTGCAGAAAGCTACGACGTTTTTGAGATTTGACTGAGGTGTTATGATATTTTTTACGACGACGATGTGTATTATGCTGCTGAGGTATGTTTATGATTAATAAGCTGGTGCTATATGAGGAATTTGGTTATGCTATGTATTTATTATGATGAAATATTGAAGTGTCGTCGCAAGGTTGACGTGTCGACGAATATAAATATGTGTAATAAGGTAAGGTGTAATGAATAGTGATTAGGGACTCTGACTTATGGAAAAGGATGTTGGAAACTAAGAATCATACTTTAGAATTATGAAATATGTGTACATGTGTGAATCATGTGTGAATGTATCACAATGCCACTGAAAATTTTTTTGGACACTGTTATATTCATAGGATTTTGTTTCTACACATTTGCAAAGTAAATTCTCGACCTGTGAAATTTTGTATATATGACTGTCACTGTAGCGGAAACTGCTGTCGTAAATATTTCCGTACGAAAGTTAAGTGACCACCTGCACATAATGCGTCATGGGCACCCAGGTGTGTCAGACGCCTGGAGAACAAGCCATTAGTGTGAGTGCCTTGTCAGAAGCACAGGTAGAAAAAAAAAGAAAGGGAAGGCCATTGTCCGCGCTACTGACATCTCCTTGTTGAAAGCATACTGTGGAGCTCATAATTTATGATATTTACTGAAATGCCTAATGAAACGATGAGAAACATTTCGCAGCTATTGCCTTGCTAGTTAAGAAAAATGCCATATGGCTTGCTTTATGTATTTATTTACACATTTTGTTTAATATCAAGTTTCTAGCTGAATTGCAGCATTGGTTAAAATAAAACTTTATAGATGTACTAATATAAATATTTTCTGTCTACAGATCGAGTATATAATAATTTTTTTCAAAAAAATGAGGGAGCACAAAGCGACATTTACCTTCACAGGAACTGCATTCATAATTTTCTTTTCAAGTACTTGGTAATTTCTTTTGTAGAATAAATTGTGATGCATCACTCTAATGTTAAGATGTGACATAGGTATTAGACATGGCCATTTTAGTGTAATATTTTTTCTGCTTGTGCTATGTCATGTTTAGGTATAAGTTGCTGCTGTTTGCCAGGCATAGTGTTATTGAATTTGACTTTTGCTAATTTATACTGTAGCTTGCTTTGCAATTTTCCATTTTTTTCATTGCTGTTTATAATGATTGTTTTACGTGCTGCTGCATTGCCTCGTCCCTTAGTTTAGCATCTGAGCTCAGTAGATTTAAGTTAGCTTAAGAGGGGGTAGACTATATGAGAAACTGACTATGGAGAATAGGTAAAGAATGCATTGCAAAGTTATATAAAAAGGATTTGGGCCCAAATGAGTATTGTACAATCAGAAATAATTATTTTGAAAGAAATATGAACAGAATACAGAAAGCATGCTTGGATAAGATTTTTTTGGTGGAAGCAAAGGTTGAAATAAGACGAAAGATCTATGGAATGAAGTTTTGGGATGGACTGCAGTACCAAATGTTACACTGAAAACGAACCCTGTCCTTTCCTTTTGTGTTATCCCAGTATGTGTTTGTGTACCCTTGTGTATTTGTTTTCTTCCTGTCTCTGTGTAGTTTCATAGAATTTTTTTCTCTTTTAATATTAAGCTACATTCACTATGATGAGGAATACTGTTATCCTCAAATATAATTGGCATTAATAATATGTTATTTACTTTGTAAAGATGTTAGACATTATTCATTCTGTTTAAGTGCTCATGTATAAAGTTGATGTTCCAAAAGTTATTCTGATATTTTATGTATCTACTTATGTCATAATTCCTGTAACACAGATGTATATGTCTATTTCTATTCTTTTGTAAAGCCTGTTTTGCTACAAATGTTATCTGTATTGTTATGTTCTTTAATGATGTATTCTGTACCTTTGTTATTGTATTATCATGTTATAAAATTGTAATTGACACCAGTTTATCAAACTAAGTAACATGTAAGCATTCATTTCACTGCACACATTTCCGTTGGTCATAGTATATGGACAATATGTGAGAAGTAGGGACTGTTAGTGTTTGCACGTGTGTTAATAACTCACCAAGGGACTGGATAACAGCATTGCTGGTTCTAAGGACAATTTCAAAAACTTTGTGAGTGCACAAGTGGTGGTTATGGACTTGCTACATTATCTGCAAGACTCTTCGATGGTGATTGTGCACCTGCACAGTCGCAACAGATGGCTGCTGACCATTTCTACAAGGACTACAGTGGGTCTACACCTTTGCTGACTCACCAGTACCATTATTTCTACAAGGCCTGCAGTGGGTCTGCACCTCTGGTGGCCCACCAATACCGTAATCTCTACCAGGACTACGGTGGGTCTGCTCTGTGATGACCTACCTACCAATATTCATCAAAACTTCGACTGACTCTGCAGTGGGTTTGCTCTGTTGTGACCCAATACTTGTCTGCATGTCGAGAGTCAGCACTGTCTTTCCGTTGGAAGGACAACACTACTTCTTCAAGACTGCATGGAAATCCACTACTTCCGTGTGCATTTTCTTTTACTAATGAGACTTTGTGAAAAAAAACCTGTAATTACTATTATGATGAATGATCAGGACTATCTTTATGGACTGTGAGAAAATTTTAGCTTTTGACCAACATTGTATCAATAAGTGTGTGCATTTGATTTCTTTGTTATTGTAATTATGAAAAATTTTATCAAATCATTATTGGCCACTGCCCAAAAAAATTTTGTAAAATTTTTTGTGGGGAGCATGGGGGCTATGTAAGTAGGCTGTTCATGTTTTCTCTATGTAAGTAGGCTGTTTATGTTTTCTCTATGTAAGTAGGCTGTTTATGTTTTCTTATTGGCAACGTTACGTAGCGCTCAATATGAAAATCACTGGCTGTGCTGTGTGCAGTCTGTGGCTGCTTTGCATTGTTGTAATACTCGCCATTGTAGTGTTAGGCAGCTGACTGTGAACAGCGCATAGCGTTGCTCAGTTGGAGGTGAGCCGCCAGCAGTGGTGGATGTGGGGAGAGAGATGGCGGAGATTTGTAATTTGTCATGAACTGCTATATTTATATATGATGATATCAAGGTAAATACATTGTTTGTTCTCTGCTAATATCTTTCATTTGCTAACTATCCCTATCAGTAGTTAGTGCCTTCCATAGTTTGAATCTTTTATTTAGCTGGCAGTAGTGGCGCTCGCTGTATTGCAGTAGCTTGAGCAGCGAAGATTTTTGTGAGGTAAGTGATTTGTGAAAGGTATAGTTTAATGTTAGTCAGGGCCATTCTTTTGTAGGGAATTTTGAAAGTCAGATTGCGTTGCGCTAACAAAATATTGTGTGTCAGTCTAAGCACAGTCATATATAAATTGTTGAAAGGGGACGTTTCAATATAATTACAGTATCGAAGATGTCCATGTTCGTTTCACACACATGCACGTGAGAAGATTTCTATTTGTCAACAGAAGGGTGCGCTGCATAAGAGGCCTGTGTTTTGGGTGCTGCTATTTGTCGAAACTCAGATGGCTTACCTTCTGATTGTCGTTTCTCTGTGTTCTTACTGCATTCCTTGGTGTTCTTGCAGTTTTGCTAACTGGGGACAAACATAGGCCCTTTTCTCACAAGTAGCCTCGAGTAGAAGATTAATGTAGGTTTTGGATCAGTGTTCCGAAGCTAGGTCACATTTTTGTCAGAAAAGCTCAATGTCTTAGGAAAACGTACCCAGAACCCACACTAATCTCTTACTACAGTCCACATTTCAGGTCTAACTCATTTATTTTTATTTAAAAAACGTCTGTTTTGTTATGAATTATGTAGAGAATTAAGGAAAAATGAATACTTTTTTAATCATGTCCAATTATAATTTTTAGTCACAAAAGATGAACATAAGAAAAAAGAAAAATATTTTTTTGTAAATGATGCAAGTAAGAAAAAATAAATGAATTATGGTTAATGCAGAATAAATAAGTTTTTCTTTAACTGTAGTGGTTCACTAGTTCAGTGTATTCTGTTAGAAAAAGTGAATGAAAGAAAATTAACTCCTTATTTTCTGAAAAAAAACTGCAAAACAACCCCCACACTGTCCTCAACAACACTTCACTCCTCTGACCCTATGTACAAGGCGATACACGAAGACTATGTTCTCAGTTAACACAACCACTTCATTTATTTTAGCTATTATTAAGCAAATAGGTGAGGGTGTTGATTGCTTTAGCCAATTGGCTAGCTGTTTCCACACACTGCATTGTACTGACCTCCAGTAACGTGCACTCCCTTCAGTCAAAGTTTGTGTGAAGTATGGCTGATGTGAAGTGTTTGAAAATTGTACATATAGCTGGCTGGCATTCAATAGACAAAGCTGATTCAAATTTAGTCATTTTTGTATGTTTATCTTAGATGTAAAGCAATTATTTTTTCACATTTTTGTATTTCATTTGATGGAATGAAATGTAATTTCCATTTTTTCTCTTTACCATTATTAAAAATATGCCTTCTAAACATGTTTTATCAGCAAAAAATTAGTCAAATTTAAAAAACTGATGAAGAAATGAAAGGATATTCTATTCTTGATAAAAATATTTTTCCTTTGTTTGTTTATAAAATTAAATAGGTTTTTTTACATAATTGTTAGTTAATTTTTATTGGATTCTGCATCATAGTTGATAATCTAATTTTGACCCATCAGGATTAGCTACTACAATTCTAAAACTCATATGAAATACACTATCGCCATTAAAAATCAATGAAATCGTCATTTTTATCGGTTATGTAATTTCTAAATCTTGAGTAGGATCAACAATTGGAATATGTACAGGATAATTTGGTTCATGAATCATTGGTCCACCAAATTCAACATTAGGCTTGAATGAAGTAATAATATTAGTCTCTCTATGAAAATAGTCAGTATATTTTACAAACACTCCATCAACTAGATTAAAATTTATATAAATTAATTCAAATGGTATTAATTTTGGAAAATTATTTTTTATCATCTTTTGGTTAGTTTCAACAGTCTGGCCACTTAATCCTATTATACTTCCAATACTATCTTCTCTATCCATATACAATTTAACATAACTCTCAATCAATAACCATTCTGTATAAAATCTCATCAGCTTTAATGTGTATTTTCGATTTTTTTAATGAATAAATTCTTCTTGTTTTTCAAACTATGCTGACTGACAGGAATTCCTATTTTTTCTGTATCACGAAACACTTTATTATTTTCTGGTGTAATATTTGGAGTTAAGAAAGATAAATAAAAATGAACTAGTGCAACATTATTATAACTTTCTCTTGTTGGTACTTCCAATCTTTTTTTGAGAATAGACTTACCACTCAACTGAAATAGAACCATTTATCAATATACTTTTTATAGAAGTAAGTGAAACCTGACTGGGAACCAAAACTAAGAATTCTGAACCAAGTAAATGTGGAAAAACGACATTAATGATTGAAAATTATATTCTCACTCCAGGATGGTTAATGGGAATAAAATTAATCATTTGTATGTTTACTCCAAAAGTTGATATCAGCCAAAATATCAAAATTCATAAAAATGTGAAAAACATTGAAGATAACCATAATGAAAAAATTACAATTTCTTTTTAAAATAATGGTGAAATTACTCACTACAGCAATGTCAAGAAAATTCAATTGCAGTTTTCAATGACTTCATTCTTGAAGAGCAGGATATAGTTAGAGAATATTTTACTAGAGACAGACATAAAGGAACTGATTGTTTTTTTTAGCTAAGACATATTCAGAAATACCAAAACAATTAGTAAGATTTAAACTTGATTTTTTAAATATTTTCAAACAAAATGACACAAATTTAAATTATATTTATCATGAGTTCATTGGAGATGATTTAATATTTGATGATTTTATTGAATTGTATAGTAAATGTTGGAATGATCGGTTTGGATTTTTTATCATAGACATGAATAGAAAATCGAAGTAGGGCGAGTTCAGAAATAAAATTCAGAATTTCATAAGTGTAAATGTATTGGTGCCCACATTAAATGGGCAGCCTTAAAGATGATATTACATATCTATTGACAAACTGCCTATTGGCTTCTGTCTCGGGTTCTTCAGCCGACGTTCATGTAATGATTTTTCTGACGTTTTGCCAGCGCGAGTGGCTGGCATTGTCAAAGCTTCACCCTCCGTTGCCAGTGGTGAACTGGAGCCGAGCTCGCGGGCGCAGACTATATGTACCTGGCGCGCCAACGTCCGAGGGCTTCTCTGTGACAGGTACATATAGTCTGCACTGGCTAGCTCAGCTCCAGTTCACCACTGGCGATGGAGGGTGAAGCTTTGACAATGTCAGCCACTCGCGCTGGCGAAACGTCAGAAAAATCATTAGATGAACGTCGGCCGAAGAACCCATGACAGAAGCCAATAGGCAGTTTGTCAACAAGTGGCCACGAAAGCCTCAACAATTTTGTACGTATCTATTGCTGTGATGTTGTTTTACCTGGACACATGCATGAATTTGAAGAAGCTCTTCATTATGTAATGGAATATGAAAAATTAGAAAAGATTTAATCGAGGTTTGATGAATATTACTCCTAAGAAGCTAAATCTGGATGTGGTACATTTAGCTGTGATTCTGTGATTTTTTGAAAGATGTATATTTAGATAATCACGTAGTTAATTTTATAAATGATTTCTAACAATAATAGATAAATGTTAATCAAGAACATAGATTATACATGTTTAACATGGTTGTTCAACGATAAAAATAATTTTAATTAATGTTTTTTCAACTCTAATAAACGTTTGCAAAATATGACCCAGAAATTGTTAAGAAATCTGAAAACGAAAAAAAAACAACCAAGAACACAGTATGAAAAATATATAAAAGATCAGCCTGTTGTCAACACTATAGAGCAAGTAAAACATGGAATCGAAGGTTTACATGATAAAATTCCAAAAGCAATTGAAGAAAAGAGCGAAGTTGGAAAAGAAGTTGTTCCTTATCACCATAAAGGAAATTATGATGATATGTTTCGTATTCCATCAACACCATCAGAATCTTCATTTGAGAAAAATTTATTGCATACTGAAAGTCTATCACCATTAATTGGAAAATAACTTGAAGAAATGCTGCAAAAAGATGAATGAAAGGGGAAATTAAAACAAATTTTACCTAAAACTGCCTGTGTTGGTCCAATAATATCAAAGTATATTGGAGATCTCAAAGGTAACAATTTTGGCTTGTATTTTTAAAAATGGTAAACATTTTATTGGAGATTCTGAAGTTAACTTTAACAATGATAACCGTTTAATCTTAGATAAAAATTAGAAAGCAACTGACAATTTAATGAAACTCTTGACTAAAAGAAATGTCGATGATGATTATGATGAGGATGCTTCAGACAACTATGAAGACATATTAATATCAACAAATACCACTTTCCAAAATAATGGTCTTAATACTAATAAACCTAAATGAGGTGTAATTGAGAAATATTATTCATTTATCATTTAGGTATCATAGAAAATAAGAAAATCAGTGAGCCCCAAAAAGAAATCAGGTCAAGGTTAATGGAAATAAATATTCATAAAAACCCATTGAATATGTTTTTATGAATGATTTTAGAGATTTAATCGATAGATTAGCAGTAATTCATTGTGAAGTATCAGCTGGAAATAAAAATTATCACAATGAAAACGTTGGCACAGGAGAGATGTAAACAAATAAATTCAGTGATTTCGTAATCGACAATCCAAAAGGAATTTAACATTTAATTAGATTCTTGAGTTATTTACTACACACATTTTGGAAAACTGATCAATATGGCAAAGGTTTTGTAAAACACTTTGATTAACAAATTACCTTTTGAAATACATCTTCCTGGTTATAATTATTACAGTCCTGGAACAAAATTAAAGGAAAGATTATCTAGAGGTGATAGAGGAATTTATCCAGTAGATGAAACACATAAACAACATGACATAGCATGTAGAGGTCATAAAAATTCATAAAAAGAACAAAGAAGATAAAGAACTTCAACTAAAAGCAAAGGAATGAATCCTTTACTCTGATGCTTCATTAGAAGAAAAATTAGCAGCTTCAGCAGTTAGAGGTAGAATGTATAGAAAACGAAATTAGGAATGGACATTGATGTTAATGAAAATGGTTGGGGTTTATGTAATTATTAATACTTATAAATTTTTAATCTATATAAATTAATAACTTCTCAAATTTTGGAACATCGATACCTAGTTACAAATCAAAACTGAAATAATTAAAATTAAATCCTATAATGAACAGTGACGTAGTACTGACCAATTTTTAGCTGATGCACATAAAAGAATGAGAGATAAAAAGTGACTGTAAATAAATATTGGATATCTAACCAAAAAAGATGGCGCTGTATTAAGAAAACACATAGGTGGATTTTTACCAATTTTGATTGCAGAATTAGGAACAACTGGTTCATTAGCCAGAGGTGCTACAGCAATCGCAAAATAATTTCATGAATAACAAAAAAAGAAAAATAATTAGAGTAACAAAAAAGACATAACTTAGTAATGGAAAAGAAAGCATGCACTGGAAAGAAAAAAATAAGAAATATTGAGGAAATGGTTAATAAATATGTTTCATCATTATAAAATTTTAACATAGAAGAATTACTTATGCAATTAAAAATTAAATATTTTTGTTGTATGTTTACAACTGGGAATTATCGAGAAAACCAACAAATCTTAAATGTGGAATAGTTAATTTGGGCACATCTGATCATGTCAGTACTCATTGGGTTTGTTATTATAAGAGTAAAGATATAAAATTTGTTTTTGATTCATTTGGAGGAAATACACCTGAACAACTGGTCAACTATGTGGGAGAAATGATCTATACTACAATACTGAAAGAATACAAACTTTTGATGAAGTAATTTGTGATAGTTTGTATCTGTTTGTTTAACACTGTTATTGGATAATTATAAATTTAATGATATTTTTACTCAAATGAATGGACGTTTTTCAAAATTAGATGCAGCCTAAAGGTCACATGATTAACAGTCAGATAAATTTAAAAAACATTAAAAATGAATAAGAAGCAAAAATTGATATAAATTTCGAAAGTTTAATTAAACAATTGCATAAGGATTTACACAATGTTTAAAAGTAACTGAAGGATAAATTGATTTTAGAGGCAGAAGATTAGTAGATTTAGATGATGCTGTAAGTGGTTATGATGCAGCTACCAAAATATATTTAGAAAATGAGTTAACCAATCATGTTACAAAACCTTAAAACACAAGGATTCTAACACAGCTCAGTAACTATCTCACTACAATAAATTTTAGCTAAAAGATTAATCAACTTTATAAAATTAATCTAATTACATGCTTTACAAAAAAAGGAGATACAGAATGCTTATGCAGATTACTTCTCAAAGATAGATTTAACCGCCCAAGCATCTGCAGAAAAGAATGTGTGACAAATAAAAACGGAAATTTCATTTTGTTATGGGTAAAAAACATCGAAATATACATCTGAATACACTGTAAAAATCAAGAAAATTATTTTATTTGTCGCCAACATGAAGGTGATTTGTCACTTACTGATTTTAAAATAGAGATAAAAGGATGTAATGTTGACAAACTGGAAACTTATATTCAACTCTGCTCAATAATCCATACTTGAAATGAAAATGAAAGATAAAATATCTATTACTTAAAATCAATTTGTTAAAACTGTACCCATTTCATGTGAATTATTCATGTTTGGTGAACTTGTTTACGACTCAAATGATGATGATAGAGTGGAACAATAATTTAAATGTTATTAAGTTTTTATGAATATAAATGGATAACTATAAGTACTGTATGAAGCACAAAAAATTTAATGAAACACATAATCCTCACAGAGCAATAACTAAAACTGGAAGACAAAGGATTGAAGGTATTTCTACAGTTTGTAACACTAAAATGAATAAATTCGTTAAAAAATGTTGTAGGTGATCATTTACAACCTAACATTCATGTAGAAATTATCAATGAATTGCACAAACCAAAGAGGAATATTTTGAGAGAAGAAATGTTTCATTTGGTATAGACGATTTATGACAAGCTCATTTAGTCAAAAAGGAGGCAAGTAGTTTGAAAGGAATTTCAAAATTAAATAAAAGAAATAAATATTTATTAACTGTTGTTGATTTTCTTTTAAAAATTTGCTTGGGCATTTCCAGTTACAGACAAAACAAGAAAGAATGTAGCTGATGCTTTTGAAAAAATATTTAAGTTGAGAAGACCAGGATATTTACAAACAGATAATGGTAAAGAATTTCATAATAAAAATTTTAAAGAACCAATGAAAAATATAACATTAATCGTTACTCAGCTTTTACTGAATTAATAGCATCTGTTGTCAAAAGACTTAACAGAAAATTGAAAGAAAAGATGTGGAAAAAGTTTGACTTACAAAGAACCTGTAAACAAACTGATGTGGTTTCAAAACTAGTTGATAAATACAATAACACAAAACATTCAGCTATAAAAATGTAGCCAATAGAAGTCAATGAGATGAATTACAAATCGACCATTGTTATACTTAATGACAAACATAAATTTAAAATCGGAGATAAAGTTAGAATCAGTTAATTAAAAAGAATAATGAAAAAGGATAAACTGCCAACTAAAATAAAAATTTCTGAAACTGAATCCGCTATTCATTCTAATTCAATAATGTACATTTAAAGAGTTAAATGGAGAATAAGTAAAAGGAAAATTTCATAACACAAATTAGACTGAAATATTATATCAAATAAAGAAAACATGTGAAAAATTTATAGGAAAATATCAGAATAAGGTAAATTGGGAGCATTTCTCAATATCAAAAATTATCTGAAAATTTTATAAGAGTATTTCATGAAAAAATAAATTTGAATGGAATATCAAGTCAGAATCTATTTGAATATTTTATAAGAGGATGTCAGGATAAATTAGATTGGGCATATATCTGAAAGACTCAAAAATTATCTGAAGACATTATGAGAGAATTGCAGGATAAGTTAGATTGGATATATATATCAATGATTCAAAAATTATTGAAAGACATTTTGAGAGAATTTCAAGATAAATTGAATTAGGATACTACAACTTGGTATCAAAGATTGTCTGAAGGTTTTTACAGAGTTTCAATATAGATTGAATTTGGAAAATATAGCTAAATACCAATATTTGAAAGAAAATTTTATGACTGAATTTCAGAATAAAATTAAGTGCTATTGTGTTTTTATACATCAAAATTTATCAGAATCATCCACACAAAAAGTATTTAAAGCATACAAAAAACTGGAATAGATACAGTCTAAAGGCAGCCAGTCTGAAGATAATGATTGTTGTATGTTGTAAGTAATGAAAATCAAAATCAAAATTTGTAAAAACAAACTGTAATAATATTTTTTCATAAAGGTTGTGTTAATGAATGGTTAAAACAACAAATATTTTGTTCAATTTGTAAAAAAATTACTAAAAATATTATTATTGGGTATCTGTCTTCGATTCTGTATGACTACCTTTGTAATTTTTTTCATTGTATTCTAATAATGTAATAATGATATTTACCATTTTCATCAAATAATTTTAAAAGAATAAAAGTTGGATTTATATTTTCATGAACTGTTTGAGGTGCAACATCTGGTAGTAAATTATTTATTTCTTCATTTATTTCCTGCAATGGTTCTATAGCTCTGTCAACTACTCCATTTAAATTTTGAATATGATCGTCTTGAAATTTATTTAAATTTTCTAGATATGTTATTTGACCTTTATGTATCTCTTCTATTTCTTTTTAATTTTATTTTCTCCATACTTCTGAATTGATGGTAAACCATCTTCATAAACTCAATCTTGAAAATTTTCAGCGAAGTGCGTTTTGGATCTCATAACTAACGAATACAAACCAGGTTCATTTACAAATTTTGTTGAATTTTGTACATATTTCGATAGTGTCATTTTACCACTATGTTGGTATGAGTACACTTGATTCATCAAAAGAACTAATGTATGATTTTCACTGTAAAATAACACCGCTAAAATATTTAGATGGTATTGAATTGTGTTATCAAGATATGGACAGTCAAATCTACAACATACAAACTTGTGATTTTTATAAAGGCATGGAATCGATGATTGAATACTTGGATGTAAGTGATTATCCAACAGATAATATTTATGGTATTCCACGAGTAAATAAGAAAATTTTAGGAAAAATGAAAGATGGACATAATGGGAAAATGTGGAACAGTTCTTTTGTTTAAGAGTAAAAATGTACACTTGCAAGGTTGGAGTTAGAGGAAAAATCTAAAGAAGTTAAAAAATATGTAGTTAAAAATAGAATCAGCTTAGAAGATTATAAAGATTGTTTGTTTAACAATAGAGAACAGTACAGAAAAATAACATAATTCAAAATGAAAAACATGAACTATAAACAGCTGGAATAATCAAGAATGCACTGAGCCCACATTACGATTAAAGATATATTTTGGAAAATAAAATAAATACATTACTATATGGACAACATGTGTTGTAAAAAAATCTGACACAATTTTTTCTGTATAAATTGAGATTCAAATCAAGGAGCTCAACAATGCATATGTCTCGAAAGTGATTAAAAAATAAATGAGTTACAACTAAACATTTCATGTAATGTTTCTAGATGTGAATATTTAAATACTAGATATGGAGGGATAAATGTATGGTGTTTAATAATGATTGTAAATTATTGTACCAGGTAGGTATTCTAAGTTAATTACTGATTAGGATTTTCAATTAGTTGAAGGACAGATGAAACTGAGATATAAAGGAATGAAGAAATTTAAAAATAAAATTAATGAATTTCGTGATATTTCTGTTAAATTTTATAATCGTTTAATGGACAACACTGATCATCTAAAGGACTCTAGTAATTGTGTGGATAAAAAATTATTGAAGAACTTCATAGATACATATAGATACTCACACACACACACACTCACACACACACACACACACACACACACACACACACACACACACACATATATATATATATATATATATATATATATATATATATATATATATATATATATATATATATGCTGCAACAGTGGACCAGTAAATGCAAAGAAATATTTTATTTATTCTGCAGTAACCATAATTCATTTATTTTTCCTTGGACACAACTTTTGTAAGAAGATATTTTTTTCTTACATTCACTTTTTGTGGGAAAAAATATTTTTTATTATAAGTGAATGTGATAAGAAGAAATATTCATTTGCCCTTAATTTTCTAAGAAATATATAAGAAAATAGTCGTTTTTTAAATGAAAACAAGTGAGTTGGACCTGAATTTGGACGATCGTAGACAATCGTGTATGTTCTGGCTATGTTGTAATAAGATAGTGAGCTTTTTTGTCTAGCTTGCGAAAACTGAGACAGAACCTACGATAGTCTTCTACTGCCTCATCACAAACAGATGCTTAGCAACAGTGTGGACTGCTGTTGAGATCCCTGTATTGTTGAGAACTGCTTCATGCTGTGATATATTTCTCTTCTCTAGGACGATACATGGCAAATAAATGCACAATTAAGGAAACCATCCAGCGATAATAGTAGGAGCATAATTAGGCTGGGACGACAGGGCTGAGCTCCTGACGACAAAGTGCCTCTGAAAAGAAGAAATAGAAAAAAATAACGAAAAATTAAAATGGAAATTTTTTTAAAATCGATAAATAAAGAGATATCTTTCGATACATTAAAATAATGAAATATTGATATGGAAATCATAATGATGTGAATATATGGGAATCATTTACCTCCTTTATTCAGATAGAAGCTAAGTCTACACTGTAAGATCATCATCATGTATTTGAATATCTAGAACAAGACTAGATGTGAGCAAGTGCTTCCACCGAAGTTATGGCGGATTTCTGTTATAATTGGCGTAAAAAAAAAATATATAGGTTTTATCCTTAAAGGCATTGTAGAGGATAATCAATAAACAGCTCGGCATTTCGAAACATTTGACAGTGTAATCGATTTTTTTGTCATTACATGTCAGGATTTATAAACTTTTTACATGAGTGCTTTCAAGGTAGCATTAATCATACCAAATCCAGAGCTTGGCTGGTAGGTGAGATACCATTATACACTTAATGGGAGGTTCATTGGTGTTGTTCAAGCTCTGACGTACTAAATTCTTAAGAGCAAGAAATGTAACTAATGATGTGTAGCATTATGTCTTAAAAACATAATCTTACTTGTATCAGATTCATTATAAACTACCAAAAGGAATTAATACAGCACCCTGAGACTATAGACATTGCGGCTGCACGTAATTCCTTAGAACAGCGCTGTCAGAAGCAAATATGATAAATCAGAGTGTAACGTCCAGTCAATGACACAGTTATTAGAGCTAGAGCACAACCCTGGTAGGGGGAGCAGAAAGGAAATTGATAGTATCCTTTTCAAAGGATCGATCCTGGTATTTGTGGGGGAAAGGGGGAATACTATGAGGATTTGAATCGCTTTCCTCCAGAATGCGAGCCCATTCTGTCACCATAGCGACATATCGCTCGGAGCACTTTTACGAGTTTTGCAGGGACGAGAGTCTGACAGAGCCTGTAAGTGGAATTAAAGTAACACATCTTTTATCTCATGTTAGACAACTTATTCACAACTAAATACCTTGTTTTAAAGAATAATTTATGCTACAGATGCACATGTAGAAATACAGTCTTCTTTCATACCTACTGCTTAAAACGATGCTCTTAAAAGTGAAGCACTTAAGGTTACAAGTGATGTTTTCTTTTGACATTTCACCTTTGTTTCCATCACAGCTAATGCCGTTAAGACTGTATTTAAAGTACACATATTTAAAGAAGGTGTCTAGTGTACCAGACTTTGCAGAGCTGACGTTGAGTTACCCTGACATAGTCAAAGCCGCCAGATATTGGATAAATGAGCGTTCTTGTTCTCACTAAAACTATTTTTAGAAAGTAATGACAATGAATCAGATATAGTTACACATTTTGGTAATACCATCAATAGGAGAAGCGTGGTGCGAGCGATCAAAGGCTTGGTTGAGTAATGAGAGAGTGTAAAAGAAATGTTGAAAGATCTGAAGTGACAGAACTCGAAACAGGACATTGCTTGTAAAACTGCAAGGCCCATATTTTAGCGCAGAAACCACGAATTTTCGGCCTTCTTTGTAAATGTCCTCTAGAGATCTTACAGATGAAATTAAAAAGCATTTATTCTGTCTGAGAATGGAAGAGGAGCAGCCTTCAATGTATGCTTCATTTAAAAGTATCATCTCACAAGCAGTTTATAGTGATTTGCAGAATAAAGATGAATATGTAGTCTATAATTTTATGTAGAAAATGATACATCACAAAGTACTGATTTCTCTAAAGCAACGGACCATTTTGCACATAAAAGAATGGGTGTAAACTCACTTAAGCAATTTTAGTTTTATTGGCGTCAGCCCATAGTTTAAAACATAATTCTGTGCACAACGTTTCGTCTCTTAATACTGGAGACACCAACAGAGGCTATAAAAACTCAAATAGCAGTTTCAAATTGAAACAATCTGTGCAAGCCATACTGTTTTGGAGCTTGTAAAGGAGTACAGTTGAAGTTGTTTGCTTCACTTTGCACTAACTCCATAGCTTGTCTGCTTTGAGTTCTTCAAAAGCACATGAACAAATCGAACAGTAAAGAACCCATTCAGAGAAGATATTCCTCCAAAACTACAAGAACTACAAGCTCCATGATACACATCAGCGTGACTGCACAATCTTGGGCAGTGGTCTGACTGTAATCAATCTCCTAGTACTACCCCAGTTTCTAGCAGCTAGGTAAAAAATGCAAAACACAAAGTCTCTGCAAATGAGAACTCTCAGAAGTGGAGGCTGGCCAAGTTAAAGGCATCACTCTCTAAAGTGAAGCCACCTGTTTGATTCGGCAAGTCGGCACAGTCCATGACGCTGAAGCTCATAGAACTCAGCTGCCTCTCTTTCGTTTCACGAGTTCTGACGGTGTGCTCCTGCTGGTGGCGTATACATACACTGTGAATGAACTGACAGGCCATGGAAGAAATCAGTTGACCAGCAAATAAATATCTGACTCATCTGGTAAAAAGAGACTATATTGTCGAGGCTCTTACTGTATATACTGATAAGTTGGAACACTTTCTGCACCCAGGAACAGTGTCGAACATGATCATTTCGTGGTTCAGGTGTTAGATGTGGGGAGGCTCGATGTTGCATTGGCACATTCACCTCCAAATCTCTAAACACGATACATTTACCAGCCAACGTAATTGTGAGGCTGTATTCCTTCTCCATTTGGGTCTTTTCAGGGGTGCATTCAGCCCCAACTACTTTTGTTTTTTTTATGGATGAAAATGGGTGACCACACTTAGCAGAGCTCTTGAAACAAGAGGATATACGGCGAGTGGGACTGCCCATTCCCCAGACTTAAATCCCATTGGAATGTGATGCATTAGGGAGACATATTGCAGCATCTGCACATGCACTAATGACCATCCATCACTTGTGAACAACGCTGGTGGAGAAATGGAATGTCTTTCTACATGAGCTCTTTGCCAACCTTGAGCCCAGCTTGGAAGCACACTGCAGAGCATGCATTGCAGTCTGTGGTGATCACACAACCCATTAAGGACGATATTCTGGCTTTTGTAATGTCCAGGGGACTGTCAGAAATAGCAGTCACTTCAGTGTAATTAGTGTCTTTCAGTAAAGGTGCCATTTCTGTTCGACTCACCTAGTATTTCTTTCAGTATTAACAGTAGTATACTGTAGCAGATCTTTCTTTGTGTGGTCCAAGATTCACTGAGCTGTGTTACTTGGCAGTGAAACATCAAGTGCAAGTTACTTTTCTCCTTAAGCTGTATATACCAGCATATTTGTTATGTGCAATACGCTGTTTCATTTGTGGATAGATCATGGGAAACTGTTAATATTATATTTCTGGGGGGGAGGGGGAGGGGTTGCATGCTGTGAGAGACGAATTTAGGCGTGATGTCTTCCTTAACTGTGAATGGATGGAATGGTGGGGGTATGCATATAGGAGGAAGAATGTCTCCACTTTATGTATTTGGTCCAAGGTCCCCATGACTTCAGGTACGCCCTTGCGAATGACTTCCATGTTAGACAGGGGAAAGCCTCCCCATTCTGTTGGGTGGCTGCCTTCAGTTTCGCTCTACCTTTATTTTGATTCCTTTGATGGCCATTACATTACTTGCATTCCTGCTGTTGTTGACAAACCTTTTCATATCATTTTTTCTTTATCATTTCTTCTTTTGTTATAAACATCAGAGTCTCTTTTTACTTTTTAATTTATTCTCTTCTTCTACTGCATATTTCAGACATTCAAAAGCCGTTCCTTCTCTTAGAGCTTCCCCTCTCCTCACGTTCCTATTCCACAAACTAACATCTAAGACAACCAAAACCAGATGTATTAGTCTTGATGGAGTTACTGCGATATTCAATTATAAAAAAAGTGTCCAAATTCATTCTCCAGATCTCTTTCCTTAATTTCCATGTGACGGGTTTCGGGGCAGCTGCCCATCTTCAGAGAATTTATTACTTTTGAAGAGTAATCTGTAGAGTGTGGAACAGGGAGTTCACTGTCAGGACAACGTCAAGACAGCCTTGTGGAGTCTGTAATTTTCCATTGCTCGAGTAAGAGAGAGAGACAGAGAGCAACTACTGCACCTTCGGGGCTTCTCCCGTGTATTGCAAGCAGCAGTTCAGGCACGACCAGTATGACTCTAGCTATTATCACCGAAATTAACGTTATAATGTTTCGTGACCGGACTGAGGATTTCTTGGGGGGGAGTACGCAGCATGTTGTCTTGGATGGAGAGTCCTCGACACAAGCAGAAGTAACTTCACATGTGTCCCGTCACAGAAGGACCACTGTTTGTAGTTGCTCCACCATCTCTTTGCAGTGGTATATGACTCGCCATACCGTCTGCGAGCTTCTTTGATGGAATATCCACTTTCTTCAATAAGAGCGACGACTCTGTCTCGAGTTGATCTCTTACTTGAGCCATTGCAACAGACGGCCTCATGTGTATTTCTGCTTGCCGCTCTTATATTGATGCCAGGAGAGGAAATAAACACATTTTCGTCAAAAAGAGCGGCAGAGGAAGAGCAATGTGCTGCTGCCATGTTGGCCCCTCCCAGGTAGGGAGCTGTCGGCCCTCTACCGCCGGCTCGCTCGCTTCAGTCTCGCCTTCACACCAGGCTCTACCTTGCCAGTCAGCCCGTCAGCCGTCCAGCCTGGCTGACCCATAGCTTGCGAACTGTGGCTAGTACACGCCCAGGCCGCGGAGACACACTCAACCCTTCAAGGATCAAACGTTTCATGTAACCTACTCAAGTCTGGAGTATAAACTAACGATGCTAGAGCTATTTTGCTATAACGTGAGCAAGCGCATCTAGTTTTGACGTTTCATTCAAATATTTAACGAGAAATAAGTTAAAGAATACACTCATAATAAACGTAGGTACCAGAAAATATTTCAACTAGCTCGTAATTGCACGACACAGGAAACTATTCTTTCTTGTAAGCGCTCTGAATTAAATCTCGCCTTAAGAAAATTTGTATTCTACAAAGATAACTAACGGTTTTAAAAGTAAACAGTTGTGGTAGCAACCTTGCCAAATAATTGTGTGTACATAGTATATCATTCACATTTTGAACGCTTATAAAGTGTAGTCAACGACTCTGAAACAATAAGTGCTGCATGACGGAAATTACATTCTTCTGAGTCACTTCATTTACATTGCTATGATACACGCTCTGTAATTCACAGTTAAGAGTATCGTAAAGGGTTCACAGAATCGTTTCAATTTCTCGACTGTTCCACTCATGTATGAACCTCGAGAAAAACAAACACCAAAATCTTTATGTGCGAATTCTAATTTCTCTTGTGTTATTATAGTTGTAGTATCATCCTTTGTCCGGCGGTGGCAACAAAAACCGTTTGCATTAGGAGGAGAAAGATGGTGGTTGAAGTGCCATGGAAATAATGTGCTGCAGCGAAAAAGCGTTTGTTTCAGTATTGCGGCCCCATCTCGTTCCCCTGCTCCCTCCCCCCTCCAACCTCAAACGAAAAAAAAATAAAAACATCTACGACGCTCTCTCCCCTAATTCGCTGTACTACAAAATCAACTGCCTCCTTGCACCGTTTTCAATGTCCTCTGTGAATCCCATCAGGTAATGATTGCACAGTGCTCCGCAGTATTCCAGAAGAGGTCGAACAACCATAGTGCTGGCAGTCTCCTTATTAGACGTATTTGGTCTTCTAAGAATTGTGTCAACCCAACATTTGTTTCATTTTCGTCACAACATGTGATGTTTCCCAGTTACGTTGTTTATATTTGTAACCACTAGGACTTTCGTTACATCTATAATCCTCAGATTTCATTACTTATCGATTTCTCGAAGCTTGAAGAAACCTTCTTAGTAATCATGTGGAAAACCTCACACATTTTATTGTTTAAGGCCAACTGCCACGTTCTGCACCGTGAAGATATATCTTCAGCATAATTTTGCAGTGTACTAGACGGCAGCATTACCTGCCACAAATCTAAGAGAAATGTTCTGATTGTCTGCTAAATAGTTTATATACATTAGTAATAGCAGAAGGTTCACATCACCTTACTTGAGAACTCATACTCATCACTTCCATTTCACTGGGTGGCGTCCAGTGACTTACTGCAAACTGTGATCTTTCAGACAGGAAATCACGAAACCAGTCACACAACTGAGACGATAGTCCTTAGGAAAGCAATGTGGTTGGAAGTCGCTTATGATGAATGATATCAAAAGCTGTTTTGGAACTCATTAAATACAGAATCACTTCGAGAGCCCCTGTACGCAGTACGTTACACGGATGAAGTACCAGCAGTGTCTCACAAGAGTGATGCGTTTCAAATGCACGCTGGTTTGATGTCAATAGGTAATATACTTTGGGATATTTCATAACATTGGAAAAAAGGATTTGTTCACACGTCCTACTATATGTCGATGTCAGTGAAATGGACCTGTAACTCAGTGGATTAGTCTATTTTCTTTCTTATATGTTACGGTTTTCTGTGCAATTTTCCATTCTTCTTCCTCACTATAAATACTAGAAAACTCCTTATGACGTCTTAGGAAAAGTAATGAAGCAGTTGCATCGTTGATCCATAAGATGCACTCCTAAATTGTTAGTCTACTCCAGAAAGACATATCCTGTAGGAACATAATCGTCCTGCTACGACTATGATACGGTCATGGCAACATAGTGGAACATGTCTGATGACGCTGTGATAGTTTTATTACTTCTTGGAATGACAGAGAATTATCTTGCAAGATCCACTTGACATATCCGAGATACACCAAAGATTCTGAATGAATTTCATTATGGTGTGTCATCGACTTATCAAATATATGTTTACAAACTGGGGATGTTACCTTCACGCAGCAGCTACAACTAATCTCGTTGTCTAAATTGCGAATTATCTGTATCATCCATCACGAGGGCAATGAGGAGGCGACGAACGCTGCAGTTGATCGCTTGCTCCACGAAAATGTCAACGCATTGTAAACAAAAAGGAGCAGTAGCTCTCAGTTTCATACTGGCGCGAGAGTAACATTTTACTTACTGTGTGACAGAGCTGCAAACAGTTATATCGACCTCAGTACGATATGTTTAGAAATTCTGTCATCATAAGATGTTTCGCTATGTTCAACAACCAGAAGATCTAGAAGTAAGAAACATAAAACACTGCGGAACTGCCACTGAAAACACACAAATCTGCTAAGAAATCATATCACTGAATACTTTTTACCTGTGTTTCATTCAACAGCTACTCTCATAGCCACATAGTCTTAGTTACGTTGTAGTCCTGCAAAGCTATTTGTGTATGACAAAAGATTTCATGTTTAATTAAGACAGACATTCGTTGTGCGGTATTATGATGAAACACCAGTTGTCTTAGTGAGGGCACAGTAATAGCGTTTACCCTTAGGTAATCCCTCCAGGGATTCCCATGCTAGTTTATGGAGCATTTTCTTAATACTCGTATGTTCGTCGAACCTGCTGGTAACAAATCTAGCAGCATGTCTTTGAATTTCTTCCATGTCTTGCTTTAATCCCACAAGGTGGACATACCAAAACAGTCGAACAGTACTTCAGAATGGAAGGCACTAGTGTTCTGCAAGCGGTCTCCTTCATAGCTGGTGCGCTATCCTATAATTCCCAAATAAACCACTATAGCTCGTACTTCAGTGCGAGATGCTTTTAATAATTTCCACAACTAAATTCTGTCTCGAAATTGGGCAAAAATACCAAAGAGACTCCGTTCGTCCATAAAGCACACCAGTGGCAAGACGCTATCAATACCTTCACTGCTCGATAACAACAGTCAAGACACTGATGACAGTGCCACTAATGCAGAGTAAATGAACACGGTTTTCCGAAACTCCTTCACCAAAGAAGACGAAGTAAATATTACTGAATTCCAATCAAGAACAACGGCCAAGATGAGAAACGTAGAAGTAGATATCCTCGGTGTAACAAAGCAGCTTAAATCACTTAATAAAGCCAAGGCCTCCGGTCCAGATTGTATACCAGTCAGATTCCTCTCAGAGTATGTTGATACAATGTCTCCATATTTAGCAATTATATACAACAGCTCGCTCACAGAAAGATCCGTAACTAAAGACTGGAAAATTGCTCAAGTCACACCAATACCCTACAAGGGAAATAGGAGTAATCCGCTGAATTACAGGCCCATATCACTAACGTCGATTTGCAGTAGGATTTTGGAACATATACTGCATTCGAACGTTATGAAGTACCTCGAAGAAAACGATTTATTGACACATAGACGGAAAGTCATCGAGTAAAACAGAAGTAATATCCGGCGTTCCCCAAGGAAGTGTTATAGACCCTCTATTGTTCCTGATCTACATTAATGAAGTATGAGACAATCTGAGTAGCCGTCTTAGATTGTTTGCAGATGACCAAAACGAATTGCAAAATGATTTAGATAAGATATCTGTATAGTGCGAAAAGAGGCAATTGACTCTGAATAAAGAAAAGTGTGAAGTTATTTAGACGAGTACTAAAAGAAATCCGCTAAACTTCGATTACGCGATAAGTCACACAAATTTGAAGGCTGTAAATTCAACTAAATACTTAGGGATTATAATTACAAATAACCTAAACTGAAACGATCACATAGATAATGTTATGGGTAGGGCAAACTAAAGACTGCCATTCACTGGCAGAACACTTAGAAGGTGCAACAGGTCTACTAAAGAGACTGCTTACACCAAGGTTGTCCGATCTATTCTCGAGTATTGCTGTGCAGTGTGGGGTCCGCAACAGGTGGCACTGATGAATGACACCGAAAAAGTACAAAGAAGGGCAGCTCGTTTTCTATTATCTCGAAATAGGGAAGATAGTGCCACAGATGTTATACGTGAATTGGAATGGCAATCACTGAAACAAAGGAGTTTTTCGTTGAGATGGGATCTTCTCATGAAATTTCAGTCACCAGTTTTCTCCTCCGATTGCGAAAACATTCTGTTGGCACCCACCTACATAGGGAGAAACGATCATCACGATAAAATAAGAGAAATCAGGGCTCGCACAGAAAAATTTAAGTTGCCGTTTTTCCCGTACGTCATTCGAGAGTGGAGCGGTACAGGGACCGCTTGAAAGTGGTTCATTGAACCCTCTACCAGGCATTTTATTGCGAATAGCAGAGTAATCACGTAGATAGATGTAGATGAAACCGAAGTCGACCACTCGCCTTCCCTACTAACGACCCTAAGTGCTTGTCCTGTTTCATATCGCTTTGCAACGTTACGCCTACACATTTAACCGACGCAATTGTTTGACAAGCAGCACACCATTAATACTGGATTTGAACATTACAGGACTGTTTTTCTGCTCATCTGTTTTAACATACATTTTTCTACATATAGAGCAAACTGCCATTCATAACGCCTCATTGAAATTTTGTCGAAGTCATCCCATACGTTCCTTCAGTCACTCAATGACAACACCTTCCCACACACTACATCTCATGAGCAGGCAGTCACATATTATCCGTATAGATAACAAGAGCGGTCCTAGCAAACTTCCCTGGGGTACTCCTGCCGATACCCTTGCCTCTGATGAAACTCGCCATCCACTACAATGTACGGGGTTCTGTTACTTAAAAAGTGTTCTAGCCATTCACAAACGGAGTGACAATTATTGAATTATATGAAATAAAATCGTCATAACTTCTGAACGATTTGCATTTGTGGGGATGTATTAATGACAAGGTGTACGGCAGCAACCCCGAAACCATTGCTGAGCTGAAAACTGCCATTCAGGAGGGCATCGACAGCATCGATGTTCCGACACTTCAGCGGGTCATGTATGATGAGAATTAGTATGTGCATGCATGATTTGTTTTAGCGACGAAGTCCACTTACACTTGGATGGGTTCGTCAATAAGCAACATTGCGGCATTTGGGGGACTTAGAATCCGCATTTCGAGAAGTCTCTTCGCCATCAACTGGTGACTGAGTGGTGTGCAGTGTCCAGTCACGGAGAAATCGGTGCGACGTTCCTTGATGGCACGGTGACTACCGAACCGTAAGTGAAGGTTTTGGAAGATGATTCCATCCCCATTATCCAGAGTCACTCTGATTCCGGCAAGATGTGGTTCGTGCAAGACGGAGCTCGACCCCATCGAAGCAGGAGGAGTACTTTGGGGACCACATTCTGGCTCTGCGGTACCCAGAGGTCACTGGTAAGGGCCTCGATTGGCCGCCATATTCTCCGGACCTGAACACATACGACTCCTTTTTGTGGGAATGTAATAAAGACAAGGTGTACAACAGTAAACCCAAAATTACTGTTGAGCTGAAAACAGCCATTCAAGAGGTCATGGACAGCATTGATGTTCTGACACCTCAGCGGGTCATGCAGTATATCACTATTCGTCTGCGCCAAATCATCGCCAATGATGGCAGGCATATCGGACACGTCATAACCCAAATCCGAATATTTTAGTGACTTCTACATTTTGAAGGAAGTGTTTGCACGCCGAAGTTTGTACCTAACTTATGTTTTTCTTTTTCATATAGTTCAATAATTTTCACCCTGTATTTGCGACCATATTCCGTGTGCTCGGAACTTTATTAACAGTGTGCACTGGAGCACTGTGTCACACACTGTCTGAAAATCTAGGAATAGGGAATAGGCCAGGGCTCACAGCATTGCATGTGAGAAAACAGCAAGCTGAGTTTCGCAAGAGTTATGCTTTTAATGCGTGCTGATTTGTAAACGGTAGTTGTTTCGTCTTAAGAAAATTTATTACATTCGAACTGACAATATTTTCAAGAACTCTGCAGCAGATCGATGTTAGGGATATTGGTCGACAATATTGGGCACCCGTTCTTTTACCGTTCTAATATACAGGTGTACCTACCCTTTTTTCAGCCGTTTGAGACTTAGCGCTTGGCGAGAGATTCGCGATAAATGCAAGCTAAGTAAGAGGCTATTTCTCAAATGGGATTTCATCCGGACCTGATGAGTTATTTTTCTCAACCCTCCGTTGCTTTTCAACGCCTACTTTTATGTCGATCATACCAGAGTCCATGACAGTGCCCAACGAAGTGATATCTGTACATCCTACGAGAAAGATTTTTTAGATGTAAAATTTAAAATTTAAGGTTTCCTTTTGCTGTCTCCTATTTCCATACCTTACTGGTCGACCAGGGACTGAACAGTAGCGTTCGACCCGCTTAATGATTTTAAGTAGGGCCAGAATTTTTTCGGGTTTTCGACAACCCTCATACTTCGCATACTGCCGGTAGCCGCTAGTATCAAACGGGTTGCCTAGCCCGTTGGCAGGTAGGAATCGGTGTATGACTTCCTATGTACTAGTGAATAAAGACTTTTTAAACTGCCGAACAAAGGTGGCACCGAGTGTGTTGGTGAACAGGGGGTTTTAGAGTGACCTTTTGCCAGTTAGCTGATATGTGTGTCAATGATCACTCCCTACCCCCTGCACACGCCACAGGAGGGCGCGGAAAACGACAGATAAAAAAAACATTAATAGCCTCTTCACCTTCAGATCAGGTTCAAATTTCGTTGAATGGTTTTGAACGGACCCTAGTGGTTCCACCAAGTGTATCGGAGCCAAATTCGTAGTCACGCTACACTGCAGAGGGGTGAGATCACGTTAAATGGAGTTGCAGCCCCTCGATGTCCTTCGAGAAGGGTTGAAGGGTTGAATCGTACGGGCGGGTGGGGGGGGGGGGGGGGGGGGAGAGTGCAAGCAGCGTCAACATTGTCAAGAATGTCACTCTATTGCACATCGCGCTGCGAACTCTCGTTTTCGACTGCGAAATGTGTGAAAACCAACGCCCCAACTGAAGGTGTGGTTCAGTTATGCGCCTTATGACTCTTCCTGAGGTCTTTTCGTGTCGATTCTGAGAAGCGATGTGTCCACATTGTTTTCCTCGACCACTCATAAGAGAGCTATGTGATTTCAACACTGTATGTTGCGGAGTGAGATGTGGATAAAAAGAGGTGTGACGATCTTCCTGTGGTGTGAGAGGCCCACAGTGGTGTTGGGCAGAATTGTGTTGAAATGCAGTGACAAGGGGACACCTTACACCTCGTATGAACGTGCAAGCACTGGCCTTTTTTTTTTTTTTTTTTTGACACTTTTCGACAGCTAGTTGTTCCAAACTTCGCCCAGCCCAAGGGTGGCGTCGCAGGGTACCATGCATTGTACCACTGCATAGGAGGGTTGCAAGCTCATTCGCGCAAAGTTTCAAATTTATGCGTAGAAATGGGAGAAAATAACGAGGTTACAGAAAAGTGGGCCTTTACTTTTGTTATGCAGTGTAGATATTGCACGTATGGAGCCTGCGAAGAATGTTTAAACGACTCTGTGTACGCTATAATTAACCTAATCTTGTCCTAGGGATACTATGTTTAAATTTTGCTCTGAAAGTGTTACAGTCACGTGTGCTAGCACTGATGGCACCTCCTTCTTACGTTGGTTACTCTTGCACATAGGTGTCCCAAGAAGGGGTGAAAGAGGTAAATCACCCTGCCCTCCCTAGAATTTGGTTCACAGATTTGTGATATAGTACAGATTTCTCACACATTGCTATCTATAATTATCTGTGATTGTACTAAACCTTAGAGCTTGTATTGCTTACTGCGATGTAAAATACCGTTCCTTTAGCCAAATAAACTGGTACACCCGCCTAATATCGTATAGGGCTCCCGCGAGCACGCAGAAGTGCCGCAACACGGCGTGGCATGAACTCGACTAATGTCTGAAGTCGTACTGGAGGAAACTGACACCATCAATCCTGCAGGGCTGTCCAAAAAACCGTAAGAGTATTAGGGGGTGAAGATCTCTTCTGAGCAGCACGTTGCAAGGCATCCCAAATATGCTCAGTAATGTTCATGTCTTGGGAGTTTGGTGGTCAGCAGAAGTGTTTAAACTCAGAAGAGTGATCCTGGAGCCATTCTGTAGCAATTCTGGACGTGTGGAGTGTCTCAGTGTCTTGCTAGAATTGCCCAAGTCCGTCGGATTGCACAATGGACATGAAAGGATGCAGGTGATCAGACAGGATGCTTACGTACGTGTCACCCGTTAAAGTCGTATATAGACGAATCAGGGGTCCCATATCACTCCAACTGCACACGCCCCACACCATTACAGAGCCACCACCAGCCTTAACAGTCCCCTGCTGACATGCAGGGTCCGTGGATTCACGAGGTTGTCTTTTCCGTCCGCTCGATACAATTTGAAACGAGACTCGGCCGACCAGGAAACATGTTTCCAGTCAGCAACAGTCCAATGTCGGTGTTGACAGGCCAAGGCTAGGCACAAATCTTTGTGTTGTGCAGTCATCAAGGGTACAAGAGTGGGCCTTTGGCTACGAAAGCCCATATCAATGATGTTTCGTTGAATGGTTCGCAAGCAGACACTTGTTGATGAACCAGCACTGAAATCTGCGGCAATTTGAGGAAGGGTTGCACTTCCGTTACGTTGAACGATTCTCTTCAGTCGTCGTTGGCCCGTTCTTGCAAAATCGTTTTCCAGCCGCAGCGATGTCGGAGTTTTGATGTTTTTTTCCGGATTCCTAATATTGACGGTACACTCGTGAAATGATCGTACTGGTAAATTCCCCCTTCACCGCTACTTCGGAGATGCTGTGTCCCATCGCTCGTGCACCGACTATACCGCGACATTAAAACTCAATTAAATCTTGATAATCTGACATTGTAGCAGCAGTAACCGATCTAACAACTGCGCCAGACACTTGTTGTCTTACGTGAGCTTTTCCCACTGCAGCGCCGTATTCTGCCTGTTTATATATCTCTGTATTTGAATGCGCATGCCTATACCAGTTTCTTTGGCACTTCATTGTATGATCTGAGTTTGGTTGTTAAGCTGGTCAAGAAAACTTACGTCTTTTTCTTTGCGCGGCGGTTATTTTCTATTGTACTGCAGCCACTGCGAATGTGAAAATTCACAAAATATTGCCAAAATAGTCCCCAATATATTATTTACCACTTCCTTGTACTACCTTTATCGAGTTGCTCACAGGGACCACTCGAAAATGCTTGCGCGCAGATTCCGGCGCCTGTTTTCAGCACAAAATAGGCATGGCAGTATACCTGCAGTATACCTGCGCCACATCTATCCCCTATATCCACAGGGGCATCCCCTCCTCTTGCTACTTCAATTTAATCGCAACAGTGGTTTACCATTTCTCTGTAGTCAAAGAAGAAGCATCATGTGTTGCTGATACCAAAATCAGTTTTGCAATACCAGAGCGATTGTAGATGACTCTGAAAAATCGTAGGAGTGTTCATCAGCAGTACTTCATATAGGGACCCACGAGGGTTGGGGCTTAAATAGTGGCTACTATTTATTCACAACCGATACAAAAGAGTTACATGTTTGCAGCTGTTACTGTCCTTCAAAGTAGTCACCAGCGTTGTGTAGCACCCGTTGCCAGCGATGTGGAAGGCATAGTATACCGATAGCAGATCCTGTTCTGTTGATGGTGCGAATGGAGCGCTCTACTGCATAACGAATCTCTGGAACAGCTCTGAAGCGAATGCCACGAAGTGGTTCTTTCATCTTCGGAATCAAATCAAAGTCACAAGGACTTAAGTCCGGGGAGTGTATGATGGATGGGTTCCGCAGAAAGTGTCACCGCTTCTTTCGCAAAGCTGGTCGCACGTGATGCACATAATACTGTGCAATGACGGTCTGCCATGGAGGAACGCAATCCGTCAGGATAACACCATCACAGTCGTACACGAGAATCACCATAACCTTAGACCGCTGCATTCGCACCATCAACAGAACAGGCTCTGCTAACGGTATACTACGCCTTCCACATCGCTGACAACTGGTTGTTCACAATGCTGGTGACTACTTTGAAGAACAGTAACAGGTGCAAACATGTAACTCTTTTGTATCGGTTGTGAATAAATAGTTGCCACTATTTAAATTCCAACCTTCGTATATGCATCAGGCGAAAAGAGAAAATAACATCTTCTACACTAGAAGAAAGGAAAAAGGAGAAATTTTGAAGTGGAAAAGTTATCCACATCAGGACTCGGAATCTTCTCAAACTCCACGTGCAATAGAACTCAAGATACAATTACAGTATTACGAATACTGCAATTTTTTTCGTGGCTGCACTATAATGTGTCAGACTGGGAAGACGAGGACGAAGACGAGGACCATCTTAGTCGGTCCTAGACTGTTAACAGTCAGTTGTAGCAGCCAATTTGAGGTTGTTTTCTTCGAATGCTCGCCTGGTCTACAGTTTACCCAAACAACCCACAAAAAATGAACATAACTCAATAAATTCATGAACATGATGCGATGTGAGCAAACGAAGCGTTTTTTAAGTTTGTATCATGTTCCTCAACTTTGAAGAGTATTACTGAATGACATTTCTGGTGGTTGTTTCGCTAATGACCAGCAGAAAGTTTTCAAGATTTGAGACTTTTTGTATTTCAGATTTTTTTATTTTAAGTGTCAAATTAACATTAGCTTAATTTTCTAACTCACTGAATGTGCTGGACTTGCAGTTCGTGGTCTAGTGGCTAGTGTTGCTGCCTCTCGATCACGGGGTCCCGGGTTTGATTCCCATCTTGGTTTGGGATTTTCTCTGCCCGGGGACTGGGTGTTGTTTGTCCTCATCTTTTCGTCATCATCCTCATCATCATTCGCGTTACGTAGATGCGACAGGAAGGGCATCCGGCCACCCCCTACAATTAACCCTGCCAAATTCGACCATAACCATGCCGACCCTACGCTAATACTGGACAAAGACACAAGGAAAAGAGGAAGAAGAAAGACTGTATGGGCTAGACTTAGTTACATGGGGGATGTAATTTCAGATTGTTAAATCGAAAAAGTGGAATATATATACATAATGATACCACAAAAACATTTACTTTGCATGTATAATCAAGTATTCCTACCTTTTAGGTATCAAAGCCATCAAACTGAAACAGCCAGTCGTTTGACATTCAATACGTTTAGTGTACTTCCTCACTAATTTAGTTTTGATGCAGACATTCTTACGCTCACCAGGTCAGTTATGTAAAAAATGGCGATTTTGGAACCGTGCACCCTTTTGCATAAATTTCTGCGGATGCAGATGCTCTCATATACACATTTTTGCCCCCAGCAACTACAGTGTGAGGTCACAGTACCGCGAACTGCTCGTAGAGTGAATGGAGCAAGAGTGAATTAATTCACGGTGCAGGCAGCAATGAAGCACGACGGCCCAGGCAAACTAATGGCCTCAGCAGAATTCTGGTAATGACTCTTAATGGCGGCAGCCGCTTGCTGCGGCTATGCTGAGGGAATGAGGTTCGCCAAACTGTTGCCTTTCTGGAATGCGCTTACACGATGAGCTGAATCAACAGACCGGGTTACAAACTGTCGCACTGAGCGTGGGATAAATATGTCACTGGATAAGTCGTCTTTCTATGTAATCTCCAGATAGAGCAAAATAAAAAGATGGTGTTACTGTCATATTCGCGGAATACTGCATCCATTTGGGAACAGATATCCGGTGTCACAATTATTGTGAACCCAATATACCGTAATTTCCTACAACTATATATATCACTTTTGACATATTTTAATGTGTAACTTTATTGTATAATCCCTGAAATTCTCAAAACTTTTTATACTGATACTAGGTTATGTAAGACATTAAGTTACTGCGAGAGTTGGACTCAACACTGTCCATGTGTTGGTGAAACATTATACCAAAATGCGGTACATTGTTGTACATCAAGTGCACAACTATAGACCACTAAATATTTTATACACTGGATCAATGATGCCGTTATTTTAAACCATTTATTTTACTCCTTTTTACACGTGTGAAGATGTAGAAGTATTTTAATACAGATATAAATCACAATACAAAGGAAAGACCTTCTCAAATGTTTCTAAGCTATAAGAAATCAACAATCTACTCCTTTATACCCCACTTGTCTTTTAGCTCTGGGATACTGTACAAATCCCTTTTTGAAGAGACCTTCACTGGCACACAAATTTTACTTACAATATCTGACATTTTGTATTTTAAAATGTCTTTTACAGTCGGCCATTTCCAAAAATTCCCACTTCTTTCCATACAGATGACTGTGATGTCTGATTTATGCACATTCAGTACAACACCAGGCCAGTGTTCCCCCTCATCCTGAACTATCACATTATCACCCACTTGAGGCACATATGCTACTGTCACATCAGCAGACTTCATTAGACCATCATCACTTTCTTCTGATGTGCTCAAGTCAAAGGTATCATCATCATCTGATACAAATTATGTTGTATCCTCATCACTACTAGTGCTCACAGTCTTCTCGGGACTCTGAAAATTAAAACGTACTGTAATATGAATCTCATTGCCTTAATGCAAATAATAAAAATAAAGGAGAATAATGTAGGTACTGGTACGTGACATACACTCATTGTAAATCTCTTTTGCTTCTTTGAAATTGCTGAAGGTCCAGGTATATCTTCTTGGCCACAGTTGGCTGAATGATCAGCAAGATCTGTAGCACATACACTCTTCCCAGGCTCGACATTGACGTTTCTTCTCCTTCTCCAAGTACCACAGTTTGTACAAGTTTCTTGTGCCCTCACTGATTCAATATGATCTATGAATGAAGCACTCACTAATGGTAGTGAGGAATCGAGTTCATTATTCGGTAACCTATTTAAAACTTCATTTCTGTTGATAGGGTACAGGCCTGATTTTCTGAATCCAGCTTTCAGATTAGAAGGTCCATTGGCCTTCAAAACTATCCACCAACTTCTTTAACAGCGAAGGGAAAATGTCTTTTGGGATTGTTGGGCATTTTCTTCCCCAAGATGTACGTTTGTATTCATCTAGTATCTGACGCCAAAAGATTTTCATAGGGCGAAAATACGACAAGTCCAGTGGTTGGGTCAGATGTGTTGTGTTTGGTGGTAAGGCAATGAATGAAATATCATTGTCTTCACACATCTTAATAACCTTCGCGCTAATGTGACTGCTTAGGTTGTCCCCTATAATGACCTTCTTTCCTTCTTTCTTCTTCAGTTCAGGTAAGAGTAAAGTCACGATCCAGTCCTCAAAACTGGTTCTGTCGAACCAACCAATTTTTGTGCGGTTATATCTGGCTCCTAGAGGTCCACCCGCTGTCCATGTATCCCACATTTTCTCAGCCTTATAATTGATATATGGTGGTAAGACCTCGCCAGCCGCATTGCCACACATCACGATTGAGACCGACGCTTTGCTTGAATTAATTATGACTTCGGGATATTTACAACCCCGTTTAGTTAAGACCTTTTTCTTTCCTGGGTCATCAACCAGGTTTGTATCATCGTAATTGTAAATATTTTCGTGGCAATACCTTCCAGTTCCTTATCAATGTTATCGAAGAATACATTTATGATGTCTCTGGTCACAGCAACTCTACTCCTCTTAATATTACTTGCAAATCTTTGTGATAATCGGTCAAAGTGTCTCTGAACAAATGATTCAGCCCAACGTTTTCCAGGAAAATTGTTGGTGAACCTTATTTCTTTATGGTCACATAAATTTAGATACATTTTTACAATGCAGTGAAGGTCAATTGTGGAAATAGGAAATACGAACTCGCTCAATTTGATAGCGTGCTGTACAAATGATTCCTCCTCTTGTGAAGTAAACACACAGCTTCGTCCAGGTGGTGCCACATTGTTTTCCCGTACAGCTTTCATTTTAAGAATTATAGAACTGCGTGGAATTCCATAGACAACTGCAGCCTTGAGGGAGGACAGTCTTTTTGTCTTGATATCTTCCAAACACTGTTGCATCACAGCTTCAGAATAAGGTTTGTATGAGCGACCCCCAATTTTCCTCCTTGAACTCGTACGATCACTCATTGCTGTCTGTAAGTTACCTAAAAAAAACAATAATGCCTTATTGCTCATAATTACTATTAATGCTATTAATTATGTGCCAAGAAATCTATTTTAAACAGTCAGGAACATGGAACACAACTAAGGTCCATCCTGAAAAGTGGACCATAGATGAGCTCAAGGTTACACTTTTTACTGTTACTGCACATTTTTCACATATAACGTCAGCAGAGAAGCACCAAACTAAAAATAATGTATGACAAACATATTAAAAGATAAACAAAGAAAATTCAAATGAGATAATTGTTACCTTGCTCTCTGTATGGAGGAAAGTCGGACGACCAAGTTGGAAACACGACTCGGGGACGCTATTCTTCACCGTGCGCGACCTTGCAGTTTCTTAGCCTGCCAATAGAGGGCAGAGCACTCCAGCGTTTCCAAAGCGATGGCAGCTCTCCGCTGTTACTGAACGGTAGTAGGTGGAGTCTTCATAACCAATTGGACCATAGTTGAGCTTAAGGACCATAGTTAGGGGAATTTACGGTACTCAAAAAGTGTGGAAAAGACAAGCGAGATGTTGATCGATTTATAACGTTGGGCCTCGTAGTTATCTTGCCGGATGTCGGCTATCATGAAGTTGCCTATACTGTTGTAAATTTAAAATTTTCTCTGTTAGTATTGAATGGAAACCGTTTATAAATGAATATTCTACTGAATAACGAAAAACATCCTGAGTACGGATGCCAGACGTGAGTGGGGAATAATTAAAATATATTTCATCTTATATAATATATCGTAGATGAGGGTGCCCGAAAATGAACAGGATTTGGCTGTTGTTGTATTTTTCACGTAGCGTTCACGTCCTGTTGGGCCCTTGTGAAAAATTAGAATTTCTATAGTTAGATCGACCCAATGAAACCATTAATACATGCGGCATGCACAGTGGATAACTGCAGTATTAGCACATCAGACCAGTGGTACGTAATAAAGTATGGAGTGGCACAATATGCGTGACAATAGACACCATTCTTCATACACCATTCTTTATCTAAAACATTCGTCATAATGTTGCAACAGATTAAACATATGGGTAAATAACAAGCATGATTCATACAAGGTATCGATCAAAGATGGGGGTCGAACTGATAGTTTATTTATACTTAAAAACACGCGAGTGCCATTGACATTCACAATAAACGCACTTTTAACAAATGTGATTACGTAAACCAGTTAAATGACCCCTAAGTACTGTAAATAAAACACGACTGCTGACGTAGGATACTGTTACAGAAATAGTCAGTCTCATATAAAAATGACAGGCTTGGAGGATTGAATTCTATCGGTGTTGTAGGACTAGTTCACACAAACTCTCATAAATCCCTGGATACTATGGTTATAAACTTATCATAGTCAGACCAACTGGACGGTACACAGGGTGAGCACATTCATGTTACCAGCCAGATACCGTGACAACGAAAAGTACATTAAAATCCATGAATTCCGAATGTAGAGGAAATCTCTACACATGTTGGTACTCTTAACGTCTGTCATTTCATGTAGGCCTATATTGACTTCTACCGAACCAAATCAGGGGGCTTGAGCTCACTATGAAGTTTTACAGACTGTGACAACATTCGAGAAATTACTCATGTTCGGCACTTTCGGCGTAAATGATATTAAAAAAATCCATAAAGTTATTGTAATATATACATTGAAGCCAGAAAAGTGATATAATACGCAGTAAAAAATGTCAAAATTCATACTATATTATCGAAAAATCTTCAACATAGCTTATTTATTTGCTCTCCGAATGGCCCAAACATGCAAACATGAATGCAGTGTGCGTTTGAGTGGAAATCCAGGATGTAATGATCATCGTTTGGCTCAGGACCCGTCTATGATATTTAAGGCGTGCGTCCATTGGCAAGTTAAGTTTCGCGAGTCGCTTGAAAAAGCTGTTTCTGCAAGATGACAGCCCCAGGTTTCATCAACCTGCAGAGGTAGCTTCAACAAGTTAGTGTTAACAGTTTCTTGCATCTGGTTGCAAGTACTTGCTGAACTTGCGAGTTGCTGTTAGTTCTTACCAAGCTTGCAGAAATTTTGTGTTTTCAATATCGGTATGAAAATGTCAGTGTCGAAAATGAGAATAGTGCAAAGACAGATGGGCCAAAACAAAGTTAGTTAGTTAGTTATACGTTCCATAAGTCCTTTAAACGATGAGGAACCAGTCAGTTCACAAGATACGTGTACATGATTAGTGCTAACATCAATGAACACGTTATAAATCCACCATAGGCACCCCTAAAAATATATGTTTGGCCTCCACAGCCAAGGAAGTTCGAAATTAACTAACAGCTTATTTTGTTTCGCCATAAAGGGAAGTAGAATGGCACTAAAGATGCCATTAAATTTTAGTTGATTTTTTAATCAAACATAAATGCATTACATATGTGATAAAAGTTATCAGTACTGTTCGCAAAAATCGAAGAGTAATAAAAATTCCATTTCTTGGCTGAATAGCTTGCGCGTTTTTGTATCCTGTTTTTGAATATTTGACTGCATAATATAATAGGAAAAAGTTGCACGAAACTTGCATACGACATTGTAAGAAATTTTTTAATCTGTGAGAAGTCCTCTGATTTTATGTCATTCAATAGTGTTTCTTGTTAATTTAAATATATATGCATCTGTATCCAGTCTTTCATACAAACATTTCTTTTTCTCTTAATTTTCTTTTTCGAAATGATATATCTGCACTAATATTAATTCAAAAATGGTGGCGGCTGTTCTGATTTTAACCACGATATTGTAAGCTCCATTTGCCTACCTCACAACGTAACCGTGGTGGAAACACTTCTGCAAGTACTTGCAGCAAGTTCCTGAAATTAACTTGCCAAAGCGACTCGCACAAGGAAACTTGTGTAAGTCTTTGTTCTAATGTAAACCACTCAGCATATGCTTGCTGGTGAACACATACGTTAAGACTGTGAGGACCGTGGTCTTATTCGCAGAAACCAGAACACGTCCTTATTTGGGGAAGGGCGAGGGGGGGGGGGGGGGGGGAATCAGCCGTGTTACACCCACTCATTACATTTATGTGCGACATATCTTCCGGAAGACGAAAACCGATTTTCGGAAACCGTTTCTCGTTGTCGAGGTTTACATTTTAAGACTTGAAGCGGTTCTGCTAACCCACTCAAATATGGCGTCTGGAAATCGGCTGCTCTAGTTTCTGATTTAGTCAGTACAATCACTATTTCCCTTCCATTAAATATTAGCAGTACACAGCTTCATGTTCAGTGTAATATTTCAACTTCTCCTTCATTGTGAAAAAAGTCACTCCACACTAGTCGAATTTTTTTAAAACAATTCATAACCTGACAGCCTAAGCACATTTCAAAAATGGTAGCGCGTTTACATGGTAGCGAAAATCGATTGCGGAAGTAGAAAACCTGCAGCTAGAAGCGGATTTCCAGAATCCATTCTGGAGTGTTGCTGCGGTTTATTGGTAGAATACTATGGAAGTGCAATCACTCTAGAAAAGAGATTGCTTACAAATCACTCTTGTGACCCATCCTAGAATATTGCTCAAGTGTGTGGAACCCATACCAGATAGGACTAACAGGGGATTTTGAAGGTACACAGAGAAGGGCCGCACGAATCGTCACAGGTTTGTTTAATCCCTGGGAGTGTCACAGAGATACTGAAGGGACTAACTGGTTGACTTTTGAAGACAGATGTAAACTATGCCTAGAAAGCCTGTTAACAAAGTTTCAAGAACCGACTTTAAACGATTACTCCAGGGATATATTGCAACCCCCTATCTGTCGCTCATCTAGGGATCGTGAGGGTAAGCCCAGAGTAATTACTGCGCTCCATAGATGAATGGAACAGGAAGAAACCCTAATAACTGGTACAATGGGATACATCCTCTGCCATGCACCTAACGGTGGTTTGCAGAGTATAACTGCAGTGGTGACTCGTAGGTATACATTCCGGGTGTTTACAAATTTTTGAATCCTGATAAAAATGCGAGTGCGAAATTACTAGCATCTGCTGTATAACAGTTAACTTCACTCGTTGTCAATAATAATAATAATACTATGCATAACTTGTCCGAAAAAAATGAAGAATTGCTTTTGTGGTATTCTTTTGAACATAATTAAGTACAGTTTATGCCAAGAACGAAATAATGTATAAGCTTTCACTATTTTCCGTTCCGCATTTTTGTGTAAGTGAAGTTTTCGTGCTTTTTTATTTTTTCGGACAAATTTACAAAATCCCAAATACATGTATTAGTAAACGAATTAACTTCAGGGCTGAAAATCAGGCATTCTTACATTGCACCCACACAATAACTTACGCTTTTGTATTCTTCTTTCGTAAATGTTCGCTTGTAGTCAAGCTTATTTGATTTCGCAACTTTCTCAGACAACGGATCTGGTCTGGGAGGCCCTACTTACTTTGCGGCTAACTTTTCCTGAGAATTTTCTTTCCTGTTAGCGCTTAATAGAGGTTCAACAGAGTTCATGTTGACACTGCACAGGAAAGCAGATTCCTGCACGGTGAACAACCAACTCCAAACACAAATTGCCGTTTGCGGAAATGATTAAATGCGAGTAGTACCACCTACCAACAAGGTCACTTGACTAAAATACGGATGAGGCTCTGAGAGCCGTAAGGGCCAAAGGCACACCGTCTTCGACCCTTCATATTTAAGTGAATAGAGGAGAAACCAGTGAGACAGCTTTTCGTGAATGTTCAGATATACGTACAATGCGGACCTACAGTACAGTTCTAGACGCTTCAGTCTGGAACCGCGCGACCGTTACGGTCGCAGGTTCGAATCCTGCCTCGGGCATGGATGTGTGTGATGTCCTTAGGTTAGTTAGGTTTAAGTAGTTCTAAGTTCTAGGGGACTGATGACCTCAGACGTTGAGTCCCGTAGTGCTCAGAGCCCGACACACCGTAAGATCAATCGATGTCGGAAGCGTGAATAAATGCTCCAGTCTCACAATCGACGTTGATGTACTTTATGGTTCTCAGCGCCTCAAATATATTACTGTATGATAAAATCCAAAACTTAACATACTGTATCTCATTCAGAATCCCACAATATAGGTTCTTCTGTGAGGTTAACTATAACATACACTGATATCCGATCTAATTTTACTTTATAGTGAGTGAATTGGCATATCTGGGGAGTTTGCTATTGCCTAGCGGCACTTTAAGGCCTAACGAACTTTGATAAGTATGCTCCAGTGCAAGTTCACCTGCTGGCACTGACGTTAACTTGTAGTTGCGTCGTAAGAGCTAGCAGCGTACGCCATGAACCGTGCACATTGTTTATCAATTCCGTATGTATTTGGCCCTTAAGGCAATTATGTCAGGCCAGTTGCGCATCCGCAGAAGCTCGTAAAAACCTGCACAAGTGAAGGCGTGCTCGCGACTCCGACTCTTATGCCAAGTTTCACCGAGTCTAGAGGAGCAATGTAGCACAGCGCCGTAGATTTATTGCCGTGTATTTCAGATTACCGCATCTTCATTAAATCCGTAAGGTGACAGAAGTCTGGGTGTTCAAGTGGTCTTACACCGCATAGATGCAAGAAAATCCTGAATATGGTCCAGTGTATAGGTATTAGGGTTCTTCCCCTGGAAAGACATATTTAGCTTGCTGGGTTTCTCAAATGCAGACTGATTCCGCTAAGCCGTTGACCGCGTTTCCAGATCCGTTTAAAGTATTGTGACTGTTATCAACTAGATGAATTGCAAGTCCTCGTTAAATGACATAGAGACACTTTTCACAGCTCTATTAATTACAGATATATTGGTATCAACTTCGATTTCTCAAATGGAACTACAGTGTAGTAAAATCTGCAGATAGTGTCGTAGTTATAAAAGAGAGGTGGTCAACGGAGTTTCACTCTTCGAAATTCGATTTCTAGTTTCGAAGTAACTACAATATTTAGAAATTAGAATTTATCTGTTTTGAACATGAAACCGATAGCTGTCTTATTTGGAAGTTCGTGTTGTTTTACGGAATTGTTGCGTCAGGCTAACGGAGCGCTTTAGCTTGATGCATCAAGGAGTATCAACTTACAAAAGTGGAATAGTGGAGAAAAGTTTGACTTAAAACTGACACTGTTCACACTTGACTACATGTCGTTGGAACGACACACCAACTAGAAGGTAAAGGACATTGCATCTAAGGATGATAGGATGATTCTCCAGCTAACTAGAGTAGTAAAGTTCTGCTTTTGTTTGAATAGATATACAGTTTATAATCATAAAAATAATACCGTACCGTAACATACAAAACAATGAGTCATGTCATAGCATGTGACCGAACACTCTAGCTCTTCATTCATTATGTCCTTAGACTTTTTTTTTTTTTATTATTCGTTCCAGTGCATGTGCGTTCATCACTCGATCAATCCATCTGATCAACAGTCTTCTGTAATACTGTACGGGTACCGTTATTACATTTCAAAGGCTTCTAATCGTTTCATTTGCGTGTTTCCCATTGCCCATTCTCGCAACCATACAGACCCGTGCTCCAAACAAAGCTTTTCATATTCATTAATCCTTTTCATATGTCTGTTCATATTTTTGGATGTTTGTGACGCTTTCCAACAGCACTTGCAGCACGTCGCGCTGTACCGCAGCAGCTTTGCCCAGTTTTTAAATGGAAAATTAACCGTTAGCAGAGCTGAGTTGAAAATAATGAAGTTTCAGATTATGTGCGTATGATGACAGCATTTTTAAATCACCGAAAATAATACATCGCTGACATAAAATTACGCGCATTTTCGAACTTTTTGAAGAATGCGGTATATTTGTTGTAATTCTACATTATTAAACCACATTTTAAATATTACGGATTGATATAAAAGTTTCATATACGCATTCTGATCCACTTTGGTCTGCTGTGCGTAATTATAAGCTTGCTTCGCAATTTGTAGTTACAGAGTCTTTGCTTTACATTGTTAGCAAAGCTCGCGTATGAACCATTCTTATATATAAAACAGTGTGTTGCGTTGATTGCAGCGAAATAGAGAAGTGGGGTCCACGTAATCAGAGACAACTATTCGTTTGATAAAAGGTAAGTCACAATCTCGTGTACCGCTGTTTTTACGAATCCTTTTTACACAACTTTCACTAATTTTAAGTTCAGCCAAAGTGGGCTGGCAGTTTACAGTATTTCGCCGAATGTCGCAGTGTTTAGACCAGACTTTCCCAACCCGTGTGTCCCGATGTTTAACAGATTTAAATTCTGCTATGGAGTATGTCGCGAAATTTTGTTCTGCCCCGATGTGTAAACTTTACATGTTTAAAATAAGACATACAGAATTTAACTTTTTAATGTGAACTGTGTTAATTTAAACCATTTTCAAGACAATTAGTACAAGTCAACGGTGGATCTTTATCAGTTACGCCTTCTGGTAATTCGAAGGATGCAAAAAATTTGGATCAGTGACATTTATACTACGAAAAAATTACTTGGTTATTGACAGAGTGCATTGGTGGGGCCAGTGTTGCCGGCATGCTTCAGTGGCAGAGTGACATTTTTCCCGTAGCTTTCAAGAAAATTTGGTGTAGAACATGCCATTAGTTTTGATTGTCCAGAGTATAAAATTTTATTCGAAAGGAACATAATTCTAAAATGGATACAATTTAACTTGATCAAAAATGATTACGCTTGTTAAGTGCAGTGTTAATATTTGAGTTTAACTTTGTTACACAAGAGACACGAGAATTTTAGTTCCGAGTAAGACTACAGCAGTAGTGGCAAACTAAATGATAATTATTTAACTGTAGAGTCGTTTTAACAATACCGGTACTGGAAAATTTTCTTGTTAGTGATGCAACAAATTACTAGATATTCTACATATCACTGTGATACTTGGCTGTTAACAAAAGGGAAAGCAAATAATCTAGGTTCAATGTGCCACAAAAATTAGGATTAATTAATCCATGAGGGTAAGAAATCCTTAAGCCAAATATGTATATCGACCACTAGACTTACGACATCATGGCACAGTTTACACCCTACATTTTATTCTTGACATAGAACCACTTGTTTCTCTCACAGGAGCGACTTAACTGCAACAGTAGCCAACATTCAGGCTAGTCATAATCAGAATCCTCCTTGTCTTGACCATGTGCATATTGGACAATTTCTGCTTCTTCAGCCTTCCTTTTTTTTACTAGTGGCATAAAGAAACTACTTATTTAACTCATTTTGAAGAATGATTGCTCTGATTTAAGTTGGACTCGCTCAGAACTGATGTGTACAGCTCCCAAACATCTGTTAGTAACAGTGAAAACACCACATAACAAGCAACATCGATATAGCAAGTGTAATTAGTGCAACTTTCTTTTTCCATTACTAACACATGACACAAAGAAGTGTTGTCCCACATTATAAGGAATAAAACTGCAAATTGCAACAATGTGCAATAAGCCAGATTGCTACTTGCCATAAAGAAGATGCATCAAGTGGCAGACAGGCACGACACATACATACAGCTTCTGGCCGCAGCTTTCATCAGTAAAACACACACACACACACACACACACACACACACACACACACACACAAAAAGCAAGCAAGCACACCTCATGCACATACAACTGCCAATTCCAGCATAAGCAAGCGCACCTCATGCACACATGATCACCAATTCCAACATCTTGGACCGGAATGCATACACGAATTGGTGTTTGTAACTGCAGTGCTGATTACATGTGCCCTACGCACCATGTATTCGAGCAGCTTGTGCCCTGAGACATTGTGGCAGATGCAGGAGGTCTGGCAGCAAACAGCTTAGTGAGTTATCTGTTAACAATCAACATTCCACGAAGCACATCTTTGAGTGTGGCGGCTGAATGTGTGGGAGCCCACCTCCGAATTTACTACAGCTAGAAAAGAAGCACTGGTTTTGAGTCCAAAATAGAAAACTAAGCAAAAGTTTGTATGAAGGTTATACAGAAATAAAAGTAATACCCACACAAGATGACACACAGAGGTGGAACCATGTTCAAGTACAGAAAAAAGGTTATGTTTTACATTAGGCAGTTTTAAGAAATATTGTTAATCTAGTTTTCTCAGCACTGTTCAGCCATGCTCATTTATTCACCATATTCCATGGATCCTACTATTATGCAGAGCCATAAAGGATGTAGGAAATACAGATTAACGAAATCAGTCAACTGTTGGAAACTGCATTAAATAATTAATATCTTCAGACTGCTACACACTTTTTGAGCTTTGTACAGCTAAATCTAACCTCAGTTACATTAAATAGCTGTTGAGTTGTATTACTAGATAAATTTAGCTGGTGTTATGGTACAAAATCCATAATCTATGTACCACAAGAATAGAAGCCTGTTTAACAATGTGCAGCTAAAGCAACCTTCAGTGTTTAAATCTAGATAATCAGGCAATGTATGGAAAGATTACTAATAACATATATTTGTAATTTATATAGATTTTCAATTTTCTTAATGTACACTCCTGGAAATTGAAATAAGAACACCGTGAATTCATTGTCCCAGGAAGGGGAAACTTTATTGACACATTCCTGGGGTCAGATACATCACATGATCACACTGACAGAACCACAGGCACATAGACACAGGCAACAGAGCATGCACAATGTCGGCACTAGTACAGTGTATATCCACCTTTCGCAGCAATGCAGGCTGCTATTCTCCCATGGAGACGATGGTAGAGATGCTGAATGTAGTCCTGTGGAACGGCTTGCCGTGCCATTTCCACCTGGCGCCTCAGTTGGACCAGCGTTCGTGCTGGACGTGCAGACCGCGTGAGACGACGCTTCATCCAGTCCCAAACATGCTCAATGGGGGACAGATCCGGAGATCTTGCTGGCCAGGGTAGTTGACTTACACCTTCTAGAGCACGTTGGGTGGCACGGGATACATGCGGACGTGCATTGTCCTGTTGGAACAGCAAGTTCCCTTGCCGGTCTAGGAATGGTAGAACGATGGGTTCGATGACGGTTTGGATGTACCGTGCACTATTCAGTGTCCCCTCGACGATCACCAGTGGTGTACGGCCAGTGTAGGAGATCGCTCCCCACACCATGATGCCGGGTGTTGGCCCTGTGTGCCTCGGTCGTATGCAGTCCTGATTGTGGCGCTCACCTGCACGGCGCCAAACACGCATACGACCATCATTGGCACCAAGGCAGAAGCGACTCTCATCGCTGAAGACGACACGTCTCCATTCGTCCCTCCATTCACGCCTGTCGCGACACCACTGGAGGCGGGCTGCACGATGTTGGGGCGTGAGTGGAAGACGGCCTAACGGTGTGCGGGACCGTAGCCCAGCTTCATGGAGACGGTTGCGAATGGTCCTCGCCGATACCCCAGGAGCAACAGTGTCCCTAATTTGCTGGGAAGTGGCGGTGCGGTCCCCTACGGCACTGCGTAGGATCCTACGGTCTTGGCGTGCATCCGTGCGTCGCTGCGGTCTGGTCCCAGGTCGACGGGCACGTGCACCTTCCGCCGACCACTGGCAACAACATCGATGTACTGTGGAGACCTCACGCCCCACGTGTTGAGCAATTCGGCGGTACGTCCACCCGGCCTCCCGCATGCCCACTATACGCCCTCGCTCAAAGTCCATCAACTGCACATACGGTTCACGTCCACGCTGTCGCGGCATGCTACCAGTGTTAAAGACTGCGATGGAGCTCCGTATGCCACGGCAAACTGGCTGACACTGACGGCGGCGGTGTACAAATGCTGCGCAGCTAGCGCCATTCGACGGCCAACACCGCGGTTCCTGGTGTGTCCGCTGTGCCGTGCGTGTGATCATTGCTTGTACAGCCCTCTCGCAGTGTCCGGAGCAAGTATGGTGGGTCTGACACACCGGTGTCAATGTGTTCTTTTTTCCATTTCCAGGAGTGTATTTCTTCTTAGCATTTATCCAGCACTAGCAGGATCTGCTTGTGAAAACACATCTGCCTCCATTGGGGTCTGTCATGGGCAGCTTCATAGGTAGTATTGATGAATTCCATATCCTTCTTCATATGGTCCATTCATCATGTCTAACTCCAGCCACAAGGTTGTCGGACATTTATGTTCAGGTGCACAGCTTTTCTTGCCACCAAGTCTTCTTTACTGCACATGATGTGTCTGTACCATCTTAACCTGCTTTCCAGTAGTTTGTCTGAGATGGGTGCAATTCCAAGTCATCATCAAATGTCGATATTTGTTGCATGGCCAAATTAGGTAAGCCCTAGGAACCATGGAAGCATACGCATTTTCATCAAATGGAGAGCCTGCTCATGATTTGTTGCTGTTGGCCAACACTCTGACCCACAAAGTGCGACTGGGCTTATTACAGCCTTATAAACCATTGACTTAAGGTGTAAAGGCACAGACTGATCACACAGGATGCTGATCACTTGGCACCATTTCATCCAGGCTGTGTTAACACAGGCACGGACATCTGGTAGACTTTCACCATCACTGCATATGAGTAAGCCAAGATATTTGAATTGTTCCATCTTTCTTCAGGTCTTCTCCACTGACTTCCATGTATTCTGTCCACTTGATATTCAGTTGGAGGCCAAATTTACCAAGTTGTTGATTTCATTGCTGCTTCTGTTCCTAGAGGTCTTCACGGTGTCTGCTTGCCAGTAAAACATTGTCATCATGTAAGAGTTACCAAGGGTGGGGTGACTGTAGGTCATATGTCACAGTGTCTGCACAGAGGATAAATATTAGAGATGACGGTACTGAACCTTGATTTACTCCGACATTGATTGTAAAAGAGGGTGATGTTCCCACTGCAAGTTGGACATTACTAAAGACATTTTGATACAGCAGTTGTACCGATCGGACATAGGCTTCAAGGACATTGTGAGATCATAATGCTTGCCAAATAAGCAGACGTGAGATAAAGCTGAAGGCCTTTTCCAGGTCTAGAAATAACATCTGAATTTCCGTGTTCTTCTCAAGGTGTTCCTCAATAAGTAACCAAGTGGCATGAGTAGCATCTGTGGTTCACGTTCTTTGACAAACCCCTATTGATCTAGGGTGAAAGAAACAATTGCACAGAGTCTGGCATCTACCACCCGCTCAAAGATCTTCACGGTGTGACTAAGCAGTCGAATTGAATGATACTGTGAGCATTCTGTCTCATCGCCTTTTCCCTTCCAGGTTGGCAATGTGACACTAGTTGTCGAGACTGCTGGGACTATATCCTCATCAATGATTCTGTTGAAGAGGGCAGTAGGAATTGTGGCACCATCATTGACAAGGATCTTCCATACGTTGGCGGGAGTTTCATCAGGGCTAGCAGCCTTCCCATTTTTCATCTTGACCTCTTCCTTGACCTGGATGGTAATTGGTAGTACAGGTCTGGCAACTGGGTCAGCACTCAATAATGAAGGATGGTCAAATTCCTCATTGTTAATTTTGCAGAAATGATCAGTCCATCTCTGGAGAATGTTGAGAGAGTCTCAAAGGAGTTGATGGTTTTTGTCCAATTTCCTGGGTGGCTCAGTGGCATGCTTTGGCGAGGCAATACATTTTATTTACTCCTTCAGGTGTGTCTAGTTCATCATACACATGGTCGTAGTTTTGGCTGCTGCAACTGCTCTCACCAGACTTCTTTATTGATTGCTCATTTGCTTGGTTTCATCCTGCCAAGACTGTTATTCACTGCACAGAGGGTGTGGCTGGTAATGCTGTCCCATATGCCTGATAATGGCTTGTCTGTGTCTACGTTGATGACCTTAAGAGCAGTGGCGAGCTGAGTTTTATATTTTGACATGTGCCACCATTTGATTCTCTGCACTCCAATGATTTGGGGACTATTTTGGTTGTGGATATTCAACTTGAGGTCCATGACAAGAGGCCGGGTAATCTGCATCATGTAGAAAACATTTGCATCCAAATAGAGAACATCACTTTGAACCCTAAACCAGGAAGCACCACCTATATGAGGGTGGACCTAAAAGTAACCAGAATCGTAATGCTGCGCTTTGTGTACTTGTAGTACCATGTTGTGTGCCACAGGACTGCTGTAGGACCTCTTTAAGTCATTCTGCCAGATGGCATCACTGGACAGTGATTAGTGTGGTTTCTCTCGCAGTTGTCTGTGAGTGGGTGTATAGAGCAGACATGACCTGAGAAAATGGCTACTTCTTATCAACGATGTGCGGCAGTGAAGTTTTCCTTTTTACTCAACAAGAATGCAGTGGAAACTGTTGTGATGATGCAAGCAGCTTACAAAAACATGCCCTTATTAAAACTCAAGTGTGCAAATAGTTTTTGTGGCTTACAAAGGGAGAAATGGCCATTGAAGATCAGCCCTGCACTGATCACCCTTTAACTGCTCGAAGTGACGAGAGCATCGGCAAAAACCAAAATCCATGATCTGATCAGCAAGCATCAATGCAGGACAATGGATCAACTCGAGGACTTTTCCGGGTTGTTCTGGAGCTCAATTCAGCACATTTTGGCCATTGATATGGGGATGTGAGGAGTGGCAGCAAACTTCATGCCAAGACATCTCAGCAGAGATCAAAGGCATTTTCAAGTTGAAGCCCCGTCATTAAATGAAGAAAGCATTCAAAGACAATCCAGATTTTTTCAATAAAGTCATCATATGGGTTAAGTCTGGTGCTATGGGTATGATCCAGAAAATAAACAATAGGCAACACAGTGGAAGTCAAATGGCTCACCTCATCCATAAAAACTTGACATGTGAAATTGAATGAGAAGACAAAAGAAATTTTTGGTCCCTCCTTGTAGTTTTGTATTGCAGTAGACACAGACATGGTATTGTAAATCACAATTTAAGTGAAAGTTATTTTTATTCTTAGCAATAAATATCATTAAGGAGTGTATGGATTGGGAAGAGACATCTGCAAGGTATCAGTTGATCTACTTTAAACAGTGCTCTTGCTACTCATGTAAGCTGAATTAATTACTTGTTTACTTCAGGTGTATTGACCTGAAAAATATGAAATAAGCCAGCACCATGGCTTCCAGGGCCATACAACAAGATCTATTTCTAAGAGAAAAGTATGTCAGACTGACTTTCTTGATAGTTTCACTGTGTGTTGATGATATATGTTAATCTGTTCTTCTTTTGGAGCATAAGGTATTTTCCACATATTGTTTCCTTTGACATATTATCATTGATGCCTTTCTCCGGCAACAAAAGGTCATTTCTGTTTGTTTGGGATTAAATAATAGTACTCTTTGTAAGATTAATAGTTAAATAATTTACTGTGAACTTGTTCAGTCATTGTCTGAGCTGTGTCCAGTATGGCAGAGTTTGGAACACTTAGCTTATGCCATATTCAAACATAATCTATGTCAACAGTCTTTCAAAGTCAGTTGCAGGTTATTTATACAAGTCAAGAACAAAAATGGATCCAATACCGTACCTTGTGGAATTCTGCACCATGTTCTTCATACAGAGTGCAGTTATACTTTTGTAGGTATGTATATCAGCATGGCCATATGCTTTCTGTAATAAACGTGTAATCTTATCCATGCAAAACAGATCCCATTAATATCATAGCATCTTCGTGTATGAAGCAAAAAATTTAGGGTTCACACTGTGAAACACCTTCTCAAGGACACAGAACATACAAACAGGATAGTTTCTTTTTATCTCTGCCGGCACTACATTTGTGTAATCATGTGTGGCTTACTCTGCAGAGAATGCTACATGGGAAACAAAAAGCGGTTAGCAAGTTTTGTGTGAAAACAAGTCACTATCTGTCAGAAAATATCTGGGCCATAGAAGATTGCAAGGATCACTCAAAGGTGGTCTTAAGTTAGTAGTTTTAGTATCTGCTAGTAACTCTAAAATAACTGGAAGTACTGCAATTCATTAGTAGGATAATGATTTGTATAATTTGCTTAGCGGCAGTACAGGATCATTCTAAGTAATGGACCCATTTTCAAAAATTCATGTGTGTTCAAGTACAAATCCAACATGAAGCTTTATACCAAGGAAAAGAGGAAGTTTCAAAGTTTTTGGTTGGCTGTGGCAGGCGAATGGTGATGGTTTCCGAAGCAGCCAGTAGCGTTCGCACGGCAATAGGGCCATCATTCCATTTCACTGTCAGTTGTGAGTGAGATGGCGACTGTGAAGCACAAGGGTATCTGCATTCTTGAGTTCGTGAAAAGTGAGTCACAAATTGCAGTGTAGCGGGCATTTTGTACCAAACCTGGTATTCAACCACCACATCACAAAAGCATTATCCATTGTTTTAAGCAAATTAAACGTACTGGGAGTGTGTGCAAAGGAAAAAGCACAGGCCGGCGGCATGTGTCAGAGGGTGATGTCCAACAGATTCAATAAAGTTTTATGCGCAGTCCCAGTAAGTCTACCAATAGAGCCAGTTGAGAACTTGGAATACCCCAACCAAATGTATGGAAAGTTCTGAGACAGCATTTGCTGAACAATCTCTACCGATTACAGCTTATGCACTCTCTCAAACCCAGTGACAAAGAGAAGCATCTTGTATCTTGTAGTTGTGTGCTAGCAAAGACGGAGGATGACGCATTTCCATAGTGTGTAATTTTTAGCAATGAAGTGACATTCCACCTTAGGGCAAAAGTCAACAGACACAATTTTCACATATGGGGTTTGGAAAATCCACAGTCACCATTGCAACATGAAAAGAGACTCACCGAAGATTAACGTGTTCTGTGCCGTATCCCGTACAAAGGTTAATGGACCATTTTTCTTTGTGGAAAGAACTGTAACGGGAATCATGTACCTGGGCATGTTGGAACAGTAGCTGTTTGGTCAAATTATGAAAGATTCCCAGGACTTTATTTTCCAATAGGATGGAGCTCCGCCCCCTAGGTACCGTGATGGACAAGTCTTTTTGTATGACTCCCTTCCTCAGCACTGGATCTGTCGCAGAGCACTTGAGGACCTGGCTCTGGACTTCTGGCCTCCAAGATCTCCCGATCTCACACCCTGCAAGTATTTCTTATCGGGTCATGTGAAGGAACCTGTTTACGTCCTGCCTCTACCAACCACTCTGAACAATCTGCAGAACCTGATCACTGTTGCCATGAACTCAATAACAGCAGATACGCATTCGTGTGCATGGGACAAGGTTGGCTACTGTATCAGTGTTTGCCGTGCAGCCAATAGTGGCCACATTGAACATTTATAACATTTATCACATTTTTAATTATTAAGTAATTGTTAAAAAAATTATTAATTACAAATTATTAAATTTATCAGTTTGATATCAAACATTATGAAAAGAACCTTCGAAACTTCCTCTTTTCATTGGTATAAAAGCTTGTTCATTTTGGAACTGTGCTTGAATAAATATAAAGTTTTGAAAAAGGGTCCATTGTTTAGAATAAACCTGTATTTTGGACTGTAATGTTGTTGTGATACTTTAGTTTCTCCCGGCATATTTGTTGCTCAAACAGTCCACGGGTGTACTGCTTGTCCATAGTGTCCAACGGGCACAATATTTCGGTGATCAGACATGTCGCCATCGTCAGGTGTGATGACGAATTGAGCTCCTGAGGACGGGCGGCTGTCTTAAATCCCCTCACGAGGCGTTCTCTCTGCAGTCTGTGCCCATGCGTCAGCAGTCTGTGAGACACTGGCGTCAGTGCCTGTGGTGGTGTCGGTGTAATTGCCTCCTCCACACTAGTCACCCGCTCGTTTTCTCTGTTCAGTGAAACGAATGGGCGACTAGAGCAGATGACGCAATTAAACCAACACCACCACAGACACTGACGCCAGCATCTCACCGACCGCTGACACACGGACGCGGACCATGGAGAGAACGCCTCGTGAGGGGATTTAAGACAGCCACCTGCCCTCAGGAGCTCAATTCGTCAGCGCACCTGACGATGGCGACATGTCTGATTGCCGAAATATTGTGCTTGTTGGACACTATGTTGTTGTTAGTGGTGGTGGTGGTGCTGATGTTTGTCACTAAAATCTGTGGCCAGAGGATCAAAATGTCATAAGAGATAGAGGGATTTTACAATACTTATGATAATGTAGTTTCAACCCTTTATTACAGCTTGTCCTAAGAACTGACTAGAAACTGCTATTCAGGGTACAAGACACTTTAATTCCCTAAGTATTTATCTCTTGTCCCTTCTGCTTCAAGTTTACATTTATTTATTTTAGAGAAACCCAGACTCACTGATAAATGGATGTGTTTAAGAAAGAGTTACAACCCCCCCCCCCCCAAATCAATGCCCAAAACCTACATTGTTGTAAACCTCTGCCCATTCACTCCCTGTGTATTTGTGAGTGGACGAAATTCATGGTTCAAAAAAGTTGAGCTCAAATCCATACAGGAAAAGGAAACAGCAGAATTAAGTATTGTTTTAGGTTGCTATGAATGTGTTAGACAACACAGAGGCTTAGAGCAGTGTTTTTATTGTTTACTGTTTACTTATGTCTTTATTTCAATAGTGTTGTAAATTCTTACAGAGCATTGTAGTGGCTTGAGCTGTTTGTAGCATGTAACAGCAGCCTGATTCATTCACCACAATAGATACGCAGTCACAGCTGCCAATCAATGAACATAATGTGGAAGTGGCCTCCTGAACAATTATGAAGGAGCAAGCTTTTGAGGTCAGGCACATGGAATTTAAAATGTTTGTTATTGTGCTTCACAGTACTTGCATTAAAAGAGTTTCAACCCTTTATTACAATTTGTTCTAAGAAAGAGAAAATAATTAAGCACAGTTTACATTCATTCATGAGTACAGTAATGGAGACAGGCCACAGGGAGCTAGTTTTAAACTGTGAGTGATACTAGTACCAGTGGGCATGAGAGGAAGGGTGGGAAAGGAAGAGAGAGAGAGGAGCATGACATAATGTTATGGAAATGGGGGAAAGAAAGTGATGTGACTGACAGAAATTAAAAGAGAGAGAAGTGTAACAGGGAAAAGATGGGAGCATTTACTTCACTGTTTGACAGAGGGAAAACAGCAAATACATTAGTTTGTGAGAAACCATTATGCAGGTGACAGGAAGGTGTGTTTCAGTTTCTTCTTAAAAGCAGCAGGGCATTTAATTGTGTGCAGAAGGAAATGTAGCTTATTCCAGAGGCAGATGACAGCAAAAGGGAAGGAATTTGCAAACGTTTTTGTTTTATGAGTAGGCACAGCTAGGTTACTATATAAATGAGACCTTGTGTATCAATTATGATGAGATATGTACTTAAGCCTGATTCGAGGTATAGGGGTGCTTGTGCACTGAGGACCACTTGAAGTAATCACAATATATGGTAGTTGAGTAGCTTGTCTAGCTGCAACTAATCTAAATGGACACATGGGGCACTAACAGGGCCATATAGATGGATGTTGTAGATGTAACATAGACAGGTCTTCATAATTAGTTCTAACCATCTAGTGTTCTCACTACTTTTATCATTTTGGATTAAGTCACAATAGTGAAGGTTTGGTAGAATGAGTGATTGCACAAATTTATGTTTCACATCCTGTAGAAATATCATCTGAAACTTTTCTTGCATGTGAAGACAATGTTTAATGCCCAGTTGAGATGCCCATCCAAAATTCCATCAAAGTTCTTTACTGATTTTTGATAAGATACTAGAACACTGCTGAGATGAATAGGCGGCAGTTATTTGCAAAACTGAGCATTTAGTGATTTTTGGTGGGATACTAAACTCATATGTTACTTTTTCACATTTAGTTTAAGACCCAGGTTTTTTGCCCATCTCACCACTGAAGGGAGATCATCTTTCATGTGGATGGTCACACTATTCATATCTTCAGGTCTAGCACTTAGGTTAAGTTGGAGATCATCATTAAAGAAATTATATTTGCAGGAGGGTGGAACTGACGAGATATCATGTTGTCATATAAAGAAAATACTTGTGGAACCAGAGCTGACTCCTGAGGCACTCCCGAAAGAACATGCTTCCAGAACAACTTTTCATTCCAAAAGACAAGTTGCTGTCCATTTCCCAAGTGCTTTCAAATCATTTCAGCAGATTTCAAGTGTTGGCTTTTTTTGAGCATTATGTCTCAGTTGATGGATCAAACACTTTGCAGAAGTCAAGCAGTGTCAATATTGGGGCCTCACAAGTGTCCGTGGCATATTTCATGTTATAGGTTATTTTAATTAATGCAGTGTTCCTGCTATGGTTTTAACCAGTCTTTTAACAATTATGAACAGGGTAGATCGCTACTCACCATAAAGACGACACGTTGAGTTGCAGACATGCACAACAAAAGACTGTTACACACTTGCCTTTTGACCAAAGGCTTCTTCAGAAAATAAAGGAAAACACACACACACACACACACACACACACACACACACACACACACACACACACACACACCTTAGAGAGACTGCCAAGCTGAAGCTGCTGGAGATAGTGATCGCAGGTATGCCTGGTTGTGTGAATGTGTTTGTGTTTCCTTCCTTTCATGAAGAAGGCTTGAGCCGAAAGTTTAGTTTGTAACAGTCTTTTCATTGTGCCTATCTGCAACTCAGTGTATCCTCTTGGCAGTATCAATCCATCCTTTTCATAATGGTTGATATTCTCCTGTGGGCTTTTAAGTGTTTGATCCAGACTGGTCTTTGTCATACACATTGAATTTACATAATTATTCTGTAATTTGGTCATGAACAATATATTCCAGGGCTATGGATACAGTGGGTAAGATCCTGATTGGATGGTAATCACAAGGTACTTGTGTGTTTCCATTCTTAGGGACAATTCGGACTATGGTTCTTTTCAGTGGCCTGGGGTATACTCCATTCAGAAGAGAGAAATCAGTTATGTCTTTTGAAACAGATACTAAGCTATCTGCAACATTTTTTGCCATATTTTGTCTGAACCATCATTGCCTGTTGCTTCAGAAGAGATTATCATTATTGCTCTACTTGTTGTGTTTGTATTGTGTTTTGTGTGGAAATTGTCATAGTCAGTTATGTAATTTTGTTATTCGGGTGGGCTGTAGTTTCTTGTAACATAGGGGCCGGAAAAAATTAATTCAGTTCATCAGCTAAGATTTGATATACAGATTTTGATTTTGCCTTTCCCATGCCCACACTATGAGCTCTTCTATTGTAAGAATGTGTTTGTCATATAGAGTTGCAAGTTTTTCAGTAAATTCATGGAGCACTCTGATCATTTTATGCCATTAGGTTTATGAGAAGTCAGCCATTACAGCATCTCGATCTGTATGTTTAATGTTTCTGCAATTTATGTGATGGAATGTAAGCTGGGGGGGGGGGCTGTGAGAAATACACCGCCATCATGTGCTGTGAGGCCTGGAGGCAAGTTTTAACTTATATCTCTCACTTTAATCAAACTTTTTAGTCTCAGTTACATCTTAAGAATATGACTCGTATTGTGTGGCATGTGGGGTGCAATGGGAGAATGCTCATATTATTGCAACTAGGGAATATTCTTGGTTTATTATGGAAGGAGTGTCTTTCAACAAGTTCATGTCTTCCATTACAACATTACAATTAGGTGTTTGTAATGATGATGAACTGAACGTAATTCCAACTGGAACCACCAGTTAAGCACTTCTGGCTCTGTAGACTTATTTCAGTGAACATGAATTCTACCTGTCTTTCTTGCTATAGCCCAGCATGCTTAAGACTTGTGGATTTGAGTTCAGATTGTTTATCCCCACTGACATCCACCACCACCACCACCGTTTGTTTTGTATATGAGTCCTAAGGAACGTGTATCCTGGGTGATTAACAGATACAGGTGATACGTGTGGTTTCACTCAAGGTACAAACATGAGGATTGCATGATTCTTTGTCAGTTATTCATAATGTGTGGAGAAGGACTGAATATACAGTGTGGTACTGTAGTCTAATTAAAAAATGATTGCAGTTTGTGCTGGTCACACCGCACAGACAGGGATTACATCATTGCTGGTTCCAAGTGACAATACGATACACAAATACATGTGATTTTCTCTTGCAGAAAGCTTGTATCCTGCAAATTATGTCTCCCAATTGCTTGTGTATAATTTTTCAGTTACCACCAACATCAGCAATGACAACTTACAACAAATGGAATAAAAACTCACTACACTCATGTTTAACCTTACATTGGCTATGACATTCACAGCAGAGCCCTGCGAATGCCAATGAATGTTCATTGGCTGTCACAGAATGCAAGACACAGGTGCACAGAACAAGCCTATACTCAGCCACCACTGACCATGACTCCAACAGCTCTGATGCAGGGTGGCCTGCAGGAGTCTGCTTGACAAGTATGCCTCTACCTGTGGTAAAAGAGACTGACCCACATTCCTAGGTTGCCAGAATTTTGTACAATTGATGGTTTTTATCTACAATCACTGAAGGAGAGGAGATAGCAGAGTTAAGATTTTCTGATGTTCCATATGTGTGGGAGAGGCATAATAATTTCACTGTGAGGGGATATGGCTGAGATAATGAAGAGGATGAAAAAATTAACCCTAAAAGTAATTGTTGAAATGTGGTACATTTTACGGGGATCTCAATAATGTTGAGAGTCTTCTTGACAATGAGTGTGTATGTATTTACAACACAACAGTTAGTCAGTTCTGTACTGTGAACTTGTTCAGAATGTGAAGAGCAATTTATATTGTACTTACCTTGTTGTTAGTAACTATTGTTAACATGGTAATACTCCCTGGTTTTCAGACAAAAAAAGAAGATTTTTGTTCAGAAAAGTAGTGATCTACATCTACATCCATACTCCGCAAGCCACCTGACAGTGTGTGGCGGAGGGTACCTTGAGTACCTCTATTGGTTCTCCCTTCTATTCCAGTCTCGTATTGTTTGTGGCAAGAAAGATTGTCGGTATGCCTCTGTGTGGGCTCTAATCTCTCTGATTTTATCCTCAAGGTCTCTTTGCGAGATATACGTAGGAGGGAGCAATATACTGTTTGACTCCTTATTTATTTATTTATTTATTTATTTATTTATTTATTGTTCCGTGGGACCAAATTAAGGAGAAGCCTCCATGGTCATGGAACGAGTCAATACATGAAATTATAACACGATATTAGAAACAGATAAAATGAAGTATAAAAAAACATATTCAGGTGACAAGTCGTAAGTTTAAATGAAGAAAATCAACAATGTAACACTGGAATTTGCTTAATTTTTTAGCTCTTCCAGGAGCTCCTCGACAGAATAGAAGGAGTGAGCCATGAGGAAACTCTTCAGTTTAGACTTAAAAGAGTTTGGGCTACTGCTAAGATTTTTGAGTTCTTGTGGTAGCTTATTGAAAATGGATGCAGCAGAATACTGCACTCCTTTCTGCACAAGAGTCAAGGAAGTGCTTTCTACATGCAGATTTGATTTCTGCCTAGTATTAACTGATGAAAGCTGCTAACTCTTGGGAATAGGCTAATATTGCTAACAACAAACGACATTAAAGAAATTATATACTGTGAGGGCAATGTCAGAATTCCCAGATTTTTGAATAGGGGTCGACAAGAAGTTCTCGAACTTACACCACATATAGCTCGAACAGCCCGTTTTTGAGCTAAAAATACCCTTTTTGAATCAGAAGGATTACCCCAAAAAATAATACCATACGACATAAGCATATGAAAATATGCGAAGTAGACTACTTTTCGTGTTGAAGTGTCACTTATTTCAGATACTCTTCTAATGGTAAATAAAGCAGCATTTAGCTTCTGAACAAGATCCTGGACATGGGCTTTCCACAACAGCTTACTATCTATCCGAACGCCTAGGAACTTGAACTGTTCCGTCTCGCTTATAATATGCCTATTCTGTCTGCTCAAAATATCGGTTCTTGTTGAATTGTGAGTTAGAAACTGTAAAAACTGAGTCTTACTGTGATTTAGCATCAAATTATTTTCCACAAGCCACGAACTTATTTCATGAACTGCATTATTTGTTACTGTTTCAATATTACACACAAGATCCTTCACTATCAAGCTGGTGTCATCAGCAAACAGAAGGCGATGTACTTGAGCACAATATTATGGAAATGGAAGAGGATGTAGATGAAGATGAAATGGAAGATACGATACTGCGTGAAGAGCTTGACAGAGCACTGAAAGACCTAAGTCGAACCAAGGCCCCGGGAGTTGACAACATTCCAGAACTACTGACAGCCTTGGGAGAGCCAGTGATGACAAACCTCTACCATCTGGTGAGCAAGATGTATGAGACAGGCGAAATACCCTCAGATTTCAAGAAGAATATAATAATTCCAATCCCAAAGAAAGCAGGTGTTGACAGATGTGAAAATTACCAAACTATCAGCTTAATAAGTCACGGCTGCAAAATACTAACGTGAATTCTTTACAGACGAATGGAAAAACTGGTAGAAGCCGACTTTTTGGAAGATCAGTCTGGATTCCGTAGAAATGTTGGAACACGTGAGGCAATACTGACCTTACGACTTATCTTAGAAGAAAGGTTAAGGAAAGGCAAACCTACATTTCTAGCATTTGTAGACTTAGAGAAAGCTTTTGACAATGTTGACTGGAATACTGTCTTTCAAATTCTAAAGGTGGCAGGGGTAAAATACAGGGAGCGAAAGCCTATTTACAATTTGTAAAGAAACCAGATGGCAGTTACAAGAGTCGAGGGGCATGAAAAGGTAGCAGTGGTTGGGAAGGGAGTGAGACAGGGTTGTAGCCTATCCCCGATGTTTTCAATCTGTATATTGAGCAGGCAGTAAAGGAAACAAACGAAAAATTCGGAGTAGATATTAAAATCCATGGAGAAGAAATAAAAACTTTGAGGTACACCGATGACATTGTAATCTGTCAGAGACAGCAAAGGATTTGGAAGAGCAGTTGAACGGAATGGACAGTGTCTTGAAAGGAGGATATAAGATGAACATCAACAAAAGCAAAATGAGGATAATGGAATATAGTCGAATTAAGGCGGGAAATGCTGAGGGAATTAGATTAGGAAATGAGACACTTAAAGTAGTAAAGGAGTTTTGCTATTTGGGGAGCAAAATAACTGATGATGGTGGAAGTAGAGAGGATATAAAATGTAGACTGGCAATGGGAAGGAAAGCGTTTCTGAAGAAGAGAAATTTGTTAACATCGAGTATAGATTTAAGTCTCAGGAAGTAGTTTCTGAAAGTATTTGTATGGAGTGTAGCCATGTATGGAAGTGAAACATGGACAATAAATAGCTTAGACAAGAAGAGAATATAAGCTTTTGAAATGTGTTGCTACAGAAGAATGCTGAAGATTAGATGGGTAGATCACATGACTAACGAGGAGGTATTGAACAGAATTGGGGACAAGAGGAGTTTGTGGCACAACTTGACAAGAATAAGGGACCAGTTGGTAGGACATGATCTTAGGTATCAAGGGATCACATATTTAGCATTGGAGGTCAGTATGGAGGATAAAAATCGTAGAGGGAGACCAAGAGATGAATACACTAGGCAGATTCAGAAGGATGTAGGTTGCAGTAAGTACTGGGAGATGAAGCAGCTTGCACAGGATAGAGTAGCATGGAGAGCTGCATCAAACCAGTCTCAGGACCGAACACCACAATTCTCTACCTGTTTATAATAGTGGTGCTGTAATTACTCCTCTTTACCTTGATTACATTTCTTAAACATCTTCTGGGCTTTTCTGTTAACTCCTAATCAGAAAAATTATAGATGTTTCATTACAGTACTTTCTAATAGAACTGTAGCCTTCTATAGCTAATCTTGTAGTTATTAAGTTTACTTTATTCTGCTGGCAGCACTGGCACTGCAGTCATCTCACTTTTTTCCCACCATGAACTGTACGCCATTATATTTCATCCTTTAAGGCAGATGGTTAGTTGTTTCACACTCATCACTATCTAGGCCACATATTCTCACAAGAAATAATATTCTCTATTTACCACACATCTGTAACATTAGAAAACCTTAATTCTACTGCCTGCTCTCCTTCAGTTACTTAAGTAAGAGTATCTGAGTTGCACAAAATTCTGGCCACCTCTGAGCTATGTTGCTTCATATAATGGGTAGTGTCCTTTGCCTTACGTAAGGGTGAACTTATCAAACAGCCTCCTGCAGGCTGCCCAGAAAAACGTATCAGAGCTATAAGTAGAGCATTGTAATGTGCAATCCTTGCCCACACACTACAAAAAATTGACAAAACTTTCCCTATTTGTAACTTGGCTACAACCACATGTCATCTGCATTGGTTAATCTCCCACGATACATCCGCCTACTTAGCTGGGTGGTAACGTGCTCGCTTCCCCGGCCAGTGGGCCCGGGTTCAATTCCCAGCTGGGTAGGAGATTTTCTCCGCTCGGGGACTGGGTATTGTGTTGTTCTCATCATCATTTCATCCTGATCACTGGCGCACAAGTGGCCCAATGTGGCGTCAACTGAAATAAGACTTGCACTTTGCAGCCAAACTTCCCCGGATGGGGCCTCACAGCCAACAATGCCATACGCTCATTTTTTCCCAAGATATACTTTTCTTATGGCTTAAATACCAAACAAATGGGGTGGGGGTGTTGCTGTGTAAATATGACAAAACCTAAAATCTTAAGTGTGTCGATCCCTTACAAAGAAAGACAGGCACACTGAAATAAGTCTACAGATCGAGAAGTGCTTAACTGGTGCCATCCACAAGCCGCCAAAAATCAGCTCAATGACTTCAATTAAATATAACATAGATCAGTCTTTCACATCAAGGAACTGACTGTTGTGTTGTACTATTAGGACTCTCAATGTTCTTTCACAAAATTGTAGTGTACTTTTATATACTTTGAATTTTTATTAAAGTTAACATATCTAGCCATACTGACTGTCCCTGAGTTATCTTCACATACTTTAACAGGCTCATTGGACCTCGCATCAGAAATATTCAAAATATTTAGAATTAACTTAATCTCAGTGACAGCTTCTGACAATACTACACACTCAGCAAAATTAGATGATTTTGTGGTACATCCTCATTACTTAAAATTCCAAATTCCAGGTAATCTACATACATAACCTGATGTGGACTTATGTTCTATACTATCACCTGCCAAATCTGCATCTACAAAACAATCTAAGAAATCAGTATTTTCAGACCTTCCATATGTTAATTTCAAACTTCTGTTAGGAACAAATATTTCAGTACCCACAACACATAATTAAAGTGTTACTGCAACAATTTTGAAATCTATTCAAATAGTGTATACTATTACTTACACGTGGCCATGTTAGTGAAATAATATACAGGAGAGAACCCATCAGGTTTCTATAGTTAATCGTGTGTCTCGCATCTTGTGCTGGTTGTAATCTCAAATTAACTTTAATTGGTGTGATAGTGTATGGCTCTGAATGTTCAGTCTGATATATCTTAGTTAGAGGTTCACTATTCCTGACTAAAAGTGATTACATTCTTTGCATACTTAGAGTCAATATTTATCCCAAAATAATTCTTTCCTTCACCTGAGTCTTCCATTTGATCAAATGAAACTATCTGGTTCCAGAGACCTTTTCAAGTCTCAAACATCTATTATGTATAAATGCAGACTGAATAATGAATGAAAAATTGTACCAAGGCCAGGATTTGAAACTGAGTTGCCTGCTCATTAGGCAGGTGCACTAAACACTACTACATTACCAGAGCAAAGTGGCTTTGCACAGCTACACGGTCTCCCTGGTATGCTTCCTCCCTCCTCAGCCCAAATTGCCACTCACACCTCAGCCCACTTGGTATTCCCCCCATTCATCTTAATCACTTAGATTCGATATTCTTTTTTCAATTTTCTGTTTACTTTTACAGCACAATTATACAGATGCCATAAAATGCGGTTAGCAATATAGATAGGCAATAATCATATTTACCTCTTTTAAAACCTAGACCTATTAAAAACTCATCCAAACAATCACACCGTGCTCGAGGAGTCTCTGTCAAACCTTATAATGCGTTAAATAATGTACAAATTCTACCACTTCCATTCTCACATCCTGGAGGTTGGTTTACATAAATTTCTGAGAAATCATCACCTTTAAGATATGCAGTCTGTACATTCATTTGTTCTACAGTTAAACCCTTCTGACTGCAGAATGACAATAAAAGTTTCAATGTTTGCATCATAGCAACTGGTCAATAAATATCGTCCACAATTTCTTTTTGTTGAAAGCCCCTCACAACCGCAGTGCTGTCTGAAGCATCTTGTTACGGTCCGTGTGGCTTCCCCCGTCAGAGGTTCCAGTCCTCTCTCACACATGAGTGTGTGTGTCATCCTTAGCGTAAGTTAGTTTAAGTTAGATTAAGCAGTGTGTAAGCTTAAGGACCGATGACCTCCGCATTTTGGTCCCATAAGACCTTACCACAAATTCCCAAATTTTCCCCTTACAACCAGTCTAAATTCCCAAATTTTCCTCTTACAACCAATCTTGCTTTACAACTGTTATCTGATTTTCTCATAGAAACCCATTTTATATCAAGAACATTTACATTTGCTGATTTAATTATTGGTTCACAAGTTCTTTTATTTTTGTTTAAACATACAATTTCCTTGTAGCTGTTTCCAGGCTTTTGACTCATTACTTCATTCTTTGTCCCCGTATCTGCATCTTCCCAGCTCGCGAAGCCACTTCATTTTGAAATACGTTTACGTTCACTCTTTCAAGTTCTCACAGTCAGTCCATCAGACTCTCTGACATCTTAATGTCACCCACATCCAATTTCACAAAGCACACTTTTCGAATAACAGTCTTTGTTTTAGTTCACAATGATCACAATATACATAAATCACCTTAGGGATAACATCGGAAGTTCATTGAGGCTTTTTGCGGATGATGCTGTGGTGTATTGAGAGGTTGTAACAATGGAAAATTGTACCGAAATGCAGGAGGATCTGCAGCGAATTGACGCACGGTGCAGGGAATGGCAATTGAATTTCAATGTAGACAAGTGTAATGTGCTACGAATACATAGAAAGAAAGATCCCTTATCATTTAACAACTGGAAGCAGTTAATTCCATAAATTATCTGGGAGTAGGCATTAGGAGTGATTTAAAATGGAATGATCATATAAAGTTGATCATCGGTAAAGCAGATGCCAGACTGAGATTCATTGGAAGAATCCTAAGTAAATGCAATCCAAAAACAAAGGAAGTAGGTTACAGTACACTTTTTCGCCCACTGCATGAATATTGCTCACCAGTGTGGGATCCGTACCAGATAGGGTTGATAAAAGAGGTAGAGAAGATCCAACAGAGAGCAGCGCGCTTCGTTACAGGATCATTTAGTAATCGTGAAAGCGTTACGGAGATGATAGATAAACTCCAGTGGAAGAGTCTGCAGGAGAGACGCTCAGTAGCTCGGTACAGGCTTTTGTTGAAGTTTCGAGAACATACCTTCACCAAGGTATGCCTTCTAGCTATTGATGTATTTAAAAAAAACTAATACTTACTAGCATGTATGAGGAAAGTTGTGTCTGATGACCTGTCAGAAGAAGAAACAGGTGTTGATAGGGAAGAGACAGGGGATCCAGTATTAGAATCAGAATTTAAAAGAGTTTTGGCTGACTTAGGATCAAAAAAGGCAGAAGGGATAGGTAACATAACACTGGAATTTCTAAAATCATTGGGAGAAGTGGCAACAAAATGACTATTCATGTTGATGTGTAGAACGTATGAGACTTCTAATATACCATCAGACTTTTGGAAAAATGTCATCCTAACAATTCCAAAGATAGCAACAGCTGGTAAGTGTGAGAATTATTGGACCATCAGTTTAACAGCTCATGCATCCAAGTTCCTGACAAAAATAATATACAGAGGAATTAAAAATAAAGTTGAGGATCTCTTAGATGATGATCAGTTTGGATTTACAACAGGTAAAGGCAACAGAGAGGCAGTTATAATGGATGCAAGACTGAAGAAAAATCAAGACACGTTCATTGAATTTGTCAACCTAGAAAAAGCATGCAACAATGTAAAATGGTATGAGATCTTCGAAATGCCAGGAAAAATAGGCGTAAGGTATAGGGAAAGGCAGGTGATATACAATGTGTACAAGAATCAAAAGGGAACTATGAGACTGGAAGACCAAGAAAGAAGTTCTTCTATTAAAAAGGGAGTAAGGCCGGGGTGTAGTCTTTCACCCCTACTGTTCATTCTATATAATGAAGAAGCAAACAATGGTGGAAAAAAAAAAAGGTACAAGAGTGGAATTAAAATTCAGAGGGAAAGGATACTGATGATAAGATTTGCTAATGACATTGCTGCCTTCACTGAAAGCAAAGAACAATTAAAGGATGTGTTGAATGGACTGAACAGTCTAATAAGTGCAGAATATGGAAGGAGATGAAGCTGAAGAAAGATGAAAGTAATGAGAAGTAGCAGAAATGAGAACAGCAAGAAACTTAACATCAGAATTGGAAATCACAACATCGATGAAGTTAAGGAGTTCTGCTGCCCAAGCAGCAAAATAACTCATGACAGATGGAGCAAGGAGGTGATAAAATGCAGACTAGCACTGGAAAAGAGGTCACTCCTGGCTAAGAGGAGTCTGCTAGTATCAAACATAGGTCTTAATTTGAGGAAGAAATTTCTGAGACTGTATGTCTGGAGCACCACATTTATTGTAGTGAGACATGGACTGTGGTAAAACTGGAACAGAAGAGAATCAAAGCCTTTGAGATATTTGAAAATTAAATGGACTGATAAGGTAAGGAACGAGGAGGTTCTGCGCACAGTCAGTGAGGAAAGGAGCATATGGAAAATGCTAACAGGAAGAAGGGACAGGACAATAGAACATCTGTTAAGACATCAGGGAATAACTGCCATAGCATTAGAGGGCTATGCTCCAGGACAAATACTTTCAGAAAAGGTACCTTAATGCTTAAATTTATATATGAAGTTAACATATTTCTCTGCTTCAGCTATTGCCAATCTATGTTTTATATCCAATGTGGGGTGGCAATAGAAAATCGCAAATGGAAAGTTGAAGTTTTAAATTTCATATTTTAAAAATCATTCACATGAGAGGATCATACAAATATACCGTCATTTGACCATCACACAGACTCCCGTATGGAGGATATAGTAATAGGCATCCCTGGTGTAGAGAAACAACTCAACTAGTTGAAAACTCACTGGGTTCAGATGGGATCCAAGTTTGGTTTTACAAAGAGGGCATTGGCCCCATATTTTGATTGTATTTATCATGAATCTTTCATGCAGCACAAAGCCTCGAATGACTGAAAAAAAGCACAAGTGACTCCTAAGAATGGTAAAAGAACTGATTTTCAAAATAACAGACCAATATCCTTAATGCCAGTTTGCTGCAGAATTCCGGAATATATTCACAGTTAGAACATAACAAAATTCCTTGAGATGGAAAAGCTACTGTCCACAAATCAAAAAAAGCATCAGTCATGTGAAACTCAAGGCAACAGACAGCTTCCATGTTCCTATATTTTCAAAAACGTTTGGCACTGTGTCTCATTGCAGACTGTTAATGAAGGTACGAGCATACAGAATAGGTTCCCAGGTGTGAGGCTCAAAGACATCTTAAGTAACAGAACCCAGTACATTGTCCTTGGGGTGAGTGCTTGTCAAAGACAAAGAGTATCATCAGGAATGCCACAGGACCACTGTTATTTTCTGTATACATAAATGATTTGGCGGACAGGGTGAGCACCAATCTGCAGCAGTTTGCTTATGCTACTGTGGTGTACAGCAAGGTGTCATCTTGAATGACTGTTGGGAGATGACTTAGACAATTTTTTTATTTGATGTGATGAATGGCAGCTGACTCTGAATGCAGAAAACTTTAAGTCAATGCAGATGAGTAAGAAAAACAATCCCATAATGTTTGAATAATGCATTAGTAATGTGCTGCTGTGACCAATCATGTCAGTTAAATATCTAGGAGTAAATTGCAAAGTGGTATAAAAAGGAACAAGCGTGAAATGACTGCACTGGGGAAGACAAATAGCCAACTTTATTGGGAGAGTTTTATAAAAGTTTGGTTCATATTTAAAGGAGACCACATAGAGAACACTAGTGTGACTCACTCTTTAGTATTGCTCAAGTGTTTGTAATCTCCACCAGGTCAGAGTAAAGGAAGACATCAAAGTAATTCAGAGGTAGGCTGCTAGATTTGTTAGGAATAGGTCTGATCAATGTCCAAGTATTACACAGATGCTTTGGGAACTCAAATGGGATTCCCTTGTGGGTAGGTGATGTTCTTGTCAAGGAAGGCTAATGAGAAAATTTAGAGAACTGGCTTTGAAGCTGACTGCAGAACGATCTTTCTCGGGCTCATACAGAGGGATAAAGAAAGTCGATTTTCCCTCATGTAATTTAAGATTATAACAAGAAGGGAAATGACTGATAGTGGTACAACATACCCTCCACTATGCATCATTTGGTGGCTAGCAGAGTATGTATGTAGACGTACTGGTGCCATTGTTGGTTATTTTACTGACTGCATATCAAAACTTGTCCACTAATTATATAATGTCCTTTTATAATTTCATTTCCTAACTATCGGCAGATAATATGACTACATTCCATAAAGTTTGGTTTACTTCTGTTGATGTTCATCTTACACTCTCTTTACAGTACACATCTGTTCCCTTCAGCTGATGATCTGAGTCCTTTGTCATCACTGATAGAATTACAGTAACATCAGCAAACTGCAAAGTTTTTATTTCTTCTCCCTGAACTTCATTTCCCTTTCTGTTTTCCTCTTTAGTTTCTTTCACTGCTGGCTCAGTGCACAGATCTAGTAACATGGGAGATATGCTACAACATTGTCTCATTCCCTAATCAATTACGGCTTCCATCAACCCTTGCTACAGTGTCATGTGTCTAAGGCTCACAAGGATACGTTGAATCTATCCTGCCTGTTACATATGTCCTCCCAGATCTCATATGACTTGTGGAGAGTTGATATGTTTGCTAATATCTTCAGGATGCTATGGTCGTATACAAATTTATCTTGTAGAACTGGTCCTGCTAGTATTCCCAGCTGATAATATCCTTTGCCATCTGTGGATCCTCTTCCCTGAAGATTTCACGAATTAACTGGAAAAAAGAGCTCATTTTGTAACCATTATTTCTTCCCCATGGATTTTAATACCTACACCAAATTTTTCTTTTGTGTCCTTTACTGCTTGCTCAATATACAGATTGAATAACATTGGGGAGAGGCTACAACCCTGTCTCACTCCCTTCCCAAACACTGCTTCCCTTTCGTGCCCCTCGACTCTTATAACTGCCATCTGGTTTCTGTACAAAGTAAATAGGCTTTCGCTCCCTGTATTTTACCCCTGCCACCTTTAGAATTTGAAAGAGAGTATTCCAGTCAACATTGTTAAAAGCTTTCTCTAAGTCTACAAATGCTAGAAACGTAGGTTTGCCTTTCCTTAACCTTTCTTCTAAGATAAGTTGTAAGGTCAGTATTGCCTCACGTGTTCCAACATTTCTACGGAATCCAAACTCATCTTCCCCGAGGTCGGCTTCTATCAGTTTTTCCATTTGTCTGTAAAGAATTCATGTTAGTATTTTGCAGCCGTGACTTATTAAACTGATAGTTCGGTAATTTTCACATCTGTCAACACCTGCTTTCTTTGGGATTGGAATTATTATGTTCTTGAAGTCTGAGGGTATTTCGCCTGTCTCACACATCTTGCTCACCAGATGGTAGAGTTTTGTCATCACTGGCTCTCCCAAGGCTGTCAGTGGTTCTAATGGAATGCTGTCTACTCCTGGGGCCTTGTTTCGACTTAGGTCTTTCAGTGCTCTGTCAAACTCTTCACGCAGTATCGTATCTCCCATTTCATCTTCATCTATATCCTATTCCATTTCTATGATATTATCCTCAAGTATATCGGCCGTGTATAGACCCTCTATATACTCCTTCCACCTTTCTGCTTTCCCTTCTTTGCTTAGAACTGGGTTTCCATCAAAGCTCTTGATATTCAGCTCTTCTCCTCATGTCGAGTCCCATTGAGCACATTTGGGATGCATTAAGGAGATACACTACTGCAAATTCAGCAGTTGTCAGCCATGCTTGTGGAGGAATGGAATACCCTACCCCAAGAACTCCTTACCATCAGCCTTTTGACCAGTATTTGGAGCATCTGTGGTGATCACACATGCTATTAAGAACCATGTGCCACCTTTTTTAATGTCTGGGGGACCATCATAGGTCATGGTAACGTCAGTGTAATTATTTGTCTTTGAATAAAAGTGACATCTCTGTTTGTCTCATTGCATATTTCTTTCAGTTCTGCTAGTATTACACCTCCACAGTTCTTTTTATGTATGGTCCAAGTTTCATTGTTACTTGGCAGTGACACATCATCTGAAAGTTACTTTCATTCTTAAGTTTTGCACAACAGTGTGGTTCCATATCTGAATCTAGACCCTTTGTCATTCATAACAGAAGTCGTGTGTGTGGTTAAGAATGGTTTTCTATAGAGAATACCATGTATCATATTTTTTATTGTTTCATCATGGTCTGATAATCTCTGGACAGAATAGTCAGACATAGCTGGTTAACTATATATATCTTCCAGAATGAAATTTTCACTCTGCAGTAGAATGTGCACTGATATGAAACGTCCTGGCAGATTTGAACTGTGTGCCAGATAGAGACTTTAACTCGGGACTTTTGCATTGCATTTCACAGGCAAGTACTCTACCGACTGAGGTACCCCAACTTGGATCATGATCTGTCCTCACAGCTTTATTTTCACCAGTACCTCATCCCCTGCCTTTCAAATTTCACAGGAGTGCTCCTGCGAAATTTGAAGAAGTAGCACAACTGTAAGAAAGGATATTGTGGAGACATGGCTTAGCCACAGCCTGGAGGATTTCATCCTGGTTGTGAGTCTTACTTGGGTAACTCAGTCAGTACAGCACTTGCCTGTGAAAGGTAAAAGTCCTCAGTTTGAATCTCGATTCAGCTCACAGTTTTAATCTGACAGGAAGATTTATATAAATTTTAGTTTCATTGGTGGAAGTACCCCCCACCCCATACCTGTAATTTGGTAGCCTGTGAACATTTTAAAATTACATTTGATAAGCCAATAACACACGCTAATAACATAAAACAATGGAGTGTCTAAATACACGAAGTTAAATACAACTCAGATTACATAATTTCACATTTCATTTAGTTATTTCGATTCTATACTGTAATAGTTCTCTGTATGCATGGTCCAGGTTTCATCAAGCGATGTTACTCAACAGTGACACATCATGTGAAAGTTACTTTTGTCCTTTAGTTTTGCATATCAGTGTATGATGTGGTTCTTAAAATTAAGCCAGAAACATTTTTGCTGCTTATGTAGGTCTAAATTAGCTCACCAATTTTTTGTAATTTCTGAAACTTTCTGCTTCAAAATAAATTTTTTGTGTGGAAAGATGTAAAAAATTATATTAAACCATAGGAATACAAACTTTTTTCTATGTTATACTACATAAATACACAACACTGTCTGTCAGTTCAGAGCATTTTATGAAATCACCAGAAAGGTGTCACATGAAAAGTAAAATAATTAGAGCTGGGCCATCATCAGGCCACTGCCACCACCTGTACATACATCCATGACTGTTGGGTTGCCACACTCCAGGCATTGTGCGCCGACACCAGCTTGCATACAACAACTCTAAATTCTGGTTGAACACATTGTGTAGTCACTAACATTGTTGGATGACAACAGCAACATGCTAATTTGTGTACACACCAGACTCCAGTGGACTCCACGAGAGGCATTAGCAGCCTGCACATCCACAGGCACGGCATTGTGAGCACAGCATTATGTTGCATCCACACGTCGTGTATCACTTTACAGGCATACTTCTGCCAGATTATTTAAAATGACATGCAACCACTAATTGACTACATTTATCCACATTCTGAGCTCAATGCAAGCTGTACCCCACAATGCATCTAGTGGTAGCTTTCACCAGTGGCATTCTCAGTGCAGCGCACGACTCTGATCGGAAACCAATCCAGCCCAGCCCAGGATTCCAACTGAACACCAATCTAGCGTGGCCCATGATTCAAACTGGACTCAATCTTACACAGAAGATGGACACTGCCTCAGACATTGAACCCTAACTGTGCTCTTCTGCATCCTTGAGTCCCTTCGTTTCAAGTCCTGGTCTCCCAATGGCCACTGATACTCTGCCAAAGTCCCATTGGCCAGCCTGCACCTGATCAAACCAGATACCACCTGGATGCCAGCCAACATGGTTTAGGACACCAATTGATGTCTGTGTAGGATTCCTGTTGAGAGACTGTATCACTGTTGAGAGAATGCATTATTTATGTGCTTCACTGCCTTCATGGGAAATGGCTGTTACTACATGGTGCCCTTCCCACCATGTAAGGACAAAAATGTTGGTGATGAGATGGGCCAGCTCCACTGCAACGTACCATCTGGCAATGTAGCTATCGACTACAATCACACACACCCATTTTGTCTGCTGCTGCTGTCTTGCTTGGTGACTGTCCTACAAAGGCTGTGCTGATCTGCTCGCACTTTCACCCAAAAGCCTGCAGCCATGACTGGCCTCTCCTCCATAGTGTGTCTTGACACTCAGGATCCCACCACAAGCTTGCAACAAGTTCTCCATTGGCATTCCCAGGGCACTTGTCTGGTGCCATCATGTCTGGATGGGATTTTCTCTATCCAGGGGCTGGGTGTTTGTATTATCACCATCATCATCATCATTTGTGACAGTGGCTAGATTTAACTGTATAAAAATTGGGACTTTGTATGGGCACTGATGACTGTGCAGTTGAGTGCCTCACAAACTGATCATCATCATCATCATATCTGCACTTGGCTGCTGTTGCATCCTCTTGTGACATCACTACCTGGCCCAGCCTGTCAATACCGTCATGTCACCAAGAGAATTCGTGAGCATCCATTGATCCAACCTCCTCTCTCTCATTGGATGCCTTTTGCCTGGTTAGCATCCCACCAACCAACCTGCATCCGGCCATACCAAAAGTGTCATGTTGCTCACCACAGTTCCACACTGTCGTTCCAAGTGTCTTCATGCAGTCCCTGGTGCAGCCTCCTCACTAGGACTCTGGTCTCTTCTGCCATTGCTGTGGCTCCTTTTACCACTGGTGCAGTTTTCCCTTGTGCTGTCGAGATGGCCTTCTCTTCTGCTACAGTCATGGCCTTGTCTTCTGCTCCCAGCACATCTCCTGCTGCTGCCAGCAAGGCTTCGTCTGCTGCTGGCATCATCCCTTACCAGATTGGATGCCAAATTCCATACAGGTCTTGAGTTTTCCATTTTTGTGCTTAATCAATACACAGGTTTTCGAGTCTCCTTTTGGTGTCTGTTTCTTCACACGTTCCAATCCAATTCTTCCTTATGCACCAACGGCACCACTGCTTCGAAACAGCTTGTTCATCTGTGACACTTCCACAGCTCAAACCCATCAGTCTGCCTCTTTTTCTTTTTCAGTGCCCACAGTGAACCCACTGCCCGGGACCCATATCTTTGCCCATCTGGTCATCTCCTCCTTTCCTCCATCCCAGCCCACTGGCAGTTGCCATCATTGAAGCTCACCTTCCAATGGCCACCAGTGCCTCACCAAAGCCGTAACAGATTCTTGACTCCAGCTGAGCCCATCAGTGCCTTGATGGCTTTGCCATCTTTTTAATGGGAAAGAGGTAATGTACCCAGGCCAGCCATCTGACCACTGCCTCTGCCTGCACATATTGCCGTGGCCAGTAGGTTGCCATACTCTAGGTGTCATCTGCTGAAGCCAGCCATGTGGGCAGTCTAAAATCTGGTCAGACATGCCACATGCTTACTAATCTTGAAGGATCACAACAGCAACACATCACTCTGTGTACACACAAAACTTTGGCGGGCTCCATAAGCAGCAATAACATTGCCCCCCGCAACGCACTCATCTGCAACCACATTACTTCAAGCTCAGCATTACACTGCTTCTGTCACATGTCACCTCATAGAAATTCTTCCGTTGTATTATTTAAGATGCTCCATGACCAGTAGCTGACAGCATTTGCTCATGCTCTGGGCTCAATGGGAGATGCACCCCACAGCCCATCTATTGCTGACTTTCACCAGCAGTTGTTCCAGCACAGCCCACAACTCAAACTGAATACAAATCCAGTGCAGCTAATGATTCCAACTGGACTTGTAATGTAGACACCAGCCATACATCGTCTAGGACATCACCATCTGCTCATTGACACTCTCATGTCCCAGTAGCCATTGCTGGTTTGACTTCAAGTCTATCATCAGCCACTGGTGTTTTGCTAACGTCCCACCAACCAGTCTGTGCCTGACTGAGCCAGACACCAAACTGGACACTGGTTGACACGCCATCTGGGACACCAAGGATACTGAGGGGGATTGTATCATTCTACCTGAAGTGGCTGTTATTTATATTCTCACATAAGAACTTATCATTTATGTGCTTACCAATAAATTTATTTCTTTCATTTTCGCCCTGAGAGTTGGCATTTATTACATGCTGCTGATGTCACGTTATGAGGACACAAAAGAAATTATATGTTGTTGACCATTAAATTGCAATATCACAGAGGTAGCATGCAACATGTATCACATTGGACTGAAGTACCCTACATGTTTGATTATCAAAAATATTAGCATTTCATTCCAACCACACATAGTAGAAAGAAATACTGCCATCTACATTCTGTATACAAGAAAACAAGCCAACAGCCATTTGCCAAATGATAACACTAGACACAGGAGTGGCACCACATCATTTTTCCAGATGAGTTTCGGTTCTGCACAAGGTATCCAAAGAGAACTAACATTGCTGGATGTTATAGAAGTTGTACACTGTTCACTATTAAAATTTTAACACCGTAAAAAACCACGTAGCAAATATCGCATTGGAATGTGGTGTGCTATACAGGGTGATATTTTCCACCGAGTACAAACTCTAGGGATTGATTGATGAGAGGATACAGAACGAAAAAGTTCTAATGAACTTATGTCCAGATATGCCTAGTTTCCATGGTAGAGACCAATTACAGACTGTGGTCTAATATGTGCTGTACCATGCACCCACAGTTACAGTATGCATGGTATCTTCCCATGGGCTGGTACTGTTCCCCACACCTCATGCCCTAGCACCCTATGCTGCCATAGCAATTGGTAATGTGTCTGATTCACTTCTCTTGCTGGCTCACCTTATCGTGGATGTGATACAGTGTTGTACACAATGGTTACGTATTCAAATAGCTTGCCAACATGGTGTTTACTTACGGAAAGGCAAATGGCAATGGGCAGTGGGCAGCACGGTCGTATCAGGAGACCTTTCCCTGTTGACAACCACGACAGTATCCAATGAATGCAACAGTGTTTTGCCTTTGTCTGAGACAGGGTCATTTCAGAAAGCAGGAAATCATGAAGAACATATATCCGAAATGTTCAGACACGAGACTTGGAGGTAAATGTGATTAACACTATGGAAGGTGACCGCTGCGTCAGTACCAGGCATTTGGCCTGCCAGTACAAGGTAAGCCAGACGACCGTGTGGAATATTCTCCATGACACTGATTACTATACTTATCACTTATAGCTTGTGCAGGGTTTATTAGCAATAGACTTTTCACATTGGGTGCAGTTTTGCCACAGGTTTCTCCACCAGGAAACCACAATTCTGGGATTTGTGTCATCCATCCTATTAACAGATGAGGCCACCTTTACACAAAGTGGTATCTTCAACTTTCGTAACAGTCATCTCTGTGATAATATGCAGAACCCCCAAGGTACGGTGACAGCGAATCATCAGCTTCGGTGCAGCCGGGATATGTGTGCCAGATAATTGGCAACCATATTTAGGGACCAGTCTTCCTTACACGTCGCCTAACAGGCCAGAACCATCTGCAGTTCTTGTGGGTGACTTTTCCTGCCCTGCTAGGAGAAGTGCCATTGATGATTCAAAGGGTTATGTGACTGCTACATGATGGTGCTCCAGCCCACTTCACCGTTAATGTCCGGACGCATCTCAGTTGTGTCTTCCCTGGTCAATGGATCAGATGCGGGGGTCCAGTTGCGTGGCTTACTCATTAACCGGATCTCAACCAGTGTGATTTCTGGTTATGGGGCCATCTCAAAAGTATCATGTATACAGGGCCCATTCCAGATGTGGAGACAGTGGAGCAGCGTATTCATGTTGCCTTTGACACTGTTCAGATGCAGCCTGGCCGACGTGTGAGACAGAACATGCTACAGCACGTACACACATGCACTGGGGTACATGGATATTATTTTCAACATGTACTGTAACTGTGGCTGCCTGGTACAGCATGTACTAGACTGCAGTCTCTGTAACAATGTATGATTGAATAAATGGTCTCTAGCACGGAAACCATGCATTTCTGGACATAATATCAGTCGACCTTTTTTGTTCTATATCCTCTCATTGATCAATCTCTAGAGTTTGTAAATGGCGGAAAAAATCACCCTTTATATGGTTGTAGGTTGCCAAGAAACCAGCATGCCACCATTACGATTGATGAACTCTGGCACAGGGTTGAAACAGCATGGAATGAGAAAGCCTTATGTCATCTGTGCACTCACAGCAACTCAATGCATAGCCAGGTTGGAAGTCATTTTTCCTGTCAGAGGAGGTAGTTCTATTTATCTAATTTCAGATCCTGCATATCCCATATCACCTACATATTTAATCATGTATTCATCTACTATACCAAATATGCACAATAAGTAAAATTGTTATTTGCTATCCTTATTGGCATTACAATTTTAATGGGCAACCGTGTATTTTGAAAAAATTTAGACAAGAGAAGAGCAATTGTGATAAGTGTTTGCTTCTGCTGAGGCATGGATAGCTTTGTAATTTTCATTACATTTAAGCTGATGAACAAAATCAATTGAGGTTTCAGGACAACAGAGTGGAGGTAAATCCAGTGAGGAAGTGATGCAAGGCATTAAGAAAGGAAATATCACAAAGGGCAAGTGGAAAAGAGAGTTAAAACTTCGAGGTTCTCAAAATGGAATGAAAAGAAGCAAAATTCAGATTAAAGGAAGGAACCACCAAAGAATGAAAAGAACTTCCCAAAGATTACCCTATGATCATTACAGTTACACTTAATCTCAGTATCATACCTGGAGTAATCATTGTACCAAACTCAATTTGTGTAGAAGGAAATAAATTACTTTTAAAAATAAAATTCAGAGATATGTTTTGGAAGAACTTCATTTATATTCTGTTTTGTATCATCGAAGGTATATATGAAGGTCCCTCATACATGCAGTAAATTCCCAGAAACTTTAAAATTATAATTTACTGAACAATTAGCATTTTTTATCCTGTGTACTAATCAGGAACAAATTATGGAAACAAATATCATTTCAGAAATGTTATAGATTCTGATACGTCCACAGAATAACACATAGGAAAATTCCAGGACATGGGATTAGTGCTGAACGCAGAGTCCCTACACAGCCTCTTCACTGCATGCTCTACATTGTCTACCAGTACTTTTGCCTCCATAGTGCTATAGGATACTGAAATAGCTTTTACACTATAGAGACTCATTGCTGTTAACTAATTTTTGATGGACTGTGTACAGCTTCACAACTATTGTGTGCCTGCTACTTGAACTTGATAAGGGTACTGCAGAACTGCTGATCTCCTTTCTTACATCTACATCTACATTTATACTCCGCAAGCCAACCAACGGTGTGTGATGGAGGGCACTTTACATGCCACTGTCATTACCTCCCTTTCCTGTTTCAGTCGCGTACGGTTCTCAGGAAGAACGACTGCTGGGAAGACTCCGTGCGCGCCCTCGGGAGGTATAAGTAGGGGGAAGCAATATATTCAATACCTCAACCAGAAACGCACCCTCTCGAAACCTGGACAGCAAGCTACATCGCGATGCAGAGTGCCTCTCTTGCAGAGTCTGCCACTTGAGTTTGTTAAACATCTCCATAAAGCTATCACACTTACCAAATACCCCTGTGACGAAACGCGCCACTCTGCTTTGGATCTTCTCTATCTCCTCCGTCAACCTGACCTGGTACAGATCCCACACTGATGAGCAATACTCAAGTATAGGTCGAACGAGTGTTTTGTAAGCCACCTCCTTTGTTGATGGACTACATTTTCTAAGGACTCTCCCAATGAATCTCAACCTGGCACCCGTCTTACCAACAATTAATTTTGTATGATCATTCTGCTTCAAATCGTTCCATACGCATACTCCCAGATATTTTACAGAAGTAACTGCTACCAGTGTTTGCTCCGCTACCATATAATCATAGAATAAAGGATCCTTCTTTCTATGTATTCGCAATACATTACATTTGTTTATGTTAAGGGTCAGTTGCCACTACCTGCACCAAGTGCCTATCCACTGCAAATCTTCCTGCATTTCGCTGCAATTTTCTAATGCTGCAACTTCTCTGTATACTACGCCATCATCCACGAAAAGCCGCATGGAACTTCCGGCACTATCTACTAGGTCATTTATATACCGGGTGATCAAAAAGTCAGTATAAATTTGAAAACTGAATAAATCACGGAATAATGTAGATAGAGAGGTACAAATTGACACACATGCTTGGAATGACATGGGGTTTTATTAAAACCAAAAAAATACAAAAGTTCACCAAATGTCCGAGAGATGGCACTTCATCTGATCAGAATAGCAATAAATAGCATAACAAAGTAAGACAAAGCAAAGATCCACCATCATTCCTCAACAATAGCTGTAGTCGAGGAATAATGTTGTGAACAGCACTGTAAAGCATGTCCGGAGTTATGGTGAGGCATTGGTGTCGGATGTTGTCTTTCAGCATCCCTAGAGATGTTGGTCGATCACGATACACTTGCGACTTCAGGTAACCCCAAAGCCAATAATCGCACAGACTGAGGTCTGGGGACCTGGGAGGCCAAGCATGACGAAAGTGGCGGCTGAGCACATGATCATCACCAAACGAAACGTGCAAGAGATCTTTCATGCGTCTAGCAATTTTTTTATTTATTTATTTATTTATTTATTTTTTTTGTTCTAATGAAACCCCATGTCATTCCAAGCATGTGTGTCAATTTTTACCTCTCTATCTACATTATTCCGTGGTTTATCAAGTTTTCAAATTTATACTGACTTTTTGATCACCCGGTATATTGTGAAAAGCAATGGTCCCATAACACTCCACTGTGGCACGCCAGAGGTTACTTTAACATCTGTAGATGTCTCTCCATAAGAACAACATGCTGTGTTCTGTTTGCTAAAAACTCTTCAATCCAGGTGCAAAGCTGGTAAAATACTCCATAGGCTCTTTCTTTGTTTATCAGGTGACAGTGCAGAACTGAATAAAAAGCCTTCCGAAAGTCAAGGAAAATGGCATCTACCTGGGAGCCTGTATCTAATATTTTCTGGGTCTCATGACCAAATAAAGTGAGCTGGGTCACACAATCGCTGTTTCCAGAATCCATGTTGATTCCTACAGAGTAGATTCTGGGTTTCCAGAAATGACATGATACGCGAGCAAAAAACATGTTCTAAAATTCTACAACAGATCGATGTCAGTGATATAGGCCTATAGTTTTGCGCATCTGCTCGACGACCCTTCTTGAAAACTGGAACTACCTGTGCTCTTTTCCAATCATTTGGAACCTTCCGTTCCTCTAGAGACTTGCGGTACACAGCTGTTAGAAGGGGGGCAAGTTCTTTCGCACACTCTGTGTAGAATCAAATTGGTATCCCATCAGGTCCAGTGGACTTTCCTATGTTGAGTGATTTCAGTTGCTTTTCTATTCCTTGGACACTTATTTCGATATCAACCATTTTTTTGTTCGTGCGAGGATTTAGAGAAGGAACTGCAATGCGGTCTTCCTCTGTGAAACAGCTTTGGAAAAAGGTGTTTAGTATTTCAGCTTTACATGTGTCATCCTCTGTTTCAATGCCATTATCATCCCAGAGAATCTAGATATGCTGTTTCGATCCACTTACTGATTTAACGTAAGACCAGAACTTCCTAGGATTTTCTGTCAAGTTGGTACATGGAATTTTACTTTCGAATTCACTGAACGCTTCACTCATAGCCCTCCTTATGCCAACTTTGACATCGTTTAGCTTCTGTTTGTCTGAGAGGTTTTGGCTGCATTTAAATTTGCAGTGAAGCTCTCTTTGCTTTCACAGTAGTTTCCTAACTTTGTTGTTGAACCACAGTGTGTTTTTCCCGTCCCTCACAGTACCTGTCTAAAATTCATTTTACAATTGCCTTGAACTTTTTCCATAAATGCTCAACATTGTCAGTGTCGGAACAGAAATTTTTGTTTTGATCTATTAGGTAGTCTGAAATCTGCCTCCTATTACTCTTACTAAACAGATAAACCTCCCTCCCTTTTTTTATATTCCTATTTACTTCCATATTCATGGATGCTGCAACGGCCTTATGATCACTGTTCTGCACTTACCAAGTCGAAAAGTTCAAGTCTGTTTGTTATCAGTATGTCCAAGATGTTATCTCCACGAGTTGGTTCTCCGTTTAATCGCTCAGGGTAATTTTCGGATAGTCCACTCAGTATAATGTCACTCAATGCTCTGTCCCTACCACCCGTCCTAAACATCTTGAGTGTCCCAGTCTATATCTGGTAAATTGAAATCTCCATCTGAGACTATAACATGCTAAGGAAATTTATGTGAAATGTATTCCAGATTTTCTCTCAGTTGTTCTGCCACTAATGCTGCTGAGTCAGGCGGTCAGTAAAAGGAGCCAGTTATTAACCTAGCTTGGTTGTTGAGTATAACCTCCACCCATAATAATTCACAGGAACCATCCACTTCTATTTCACTACAGGATTAACTACTACTAACAGCGACAAACACGCCACCACCGGTTGCATGCGCTCTACCCTTTCTAAACACCATGTGTGCCTTTGTAAAAATTTTGGCAGAATTTATCTCTGGCCTCAGCCAGCTTTCCGTACCTATAACGATTTCAGCTTTGGTGCTTTCTAGCAGCGCTTGAAGTTCCGGTACTTTACCAACACAGCTTCGACTGTTTACAATGACAATACTGATTGCTGCTTGGTCCCCGCATGTCCTGACTTTGCTCCGCACCCTTTGAGGCTGTTGCCCTTTCTGTACTTGCCCGAGGCCATCTAACCTAAAAAACCGCCCAGTCCACGCCACGCAACCCCTGCTACCTGTGTAGCCACCTGCTGTATGTAGTGGACTCCTGACCTATCCAGTGGAACCCGAAACCCCACCACCCAATGGCGCAAGTCGAGGAATCTGCAGTCCACACAGTCACAGAACCGTGTCAGCCTCTGATTCAGACCCCCCACTCGGCTCTGTACCAAAAGTCCGCAGTCAGTCCTGTCAACGATACTGCAGATGGTGAGCTCTGCTTTCATCCCGCTAGCGAGACTGGCAGTCTTCACTAAATCAGATAGCCGCCAGAAGCCAGGGAGGATTTCCTCCGATCCATAACAACACACATCACTGGTGCCGACATGAGCGACCACCTGCAGATGGGTGCACCCTGTACCCTTCTGGCATACGGAAGGACCCTTTCCACATCTGGAATGACCCCCCCCCCCTCCGGTATGCACACGGAGTGCACATTGGTTTTCTTCCCCTCCCTTGTAGCCGTATCCTTAAGGGGCCCCATTACGTGCCTGACGTTGGAGCTCCCAACTACCAGTAAGCCTACCCTCTGCGACCACCCGGATCTTGCAGACTGAAAGGCAACTTCTGGAACAGGACAAGCAGCCATGTCTGGCTGAAGATCAGTATCAGCCTGAGACAGAGCCTGAAACCGGTTCATCCGACAAACTGGAGAGGCCTTCCGTTCAGCCCTCCGGAATGTCTTTTGCCCCCTGCCACACCTCGAGATGACCTCCCACTCTACCACAGGTGAGGGGTCAGCCTCAATGTGGGCAGTATCCCGGGCAGCCACAGCCATAGTCCGATCGGGTGATGCGTCGGACGAGCTGGCTGTCCCCGACAAACCCCCGTCTGGACCCCTACAGTGATGCCCATTGGCAACAGCCTCAAGCTGTGTGACCGAAGCCAACACTGCCTGAAGCTGGGAACGAAGGGATGCCAACTCAGCCTGCATCCGAGCACAGCAGTCACAGTCCCTATCCATGCTAATACTGTTGTGCAAACAATGCCTGAACTAATCTACAGAGAGCACAAACAATTCAACACAAAATTTAAACGGTTATTAAAATACAAGACTGTCTAGTAAATGCAGTAGTGCTGCTACTTGCGCACTGCTGACACACTGCTCGGTGCCAGAAGGCTAACTGTACTGTCAGTAACGTACAAAGACTATTTGAAAGAAATAAACAAATGACAGATGACTATATGACTTTACAGGCCACAAATATTAAAATACAAATCTGCCCCTGCTTATTAGGAAACTACATAATGATTTGACGGATTTAACTAAACAAGTGCTCTGAGAACACTCAAACAAATTTTCAACTTGACTACTACACTTATATGAACGCTAAATAAGCCACTTGTTGCTACTTGCGCACTGCTGTCACACTGCTTGGCGGCAAAGGCTAACTGTACTGTCAGTAACGTAATGGCCTAGCTTGAATTTGCCAGGTCTCCATCTAGTAGAGACACAAAATTTAAATTTGCAATATGCAAATGAACTGCCTATGTTTTAGTTATCCTGTTGCTGAGAATTATTATCGTATTTACCTACAGCATTAAAATGTACATTGTAATTGACACATCTAGGTGAAACAAGTACCACCTATTATCCTTTCTTTTCAGTTACATCAATTTTCATATTTTCAAAATCAATATTACTGATATTGAACAGAAGAAACAAAATGAAAAAGAACGCACCAGAAATACCATCCATTCAGAAATATATTTTCCAAATAGGTTTTCATCAGTTTATCATTTCAGTAATAAAAATCTGTAATATCTGAAAAAACAATAACTAACACATTTTGTAAGTCAACATCTTCACATTAGGAGATAGTTCTCTTCAACAAGTGCAACATGTAATTGTTGGTCCAAGGAGATCAAGCCAGCTCAACACCATTACAAACTATGCACAATAGAACAAAACCTGTACATAACATTTTGTAAATTTACATACATCCATTGTTATTTTACAATACACAGTTTTAAAACATTCTCTTAGTATAAAATTACTTTACATTTATTTACAAGCATTTATAACATTTATTATTTTGTATATTTTTATACTTATAAGAGGCACATGAAAGAAACGTACACTGAGTAAATTGTGACAAGTATTTCTTCCTGATCATATGGAAATGGAGATTATTATGAAAAAGTGTCATTTTTGTATAAGAATGTAGTTACACTTTGTGCTGCCTGACATTACATTTACAACAGCTTCAGAATAGTGCTCCATACCCAGTGGAAAACCAGTTTTCAAGAGGAAAATCTATTGTCTCATTGTGAAGAAAGAAGGCACAAGGACAGTTCATATCATCTACCCTTTTCTGGTATTTATAAAGGAATGTCAGTATGCACTGAGAAGGGTTTTTGGTATTTCTCATTATAATCCAGTATCCTACTCATTTTTTTCAGTATGTACTGCTAATAGATTGATGATCACTGACAACTAAAAGGTTGATTAAAGAACATATTCCATCACAGAACCCATTATGATAAGAAAACTGGTAAATGGAACAAAAGTTAATAATAATTCAGCCCAAGGGACCAATTTCAGTGTAACACATTGTCATAGAAAACTGAAGAAGACACTGATATAGCAAATACTAATTCAGATTATTTTTTGGACAAAGAAATTAATGCATTGTACCTCATCACAATGCTGTGAATTTTTGAACATTGAATAACACCAAAAAAAATTCCTTCTAAAAGGACTGATAAAAAGTACAAAATTTTTTTACCGAACCTGAAGTAATTGTTGAGGAGTCCCGTAAGACAATACTCTAATATCACTGAATAATAATGAACTCACATGATCCTTGCCAAACAGACAATCATAGCAGCCTTCTTATATTAGACCCAAAATAATCTGTAGTGAAATAACCCTCTATACAGTAAAACAGTACTCTTATTACTGACGTTAATGAAAATTTTCAAAAGTTACAAAAAATTTCAGTCTTATTGCAACTCACATCAGGAAATGAATGCCACAACACAGCAGTTTCCAACAACTTCACACTATCTGTCTATCAATACCTGTAAACTGCTTATTTAGCACTGTGTAGTGGGTATCAGATCAAATTAATTTTATGGTGTGAACATCTCACATTTTATGCTATGAGATGATTTTTGTCACAACACATTCTGGTTTGTACCCAACCAGGCTTCTTTGGGTTACTTTGAGCAGATCATATAATTATATTTACAGCTTTCAAACTGCTGAAACACTTTAGGCACGGACTCAAAAATTTAAAATGTCAATTCATTTCTGGCTTGTATCCAAGATTTTTCCTTTGTAGAAACAAATAGATTTCTTGAAAGTTTGGTCGGTCTGATTCATTCCGTTGCCAACATTCACACATTAGGTCATAAATTTCTCTTGGACACTTTATTGGAAGAGGCAGAAGTACCTGTGAAAAAAGAATAAAAGTAGAAACAACAATAGCGCACATTATATACATAAAATAGCTGAAAAGGTAAAGCAAGAAACTGTAATGGAACTGATATATATATATATGACACCAAAATAGTCACAAAGTATTTGCATAATTCAGAAATGTTCTAGAGATACTGTTCTCTATTGATATTGACTGGAAGTATTGTCACATTTCAAGCACAATCAAATCCAAATCTGAATGCTGGCTTGTCAGTGACGTAGAACACTGAACCATATTTATGACCAACATCAACTTATATCCAGAACAGAACTGATTATCTGGGTGGAGAGAGCAATTATTTATACAGACATCGACTCTTCCAAAATGCTAGGCAACCCACAGCATACCAGCTAGTGACAGTAATCATTACACCACAATACATGCACCAAAGCTTGCGGCAATATGACAGCAGCAAATAATCTGAGGCTGGTTTAGTTCAAGGAGTCTGCAAACCGAGACACCTCAAGTTGTTGAAAGAGTGTAGAGGAGTAGCTGTTACTAATCATAATCCTTGAAATATGCATTTACATCTACAAAAATATTGTATCACCACTGTAGAGTGCATGGTGGAAGTGTGCAATTGCAAGTTATTCCCTTTTCCGTTCTATCTGCAAACAGAGTGAGGGGAAAAAATTAATGCCTGTACACCTCTGTATCAGCTCTAACCTCACTTATATTCTCACAGACCTTATGCAAAATGTGTCTTGGAGATAGTAGAATTTTTCTGCAGTCTCTTGGATATACTGGTTCTAAAAACTTGATCAGTAACATTTCAAGAAAAGTGTGTCTTTTACCTTCCAGGAATTCTGATTTGCAAGACATTTATCAATTCACCATACAAAAAATTCCTCATTGCGTACTTTTGCACTTTGATATGTTGCAACAAAACAAGTTAATAATTTATTCAGTCATATAATCTCAAACGGTCCCTAGGATAATAAAATTGTGGGACATCATACAGATTATTCACCTGAATTCATCAATTTTGCTTAAAGTCTTGTAGTATTCTCCTGGGAAATAAAATGTACTTTTGGTCCAACTTAGTTCAAACTTGTCTATTAATTTGGTAGTAGGAAAGACTGTGAGAACTCTAGCCAGAACATCATTTAAAATCAGAGCTGCAAATGTTGCTGTTGTATAACAACTAAGATAGTATTTTGATTTGATTCTAGTATTGTACTGATTTATTTCACAGTTTAAGTTTGACAGCATTGTTTTAGCAAACAATACTATTGTTAAATTGCAGGGTGCCCCACTTCAAATGTTTAGAGATGTGCAGTAGCAGTGTGTTTCATTTATTTGAAACATCAACTTTGCTTTGCAATTTTCTGGGATGTAATTGACGTATTGTGATGCAATTAACGCCATTCTATTTGTAATTTTTCGTGTTATTGATTACGTAAGAAATAATGTGGGTTTTTCATTTTAAAAAATTAAGTTTGTGTAGAAATTTACATTTGCTTACATTCTAGAATGTCTCATAGTATTAATTTTCATGATCCCATCTTATGTTCATACCAGTGAAAGTCGTTTTTCAATATCTATTTTTATTCCACAGATATTTGCACTGAAACATTTAAGTGGGCCGCCCTGTAGAGAATGTTATAACGGTAAGCAGATCCATTTTTGGGGAACAAGTTACCAAATGAATTCATGACACTCTGAGTCTCCTGCACCATAAATAATTTCTGCAATTTTTTCCCTTTTACTGAACTACTAGTGATATATTTAGACTGCCAAATGCTGATGCACCCCATATTTCTACCTCTTACTCAAATTTGACAAGAACAGTGTGTGTTATGCAGCTTTTTAACATACAGATATTCCTACAAGGTTTAGTGATCATGTTTATGGCAAATATGTTGTTATTTTCTAATACAGTTTCTTGCTAAACCACATCTCTAGTTTTTTCTTTTTAAATTGTGATTACATTATATTTATCATTTAATTCTATTTATGTAATATGCATACTGGTATCATTGGATACAGACTGAATATACTTAGTAAGCAGTCTGAGGTCAATACTGTACCACATGCGTCACAAGCAAACAATAACTGCCAGATTATGTTTAATCTACCAGTTATTGATGGTTTGTGACACAGACTGATCTTTATCGAGTTTCTGTGTAATGTAGTTGAAATTAAATGGGCAGAAAGTGTGATGTACGATTGCAGGCTTGTATGTGAAATTTACTACTATCAACAAACTATGATCTTACGCAGTTTCCAGGCCAAGGAGCCTATTTGTATGTCCTACCTCGAATTCCGTTAGAGCAACCCTTTATAGTGTTTATACTTAAAAGAGTTTCACTGAAATGTGTAACTATTTATTTATTATTGCAGTTGTACAAAATTTCCATGTGTCATAAGCTCTGTGTTTGCACACATTGTATGTATCATCTGCCTACAACACATTATTGGAACTTTCACCATTTTAACATCATTTGCATAAACCAATAAGAGAAAGGGTTATTGTACAGTCTTTTGGCACTCAAATAAAAGTTATTTTGGATCTGAACAATGCTCTGTTAGTTTCTTTTTTTACACATTGACACTTACATCAACTAATAGCCAGTTCCTCTAATCCAGACTGTTCCAACTCTGCCCCAAGGGGAATGGACACCTGAAGCTAGTCCTTTGGGTAGACATGTGGTATATGGCCATACTTCACTGCATCCAAGCCTTGTTTTGTTGAGTTGTGGTGACATCCTTTCGTACAAACTTCACAACTCGTGGCAAAAAAGGCAAGCTAGCTGCGTATGAAACCCTGCTGCCAGAGCTGCAATACTGCTGAAGCAGTGTGGTGGAAGACCCCAGTTTGCCACAGTGGCAAGCTAAATTTCCTCATGCTGTGGCTCAATGCTGTTCTAGCCTGGTCACTTATGTGACTGAAGGCAGAGCCCACTCACAACAAAGCTGAGAGTAACCACTACAGGTACTTGCCACTCAAACCCTAGTAGTATCTTGTCTTCAACTACTGCTGATCTTGAGATGTACTCCACACCTGCCACTGGTCCATGTGGGACTTATCAACTTTGTCTACATGTAGCCATATTGTACATTAGTCTATGAGCCACTGCTAGATCTGATGATACTGGGGCCTGAGCCAATGCCACCAAGAGGAGACCACCTCCACATGACTTTGGGCAGTCCCTGGGCATTTCCAAGAGAGCTTGATTTGGGATTCATGTGCCTCATGTCTGACTGACTGCTGGAGCAGCCGGCTGTACAGTACAAGCGCCTGCTTCCTGCAAAATGCCTGCTGTCAGTTTCGCATTTGCATGGCTACACTAGCTGCTGTCACTTTGCTGAGGCAGCACTCCTACCTAGCGTCCTCACACTGCCACAGCCAAGCATGCAATCATGTGCAATGCTGAGTTAACAGCAACTGCCTTTGGGTCTTTGCATGCCACTGTCTACCTTTGTACGAGAGTCTTACTGAATAAAGAACCTAAATGACTATCCCAGATACTGGGGCACGATACTTCTGCCTATTTACAGGTTTCCTATCTAACAGCTTCCAGGGCCAACAAAAATTTTATTTTCAATATTTCACACAATTATTGACCAAACTTAAGGCTCTATAATGTAGTCCTAGTCTAATTATTAAGAGGTATAACCTTATGTTAAAAGTTTAACACAATGAGACAAGTACTACAGTTAGAAACTGTGTTTGCCTTGATGCAGCATATCTGATGGTGCAGAAATTAGAATGAGAGCACTTAGTGACTTCCATCAAACTTAACATACAATTTGAAAACTTTTTCTTGCTGACACACTTACAAAATGATGAAAGGAAAATGTTTATCACTTACTACTTTTCCATGTTTTAATTTATTACTTCTTTGCTTCTAACTCTATTCACAATACACTTTGGTTACAGCATCTACATATATCACTGAATGTACATCCAAAATTATATCTATGTACGCCACAGAAGATATGACATCACAAACATTGAGATGCATGATAAACTAGATTCACTTTAAAATGCAGCACAAATTACTCAGTTTATATTCATCCTGGGTTTCATAATGAGAGAACATAGCAGACTTCAAGCATAATTTCAAAACTTTCCTGAACTTTTTCTTGGTTACATGTGTAAAACAAAATATTTAACACATTAGCTCATTGTAGACAGAAGTTTTAAGCTGTTTTATGCAAGAGAATTTGATTCTTTAAAGGATTGGGGTTTACTGGTATTATTGCTAACTGAGCTCATGTTATTCGATAAACACCAGTTAGATGATAACACAGAACCTATCAACCTGGACACACCATGCTGAGACAACTAACCAGACTGGCATTAATGGTGTTCACACCCTGATACCATTACTGTTACAAGCATACAGCCTTTATCACTGATCTAACAAGAAATTGAAATAACTTAGATTAATACTTCAAGTGAATAATGTACTCATAGTTGCCATGTTCAATAAAGTTAATGCATTCGTGAACAAACTGCATCTATTTGAAAGGCAGCTTAGTACAGGAAACTTAATTTTTTAAAATGTCTTTCATCATAACAATTACTTCAGACATTTTATGGTTTATCAAAAAACATTGTGAAACTGTCAGAACGCTGAGAACTTATGTGACCTAAAAAATGAAGTGAAATTAGTTAATATAAGGTTTTCAGTTGAACCACGTACTGAACCTTTGTAAATGCAGTTAAATACGATTGATTTATAAAATTGCACTCTTCATTAGTACATGTGCTGCAGCAGTTCAAATTTGTTATGATAGTATCATAACATGAATGTATAAATTTTTTATTTGGGACAACTACAGGGCTATTACAAATGATTGAAGCGATTTCATAAATTCACTGTAGCTCCATTCATTGACATATGGTCATGACACACTACAGATACGTAGAAAAACTCATAAAGTTTTGTTTGGCTGAAGCCGCACTTCAGGTGTAGAAACCTGAAGTGCGGCTTCAGCTGAACAAAACCAGAGCACTCGAGAGCGCAGTGAGACAAAATGGCGACAGGAGCCGAGAAAGCGTATGTTGTGCTTGAAATGCACTCACACCAGTCAGTCATAACAGTGCAACGACACTTCAGGACGAAGTTCAACAAAGATCCACCAACTGCTAACTCCATTCGGCGATGGTATGTGCAGTTTAAAGCTTCTGGATGCCTCTGTAAGGGGAAATGAACGGGTCGGCCTGCAGTGAGCGAAGAAACGGTTGAACGCGTGCGGGCAAGTTTCACGCGTAGCCCGCAGAAGTCGACGAATAAAGCAAGCAGGGAGCTAAACGTACCACAGCCGACGGTTTGGAAAATCTTACGGAAAAGGCTAAAGCAGAAGCCTTACCGTTTACAATTGCTACAAGTCCTGACACCCGATGACAAAGTCAAACGCTTTGAATTTTCGGCGCGGTTGCAACAGCTCATGGAACAGGATGCGTTCAGTGCGAAACTTGTTTTCAGTGATGAAGCAACATTTTTTCTTAATGGTGAAGTGAACAGACACAATGTGCGAATCTGGGCGGTAGAGAATCCTCACGCATTCGTGCAGCAAATTCGCAATTCACCAAAAGTTAGCGTGTTTTGTGCAATCTCATGGTTTAAAGTTTACGGCCCCTTTTCCTTCTGCGAAAAAAACGTTACAGGACACGTGTATCTGGACATGCTGGAAAATTGGCTCTTGCCACAACTGGAGACCGACAGCGCTGACTTCATCTTTCAACAGGATGGTGCTCCACCGCACTTCCATCATGATGTTCGGCATTTCTTAAACAGGAGATTGGAAAACTGATGGATCGGTCGTGGTGGAGATCATGATCAGCAATTCGTGTCATGGCCTCCATGCTCTCTGGACTTAACCCCATGCGATTTCTTTCTGTGGGGTTATGTGAAAGATTCAGTGTTTAAACCTCCTCTACCAAGAAACGTGCCAGAACTGCGAGCTCGCATCAACGATGCTTTCGAACTCATTGATGGGGACATGCTGCGCCGAGTTTGGGGGGAACTTGATTATCGGCTTGATGTCTGCCGAATCACTAAAGGGGCACATATCGAACATTTGTGAATGCCTAAAAAAACTTTTTGAGTTTTTGTATGTGTGTGCAAAGCATTGTGAAAATATCTCAAATAATAAAGTTATTGTAGAGCTGTGAAATCGCTTCAATCATTTGTAATAACCCTGCATGTTGTGAATAATTTTCTTTTGTCTTGAGAAGGATAAAAGATCCCTGCATCAGGCCCAACGCTGCAGCAGAAAGGGCCTGGGCACCAAATATTTTGTCACTTGCAAATGAAAACAAATGTCATGTTACACAAATGTAATAAAATTGCTTACTTGAATTGTTCCTTTATACATCCTGTTAAAATCAGATAAATGTAGTAATAGTATCCTCACTCATTACTATTGTCCTGAGCAAAGTGTTGGCAACCCAGGCGTGAGCTGTTTGCTGGAATCTGCCCATATGTGAGCACTCAACCTAGAACAGTCTAACCTTATGCCTATATTCCACAAAGTTGCAAGCAACATGCCGATTTTTTTTTGTAAAGTCAAGGCATACAACAATAATACATTTGCTTTCCCCTATAGTAATAATTATCCCATTAATTGCCCATGTAGATGTTGGCTTGTTTTTCCTAGAGACATTCTGAATTTGAAATATTAAACTGGGTTTACTCAGAAAAGTCTGTAACCAATTGAAGATGACTTTCCCAGTTACTGTAGATGTATAATAGTCTACTAACTACAGAAAACTGGCTAAAACTCAAAATTGACAACAGTCAGATTTTAGGGATGGATCTAAGAGTATATTGGAAATATAGCTAATGGTAATGGAGGTGGTGTATTTGTCACAGTAGACGAAACTCAAAGCCTCAGAGATAGAAACTGGAGGTGCATGTGACATTGTGCGCAAGACTGATATTAAGGATGGGAATAAACTCATAATGGATACTTCTGTCAGCCACCAGATTCACCCCACCCCCCCAAATGGAAATGAAAATCTTGGAGGAAACCTCATCTCCCTAGTACATTTGTTCCCCAACAAAACTATCATCACTGGAGAGAACTCAATCAATTGGGATTGTTGCAGTTTTGCAATGGATTGGCATAACAAGATAGACTACAAAACAATAGTAAATGCTTTGTGTTAGCAGTCTAGATGGTTTTGCAGTATTACATGTAAGTCCAACATTATTGTTTTAAATAGTCTTTCTTGGGTCTACTTAGAGCCCCCGTTGGATCTTCCTCATCTTTATTTTTATAATACTTTGGAACATCTGGTTCTTTCCAAATGTAAATTATCAGTGACAACTGACATCATTGACTTTGACTTCTATTGGTAGTTGTGTCAGTAGTAGCCCTCACTGCACTTTCAAACACAGATTAAGCCATTTAGATAACATAGGACATTAGACCTTGTAAGTAATTATATATGAGTGGCTCATGCCTGGTGTTGTTAATTCTCATGCCAGGAATTTAATTTTGGTATTTAGAATTATAAACTTAGTATAGCACAGTTCTTATAAAGTTTTGTACAAATGTTCCTTTACACAGAAATGGACCTGAGGATGACCCTGAATGTTACACAGCTGGTTCTACCAGTCTCTTAAGTGACTGCAATAAAACAGGTAATATCATACATTAGACTCTCAATCAATTTTACCAGCATTTCAACACCTCAGTATATTTTAAATTGTTTTGAGTGTTTTTTTCGGTATGCACACTGAAAATGATATCAGTGACCACAAGGCAGTTGAAGCAACAATGATTTCTGAAATTCAAAGGGGAACCAAACCAAGTAGAAAGATTTATATATTCAGTAAACTAGATGAAGATGCTGTAGTGTCATATGTCAGTGAGGAATGTGGAACAATCAGCTATGGGTATGGGCATTTAGAGAAAATGTGGCTCAAGTTTCCAAGAATAGTAAACCAAGTACTGAATAGATATGTACTTAGCAGAACAATTTGTGATTGAAAGTGCCCTCCACAGTACACAGTCTCTGAAAGAAACAGCATAAGTATAAAACAAAGTGTGGAGCAATTGACAGAGGTGCTGAATGAAATACATTTAGCTGTCAATTCAAGAATCCTTTTATGGCTACCTTACCTGAATGTTGTCAAAACACACTGTAAGTGGCACAAAAGATGGTGTGCAGACACTCATGGCTAGCTGGAGTTGAAATTGAGGATAGCAGAGCAAGAGCAGAAGTGCTGAACTTTGTTTTCAAATGTTCATTTACAAAGGAAGATGTAACGCCGGAAATGCATATCCTCGTATTTCCATCCTTTGTACTATAATTTTTTTCCTTATTTTGTTACCTGAATATATGACGTTTCTGTGTCTTTGTGTATTGTAATTGTTTTACTATTTGTATATATATGCATTTATGTCGATGTATAATTGGTTTGTTGTGTAAAGATTATTTGTATTTTTACACTGGGTCTGGCCTAGGGAAACTATGCTATCGAATCATTACATCGATAGGTCGTGTGGAGAACCAAAGTGTTTAGGATCTTTGGTAGTGTTAACTCTGCTGCGTGGAGTGCGGGCAGAGCAGAGTCTGCCTGGAGTAGCGAGTGGAGCAGGTGTGTTGTGTGACGCTCCCGCGAGTTGTCGCACTTTCGGGGTTTGACAGCATGTACTTGCGCTCGACTTGCTATGATAGTTTCTGACACAGTGTCGCGGACGGGAAGCATTAGCTGGCGCACATCAAGAGCCTGTTTCGCCTGGTGACCGTGTCGAGAAGGAGGCGCGCCAACATCCAGCTTCTGCAACAGCGACGGGCGACAATGAGTGACTGTCGCCACCTCCTCGATCAACGGCTTCAAACCTTCAATCAACCAACAAGGAAGACTGGAAGCACGTAAAGTTTTAGAACTGTATGGCAGACCTCAGCTTTTAAAACTGTTCAAATCACAAAATTACAGCAACGTAGCATGAACCTTTGTTGCTCATTGTCCCAATTGCATTACCAAGCAGGGTCCCTTCCTTTTCCGGAATGAACCCGACTGTCGTTGAAATTCAAATGCCAGCATTAAAGCAATATTATTCTATTTCACTGCTTTAATTTCAAAGTTCAGTTTAAGTATTCATAGCTAGCTACAATATTTAGATTACACAAGCACAAATGAGTGCGAGTTTTGTTACCATATTTTAGCTTACCTGTGACTACAGCTCAGCTTGGTACGTACTAAATTTTACTATTGTTAATTGTTCAGAATCATTTAATTCAAGTTCAAAGTTAAATCTCTTATTTCTAAATTGCGTAGATTCAAGTAGCTTTTGAAATAATTGTTGAGGTAGTCCAAGACTAACCGTATTTTACTGAATTTCGATGTGCTTCAGAAAGAAAGCTCACTATTAACTTCAGTCATTAAATTAACTTTCGATTTTCCGGTTTTATTAATTCTTTTGCTAAATTAAGTCAGAGTGTAGCGAAATTTATTACTTCTGATAAACTTTCAGTTTTCACACTACACGTGTCAACTTTCAGTTGCCACGCTTCTAGTGCTAATTATATGTGTAATAACCTTTCTTTTTCAGTTACTATAGTAATTGTCCTTAGGACTGGCGACCGTAATTTCCCCCAAATCTCAAATATCTAATTACCACTAGTTAATTGTTAACGTAACGGCCGCACATTTACTTTCTTTATTAACTTTACCCCTTTTCAAAATTAATTTCCACCAGTTTCATTTGCATTTTTCCTTTCATTTAGATGTAACCCTTTCCTCCCTCTTTACCGACAAATTAACTTCGTTGACGATTGCTTTTCCCAAATTCCCATTTGGTACACGCGGTTTAATTTTTCACTGTCATTAAGGTCGATAAGAGAGGGGGAGGTTACAAAGATTCAGGAGTAATGCCACAGTTTAATTCTCACTCTGCTATATAGATAAGTGATACATATATTAGTGTCAGTGGTGTTGGAAAACAGCTGAAATTGCCACAATTGGGCAATTCTGCTGAGTAGACCTCTCTTTTACTATAATATAATGTAGATCCTTGAACAAAAAGGCTTTGCCCAGGAGTTGACTGGAAGCAGAGGCAACAATCATCTACAAGAAGGGTAGCAAAGTGACCCATATAATAGCTTTGAAATCCACCTGTTGTAGAATCTTAGTACACATTCTGGGCCCAGACCTAATAAGGTACCTCAAACTGAATTACCTACTCCCTACATATGGAGAAATCTTCAACTAGCAACTAGAATTCGTAAGTGATAAGGAAACTATTTGAGATACTGAAAAATTTCGAAGATTTATACTACAAGGAATCAACAGCACTGCAAATTTTGTACAGAAAACACAGCAACATTCTTTAGTAATTCTGAAAAACAGTGAATGAATTCGAATTAGCAGGAGTGAAAGTAGGGAATCCTTGAGCTTTTTATTGGGGACTTCATTAATATTTTGAAAGAAGATCAGACAGTTGAATGTAACTTCAGATGATGAATTTAAAATACAATGATGGAAGGTAAAGTATAAAACCCATGAAAAGAAAAATGGTACCAGCTACTAGGAGCAGTTGTGTAATGTATATGGCAAACCAGGACTTCTGAAGAGTGACTGTCACCAGTCAGGAGCATGCAGAGATTCATGGGCATGTTGTGGACATCATCAAGGGGGCTGTCACAGCAGTTGGCAACATGGGCAAAGTGATTAGTGCAGCAGGGACAATGACTGGTCTCATGGTCGACGTTTTCATTATAGTTCAAGAGGCAGTCGTCATGCAGATTGTCAAGGATGTCAACAGAAAGGAACCAGCATAAGCAGTTTTGTAATGAAGGTAAAACCTATTGTGGTGTGTACAAAGGCTGAGTCAGGTAACAGTGTACAGACAGTAGGTACTGTATAGTGATTCCATAGATCATTTTGTTAATGACAAAAAGTATTTTTCCGCAACCTTAAAAGAGCTTGTGAATGTAAAAACTGTGGATGGTTAAGTTTTGCAAGCTACAAATGTAGGCAATATAATTAGTTGTTTTACATTTATGATGAGATGATTCCAATCAAAATGAAAAATGTATTTGACATGGAAGGCATGGACAGAGATTTCATTAGGTATGCTAAAATAAAAGAACAATCTAAAATTGTAATCATCGGCTACCTTAGAGGATTTTGATAAAGACAATAACTTACTTGTGATTGCTTTGCAAGTAGATAGGCTGTATAAAATGACAAGTAAAATGCACAAGAAAGAGATTAATGTAAATAGAGTCAGTAATAAAGATAGCATGTCAGTAAAGAAGAAATAGCATTGTACACATGGACATGTAAATTGTAACAATTTGAATATGTTGTGTAAACATCAATTAGCAGATGGATTGATGACAAATTTAGAATTGGAATTTATTAAGTGTAAAGTTTGTATTGATAACGAAACACACAGTTTAACTTTTGAAAACAACAGAAGCAGAGCAAAAGAAACATTAGAGATTATTCATACTGGTTTGAACAGACCACACTCAGCTCATGGTTTGCATGGGGGAAGATATTTTCTCACTCTTACTGATGATTACAGTACAACAGTTAAGAGGCTACATAATCAAATCTAAAAATCAAGTTTATGATTGTTTTGTGGAATATGTTAATGAAACTTAAAAAATTATTAATGAAATTGAGAATTTAAATGATAAAACTATTAAGAAATTGAGATTTGACAATGGGAAACAGTCTGTGTCTCAGCTTACGAGACAGAAAGGAATCGTTTTAAATGATGTCCTCCTTATGAACATGAATTAAATGGTATAGCTGAAAGATACAACAGATCAATTATGGATATTTCAAGATGCCTGTTAGTTGAAGCGAGAGTAGATAGGAGAGTTTGGTCTAAAGTAATTTGTGCAGTTGTATACCTTAAAAACAGAACTTAAGCTAATACTATTGAAAGCGAAACTTCTTATGAGATGTTGTTTGGAATAGAGCCTAATGTTAAACATTTAAAGTTGTGTATGAAAGTAGGCTTTTTGTACGTGTGTCACAGCAGCAGAGAAAGTCAAAGGAAGGTCGTAAAACAGACTGGGAATTTTAATAGAGTACAATGAAGATGGATACAGCGTACTGATTAACAACAATGTTATCATTGCCAGGCATGTTGATTTGTGGAAGATGACATCGGAGGTATTGATATTAAGGGATATTCAGGGATAGAACATTTTAGCAATTCTGAGTGGAAAAGCATAGACAGTGAATTGGTAAATGAGCAAATGGAAGTAAGGGTTGTTGAAGGGTGTCCAAGCAATCATAAAGAAAACCAGGAACAAGAGTTGAGAAGGTCAACTAGAAAATGTAGAATGCCTGATACGTTTAATGATTATGTCATGAGTTAACTTCATTTATATAAACTTCTGTAGTGCTGATAAGCCAGAAAACTTTGAGGAGGCAATAATAGTAATGATTCAAATTTGGAAGTGAGCCATGGATAAGGAAATCGAGAGTTTAAATCTAAATAAAGCCTGAAAACTAGTAATTAAACCATTGAACGTAAATGCTATTGATGTAGAGTCAGTTTTTTACACGAAAATCAGATAACACTTGAAAGCAAGTGTAGTTGTAAGGGGCTTTCAGCAAAAAGAAATCCTGGATGACATTTATTCGCCAGTTGCTTTGACATAAAAATTGAAAGTTTTGTAGGCATTCAGTTGTCAAAAGCATTTGACACAAAAATTGAAAGTTTTGTAGGCATTCAGTTGTCAAAAGCATTTAATTGTAGAGCAAATGGATGTACAAGCTGCATTTCTTAATGATAAAGTTTTTTTCAGAAATTTATTTGAAGCAACCTTCTGGATACAAGGATGGAACAGAAAAGAAATATTTAAGGCATTATATGGCTCAAGGGAAAGTCCCAGAGTATTGTATGATTGTTTGGATGAGTTTATAAAAGGTCAAGGTTTCAAAAGAAGTACATATGGTTATTGCCTACATGCACTGATGACAACAAATCACATGGTCTATATAATTGTGTTCACTGATGATTTGCTAATTTGTTGTAAAAGTAAAGGCAAAATACGAGAAATCAAAGATAAAAATCTGTTTTCAAGCAGTTTCTGATGAAAAGCTTAGGTGAAGCAAAGAATTATCTTGGGATAAATATTAATTACAATTATGCAAAGAATGTAATGACTCTGAGTCAGGATAGCTGTTTTCAACGTCTAGCTGAGGAATATCAGATTGAACATTCAAACTTGTACAGTACTCCAATGGAAATAAATTTGAAACTAAAAGTAGCATGAGATAAAAGTTAAAATATTATAATATTAATTACAGGAAGTTCATAGGTGCTCTCCTGTACATTAGCTTAGGAACATGGCCAGATATGAGTTACACTGTGAACTGTTTGAGTAGATTTCAAAACTGCTGCATTCTTACTCACTTTAAGTATGCTTTGCAAGTACTTCAATATTTGTATCAAACAGAAGTTTGAAGTTAACATATAAAACGCTGGAATTATCAATATCTTAGAGTTTTTTGTAGATGAGGATTGGGCAGGCAATTCTGTAGATCACAAGTTCACATCACATTATGAATTAGGTTATTTGGAAATGCAATATTTTGGAATTCTAAGAAACAATGAAGTGTTACAAAATCTTCTATTTTTGATGAATATGTAGAATTGTCAGAACTGTCTCAGAGATTAAGTTAATTTTAGAAAATTTGAATATTTTTGACATGAAGTCTGACAAGCCTGTTAAAGTATGTGAAGAAGACTCGAGAGCAGTCAGTACTGCTAGATATGGAAAACCATACTAAAGATTCAGAGTACATTAAAGTACTCTATCATTCTGTGAATGAATGATATATGAATGGAATTTTAGACATGTGCAAAGTAGATTCAGAAAGCAATATCCTTTTTTATCAAGTCTTTGAGCAAGGATGAATTTGTGAAATTTTGAGAAATGGTGAATGTAACTTGATTGTGATGTAAATGTAAGGATGCATGTTGGAGTGTGCTACATTTATGTTGATAGTATCTACTGTGTTGATAGGATTACAACAAGAATATTACATTTTTACTGCACAACAGTTAGTTCCATTCCATGAATGTGTTTTTTATGTATAGACATAAATTTTTATATACCTCTTTCTAAATAAATATTCTCAACAGCAACATTTCCTGACTGCCAAATATCATTTGACTCATTACCACACCAGAGCTCATTAAAGAAGGGAAGATAATATGGCACATTAAACAAAATTTGAGGAATGCTTACTATGGAGAATGCAGCATTTTATCTTGGACAGAGTGTCATGGTCGGAAGTAGAAGCAAATGCATGCCCCAGATAAGTGTATTGGAACCCTTGCTACCCATGTTGTATATTAATTACCTTTCATACAATATTAATAATGACCTCAGAATTTTTTCAGATGATGCAGTTATCTGTAATGAATTACTATTTGAAAACAGCTGCCCAAATATCCAATCAGATCTTAATATGACTACAAAATGGTGCAAAAATTAGCAACTTACTTTAAATGTCCAGAAATCTAAAACTGTGGAGTTACAAAATACCAAAATGTAGTATCCAATGAATACAGTATCAGTGGGTCACAACTGAAATCACTGAATTCATAGAATTGCTTAGGTGCAACTATTTGTGGGAATATGAAGTGTAACAATAACAAACTCAAAGTTATAGGTAAAACCAAGTAGCAGATTTAGGTTCATATGTAGAATACTGGGAAAATGCAATCAGTTAACAAAGGAGACTGCTCGTAAAACATTTGTACCTCCCATCGTAAAATATTGCTAAGGAGACTCTCAGGGGATATAAAACATATAGAAAGAAGGGAGCATAAATTGTTTGGCTCCTGGGAAAACAACATGGTAGTGCTTGAAAACCTCAACTGGTAGACATTGTCCCACGAAAACATTTAAAATGTTTCAAGAACCAGTATTGAGTGAGCAATCTAATTGCAGCCCTGTATGTATTGCTCCAGTAGGGACCATAAAGAGAAGATCTGATGAATTACAGGGGGACAGAGACACACTTAAGTAGCCATTCTTCCCACACTACATATGTGAATGGAACAGGAAGCAGCTGCAGCACTCTTGAACATATTCTAAGTTCAAATGCAATAAGGTTCCTTTACAGAGAAAACCGTATATCCACAAACAATAGGAATTTAAAAAGCTCATGTGGAACTCGGCTTGTCCATTTCTTCCACAATATCCTGCAAGCTATGGATGAAGGGCCACAGGCAGGTTCTGTATTCCTAGATTCTGGAAAGTGTTTTACACAGTACTAGACAGTGAAGGTGATAATATACAAAATAGGTTCTCAGTCACATGAGTGGCTCAAAGACCTTTTACATAATAGAACAAGGCATGTTGTCCTGGATGGCTGTTGTTCATTGGAAGCTAGGATATCATCAGGCATTCCACAGGAAGTGTAATAGGACTGCTCTTGTTCTCTATACACACAAACAGTCTGGTGGATAGGGTGAGCAGCAGTCTGCAACTGCTGATGAAACTCCAGTATATGTGTCATTGTTGGGTGACTGCAGGTAGATATGGGATATCTTGCATAGTATTTCTATTTCATGAAGAACGACAGCTTTCTCTAAATGTGGAAAATTTTAATGCAGATCAGCATTAAAAATAAACCTGATTTGTTTGAATTCTGTATCAGTGGTGTGATGCCCGAGGTAGTTGAATTGATTAAATATCTAGGTGTTATGTTGCAAAGCAACATGAAGTAGGATGAGTACATAAGGTTGGTTGTAGGGAAGGCAAATGGTTCACTTTGGTTTATTGGGAAAATTCTTGGAAAGTGCAGCTCATCTATGAAGCTATGAAGGTGTGTGTGAATGGAACACTTGAGGATCCCATTTTTGTGTGCTGGTGAAGTGTTTGGGATCACCTGCAGGTCAGATAAAAGGAATACCTCAAAGCATTTCAGAGGCATGCTTCTAGATTTGTTACTGGTAGTTTCAAACAACATGCAAGTATTATGGATGTGCTCCGTGAACTCAAATGGAAATCCATGGAAGGAAGAATATGTTCTTTTCGCAAAATACTACTGAGAATGTTTAGAAAACCATTGTTTGTGACAGAATGCAGAACTATTGTGCTGCCACCAAAATACATCTTGCATAAGGACCATGAAGACAAAATAAAAGAAATCAGGGCTTGTACGGAAGCATATAGTGTTATTTGTCCCTCACTTCAGTTGTGAGTGGAACAAGAAAGGGAAGATTAGCGATGGTACAAGATACCTTCCATCTTGCTCATAGAGGTTTGTGGAGTATGTAGATGCAGAAACCAAGGGTGTGAGTACACTGTTAACTTCTTCACTATACAGTGGTCTGCAGATTATGGATGATTGTATACACAGAATAGAAAATGGTAGGTAATTTTCAGCTCTAAAATTACTGCCTTGTTTTATAATTGGCCTTAAGTGAGCTATTTTTAATGTATATTGAAAACTGATTGAAAAAATTTGTATTTACTGATGCTGTATTTAACGTGAATGCCTCTACTGGAGAGTATCAAAGTGGTCACTGATGGAGTTTCCAGCAGAAGAAAAATATTCATAAAAATGAAATTTCCTGGCAGATAAAAATGGTTGCAATTTTGTGCTGGAATTTTAGGAAATTGTTGTTTTAGTTAATAGTAAGTCTACCCGATGATTCCTTACAGTCTGTCCAGCTATTTACAATATTTCCAATACCTACACTATGTGATCAAAAGTATCCGGACACCTGGCTGAAAATGACTTATAAGTTCGTGGTGCCCTCCACCACTAATGCTGGAATGCAATTTGGTGTTGGCCCACCACTAGCCTTGATAACAGCTTATACTCTCGTGGCATACATTCGTCAGGTGCTGGAAGATTTCTTGGGGTATGGCAGCCCATTCTTCACAGAGTGCTCTGCACTGAGGAGGGTTATTGATGTCAGTCAGTGAGGCCTGGCACGAATTCAGTGTTCCAAAACATCTCAACAGTGTTCTATAGGATTCAGGTCAGGACTCTGTGCTGGCCAGTCATTACAGGGTTGCTACTGTCGTGTAACCACTCCGCCACAGGCCATGCATTATGAGCAGGTGCTTGATCGTGTTGAAAGATGCAATCACCATCCTCGAATTGCTCTTCAACAGTGGGAATCAAGAAGGTGTTTAAAACATCAATGTAGGTCTGTGCTGCGATAATGCCACACAGAACAACTGGGGGTGGAAGAACCTTCCATGAAAAACACAACCACACCATAACACCACCACCTCCGAATTTTACTGTTGGCACTACACATGCTGGCAGATGACATTCACCGACATTCGCCATACCCACATCCTGCCATTGGATCAACACATTGTGTACCATGATTCGTCACTCCACACAACATTTTTCCACTGTTCAGTCATCCAGTGTGTACACTCCTTACATCAAGTGATGTGTCGTTTGGCATTTGCCGGTGTGATTTGTGGCTTATGAGCAGCCGCTGGACCAGGGAATCCAAGTTTTCTCACCTACTACCTAACTGTCACAGTACTTGAAATGGATCCTGATGCAGTTTGGGATTCCTGTGTGATGGTCTGGATAGATATCTGCCTATTACACATTATGACCCTCTTCAACTGGCCGCAGTCTATGTCAGTCAACAGTCAAGGTCGGCCTGTACGCTTTTGTGCTGTATGTGTCCCTACATGTTTCCACTTGACTATCACATTGCAAACCGTGGACCTAGGGATGTGTAGGAGTGTGGAAATCTCGCATACAGATGTATGACCCAAATGACACTCAATCACCTGACCACATTCGAAGCCCGTGAGTTTTGCAGGGTGCCCCATTCTTCTCTCTCACAATGTCTAATGACTGTGAGGTCACTGATATGGAGTACCTGGCAGTATGTGGCACCTCAATGCACCTAATATGAAAAACGTATGTTTTTGGGGGTGTCGAGATACTTTTGATCACATAGTGTACTCCAATGTTCCTTTAATTTCTAACACTGTGACTTAGTCTTTACAGATCTTGATAATTCATATATAATGCCTTTAGTCTATAACTTGCAATATCTTACCACTGCATAGTAGAACAGTCTCAGTGTTCCACTTGTCCTTTTCACTTCATTAATTTGTCAAACTACTTTTTTGTGGTTAGCGACAGTCCTTAACTGGAAGGATCACTTTCAGCACAAAAGGTTAAAGCAGTACTGAAAGTCATATGCAAATTTACTGAATGTAATACATATTTTTCCAATGTGGTAAGCACATAAAATTGTTGGTTGGTTGGTTGGTTGGTTTTGGGGAAGGAGACCAGACAGCGTGGTCATCGGCCTCATCGGATTAGGGAAGGATGGGGAAGGAAGTCGGCCGTGCCCTTTCAGAGGAACCATCCCGGCATTTGCCTGGAGTGATTTAGGGAAATCACGGAAAACCTAAATCTGGATGGCCGGACGCGGGATTGAACCGTCGTCCTCCCGAATGCGAGTCCAGTGTCTTACCACTGCGCCACCTCGCTCGGTCATAAAATTGTCACATATGATAGCAAGAATCAATAATAATCTGTCTTCATATCTGGAGAGAAAATCCATATTTTGATTGCCTCTAAAGTATTAACTCATGTAGGCTGGATGCTGTCCTCATGTTCCTGATACGTTAACAAGGTAAGAGAGAAACTCCCCCTTTCTCTTCAATTTCATTGTCAAGTAATATTGCACATCTTCCATGCAATTTCACAACAATTGATAGTAATATACAAATATTACACTTAATGAGGACAATGACAAAGGATAGCTCTGTAGACCAGCATAGACTGGACTTACTGTGTCGATATAATTAGTTCATGACAGGGAGTACATAGTGGCAGTTATTAACATTTATTGGAGAAAAATAAGTGGTAAAATAAAATCTAGAAATGAAGAGATGTTCAACATGCGCGTAGACCGTTGATTGTGATGTTTCCCTGATTATAAGGTGGCAAAGATCTCATCATTGCTGAAACAAAATGTGACTGAAATATTGGATTCTATTTGTTATAACTTATGTTGATCTGATTGTACTGCATTTGGCCCAAGATGTCTGCTAGTGTAAAAATTCGATGAATTGTGACAGTTGTAAAGAGGAAATAACAAAGCTGAAAGAACAAGTGCCTAGATTAGAATTTATTATCAGTTCATTGAAAATGGATATCAAGAATGTTAAAGAAGAAAAAAGTGTACTGAACACGACAAAATCGCGGCATGAAAGCAAAATCGTGGCATGAAAGTTCGGCTTTGTCAGAGATTGGATAGAAGTAAAGTTCAAAGACACATGAAAACCACTTTCAAGCTCTTTCTACTATGGATTGTGATAGTGTTGTTAACAGTTTTGAGTGTAACACGTGTAAGACAAAATGACTTTGTAAATGATGTAGAATATGCAAAATTGCTCTCAAAAAATTTGCCACCGATAAGCTGTTTGTCTGAGTTGTTATTGACTTATATTAACAAAAAAGACAAAATAAATAGTTCTAAACAAGACATCGCGCACAGCAAAAAGGTAGACAGAAAATCAGTAAGCTCCTGAACACCAAGTACATGTAAAACTGAGCTGCCAAGGGCTAAGTACAGCCACTGAATTTCAGTGGACAAGCAGTCAGAATTTTAATTGCATAATAAGTCCAGGAGTGAAATTAGGTGATGTTATGTCAATGAGTCAGGAAAAAATTTCCTCATTGGGCAAAAAGGACTTCCTAGTGGCAGAAAATGATGTCGCAACGACGGGGGCGGGGGGTGGGGGTGGGGGTGGGGGGGGTAGGATCTTTTAATCTTGTTAAGAAGAAAATTGTATGAGCTGAGAGCAACAAATGTTATTGTTTTTTTAGTGTCACATCATGACGACTTGAGAGAATAGTCCTGTGTAAACAAAGAAATTGAAAGTGCAAAAACAGAGATGCAAAATATTTGCAAGCAGTTTGAAAATGTAACATTCGTGAACAATAGCAATTTGTGGAAAAGATTCCACACAACATACGGTTTTCATCTAAATAAACTCAGAAAATACTTTGTAGTAACAAAAATTTTAGATGTAATAAATAAAATCTCAAATGTACAGTGTGACGATATAGGAGACATGTTACCTGGAGACTCGATTGTGAAATCTGCTGTCAGCTAAGCTACACCCCTCCAAGACAAATGTGAGATTTTGTTAACGCAAGTGAATGCCCCAAATGCAAGCACTCACAGAATAGCACAGTAGTTGTAGAAGAGCAAACACTAGAAGGAAGTGAAACAGCAGCAGCACCATCATCATCAGAGGCCGTAGCAGCAGCAGTAACAACAACAACAGTAGCAGTGCAGCACAGCTTAAGGAGGAGCCAAAGGCAAAATACGTCTGTGTCATTCAGTGATAATTTTTTATAGTTGCAACCCAGGAAGAAAATAAAAATGCGAAAAATCAGCCTGCAAACTCACAGATAAGTCACAGTAACATCTTATTTTTAAACAGTCAGGGTCTTGAAAGTAAAGTTGAAATACTGGAGAAGTCATTGCCATAAAATAAGAACTCTTTCCTATGTTTATCTGAACATTGGCTTAAACCAGGACAGATGGAATACTACATACCAGAAGGTTATAAACAGGGAGGCAGTTTTTGCAGATCTGAGTACCATAATGGCGGTACTGTTATCCATGTTTCAAATGATATAGAGTTTACAGCACTAGATCATAGTTCGGCTTGTGTAGAGAAACACTGAAATTACTGGGATCATATGTGATGTAATGAAACTTATCTTCGTATGTATTTATCGTTCCCCTGATTCAGATGAAAAACACTTTTTTAGACAATTTAGACAGTGTACTCTGCTACATAACAAACTGGAAACAGTATGTAACTATAACTGGGGGAGACTTTAATTCAAGTTTTGATGTAACATGTAACAAACCTGGTGTAATCATAGCGTGTAGGCTTTCACGGCTGTCGTAGACTCACCTCAGATGATGTTACCCGCAGCTGGCAACGAAACGTCAGGGAGAAGTATTTCTACTATTGGACCACGGACTCTTAGCCCGGAAGTTTTAATTACTGAAACCTGGTGTAAATTATTTACTGAATATGCTAAGGCAGCACAACTTCAATCACATAAGTTCAGCACAGACAAGACTAAAAGCATGCTTAGAGCATGCTTTTGTCAACTGTGCTGATGATATATACTCCACCAGTGTAAAGGAATTTGATTTCTCAGACCACTGCACGTTATCAGTAGAGTTAATACATTTTATAAACTGGGATGGAAAGAAGACTATACAAAAGTTATCAAAACCCTACACCTTAATACTAACAAAAAACAGTCTCAGAAAACTAACACAGCATCTAAGCATAACTAACCAGAACAAATTATTTCAAAGATGTGATTCCAGTCACCAAACAGTTTATAAAAAATTCAAGAGCTACTTAATAGGTACATTAAAAACTCATCTTGTTCCAAAGATATATCATAAAACAAGAGAGGGTAAATTGTGGCATACCAAAGAGTTGGAGAATTTAAAAAATAAGCTACTCCTGTTAAAATGCCTTGGAAAAGTAAATAATTGTAATGAAATTAAGGACTTCAAAATAACCACTATGAAACCGTATAAGATAGAGCTACAGTTGGCTAAACAAAGATGCAAAACTAATCTCATAAAAAAAAATAGTAAAAATCTATGTAAAATAGCCTTGTCAGTAATTAATACTGTTAAAGGTGTAATCAGAAATTTTGTTAAAACAGAGTCAATACCAGAAGATATGTTCAACAAATATTTCGTCAAGAAGTTGATCAGTAAGCCCAATGTAACATATATAGATTATCGTAAGAGCTCAAACCTAAGTCATAATCATGCCAGACCTTCATTGAAACACTTCAAAGAGGTATGCCAAGATGGAGTTCTTAAAATTGTTAAAGAAATGAAAAATTGATATAATACAGATATTTTTAACATGTCAAACAATCTACTGAAAAACTAATACATTACACTGCAGCACCATTAACATTTTCCATATACTTCTGTCTCATGGAAGGGTTTTTTTTCTGATCCTCTCGAACTATTCAAAGTCTTTAAGAGGGTAGCAAATCTGATCCAGCAAACAACAAGCCAATTTCATTAATTACAGTCCTAGCCAAAGTCTTTTAATGTATGATGTATCAGCAGATGTATGGGTACCTAGAACTAAATGATATGTTACGTACATCACAGTTTGGTTACAGAAAAGAATAGTCAACAATATGCGCAATAGAACTCTTTAGTGAGAGAATTTTAGCAGCATTTGAAGACCATGCTCACATACAGGTAACCTTATGTGATCTAAGTAAGGCCTTTGACTGCGCTGACTATTTTTGCTCTGTAAACTTGAATACCATTGAATATGTGATGAAAGTTTAAAACTCATCAAATCATACTTTAATAAAAGGAAGCAGGTGGTAAGTTCAGGAAGTCATCTGTCAAACACAAATAACGTTCATCATGGAGGGGCGATCTAAATTAGGACTACTTATATTCCTTGTACATATAAACGATTTACTGTGAAACATGGACGTAAAGAAGTATATGTATGCAGATGATACAACTTTTCTGTCTGTAAACCATTTATTTGATAACCTTGTTAGTAACATGAATTTGACAAAAAAAAAAAAAAAAAAAAAAAAATGCAAAATTTTTAGGTATCACAGTCGACAAATGAACAACATGGAACTTTCATGTTGAACATGTAGAGGTTAGGCTGTCAAGAGTTATATATCTGCTGAAGAGACTGATGTGCTGTGTGGCATTTGAATATGTAAGAACAGTGTACTTGCTTTTTCTTCCCAAATTGTTTTAAGGTAAGGGTTAATACACTGGGGAAACAGCAAAAAGATACCGTAAGTGAAATTCTGGTTATCCAGAAGAAAGCAATCAGAGTAATGCGAAAGGTGGCTAACAGGACACATTATAAACCATTGTTCATTAAATATAGAATATAAATGGTTATTAATCTGTATATTCTGTATACTGTTAACTATATATTTGCTGAAGTGCCAAATTTAGGTGTAACGAATCACAGGCACAACTACAATTAAGAATCTGTACTCCTGTGCTCTATCAAAAACTAACAACAGCCATAAGTACATGGCAATTAAAATACATAACAAATCGTATAAATATGCCTCACGCATGCCACTCAAAGTATTTATGGAAAAGAACTTCTTGTTAACTAACCCATTCTATTCATTAGAAGAGTTCTTAGAAATGCTCAATATCAACCTGTGGCGGCATGCAGTCGGTCGAGTGACCTATCTTTGGACTGCCTTCTTTGGGTTTGTGGCTGATAGTGCGCGAGCCTTCAGTTTGTTGCAAAGATTTAATTGTACTGATTGTGTGTTGATTTATAGCAGTATCAAGTCAATTATTAAAGTACATATCTCTATACATGGAATCTTAGCGTATTCATTTAAGCCACCATACCTACTTTCACAAACTTAAAATATGTAAAAATGTATTTTATAAAATAAACAGGTTAAGTGAACTGACAAAGTCTATTGCATGTAATAACATTGAATGACTGATAAAGAATCTGAATCTGAGGTACTCAGAGCCAAAAATTGTATTTAAAAAAGTCATCTTTCTATGTGGATTTGTTGGACTCCTGTAGGAAGAAATTGCAGCTTTCTGAAAAACAAGCAGGAGTTTAGGAGTGAATACTGCTACAAAAGTCATAATTGGCAAACAACTATTTGTTGAGACTTATGAGTGAAATGTGTTTATAATTAATTATCAGACTTTCATTTATCCTCTGCATTCAGTCAGTAAATTTTGTGTTAGGTATGCAATGAACTATCAGGAAGAGAGATAACATTAAACAGAGCACATATATAAAATATCTGCATCATACAGATAGACGACCCTGTACAAGAAACAACTGGGCACATGGATATGCTACTTTTTCAGATACTAGGTCAAGGCTGGCAGTGTGCTAATAATGGAACAATGAAAGTGTTTCACAACTTTTAAATTATTTTTTTAATTTGAAAACAGACGAGACTCAGTTTGACCAGTTCCCTTTATTATTTAAGATAAAATAAAAACGCAGAAAAGGAATAACAAAAAGCAAAATTATTGACTGTATCTCATATTTATATTTTTATGGTCATGAATCATTCAGGAAGTTTCTTTATTGTCTAACTCATTTGTTACATACCTGCTTGCCATCATTTTCATAGAAGTGGGTCAAGTTTTCTATGACTTGAGAGTCATTCATGTCTTCGTATGGCTGCTCTCGGGCAAATGTCAGTATCTCCCATAGAGTTACAGCAAATGACCAGACATCACTTTTGGATGTAAACTTCCCCTAAAATATGGATTTTTTATTACATCAGATAACTTTAATAAATTTAGTTATATACCTTTGGCAACATCTATAATGTTACATGATAAAACCATACATAAAGTAATAAAAGAATGATGTTGAATTAATTTACAATTTATGAGGCCAGTGAAAAAAATGAAATTAAGATCACTAAATAGCTATTTATTAAGGTACTGTAGAACATAAAAGCTTTTTTAAATGCATATGTGTTGAATTATGGCCTTACACATTAAAAATTTCATCTAAATTGTTCAATTCAGAGTCAGTGGATAAGCAGAGCAGTTTACTACAGAAATGTCCTTGCACTCCACCAGAAAATATCACGTTCCATTTGTAACACAAAAAATTAGACTGATACTCCCACTTCATGTACTTACCAAACATGTTCAGTCATTGGTAGCCTGCATCAAGGCCAATTTGAACCCATGAATAAAAACTCCTTCCATTGCTCAAAACCCTTTGAGTGTCTTTTCGGTAATACTACACAGAAGCTCACATGTTTTTGACTTAGAGTGTAAGAACATTTGTGTAGTGAAGTCCTCATCTTGTGCCATCGAATCAATCTATTTTTATGAAAGCAATCACTGAATAAGGGCACAGTGAAATGTTGAAAATGAAGTTCCATGCATCTTGACAGAGCGTAGGGGAACAATGTGGGAGACCTGCACTGCTGTACCAGGCAAGGTCCTAATGGAGGTGGTTTGCTGTTGCCTTCCTCTGACTGTAAAGGGGATGAATGATGATTATGCAGACAGCACAACAACACCCAGTTATCTCCGGGCAGGTGAAAAACCTGACCCCACCGGAAATTGAACCTGGGACCCCGTGCTCGGGAAGCGAGAATGTGAGACCACAAGTTGCAGATACTTAAACATTAAGAGCAAGAAACTTCCTGGCAGATTAAAACTGTGTGCTGGACCGAGACTCGAACTCAGGACCTTTGCCTTCCGCAGGCAAGTGCTCTACCACCTGAGCTACCCAAACAGGACTCACGGCCCGTCCTCACAGCTTTACTTTGCGCCAGTACCTTGTCTCCTACCTTCCAAACTTCACAGAAGCTCTTCTGCGAAACTTGCAGAACTAGCACTCCTGAAAGAAAGGATATTGTGAAGACATGGCTTTCCCACAGCCTGGGGGATTTTTCCAGAAAGGCAAAGGTCCCAAGTTTGAGTCTCAGTCCAGCACACAGTTTTAATCTACCAAGAAGTTTCATATCAGTGCACACTCCACTTCCGAGTGAAAATTTCATTCTGTTGCCATGGAAAATAGCTCCTTATTTATATAGTTGATCTCATTTCTCTTTTGTCAAGGTAAGCATATTGGAACACAAATTAAGTTTATCAGCAGGGTAGCCTATTCATTGTAGCAGCCTATTTTTAAGGCAGACTGGCATCAGGTGAAAATATTAAATAGAACATGGCAGATGTAGTGAAATACATAATTTTCATCTTTATTCTACATTCCTTTCTTCCCTTATCTCTCTCATAACTCACACTACTTATCACATTGTAAGAGACAAACAACAGCAGAGCCACAATGGACCAAAGTTTATTTGTCTACTACCTACAAGTGAATAACAGTTGAGAACATGGACACAAACACAGAAACAATCCAGGAACTGATACAAGCAGTTGTTGACAATAACTATGGACACAGTATGAGAGCGAGTGCCTGTTTCATTGGGCTCATAAAGAGGAGGGCTCTGGTAGATAGTATACCATGTGCATAAGTCGTGGCCCACCACCACAGGTGGTGCTCTCGAATGCCATGTGGTGGTGCTCTTGGATGCCATTGGTGGAACATTCAAAGTGTAGCGCACCGGCAGAATTTATCCAAGTATTGCGTACAGGGTTATAGCACCCCTTCCCCTTTGGGAATGGATGTCCCATCGATTAGGGCATCAGGGCGACTTTTGAAACATCCATAGTCTTTGTGGCAGATGCCACAGGCAATAACGGCCACAGTGGAAGGAGATTCTGAGCTAGAACCAGTGAGTAAGGGCAGAAGTGGCACAGCAGTGGACACGCATGGCAGCTGCTCCCCTGCAAAGTAACATAAGACAGAAAGGCGACAAAAGCGTTGGTAGCATTCAGTGCATGGTTCCTCAATGTGGTGGAGGCATGGTTGCTTGGTTGGGGGTGCCAGGGGTGGTGGTGTTGAAGGGTCGAAGCACCAGCCCAGCCAATGGCAGAATCACTGGTGGTAGCAAAGCATCATGGAAAGGTGAGGCAGCAGGCACAAGGGGGCTGGAACCCAGAGGAGAGGCAGGAGGCTGTAACATTCACAAGGAGGGCAGGTCCAGCCCCACAGCAGGCACACCCCAGGAGGCCTTGACAGGCACTGAGGGAGGATGTGGTACTGGTGGCCCTGCAGCTCTCACTGTGGCTACAGGACATAGCTGGTTGTGGTGGCATGTCACCAGGCTATCAGTGGTACACACCATACAGAGGCAGCAGCCTCAGCAGCTGTGGACCATGACCAGAATCAACTCTGGTTGGTGACCGATTCCCTGAGCCCTGACCGTGTAGCCAGGAGCAAACTGCAATGCGGGCGGTGACGGGCTTTGGTGATGCAGCATGAGTAGATGCAGAAGGGTTCATGGCTGGCAGCCATGGAGCTTTTTGGCCATACTTTGATCACCCACCAGTGTAAATCTGTAGGAACTCAAGAAGCATGTTGAAGCATTGTGCATGAAGGAGTCCACAATGTTCTTCATTTGAAGCCTGAACATCTAGATGAGACATTCTACCTCATCATTAGATTGGGGATTAAATGGAGGAGCAGCTACATGGTGAATGTCTTGGATGGGTGCAATAATCTGGAATGCTTGAGACACAAACTGTGGACCATTGTCCATCACAAGCACATAAGGCAATCCTCCAATAGAAAAAAAAATGGAGGGGGCCTGAATCATTGCTGCAGCTGACATCAAAGAATAGTGGAAATTTAGAGAAAACATCAACAACCATGTGAAACAAACATGGACGCATTCCCATATATGCTCCCATGGGTAGCACACTGAGAGCAGGCTTTGGCAAATGTACAATGTCACTGATGGTGCCAGGCCAGAACACATGCCAATGGGCCAATAACTTGGTAAGTGAGACTCCCCAATGTCCTCAGTGTAGGAGTTGAAACATATACCAAAAGGCAGGGACAGAGGGCAAAGCAGTTATGCAAAGGACCAGAAGCCGTGTCTGGAGGCTTGTCCGAGCAACCATGCTAAACGAGATGAACTACCTGACACAAAAGTGGATGGCGGCCAGGATGGAAAGAAGCCAAACAAGGAGCAGAATGTAATTTAGATTTCAAAAGTGCGAAAGTATGCTCACATGTGAGTGTCCACTGAAAAGGCATGTTCTTGTGGAGTAACTCCTAGAGGGGATGGGCTAATGTGGCTGCACTTGCAATAAATTTGTGATAGTAAGATATTTTACCTAAAAATGTCTGGAGTTGTCTGACATTTTCAGGGTGATGCACAACTATGACTGTAGTAAAAGGATGATGTAGACTCCACACCATCACAAGAAACATCAAACCCCAAACACACAATGAATGGCTGAAAAAAGTGTGACTTGGCCGAGTTGCATTTGACCCTGGAGTACGTAAAACCATGAACGACCTAAGGCAGGGTAAAATGCAAGGCAGAGATTACTATGATGTTTTAGTAGTAATCTCTGTCTTACTTATTACCCTGTCTTCCACCTTTAAGCTTTCAGGTTTTCAAATCTCATCCGGTACAGTTTCCAACAATCAGTCTTTTCTTCTCATCCCATCCGGTAAATCTCCACTGACCCTTAGTTCTAGGTGACTCTTCTGAACTGTACCCCTTTCCCTAAAACTCTCCAGTCCTTTTCCTTCAACTCTTCTGCCAGAAAAAGGAGCCACTGGCTCCAAAAGCTTGTAAAAGTTAAATCCTTTTGTGTGTGTATGTGTTCCCCTGCCACCACTTGGCGAGTAGATTTCTTTATCTATCCATTTACAGTGTTTACATAATTGGCTTGACTGTATAGTTCTGGCCAAATTAAAAGTGTACTCTGAACCAGGACTTGAACCTAGACATTTGGCTTTCATGACCAGACCAGTGTTCTAGTAACTGAAGTATTTGGGTATTCTTAGTGACTAACACCAGTTTTTTATTTGCCACAACTTCCTTTCCATATCTCCCAAACTTCAATACGGACAGGCACAAGTTGAGTCCAGATGATGTGGAAATATGGGTCAACTGAATGAACACAGCCTACAAAACATAAATATCCAAGTTTGAGACATAGCAGCTGCAATGCTTTTGGCTCTCTGTGCTTAATTTTGGCCAAGCTGGAACTAACAAATAAAACACAATAGATTTTAATTAAATGCATATTGTGTCCATGTGAATATATATAATGCTAGAATGAAGTTACTCTCTACTGACATGTGGGATATGGACATGAGTCTTCCTGGTAACCAACGCAAGATGTGATTGAATTTTTGGATATCTAATTTAAGTCATTCCAGATTCCACTGTTTCATACATAATGATGAAATGCTCACAATAATCTCAGTGAATGCTTTCAGCTCTTACTATTAATTCTATCCTTCATAACTGAGACAGTAGAGATCATCATCATCATCAACAACAACAACAACAACAATAATAAAATCAATGACAACAACAAAAAACAACAGTGACTGGTGTTTTGCTTTCTCGTATTCTTTTTGCATGCACTTTCCATTTGTTCTTTACTTCAATATTTCTTCATTCAGATTAAATATATTCAACTGTTTCATGATATCCTCATTTCTCTTCCTATCAATGTGTAGCCAGCTAATGTTCTTAGAAATTACATTCATCCACTTTCTATCATTTTGACCTATCATTTAGTAAGTGTACAACATTCACTTATGTAGTTGAAAGCAAGTTATATTTTCTGTTACTTTTAAAATGTTGTTTGATAGTGACACCTAAATGCTGGAATTTCTGTAGCTTTTTATTCTAATTATTAATATGATAATTCTTCTGCCAGAAGAAGGAGCCACTGGTTCCAACAGCTAGCACATTTCCTTAACTTTTATATATGTTTTCTCCAACTGCCACTTGGTGAGTAGATTATTTTTTCCATCCAGTTGTATTAAATATTCATTATATTCTCATTGATATATCAATGAGGTATGCAAGTAATGTCACAACCAGAGTAAAGGAATTTGTTAACTTGCTCTGTTATTTCATTATTAATGGCTATTTTTTGCCTAAAAAGTTCACATCCTTAACATGCAATCACGTTTGTTTCTGATGGATGTTGTATTTAAATTTAACACCAGGAAACAACAATACGAGTATTAGGATAGATTGCTACTCAAATAGGCACATTTAACAGTGCAGGCTGTTAGACTTTCAGCTGTCGGACAAAGTCTACCATCATGTGAAGGAAGATACACAACACACGTTTACACATCACATTTGCACCCCCCCCCCCCCATTTCTCTCTCTCTCTCTCTCTCTCTCTCTCTCACACACACACACACACACACACACACACACACACACACACACACAAAGTGCCATGGCCTCATTGGGGCAAGTAGTGATATCAGAAGGGGTGGGCAGAAGTGGGAATAGAAGAGATATCTAGAATTGTGGAGAGGGATATCTGGGTAGGGGTGGGGGAAGATGCTAGGTTGCGTTGCTTTGTGCAATATCTGGATGCTGTGCTGGGGGAGAGGGGGGGGGGTGAAGCAGAGAATTGAAAAGGACTTTGCAGATGAGCTGGGGGGGGGGGGGGGGGGAGGGTTTGAAGGCATGCGTAAGGCAATGTGCGAGGCTGGAGTGGAGGCAGGCACAGGGCATGGACTAGTGAAGGTTGAGGACTGAAGGGGGGGGGGGGGGGCTTGTCATGAGAGCAAGCATGAAAAGCTGGTGTTGTTGGTGCTGAGGACAAAGATGTAGAGCAAAAATGGAAAAAGCTCAAAAGCATCAATCATTTGATATGCCTTAGACAAATATGTTACAAGCAAGATCTTAAGCAGCGGGAAAGATCCACCTTGGACTGACAACAATGTTAGAAAACTACTACATGAACCATGAGGGCTCCATCATAGATTCAAGAGAAGTCTAAATCTAGCTGAATGGAGTGAAAATAAGCATAAGGACAGCAATGAGAAAAGTGTTCAATGACTTGATGAAAGTAAAATTTTTGAAAGCAATCTGACTAAAAATACTAAGAGATTTTGGTCTTAACATAAAATCAGTAAATGGATGAAAATCATCTATTCAGTCACTCGCAGACCATATTAGAGACCAAAATAGGAGATGAAAGGGAGAAGGCTGAAATCGTTTCACTGTATTAGATTGTAATACAGTCCCTCCTTTCAATCATCATATGGACATTGAAATGGCAGATACATCTACATCTACATCTACATTGATACTCCGCAAGCCACCCAACGGTGAGTGGCGGAGGGCACTTTACGTGCCACTGTCATTACCTCCCTTTCCTGTTCCAGTCGCGTATGGTTCGCGGGAAGAACGACTGTCTGAAAGCCTCCGTGCGCGCTCTAATCTCTCTAATTTTACATTCGTGATCTCCTCGGGAGGTATAAGTAGGGGGAAGCAATATATTCGATACCTCATCCAGAAACGCACCCTCTCGAAACCTGGCGAGCAAGCTACACCGCGATGCAGAGCGCCTCTCTTGCAGAGTCTGCCACTTGAGTTTATTAAACATCTCCGTAACGCTATCACGGTTACCAAATAACCCTGTGACGAAACGCGCCGCTCTTCTTTGGATCTTCTCTATCTCCTCCATCTGACCGATCTGGTACGGAGATAAGTGATTGCAGAATAGAAAAGCAACTATACTGCATAGTCAGAATGAGATTTTCACTCTGCAGCGGAGTGTGCGCTGATATGAAACTTCCTGGCAGATTAAAACTGTGTGCCCGACCGAGACTCGAACTCGGGACCTTTGCCTTTCGCGGGCAAGTGCTCTACCATCTGAGCTACCGAAGCACGACTCACGCCCGGTACTCACAGCTTTACTTCTGCCAGTACCTCGTCTCCTACCTTCCAAACTTTACAGAAGCTCTCCTGCATAGTAGTGGAAAGGCATTAAGTCCACATGTGATATCAGTAAAATTATCCAGAGGACATGTGAATGAACTTCCTCCCCTACTAGCTGCAGTTAATCATTGACTGCTGGAGCAATTAAGCATACGTAGTGACTGGAAAAAAATGCGGGTCATTCCTGTTTGCAACAGGGGTCATGGGACAGATGCACTTAATTATAAGCCTATGTTGCTGACGTCACTCTGTTGCAGAATTATGGGACATGTATTATTCCCAAAATCATGACATTTTTGGAGACATACGACCTCCTCCATAAAAAATCAGCATGGATTCCATAAACAGAGATATTGTGAAACTCAGCTCTCTCCATTTCTCCTTGAGATCCACAGTGCTGTTGAAATCAGTGCTCGTATTGATGCCATGTTCCTCGACTTCAGAAAGCCATTTGCCACAATCCCACATTGCCGTTCAGTGAAAAAAATACAAGCCTACCAAGTATCAAAGCAGATTTACAACTGGTTTGAGACTTCCTTGCTGAGAGAACTCAACATGTCACTCTCAATGGAGCAAAATCAACAGATGTAAAAGTAATTTCTGGAATACCTGAAGGAAATGCTATAGGACCTTTAATATACAAATGATTTAATAGAAAATGTTGGAAGTTCTAGAAGGCTATTTGCAGATGATGCGGTTTCTACAGGAAAATACCAACACCAGAAGATCGTAGCAATTTTCCAAAGAACCTGCTGACGATTTATGAATGCTGCAGTGACTGTCAGTTGACCCTAAATGTAAATAAATGTAACATATTGCACATACATATGCAATATGTATGGAAACTATTTCCATTACTGTACAACTAGACCATCATGACAAATTGCTGGAAACAATATGTACTGTCAAGTATCTGGAGTAATCATCCAAAGGAACCATAAGTGAAATGACCACATGAAAATAAATAGTAGGAGAAGCAGATGCTAGATTGATATTCATAGGAAGAATCTTAAGGAAATGTAACTTACGGATGAAAGAAATGGCTTACAAATCAACTTGTTCAAACCATTTCTTGAGTATTGCTCATCACTCTGGGACCCTTTCCAGCTATGACTGATAGAAAAGCTAAAGAAGATTCAACGAAGAGCAAAGAAGTGCATTTCATCACATGGTTATTTAGTCAGCACGAGAGCATTGCAGGCATACTCAACAAACTTCAGTGGCAGACACTACAAGAGAGACCTGCATCACAGAGTGATTTTATTATTGAGATTCTGAGTGTGACCTCTGAAAAGAGTTAGATAACATACTTCCTGCCACATACGTCATGTGAAATGTCTACAAGAAATAATCAACAATCATTCTTCTCATGCACCATTTGCAAATAGTGCAGGTAAGGAAGGATGAGATAGTGATACAGAAGTACCCTCCACCACACACCACAGGTGGCTTGCAAAGTTACTGATATACATGCAGATGCAGGCTGTGAAACAGGCATTCATGTCAAGCACACCGTACTGCGCAGCATGTTGGCCACTGAGTGATCTGTCTCATGGCCCACAGTTTGGTGGTGGCCAATCATGAGGGCAGCTTGTTAGTGGTCATGTCCACGTATGATGATACAAAGTGTTTAGAACTAAGTTGGTAGACTACATGGCTGCTATAACAGGACTGGAGTTATTTGTCCTACATGAAGGTTCTGACTGATTTATTGTTACTGATTGCATTCTCCCATATACCAAAATTCGCTACTACTGTACGGTATTGCCTTCTTGTCTCCTTTCCTCTGTATCTCTACCTCTTTTATCTCTACCCTCTGAACTCCTTTTGATTTGTGAAGCTGCTGATTCATCTATTAAAAGAGCTGATTCACACCAACCCATTACCTCCTTCTCGCCCAGTGTGTCCTTCCCAACTACACCTTTCCTCACCTCCATATATTCAGGCAACTGCCCTCAGTCTCACCAAGGGCATTAGCATTGAGTGGTTATTTGTGTGAATGTGTTGTAACTTTTACTAGAGAAAGAGCAAGAGTTTGAAAGCTAGTGTAAATACTGTATTCTGTTGAATGTTTGTATGTGCCCACACAGCGGTCAGCTTGTTATTTATTTTATTAAGTGTTTTGGTAATGATTTTTACCATATATTTATGACAAAAATTAAAAAGAGTATGCAATAGTGTGGCCGCTTGTCTCAGTCCTCAGATTAATTCAGATTGTGTCATTCCACTTAAAATTTTAATGTATATGTTCTATCATACATACTTGCTGCATATTACGAAATGTGGAAGACCCTGTCCAGTAAAATTTAATGTATGTGTTTTTTTATTTTTTAAAGGAGCTTTTCAGTTGCTTTTTCATAGTCAATAAAATCAGTGTATATAAAATTCTTGATGTTTCTCTGTTAACTGTTTTATGGTGTGAAAAACAATCTGTACACAAGTGGACTTGTAGAAACTGTCTGTGCAGCACTTATAACTGCTTCTGCCAGGATATGAATGCTTATCTGTGCTACCTTTGCCTATATTTCATAAGCTGTAAGTAACAAGCACACAGGCCTATAATTTGCTGTTTTAGTTTTTCTTGAAGCATCAAACACTCCTTTGTTAAGCTATCAATATTATCTCATTCCAAATTTATATTGCTTTGTTCAGATGTGTTTTCCATTACCCTCCCTACTCTTTGTTGGCAGAGATACTGAAGTTATCTTCCTTTAAAAAATAAATTCAAACATTTCTTCTTATGGCTTATGATCCTCTTGAACTTTCTGCCATCTCTGAGGGATTGATGATTTCATGATAAGCATTATTGACCTCTTTCCCTCTATATATCCTTGCTTTATATGCTAATTTGACTAATTTCATATATGCTGTAGTGAAGTCAATGCTGGATCTACCACTCTTTGTCCTTCTCATACTCCCCCCCTCTGTCCATCACCTCTTTTCTTCTCCCTCTCTGTCCTTCACCTCCTCTCCCTCTCTTAGCCCTCTCCTCCTCTTCCATTTCTCTGCCCATTTCGAACTCCCCCTCTTTTGTCCACCTCCTCCTCCCCCCTTACATATCTTCATCTCCTCCTTTCCCTTCTCTGTCTGTCCATATCTTCTTCCCCACTTCTCTCTCCGTGTTATCAGCACATCCAAATGGGAGATTGCTGGTCCTTACCCCAAAAGAATTTTTTTCCAGATAGCAAGTAATAAGTGCACCAAATTTGGTTGAAATCAATCCAGGTGTTTAGAAGGAGCTTTTTACTGGTGGCTTTGCCTCATATGCACATGCCACATATTTGTAACATATTTCACCTATAGCTGTAGCAAATATTGCCCTGCAGTTTCGTTTTTATGTTGCTCAGTGTTTACAATGTCATATCTAAGTAACTATGTGTCATACAGTGATATAATTTTACAGGTACATACAGTGGTACAGGGCTGTTTGGACATGACTCGCTGTTCGAGTAGTTTGTCATAGTTCGGAAAATATCGGGTTTTGCCTGCAAAATGTGCTGTGAATAGAGTTATTAGTGAAAAAGTAATAAATTAAAAGGTCATGCCTGTTGTGGCAGTTTTACTGAATAAACAGCAAAAATGTAGTTAGTGATAATTTTTTTTTTCCTTTCATCATTTTGTGGGGGATGTGAGTGCAGAAAGGTGTTGTAAAGATCTGAAATTATGCATCAAGCCTGTTACAAGTCACGAAGTGCTCTCATTCTCAAATACTGGAAGAATATAGTCTGACTATTTGTGCGTCACTCCTTTGGGAGGTAGGTGGTTCTTACCTCTGAAGTAGTTCTTTCCACACAGTAAGTAATAAGTGTACCTAATTTGGTAGAAATTGATCCAATGGTTTAGAAGAAGTGAAACATACTTATGTATTTACATATCTACTACTAAATCTCATTATACACAACAGTTACATTCTGCGGAATCACCGTGCACATCAAATTGATGTAAATTGACAGTCATTTTATAAAACTGTAAAAATAAGAACTATATTCACATGTTAAGTTTAAAATAGCAGTTTCTTAATGTTATTACCAAAAATAATGATTATCTTCTTTCTGATGTATTTTAATGCAAAATTTACACATTTAAAAATTTAAGACTGAAATGCATAATAATACACTAAAATCATTTTCATTAAGTCTACACCCTAAACAGCCATCTACATCATATGACTTTGCACCATATACAGTGGCTAGATGTCCTCAATACCTTCACTGCATTATAGCGATGGTGATGTTACTGATGACAGTGCCACCAAAGCAGAGTTACTGAACATGGTTTCCTGCAATTCCTTCACAAAAGAAGACAAAGTAAATGCTCCAGAATTTGAATCAAGAACAACTACCAACAAGAATAAATCAGAGGTAGATGTCCTCTGTGTAGCGAAGCAGCTTAAAACACTTAGAAAGGCAAGGCTCCTGATCCAGATTATATGCAGTCAGATTTCTTTCAGAGTATGCTGATATAATAGTGCCATACTTAGAAAACTTATACAACCACTTGCTCAGAGAAGGGTTCATACCCAAAGAGTGGAATGGTTGTACAAGTCACACCAATTCCCAAGACAGGAAACAGGAGGAATCCAGTGGATTTTTGGCCCATATCACCAACGTTGATTTGCAGTACAATTCTGGAATACATACTGAGCTTGAACATCATGAATCACCTAGAAGAAAGTGATTTATTGATTTTGATAAGATGATCAAAATGAGTTGCAAAATGATTGACAGTATATCTATATGGTGCAAAAAGTGGCAATTGAATCTAAATAATGAAAAGTGTGAAGTCATCAACATGTACACTAAAATCAATCTGCTAAATTTCAGTTATATGATAAACCACACAAATCTAAAGGCTGCAAACTCAACTAAATACAGTAGGGTCCTGTTAATCCGAACTAATTGGTACTTTACCTTGTTCGGGTTATCGATTTGTTCAGATTAGCCGGAATTATGGTGACAAGTTTCTAGAATGAAGTATACCAAGCAAATAAGTAGCTCCACCATGGTAACAAATGGGATCAAGTGTGGGAACAATCTCCCTGCCCTTGTTGTGCATTGTTGAGACCTTTATGGTGTCTTACAGGGGAACCTCCCCATCACCCCCCCCCCCCCCCCCAGATTTAGTTATAAGTTGGCACAGTGGATAGGCCTTGAAAAACTGAACACAAATCAATCGAGAAAACAAGAAGAAGTTGTGTGGAACTATGAAAAAAATAAGCAAAATATACAAATTGAGTAGTCCATGTGCAAGATAGGCAACATCAAGGATAGTGTGAGCTCAGGAGCACTGTGGTCCTGTGGTTAGTGTGAGCAGCTGCGGAACGAGAGGTCCTTGGTTCAAGTCTTCCCTCGAGTGAAAAGTTTAATTTTTTATTTTCAGACAATTATTATCTATCCGTCCGATGCGAGGTAACTGCGCTGTAGTATGGGGACGCTACACCTAAACAAACATTGAAACACATGACGTCAGTCAACTACAGCGCCCGGAAGAGAGAGTATTCCTGCTAACGAGGCTCCCTGGCTGGCAGTTGACTGTTCACTACTTTGGACGAGAGTGCATTAAATACGTGAGATGGATTCCATGGGCAATATGAATCCAGCAAATATAGCTCGCAACTTCAATAACAAGGTCAATGAATATTTTCCGAACTGTAAGGAAACGGAAAGTTCCTTAAGGGATCGAACTATTGCCGAACATTTGTATGATTATTTCCTACATTTGTTGATAAACAGTACATGTGGTGATGACGATACCTTGCCGATTGCTGCAGGGCTGTATGTACCAGATGATGAGATTGTTGATGATCCGTACAAAGAACACGAAGCAGAAATACTGCGACTTCAATCTGATTGTATTTCTTTGGATTACATGAAGGAAATGCTCCAATACAGGTTACTCTCCAAACCAATTAAAAGACACAAATATAGATTATGGAGTGAAGCAACAAATAAATTTAAGAAATTTAAAGGGATGGAGGAAAAAAGCACAATTAAATATTGCAAAGAAGTCATGGAACAAGGTGGAACCCGAAGACAGAAGTTCAGTGAACTAGAAAACCATGTATATCGACAATTTATTAAAGCCAGATATGAATTAAGTGCAGTGCATGATACAGACCTACAGATTTGGGGATTGCATTACGCTAAACAAAGCAACCTGGACTTCAAGGATTCATTTCATTGGCTTGTCACGTTCAAAAGAAAATACAAAATCACGAGCAGGAAGATTACAAAATATGTAAGCAAGAACTATGTGAATAAACTGGAAGAACTTTCAGAGTGTTCCAAGACGTTTGTTACAGAAACTAATGTCAGATTCCAACAGTATGAAGACGCATATATTATCAACACAGATCAGTCCGGTTTTAACTATGAAATGAAATCAACCCGCACGTTATCGTTAGTTGGAGAAGGCGACACGGTATGTACTGTAGATCAGCTGCATGCCACTTCACATAGTTATACCATACAATATGCTCTGAACAAAGCAGGATTTCTTTTACCTACATTTTATTTATGTTTGCAGGAAAAAAATGGTGTATTTGGACCGCAAGTTCAGTAACAGGTGAATAGGGTACTTGCACAAACGCCGAATGTCATTGTGAATTGCAATGCGTCAGGAAAAATGGAGAAAAGACTAGTGAAAGACTTTAATGAACGTGTGATTGCTCCTTACGTGGACAAAGAATTTGCCTTACTCCTTGACAGCTATACAGGACAGAAGCATCAGGCATTGTACAATTTTAGTGTGCGAGTAGACGTGATTACCATTCCTCCAGGTTGTACACCTCTTGTGCAACCATTAGATGTGTTTGGTTTTCAGCAAGTGAAATACTTTGTGAAAAGATTCTATGATTTTGTGAAGCTACACAGGTACACAGAGCAGTATTGTTTATGTGATCGTGTGTCAATTATCAAAGTTTAGGCACTCACACATAATCAATTTCGCTCTCCAAAATTCCAGGACATGTTCAGATTTGTTTGGACATAGGCAGGATTTGACGGTCTACACACGGAAAAATTTGAAAATGTTAAAACATATGTTTTGACAGAGTACAGGGAAAACTGTGTGACTGTGAAACTGTTGCATTCATTTGTTGCAGTTTATGTGACAGACTCTTATGTTTTCATCACTTTTTTGGGAGTGATTATCACATCCACAAGAAAACCTAAATCGGGCAAGGTAGAAAAATCTTTTTACCCATTTGCCAAGTGTACAAGTTAGGTGGGTCGACAACATATTCCTGTCATGTGACGCACAGAATATATCAGACATGTTTTCCTGTGGAGGAATTGGTTGACCTATGACCTTGTGATCAAATATTTTCGGTTCCCATTGGAGAGGCACATCCTTTCGTCTACTAACCGCACGATTTTGCGGTGCAGTCACAAAACATAGACACTAAACTTATTACAGTGAACAGAGGCGTCAATGAACGAACGGACAGATCATAACTTTCCGAAAATAAAGAAAGTAAACTTTTCACTCGAGGGAAGACTTGAACCAAGGACCTCTCATTCCGCAGCTGCTCACCCTAACCATGGGACCACGGTGCTCCTGAGCTCATACTATCCTTGATGGTGCCTATCTTGCACATGGACTACTCAGTTTGTATATTTTGCTTTTTTTTTCCATAGTTCAACACAACTTCTTCCTGTTTTCTTGATTGATCTGTGTTCAGTTTTTCAAGGCCTATCCGCTGTGCCAACTAATAACTCAATCTGAGGGAGGTGCGATGGGGAGGTTCCCTTGTTAGGTCAGTGCACTGCCAGTTGGCTTGCAAAGTGCTTGGTTATGTTAGTTATCAATTGCTGGCACACGTAACAGTTGTATTGTATTTGTTCAGGTGTAGTGGTCTACGTATTTTCATCATGAGTAAACGGAAACATACAAAGTTAACTCTCAAAGAAAAACTGAATGCTTTGAATCGGATAGACAGTGGTGACAATGTATCTAAACTGGCAATGGAAATGGGTGTTGGTAAAGCAACCATTTGTGATTGGAGGAAGAACTGAGTGAAGCTTGAACACTCCTGTGCAACGTCTTTGGGGAAAACACTCGAAATTCGGCAGTCTTTGAAACAGTCCCAGTACGATAAAGTGGATGAAGCTCTTTTCCTTTGGTTTACGCGGGAAAGAGAAAGAGGAACTCCTTTGAGTGGAGCACTGGTTCAGGAGAAGGCTGTTTACCTGAACAAGTTAATGAATGGTGTTGAGTCTTTTAGTGCGAGTACAGGTTGGTTGAACAGATTCAAAAAACGTCATGGAATCAGTCAGCTAACAATTACTGGAGAGCTTTCATCTGACCATGATGCAGTGAAGAAATACTTGGGTGACCTTGAAAAAATGATAAGAGAGGGAAAGTATTCTCCCCACCAAATTTATAACACTGACGAGACTGGCCTTAATTTAGCGCATTGCCAACAAAAAGCCTGGCATCAAAAGTAGGCGGCGGTTTTAAAATGTGCAAAGATCGTGTGACTATTAGCACACAGCAATGCTGCTGGGTAATCACAAGCTGCCTTTAATGCTGATTGGCAAATCTGCTAGGCCCAGAGCTTTTAAAAACTGCAACATGAAGCCCCTGCCCGTATATTATCACAACCAGAAAAAAGCATGTATGGATGGTAAGCTGTTCAAAGAATGGTTTCACGGCTAGTTTGTTCCCTCTGTTTGACAGTTTTCTGTGGAAAATAATTTGTCTGCCCATGTATCCTTTTCATTGATGACGTGCCATCTCACCCCAGCACTGAGGAATTATGTGATGGAGAAATTGTAGCTATGTTTTTGCTGCCGAATGTGACACCAACCCTATAGCTGATGGAGTAGGGCATACTGCAAACATTAAAACAAATTTACAGATTTTTAAGAATGCTGAACCAAGATGATAGATTGCTTTTGTGGACAAAATAAAAAAGACCAATGTGAGGGGTGTCATTTATTGCGCCACTGAGGCATGGCAGAATATTTAATAAAATATTTTGATAAAATCACGGAGAAAATTGTGGACATCTTTTGAATTTCAAGACAACCTATTTGAAAATGAAGAGGAAAATCTACTACAAATGATAGAGACAATCCCTGGATGTGAAGAAGCTAGTGAAGGAGACGTAGATGAGTGGATGGCAGTGGATAGGGCATGTGTTGAGAACCTGACAGTGATTTAGTTGCTGCTGTGAAAAAGAAGTGGAAGAAGTGGACTGCTGTGACAGAAGTGATAACAAAGCTGAAAGTGACAAAGGAGAGCTGGTGTGCCACACAGTGAGAGGACTTTGAAAAAGTTCAAAGAATGCTAGTTCATTTTGTATTACCATGAAATGGGAGAGAGAGGGCCTTGGACATTACACACAAATTGGGGTGGTGGCAGTCATTAAAACAAAGGCATTTTTCATTGCGGCAGGACTTCCTTATGAAATTTCAATCACCAACTATCTCCTCAGAGTCAGAAAATATTTTTTTGGTGCCCACCTTCTTATGGATAAATGATCACCATAATAATATAACAGAAATCAGAGGTCTGACACAAAGGTTTAAGTGTTCATTTCTCCCACTCATTCTCTGAGATTGGAACAGGAGAGAAGTAGCTTAAAGGTGATTCGATGAACATGCTGTCAGGAACTCTATTGTGAATTGCAGAGTAATCATGTAGATGTAGATGTAGGTGAAGAATTTGGTGATGCTACAGTCCACTTACACCATGTGAGCAAAAGTATCCTGACACCTGGCTGAAAATGACTCAAGTTCTTGGCATCCTTCATTGGTAATGCAGGAATTCAATATGGTGTTGGCCCATCCTTATTCTTGATGACAGCTTCCACTCTCACAGGCATATGGTCAGTCAGGTGCTGCAAGTTTTCTTGGGGTATGGCAGCCCATTCTTCATGGAGTGCTGCACTGAGGAGAGGTATCAATGTCAGTCGGTGGGGCCTGGCATGAAGTCGACTCTCCAAAACATCCCAAAAGTGTTGTATAGGATTCAGGTCAGGACTCTGTGCAGTCCTGTCCATTACAGGGACGTTATTGACATGCAACCACTCCGCCACAGGCCGTGCATTATGAACGTTGCACAATCATGTTGAAAGATGCAATCGCATTCTCCGAATTGCTCTTCAACATTGGGAAGCAAGAAGATGACATTCACTGGGCACTCGCCATACTCATACCTTGCCATCAGATTGCCACATTGTGTACCGTGATTCGTAACTCCACACGTTTTTCCACTGTTCAGTCGTCCAATGTTTATGCTCCTTACACCAAGCGAGGCATTGTTTGGCATTTACTGTTGTGATTTGTGGCTTATGACAGCCGCTCAACCATGAAATCCAAGTTTTCTCACCTCCCACCTAACTGTCATAGTACTTGCAATGGGTCCTGATGCAGTTTGGAATTCTTGTGTGATGGTCTGGATAGATGTCTGCCTATTACACATTATGACCCTCGTCAACAGTTGCCAGTCTCTGTCAGTCAACAGACGAGGTCGGCCTGTACGTTTTTGTGCTGTACATGTCCCTTCACATTTCCACTTGACTATCACATCGGAAATAGTGGACCTAGGGATGTTTAAGAGTGTGGAAATCTCGTGTACAAACATATTACACAGGTGGCACCCAATCACCTGACCACGTTCGAAGTCCGTGAGTTCTGCGGAGCGCCCCACTCTGCTCTCTCACAATGTCTAATGACTACAAAGGTCGCTGATATGGAGTATATGGCAGCACAATGCACCTGATATAAAAAATGTGTGTTTTGGGGGTTTCCAGATACTTTTAATCACGTAATGTAATTTATGTGAAGAATTTCATTACGTGTAGACTCTTTGTAGCAGAAGTGTTCTCACTAGGTACTTGACATTCATTTGAAGTGTCGCACTGTTCTGCCAAGAAATTTTTAATTCTCAGTTTGTAGTCTCCTTTGCTAGTTGATTATACAACTCCTTTAACACTGAAGGGAATGTCAACATCTCTCTTCACTATTGCACACGTTACAGGATCATGTTCCTCAAAAACTGCCATTGCAGTGTCAATCATTCTAAAGGAATCAGCCATTTTCTTCATTGCCTGTTTTCCAATAGGCTGAATTTCCTCATCGTCTGCTGCTTCTTTATTACAATTCTTGCTGAAAACTATTAAATCTTGATTGCTCAGATCTTTGGAGTGACACACCAGTGGCCACACACTCTCTTCATCAACATCAGTGAAAGCAATCTGCCATGTTCAGTCCACAATTCTGACATTGCAATGGTAGTGTTAGTGATCACTTCATGTTCTAGGACTGACACAGCATCAGGGCACCGTTTCCTCTATACAATATTCCTACATTTTGGAATGATATTAGCCCATGTGTTCCCAATAACATCAATTGCCATCTTAATATTAAACTGTTGCCATAAGATCTTGATGGTAAGTTTGTCACTCGAATCACATTCTATGATAATGGAGAAAATTTTATGCAATTAATATGCCTTGACTGTAGAAATAACTCCCTGGTTTACTGGTTGCAAAATAGATGTATTGTTCAATTGTGGATACACTGTTTTTGTTGGGGTCCATAATGGAAAGTAGGTGACTGGGAACATTAAGAAGAAGAAGAAGAAGAAGAATTTTGAAAGAGGTTTTTTCTTTGTCACTGTAGGCCTTCAATACTCTATTTAGTTCATTAAAAAATAGTCATTAAAAATAACAGAAGTCATCCAACCTTGTTTATTTCATCTCCAATAAACAACCACCCTGCTCTTGTCACAACACTTAAGTGCCGTAGAATTTTGAGAGTAGTAGACCAAAAAAGGTTTTAATCTGCAATCCCCTGTAACATTTCTCCAAGAAGAAGGGCACATCAATCATTGGCAATCTTAAACACTGGAGCTCTTTTTCATAAATATAACACATCCCGCAGCTAGGCATTCAATTCAAAAATGAGCTTGGTTCATGAGAGTTAAAAATGTGCCTTGTAGCATACTCTTCTTCTGTCACAATTTCTTTAAATATTATTTTAAATTTCTCAGCTACTGCTTTTTTTTCTGGCGCTCCTGTCATTTACATGTTGTGAAAACCAAAACAAAGCTTGAAGTGATCAAACCAACCTGAGCTAGCGGAGAAAGGTATTGAACCGTCCCCTTTCATTGAATCTGCATACAAGCTCTTCACTTTAACTTAAGTAGCAGCTGTTGGTTTGGTGCCCAATGCAGTTGCTTAGCCTTTCATACATTCTTTCGATTGCCTCTGAGTGGGATCTGGTCCCTCTAGTCATATTTAAGTTAGTGGAAGATTTAGCAGTTTTTCGAACTGATTCATCAGTGTCAGAAATAGCTCTCACAATGGATTCACTAAGTACCAAAGCACGCTGAATGTCACATAACTTCCAACTTTGTTTCTGCTGAGTATGACCTTCACACATACCTCCTTACCATGACAGACAGACTTTCTTTCCTTTTACCCAATTTTTTACACTGTCCAGTGCAATATCACAGCTTTACTGACCTGAACTGAGTATTGACATCTCAACAAATATGACAGAAAATGAATGTTGAGATGTGCTAGCACATTACTGCTACCAGGTACTGTTGACAAATAGCAACAGTGGACTTAAAACTAAAATCATGTACATGTTAAAAATGTGGATAATGAACCCATGTTAAATGGGGTCTACTCATACATAAATACATGTACACACATTTTAATGATAAGTATAAGTATCTTTATGACCACAGTGAGTGCTTGTTATTTTTTAGTCATTGAAACTAAAAAGCTTTATCAATATTCTTGCACTTGAATTTAACATATGCTTACCATTAGGTCCCATAACACTTGGTAAAGGCAAGTTTCTTATTCTAGCATTCGCATCTCCTGCTGTAAGGATGTGGTATTGAGGGTGAATGTTCTCAGCACGCCACTCTCCTAGACGCTGTCAGGGTTTTTTTTTTACTTTGGACCCGCTACTAACCAGTCAAGTAGCTCCTCTCCCCAAGGTATCACCATATTTGCTGATGATGGCCACATGAGGTAGTGCAGAACCACAGTTCATCCTTGAACACAATGTGACACCATTCGTCTGCAATCCTTGCTCCTGGTCACAGCACCACTCCAACTGCAGCTGCACGGGACAGTAATTCCCTGGTCTGGCTGCTGCTATCTCTGACCAATGGTGCAGTACGACACAGAATGCTGCTGGGAGTCCATTACTTGTTCTTAGGTGGCAGTCACTGATGTGAAGAGGTTGTTGTGTACTTGGTGCACAATATGATGCCGCTGTCACATCTGAATGCCCTAAAAATCTGGATATTGCAGAATTTTACCAGCTGATGAAATAGAGACCCACAATGATGCCCCATTGAAATTCTTATCAGGTGCTGATAATGCAGTCTCATATGAGTACACAGAACCCCCCTTCTCATGCACAGTGATCACTCAACATATAATGCTGTTCACACCCCTTACATACCCTACCAGGCCTCCTAACACTAAGCATGAACAATACTATCAACACTACTGCATTCTGGAGACCATTCTACCTGTCACAGAGAACTGTAACTCTTATCATTTTCATACCGTGTTGTGTACATGTATGAAGTAATGCTGACATCCAACTATGTGTTCTTGATGCTTTACTTTTTTCATCAGGCAGTGTATTACAAAAAACTTCTTCTTTTCACTCAATTAATTCTAAGATGGCTGCTACAAAGGAAACTTTTGATCACCCTATAGATCAAACAGGCTAACTAGTGTCAAAATGTTTTTGGGTACAAATTAGCACTTATAAATCTACTGTCCACATCATTACCCTAAGAAAATCTGTAATAACAGTCACTTGTTTGCTACACATTAGTAAGTATGTGTCCAACTGCAACGTGTGCGTAACAGCAGAAATTTCAGTTGTTGGCCCACTTCAATAAAGAAAATGAGACAGAGCCATAAAATATACATGAAAGTATTAAACAAATGTTTACTACCAATAAATAATTAGGTCTATTAATTGATTCACAAATAATGAGTGTTGTTGTTGTGGTCTTCAGTCCTGAGACTGGTTTGATGTCTCCATGCTACTCTATCCTGTGCAAGTTTCTTCATCTCCCAGTACCTACTGCAACCTACATCCTTCTGAATCTGCATGGTGTATTCATCTCATGGTCTCCCTCTACGATTTTTACCCTCCATGCTGCCCTCCAATACTAAATTGGTGATCCCTTGATGCCTCAGAACACGTCCTACCAACCGATCCCTTCTTCTAGTCAAGTTGTGCCACAAACTTCTCTTATCCCCAATCCTATTCAACACCTCCTCATTAGTTATGTGATCTACCCATCTAATCTTCAGCATTCTTCTGTAGCACCACATTTCGAAAGCTTCTATTCTCTTCTTGTCTAAACTATTTATCGTCCATGTTTCACTTCCATACATGGCTACACTCCATACAAATACTTTCAGAAACGAGTTCCTGACATTCAAATCTATACTCGATGTTAACAAATTTCTCTTCTTCAGAAACGCTTTTCTTCCCATTGCCAGTCTACATTTTATATCCTCTCTACTTCCACCATCATCAATTATTTTGCTCCCCAAATAGCAAAACTCCTTTACTATTTTAAGTGTCTCATTTCCTAATCTAATTCCCTCAGCATCAGCCGATTTAATTCGACTACATTCCATTATCCTCGTTTTGCTTTTGTTGATGTTCATCTTATATCCTCCTTTCAAGACATTATCCATTCTGTTCAACTGCTCTTCAAAGTCCTTTGCTGTCTCTGACAGATTTACAATGTCATCGGCGAACCTCAAAGTTTTTATTTCTTCTCCATGGATTTTAATACCTACTCTGAATTTTTCTTTTGTTTCCTTCACTGCTTGCTCAATATACAGATTGAATAACATCGGGGAGAGGATAGAACCCTGTCTCACTCCTTTCGCAACTACTGCTTCCCTTTCATGCCCATCGACTCTTAATAACTGCCATCTGGTTTCTATACAAATTGTAAATAGCCTTTCGCTCCCTATATTTTACCCCTGCCACCTTCAGAATTTGAAAGAGAGTATTCCAGTCAACATTGTCAAAAGCTTTCTCTAAGTCTACAAATGATAGAAACATAGGTTTGTCTTTCCTTAATCTAGCTTCTAAGGTAAGTCGTAGGATCAGTATTGCCTCACGTGTTCCAATATTTCTACGGAATCCAAACTGATCATCCCCTAGGTCGGCTTCTACTAGTTTTTCCATTCATCTGTAAAGAATTCGCATTAGTATTTTGCAGCCGTGACTTATTAAACTGATAGTTCGGTAATTTTCACATCTGTCAACAACTGCTTTCTTTCGGATTGGAATTATTATATTCGTCTTGAAGTCTGAGGGTATTTCGCCTGTCTCATACATCTTGCTCACCAGATGTTAGAGTTTTGTCAGGACTGGCTCTCCCAAGGCCGTCAGTAGTTCTAATGGAATGTTGTCTACTCCCGGGGCCTTGTTTCGACTTAGGTCTTTCAGTGCTCTGTCAAACTCTTCACGCAGTGTCGTATCTCCCATTTCATCTTCATCTACATCCTCTTCCATTTCCATAATATTGTCCTCAAGTACGTCGCCCTTGTATAGACCCTCTATATACTCCTTCCACCTTTCTGCTTTCCCTTCTTTGCTTAGAACTGGGTTTCCATCTGAGCTCTTAATATTCATACAAGTGGTTCTCTTTTCTCCAAAGGTCTCTTTAATTTTCCTGTAGGCAGTATCTATCTTACCCCTAGTGAGGTAAGCCTCTACATCCTTACATTTATCCTCTAGCCATGCCTGCTTAGCCATTTTGCACTTCCTGTTGATCTCATTTCTGAGACGTTTGTATTCCTTTTTGCCTGCTTCATTTACTGCATTTTTATATTTTATCCTTTCATCAATTAAATTTAATATTTCTTCTGTTACCCAAGGATTTCTACTAGCCCTCGTCTTTTTACCTACTTGATCCTCTGGTGCCTTCACTACTTCATCCCTCAAAGCTACCCATTCTTCTTCTACTGTATTTCTTTCCCCCATTCCTGCCATTTGTTCCCTTACGCTCTCCCTGAAACTCTGTACAACCTCTGGTTTAGTCAGTTTATCCAGGTCCCATCTCCTTAAATTCCCACCTTTTTGCAGTTCCTTCAGTTTTAATCTACAGTTCATAACCAATAGATTGTGGTCAGAGTCCACATCTGCCCCTGGAAATGTCTTACAATTTAAAACCTGGTTCCTAAATCTCTGTCTTACCATTTTCTGTCAGTATCTCCAGGCTTCTTCCGTGTATACAGTCTTCTTTTATGATTCTTGAACCAATTGTTAGCTATGATTAAGTTGTGCTATATGCAAAATTCTACCAGGTGGCTTCCTCTTTCATTTCTTACCCCCAATTCATATTCACCTACTACGTTTCCTTCTCTCCCTTTTCCTACTACCAAATTCCAGTCACCCATGTCTATTAAATTTTCGTCTCCCTTCACTATCTGAATAATTTCTTTTATTTAGTCATACATTTCTTCAATTTCTTCGCCATCTGCAGAGCTAGTTGGCATATAAACTTGTACTACTGTAGTAGGCGTGGGCTTCGTGTCTATCTTGGCCACAATAATGCGTTCACTATGCTGTTTGTACTAGCTTACCTGCATTCCTATTTTTTTATTCATTATTAAACCTACTCCTGCATTACCCCTATTTGACTTTGTTTTTATAACCCTGTATTCGCCTGATCAAAAGTCTTGTTCCTCCTGCCACCGAACTTTGCTAATTCCCACTATATTTAACTTTAACCTGTCCATTTCCCTTTTTAAGTTTCCTAACCTACCTGCCCGATTAAGGGATCTGACATTCCACGCTTCGATCCGCAGAACGCCAGTTTTCTTTCTCCTGATAGCGCCGTCTTCTTGAGTAGTCCCCGCCCGGAGATCCGAATGGGGGACTATTTTACCTCCGGAATATTTTACCCAAGAGGACGCCACCATCATTAACCATACAGTAAAGTTGCATGCCCTCGGGGAAAATTATGGCTGTAGTTTCCCCTTGCTTTCAACCGTTCGCAGTACCAGCACAGCAAGGCTGTTTTGGTTAGTGTTACAAGGCCAGATCAGTCAATCATCCAAACTGTTGCCCCTGCAACTACTGAAAAGGCTGCTGCCCCTCTTCAGGAACCACGCGTTTGTCTGGCCTCTCAACAGATACCCCTCCGTTGTGGTTGCACCTACGGTACGGCTATCTGTATCGCTGAGGCACACAAGCCTCCCCACCAACAGCAAGGTCCAGTACCCTTGTTCATCAGTTCTTAATCATCTTGCTATTGTATAACTTTACTTGTGCTATTACTCAGATTATTTTATTTACAACCTGTAAATGTTACCAGCAAAGTCTATGTGTTATCTGTTAAGTTCTGATTCAACAGTTATTGGTTTTTACTTACAAGTAATATGCTCTCCCAAGCCATCCATCTTATAGGCAGCATTGCCCAGTCTTCAAGTTTATAGTAGTCTGCTGAATACGGACTGCGGCTCATTCCAAAATAGGAAACTTTGATGTGGTAGTTCTTGCCAACTAAACAGTTTCTAAAATAACAAATACGAATTTATGCTTAACAACACAACTACAACTGAAAACATGAATTTTAAGAAAAGTCACACCTGAATACAACAGTAAATACTGCACAAATGGCATATATTTTATACACGGTAGGCTGAGAAATAACGCAACAAGTATCTAAGAGTGAGCTGGGCCTAAGAGAGAACGAAAAATGTGCTTTAATACAAATGGCCTACAGCCCTTCCACTTCTGAGTTACAGTCAGTGGTATGTTTACGATGTGTTACAAGTAGCTGTTCCTTGAACTACATCCTCAAATATGTGTAGTGTACTTTTTTATTTCTTCTTGTCCTTTTATGAACCAACTGAGCAACTTAAGGTAGATTTAAGTAAAACTCAACAGTGGCATATGATCACTAGAGTGGAAGAAAAGGAAAGAAGAAAGATAAGGTTTTAATGTCCCATCAACAATGAGGTTGTAAATAGTCTTCATGGGTTTGCCAGATCACGTTGTGCAAATTCCACAATATATTCTCGGAGCAACTGTCCTACATCTTCAGATGGTTCAACCTTGCTGGTGGCTAGGTACAACTGAAAGTATCCACATGCCCACGCCCTGTTTCTAGAACATGCTTACGAAGAACGTGCAGGTGTTGAAATCATGCATGCATAATGATTTGCAGATAGATGGTGCCATATTCAAACCCCCTCTGCCAAAAATCGCAGAGCGGCTCTCCTGTGCATGCGCTGTACGCTGTGTTTGCCAACAGTGTGGCCAGCCGTTACTTACCAACAGCCGTACTAGACCAATGTTATGATGGGCCTGTTACCAAAGAATCTTCATTTTCGCTTCGTGATTTAATAGCAGCCAATGCAGGGTTCCAGACTGTGCTCAGTTGAAATCCCGCATTCTTGTTGATGAGATTATCGGCTGTACGGATATGTTTTTGCTTCCTTAATGATGCAATCCCAGAAAGATAATGCCTTAGATAAAACTTCCGACTTTTCATAAATCATCCGATGTCCTGTATTCAGACAGTGTTCCGTAACTGCCGACTTTTCCGGTTGACAAAGGCGTGTATGACACTGATGTTAATTGCAGCATTCTTGTACTGTGCAGCACATCTGGCCTATATACTTTGCCTCACATTGACAAGGAATCTTGTACACACCACATTTCCTCAGGCCAAGGTCATCCTTAACCAAACCCAACAGGTTTCTCAGTTTTGCAGATGGTTGAAAAACACACTTAATTCCATATCTTCCAAGGACTCTTCCGATTCTTGACATCATAGCACCAAAATATGGCTAAAAGGCCAGCTAGAGTGGCGGGTGTCTTCATATCTTCATTCTGCTCCATAGGTTGAATTTGAACGTGAAAATGAAGATTCTTTTGTAACAGGATCGTCATAACATTGGTCTAGTGCAGCCGTTGGTGAGTATCATATGGCTGCACGGTTGGTAAATGCAGCATACAGCGCACGCACAGGAGAGCCGCTCTGCGATTTTCAGGCAGAGGGAGTTTGAATATGGCACCATCTATCTGCAAATCATTGCACATGCACTATTTCTGCACCTGCACATTCTTCATAAGCATGTTCTACAAATGGGACATCAATGTGCAGATCCCGTCAGTCGTACCTAGTCACCAGCAAGGTTGAACCACCCGAAGATGTCAGACAATTGCTCCAAGGAGATACTGTGGCATTTGCACAATGTGATCTTGCGGCAAACCCGTGAAGACTATTTACAGCACATCTGCTGGGAAAGGCTGAAGAGTCACAAGAATGAGGTTATAAGAGATGTGTGACAAGCTCAGATAAGGAGGGAGAATGGGGTATATGTGGTACATACATGACTTTTTGGAAGGAACAGTGCTGGTATTCACGCTGATCAATATACAGAAACCTTGTACACTTACATCAGCTTGGCTAGATAGGAATTTCAATACCTTTCCCCCAAAATGCAGAGTCAGTCTCTTGTACTATGTCTATCAGTCATTGCAGTGTTATATAAAGTCTAATGAGTTTACATGCCAAAGTTAAATTATTAAAAAGAATTCAAGGTTGCTTCCAAGATGTTCAGAAAGTTACTTTGGTAGAGGAATCTGCTGTCAATGGAAGACTTCTGTACACCTAAAGATTTCAGTACACAACACAAATTTGAACTCTTCCAAGAGAGGACTGATCTGGAATATCTTGGAAGTAGTTCCCAAAATAGTTGTATTTTATTCTCAAATTATGGACAATAACTAATTAGGAAAAATAGCTGTTTTGCAAACTTTTTCTGTGCTTGCTGATACTGAATGACAAATTATGAACAGTGATTTGCCTTTACATTGACAGACTTTCTACTCAAAAATGTTTTCGAATCAGTTATTATCCAATATAACTAGTAATGAACAGAAACAGTGGTTCTCGGCCTGGGATGCCACACACTGCTGGCACTACCCACCAACATTTGGTACTGGTGGTCATTTTCATGTTCACCCCAACTCAGCATGGTAAGAAGTTGTAATGAGTAGCTGATATAGCATTATGCTTTCTTTGTCCTAGTTCCTAAGAATAGCACAGCTGACTGGTTATGCATTTAATCTCCAGTATTCAGGTCTTTATCTGCAGGTGGTACAACTTAATATGCAAATGAAACAGCTTAATATGAAATTTACTGTCTTAATTCATGATTTTGATGGTCTTCCTCATAATTTGTCAGCCAGCAAGTTAGAATTCTGAATGTTGCAGCTGCAGCAGAAAAAAGAAGGAAGAAAGATTAGGGTTTAATATCTAGGTGACAAGGTGTTTAATAGATACAGAGCACAAGCATGAATTGGAGAAGGATAGGGAAGGAAATCAGCCATGTCTTTTTCAAATGAACCTATCTCAGATATGCCATAAGTGATTTAGGCAAGCATTAGTAAACCTAGACCTGAATGGTCAGATTTTGATTCAAATTGCTGTCCTGCCTCAGTCTTTTCCCTCAAATGTTTTCTCATAACATTTTCAGCATGTATATCAGTGCTGTGTCACAGATGTTCTTGAATTACGTCAATATTCCTTACTCTTAGGGCTTCATAAACACCCTCTTGAAACTTCCATTATTATTTACAGGGGTTGGGCAAAAATACAGAAACACCATGAGAGATTCATACTTCAACATAAATGCAGATGCTAGCTTTTTTTACCACAAATAAGTTCTGTGCAATGTCCTCAATACATTACGAGTGTCAATATGGTCAAAACATTGTTCTGTGTAGTCGTGAGTGCATCATGTCAGAGTTAATGAATTCGACCATGGGAAAATGAATGGGCAAATTGTTAGTACTTGTATGAAGGGTGCTTTCATAATCAAAGTAACTGTTGTGTTTTCTGTTTCAAGAGGCACTCTATTGAAGATTTATACCACATGCAGGGAAAGTGGAAAAACATCACCTGCTAAGTCACAACCCAGATGGAAGTGTGTATTGAGTGATCCTGACAAATGGCCATTCATGAGGATTGTGGAGAAAAATAAGATGGTGGCAGTTGCAAAAGTCACTGCAGAACTAAATCTCACACTCTTGAACCCTGTCAGCACCAAAACAACTTGGAGGAAGCTTCGTAAGCTCAGAATTGCAGGACAAGCTGAAATTCCAAAACCACACATCAATGATGCCAGTGCCCATAATGAGAAAGCATAGTGAGTCTTGTTTACATCTTCTGGTTGAGTTTATGTCTGGCGTATGCTGCCCCAAAACTTACGATGCACACTGCTTCTTGCCAAGGAAAATAAGGTGGGTGTTTGGTGATGATTTGGACAGCCATATCATGGTATTCTATAGGCCCCACAATTACTCTGCAAAGCTGCATTACTGCCAAGGATTATGTGGTCAGTTTGGCTGATCAAATCCATCCCGTGGTACAATATTTGTTTCCCAATGGTGATACTATGTTTCAAGATGACTGGGCCCCAGTTCACACAGCTTATTTTGCCAAGGATGTTATGCTCCACTGTGGAGAGAAGGGTGCACATTCGCTGTCCACCTCCATCATCATTACCTGAAATTGCCACTATTTTGAATGAAGAACGGTACAAGGTTCCCTTGAAAACCTTACAGAACCTGTGTTTATTCATTCCAAGATAACTGAAAGCTGTTTTGAATGCCAATGATTCCTACACTGTTTTATGCATGGTAATGTGTTGTTTTTTGGTGTTTCCACATTTTTGTCAACCCCCTGCATGTGGCAACATCTGTACTTCTATGATAATTGAAAATTCTGGGTGAAGCATAAGTAAATCTCTGAGCAAAGGCAAAAAAATCACACTTGGAAGAAGTAGAGAGTAGACAGCAATCATAGAAGCAAGACATCAGACATAGTAAATCAGTTTTCAAACACACATTCTTACTGACAATGGGTCACATCAAATTTTTGTTGATGTTTGTACAGCTATCAATTATTCAGTATTACTTCTACATGGCATTTGCTTGTCTTGACTCACTCCGTTGTAAATACACTTCCAGTTTATTTAATCAGCTGTATTTATTTGTGCTATGTACTAATAACACATTTTTACAGCAGTATAAACAGATAAAAATTTCCCAAACTTCCTGCTGTGCCAACTGGTTAATTATCTATTAGATTTTGACAGAATGTGCCTTGGCTACTGTCAAGCAGTGACAGTTGCCTCTTGACAATGCTCAAGAAATGCTCAACTAGAAGCTCATGGATATTTAACCACTTGACATTACCAAACGGTCATGAAAATTTTGTCAGATTATTTTTGCTGTTTATTGTACAATATCTTATTCATCCTGGATTTTCCATTGTCTGATTTTGTCAACTTCAGAGTTATATATCATCATCTTCAGATATGCATATGATTGTACAAACAGTAGGATCAAATGTAGCAAAGAGGAATAGCTCCATTTGCCTCAACTCCACTTCTTATCTAAATTCTATTTTTTTCTTTTCTGTTATCTTTTCTATACATAATACAAATAGTGTGCAAAATCACCAAATTCTTATCCAGGGTGTATTTTTGTTACATTATTCAGAGCAGACATGTAGTTGATAATGACAGTACAAGTAATTTGTGTAGAAACAAATGATGTAGTGAGATATCCAAAACTTGTCAATAAAAATTCAACCCTGTTTATAATTATTTGTTTTACGATTGAAATGCCCTATTTGAAAGACCTCATTTTATTCTTTAGAAAAAACAGCTTTGTATTTTCTGAAAACCATGAAATTCAAAAGTACAGCTATTGAAAATTATTGGTATTGTAAGAAGCCTACAATTGACTTTTAATCTCCTCAGTTCTCATGTAATGTTGATGCTACAGTCAATTTTTATTTTTTTCTAGCTTAGGCTGTTGACTAAACTTGCTGTGCCTGACAACAAACACCCTACAAAGGAATTATCTGAACAGGATGGAAATCAGTAGATGTGATGCACATGCACAGATAAAACAATTGATTGAAATTTCAGAAAAATGGATGCACATGCACAGATAAAACAATTGATTGAAATTTCAGAAAAATGTATGATTTACTCAAGAGAAAAAGCTTCATAAATTGAGCACATCAGTAACGCATTGGTCTACTTCTGGCCCTTTTGCAAGCAATTGTTTAGCTTGGTATTTATTCACAGAGTTGTTGGATGTCCTCATGAGGGATATCATGCCAAATTCTGACCAAATGGAGCTAAATTGTCAAAATCCTGAGCTGGTTAAAGGGCCCTGCCCTTAATGCTCAAAATGTTCTCAGTTGGGGAGAGATCCAGCTGCCTTATTGGTTAAGGTAGGGTTTGGCAGGCATGAAGACAAGCAGTGTGCAGGCATCATCTTGCTGAAATGTAGCCCATGATCGTTTGTCATGAAGGGCAACGAAATGGAGCGTAGAATATCGTCAACATACCACTGTGCTGTAAGGGTGCCATGGATGACAATCAAAGGGATCCTGCTATGAAAAGAAATGGCGCCCAAGAGCATCATTCCTGGTTGTTGGCCTTATGGTGGGAGACAGTCAAGTTGGTCGCCCACTGTCATCTGCATGTTTTCAGACATGTTATAGGCCTGGGGTTCAGCAAGCTAATACCCACACATATGGCAAGAGTTTCTACTGCTTGTCTTCCTGCTTGCCAAACCTTACCTCAGCCAAAAAGATCATCAGAACTCTCCTCTACTGAGAATGTTTGGAGCATTATTGGCAGGGCTCTTCAACCATCTCAGGATTTTGACACTCTGACACACAAATTGGACAGAAGTTGGCATGTCTCTCAGGAGGATATCTAACAACTCTGTCAATCAATGTTAAGCCTAATAACTCCTTGCATAAGGACCAGAGGTGGATCAACATGTTGTTGACTTGCTCAATTTGTAAAGTTCTTTCTCTTGAATAAATCATCCATTTTTGTCTGAAATTGTAATCATTTGTTTCTATGTACTTGCACCTCATATCTACCAATTTCCATCTCATTATTAGGATAATTCCTTCATGGTGTGCCATTTGTTTTGTCTCAAAGTGTATTTTGGTGAATTACAATCATTGCTTAAAATCAGTATTTAAATTTTATTTTATCCAAGAACAGCACACTGACAACCAGTATAAACTGTAAGTTTGCAGAAATTTTTTGGAAAGCTTTATTAAATCTCAGGATGAAAGTAAAACTCCAAAATTCCATTCATAAAAGTAGAAAATGCTTTCTCTGAGGTAGTTAAGCATTTGTTAGTTACACTTAATTGCACTACATGACCTAATGTGGGTTTATATTTTCCCTGTCTTGTAAATTAATACTGAAGGTGACTTATGAGGAACTTATTCAGTCCAGTCGGTGTACTCATGTACAGCAGGCAATAAAATACTGTAAACACAGAACATATTTTTTTCATGCTCACTTTCCATTTGGGTGTGTGTGTGTGTGGGGGGGGGGGGGGGGGGGGTCGTCAAGAAGACACTACTCTATTACAGCGCCCTGTGTTAACTTAAAACATTAAATTTAAGAGTTTCTGTGAAGATTTTCTTCAGTGAAGTAGAGTTCACCAACAAGAAGTGGCTCTGAGCACTGGGACTTAACATCGATGGTCATCAGTCCCCTAGAACTTAGAACTACTTAAACCTAACTAACCTAAGGACAGCACACAACACCCAGTCATCACGAGGCAGAGAAAATCCCTGACCCCGCCGGGAATCGAACCCGGGAACCCGGGCGTGGGAAGCGAGAATGCTACCGCACGACCACGAGCTGCGGACCAACAAGAAGTCTTTGAGTTAAACTAGTGGTGGTGGTTATATTTTCGTATGGCACTTGACGGCAATACCTGTTGTGCTGGTGATAAAGTTGTTATGATGAGAATGTGATTAAAAATACATAGAGTCATTTGTGAAACGGACCAGGAAAGGATACTGGAAAACAGAAGCAAAAAGTACTCTTAAGACATGGCTGACTGAACACAGAAATAAAAATGCATGTGCCAGAAATTCAAAATTTTCAAATTTCAGTTAAAAATAAAATTTGGAGTTGCATGAATTCTGAACTATTTGCATCATCTTTTTCGTGGAAGAATAAAATTATTTGATGGATAAAGTATCTTTTCAGATGATAAATGTGTTGTGACAGTGCCACGAGATTTAAAAGTGCCGCTACGTCAGTACGCGAACACGGCGATAGAGGCGCTCCGCAGCTCGGCTGAGCGCGGGAGCGCCACCTAGCTATGAACAGCGCTGGCCGCATGTCACGGCACGGCAGTTGAGTGACAGATACAGAGTTGGTAGTATGAAACTCACAATTGTTTCTATGTTTGTATATCCACGCAAATTATTAGTGAATTGAAGGTTATAACAAAATGTTATTTTGTTGTTTGAGTAAGTGACTTTTAATGTGCAAACACAAATAAAACAGGCTTTAAGTTCCGCTTACAGTAGATTTTTATGTGGGCTATTAATAGAAAAATGCCCTACAAACAAATACTTTTAAAATACAGAACACACTCACCTGGTTGCTAAGTCTCTGTGGACAATTTTCAGAGACTCAAGATATTTCATTGCTGATGCTATCTGCGTGGCCATATAAATCAGGCATCCAAAACTAAAACAGAAATAAAAGTAAATTGATAATATAAACTTCCATATAAATCACAAACAGTGGCAAGGTTTCTTATACCATTCTTTATCATCTCTCTCTCAGAAAAGTAATTTCTCTTTCAAGATTTTTTATTGACACATATTTGGAAATGAACTGAATTAACTAATCACATAATTTTGAAATATTAAAAAAAAATGCATATGAGAGAAAGCTGGTGCTAAACAAATTATTATGTGAATCATTGTCATGAAGCTTATGAAAAACTTACATGAGTAGTGGAAGAGCAGTATGGAGAGCATACAGTGAAATAAATACAAAAAAAGAATGTTTAGTAGCTGTGACTTGATGTTATTTGATTTTTTATTTTGTCCTGTTGATTACTCATTATACAAGTTATGTTCTACTAATATAGGACAAGTCAAGTGAAAGAATACGGAATTACAAGAGCATTTTAGATATCATATGTTTATTGCTTTACCTAATTTGTAAGAAAATTAGTTGCAGATAATTTACAATCTGCAGTTTAGGCTATAGGTTTAAGTGAATGCTTAAAAAAAGAGAATAAATAAAAGTACTCATTTTTATCCTAATGACATAAATAAATAAATTTATGTTTTTTATTATCATAATTTAAAAATATAACTTGCCTAAAAACATTATGAGCTACTCTTCTTAGAGGGAAAGTGAAGCCATTGCTATCAACCATGAGAATGTGAAAGGGGATAAATATCTGACAGTCTGGAAAATATCAGTGGCAAATATATGTTGCAAAGTGAAATGAGTAAAAATTAATACTTATGAATTCCTGTAAAAAAATACATATGAATTTCTGTAAAAGATTTCACATGGTTGAAGAAACATACTTATATTCCTCAAAAATGACAAGAGAAAAGACTGGGAGAGGTCACCTACATAGTATTAAAGTTAAATGAACTAGTAATTAAACTGCAGAGAATATTTATGTACAGATATGGATTCCAGTCATAACCCAGAAGAAAATGAGGTACCATATGGGCAAGTGGAATACTGATAAAAGGGAAAATAGGCAAAGTTGAAATTAAATGGAGACTATGAGTAATGAGCTAAGTAACTGTATGGAATGCTACATAAAAACTAGAGCTATCACAGGAGCTGAAGGGCTTATATAATAAAAAAGAAGTAGAAAAAACTCAGAAACAAAACTCTTGAAAAACTCTGACATATCTATAACAGAAAAAAAATACAGGGTGTTCAAAGAAAAGTGTTGAACACTTTGAGAGGTGGTAGTACTCATTGAAAAAAGAAAAATAAGTACAATAAACATGGGTCTGGAAACACATACTTTCCGAGATAAACATGTGTTTACAGATTGTGCTGCACAACACTGATTGCAGATATTAGCACAGTTGTTGCATTGGTGCTCCATCAAATGTGTCTGCAGGGTATTAAGATGTCGTACTCACAGTGCTCTACCTTTCATTAAGTGGTTTGCAGACAGTCTTGTGGTCCGAGTCATGTTGTAGGCTATGTTAGTTTTTGTTGGGTTTGTGTGCCTTATTATACACACTTGTCAACCCTGGGTATGTATCATGGTGTTTAGCATCTTCCAAATGTGGACTCACTTATGTGTTTACTGTTATTTTGCTGTTTGTACATACAAATGGTGTAGTACATTTACATTTTCTCTCTTCCACAACTTGTAGCAATGGAAGCCTACTACTCAAGAAGTGAAATGGTGATGTGATATTCTGCTATGGTTTAGCAAATGGACATAGCCTACCAGCCTGTGCCCTCTATGCTGAAAAATATCCATAGCAAAGAGTCCCTCTGATAAGCTGGTTCACAGAATTTTCCAGCATCTTAGGGACACTGGTACCCTTGCACCTCGGAAGTCTGACAGTGGACAGTGGAAGGCCTTGCACAGTCTGCATGTGTGATATGGAGGAGCCTGTGCTATGTTCAGTGGAAGAAACCCCTAGGACTAGTGTGTGGCAATCAGCAGCATCAGACACCATGTCCCACTCTCTTATCTGGGGGTTACTTCATGAACAATTGCTGTACCCATATAATCTACAGTGCATTCAGGCCCTAAGGCCACACTATCATCATGGCAGATGGTGGTTCTGCCAATAGCTGTTGCAGAAGTATGCTGCAGATCCATTGTTCACATCAAGATTTTATTTACCAATGAGGAAGGGTTCACAAGAGACAGTGTTGTGAATTTACTTGACCAGCATGTATAGGCAGATGTAAATCCCCAAGAAATTCAGGAAAGAGGGCATCAACAACGATTCTCAATCAACATATGGGTAGGCGTACTTGGCGAAAGATCAATAGGGCCATATGTGCTATCACAAACACTAAGCAGGGCGTATTATCTGGACTTTCTCATTAGTATGTTGCCTACCTTGGTATTGGCACTGGAAAGCCTCACTTTACATACAGAAAGAGTTAATTCATTTAGGGGAAAAATAAAAAGTCAAGGTGAAGTATATGAAATGCATTTAGGAAATCTCAGTTGAAAGCATAAGAAAGGGCAGAGAGACAGCAGATACATATTAATGTTTCTTTGCTGGAGAAGGGTTCCATACAGTGATAGAAGACCTGGAAGAAATAGGTAATCTAGTAATGCATTTAGAATTTGACAGGCCATTGAATAATTAATGCTCACACAAATTGCCACAATACAGAATAGAGCTACAGAAATCAATGGGTGGTATAAGAAGCTGAAGATAATTTGATCTCTGGTTGAGAGTCAGTGGAACAGATAAGGTACCAGTACAATTTCAGAAACATATTATCATCACACTAGCATATTATTACACTAGCATACAATACACTACTACATCATCAGATTAGCATGTAATAACAATAGCACATTCCACCACTAAATGGTACATTCAAGAAGACAATAGAAACTCTTGAAACCTGGTATTACAGAAAAGTTTGAATATTAAATGAGTAGATTGAGTATCTAATGAAGAGGTACTGAATGAAATCAATGAGAAGAGAAGTTTAAGGCACATTTTGCCATAATAAGGGGGCAGGCATCAAGAAACAAACATTTGGTAATGTGAGGATGTTTGCGAGGAAAAAATTGTTGAGGAAGACCATTGCTTGGATAGAAACAGTAGGTTGAAAAGGATGTGGTAACTTGCAGTAGTTATGCAAAGAAGAAGAGACCTGCACAGTACACACTAACATGGAGAGCTGCATAAAACCAGTTTTGAGACTGATGACATCAACAAACAGCAGCAGCACA